>NW_025728232.1:542092-1142092 GCF_021461385.2 Schistocerca piceifrons
ACAGATGGTGAATGTTGGAAATGGTGCTTTCAGAGGCTCCTTACAGTTCTTGTTCATCAAGGGTAGAAAGTATGGGAGACATGGTCAGATGTGCGCTAACTGTGTCTACAGATGGTGAACGTTGGAAATGGTGCCTTCTGAGCTCCTTACTGTTCTTCTTCACCTAGGGTAGTGAGTAAGGTAGACGTGTACAGCTGTACGCTAACTATGTCTACAGATGGTGAATGTTGGTAATGGTGCTTTCTGAGGCTCCTTACAGTTCTTGTTCATCAAGGGTAGAAAGTAAGGGAGACATAGTCAGATGTGCGCTAACTGTGTCTACAGATGGTGAATGTTGGAAATGGTGCTTTCTGAGGCTCGTTACAGTTCTTGTTCATCAAGGGTAGAAAGTAAGGGAGACATGGTCAAATGTGCGCTAACTGTGTCTACAGATGGGGAATGTTGGAAATGGTGCATTCTGAGGCTCCTTACAGTTCTTGTTCATCAAGGGTAGAAAGTAAGGGAGACATGGTCAGATGTGCGCTAACTGTGTCTACAGATAGTGAATGTTGGAAATGGTGCTTTCTGAGGCTCCTTACAGTTCTTGTTCATCAGGGGTAGAAAGTAAGGGAGACATGGTCAGATGTGCGCTAACTGTGTCTACAGATGGTGAATGTTGGAAATGTTGCCTTCTGAGCTCCTTACTGTTCTCCTTCACCTAGGGTAGTGAGTAAGGTAGACGTGTACAGCTATACGCTAACTATGTCTACAGATGGTGAATGTTGGAAATGGTGCCTTCTGAGCTCCTTACTGTTCTCCTTCACCTAGGGTAGTGAGTAAGGTAGACGTGTGCAGCTGTACGCCAACTATGTCTACAGATGGTGAATGTTGGAAATGGTGCTTTCTGAGGCTCCTTACAGTTCTTGTTCATCAAAAGTAGAAAGTAAGGGAGACATGGTCAGATGTGCGCTAACTGTGTCTACAGATAGTGAATGTTGGAAATGGTGCTTTCTGAGGCTCCTTACAGTTCTTGTTTATCAAGGGTAGAAAGTAAGGGAGACATGGTCAGATGTGCGCTAACTGTGTGTACAGATGGTGAATGTTGGAAATGGTGCTTTCTGAGGCTCCTTACAGTTCTTGTTCATCAAGGGTAGAAAGTAAGGGAGACATGGTCAGATGTGCGCTAACTGTGTCTACAGATGGTGAATGTTGGAAATGGTGCTTTCTGAGGCTCCTTACAGTTCTTGTTCATCAAGGGTAGAAAGTTAGGGAGACATGGTCAGATGTGCGCTAACTGTGTCTACAGATGGTGAATGTTGGAAATGTTGCCTTCTGAGCTCCTTACTGTTCTCCTACACCTAGGGTAGTGAGTAAGGTAGACGTGTACAGCTATACGCTAACTATGTCTACATATGGTGAATGTTGGAAATGGTGCTTTCTGAGGCTCCTTACAGTTCTTGTTCATCAAGGGTAGAAAGTAAGGGAGACATGGTCAGATGTGCGCTGTGTCTACAGATGGTGAATGTTGGAAATGGTGCTTTCTGAGGCTCCTTACAGTTCTTGTTCATCAAGGGTAGAAGGTAAGGGAGACATGGTCAGATGTGCGCTAACTGTGTCTACAAATGGTGAATGTTGGAAATGGTGCTTTCTGAGGCTCCTTACAGTTCTTGTTCATCAAGGGTAGAAAGTAAGGGAGACATGGTCAGATGTGCGCTAACTGTGTCTACAGATGGTGAATGTTGGAAATGGTGCCTTCTGAGCTCCTTACTGTTCTCCTTCACCTAGGGTAGTGAGTAAGGTAGACGTGTACAGCTGTACGCTAACTATGTCTACAGATGGTGAATGTTGGAAATGGTGCTCTCTGAGGCCCCTTACAGTTCTTGTTCATCAAGGGTAGAAAGTAAGGGAGACATGGTCAGATGTGCGCTAACTGTGTGTACAGATGGTGAATGTTGGAAATGGTGCTTTCTGAGACTCCTTACAGTTCTTGTTCATCAAGGGTAGAAAGTAAGGGAGACATGGTCAGATGTGCGCTAACTGTGTCTACAGATGGTGAATGTTGGAAATGGTGCCTTCTGAGCTCCTTACTGTTCTCCTTCACCTAGGGTAGTGAGTAAGGTAGACGTGTAAAGCTGTACGCCAGCTATGTCTACAGATGGTGAATGTTGGAAATGGTGCTTTCTGAGGCTCCTTACAGTATTTGTTCATCAAGGGTAGAAAGTAAGGGAGACATGGTCAGATGTGCGCTAACTGTGTCTACAGATAGTGAATGTTGGAAATGGTGCTTTCTGAGGCTCCTTACAGTTCTTGTTCATCAAGAATAAAAAGTAAGGGAGACATGGTCAGATGTGCGCTAACTGTGTCTACAGATGGTGAATGTTGGAAATGGTGCTTTCTGAGGCTCCTTACAGTTCTTGTTCTTGGAGGGTAGAAAGTAAGGGAGACATGGTCAGATGTGCGCTAACTGTGTCTACAGATGGTGAATGTTGGAAATGGTGCTTTCTGAGGCTCCTTACAGTTCTTTTTCATCAAGGGTAGAATGTAAGGGAGACATTGTCAGATGTGCGCTAACTGTGTCTACAGATGGTGAATGTTGGAAATGATGCCTTCTGAGCTCCTTCCTGTTCTCCTTCACCTAGGGTAGTGAGTAAGGTAGACGTGTACAGCTGTACGATAACTATCTCTACAGATGGTGAATATTGGAAATGGTGCTTTCTGAGGCTCCTTACAGTTCTAGTTCATCAAGTGTAGAAAGTAAGGGAGACATGGTCAGATGTGCGCTAACTGTGTCTACAGATGGTGAATGTTGGAAACGGTGCTTTCTGAGGCTCCTTACAGTTCTTGTTCATCGAGGGTAGAAAGTAAGGGAGACATGGTCAGAAGTGCGCTAACTGTGTCTACAGATAGTGAATGTTGGAAATGGTGCTTTCTGAGGCTCGTTACAGTTCTTGTTCATCTAGGGTAGAAAGGAAGGGAGACAAGGTCAGATGTGCGCTAACTGTGTGTACAGATGGTGAATGTTGGAAATGGTGCCTTCTGAACTCCTTACTGTTCTCCTTCACGTACGGTAGTGAGTAAGGTAGACGTGTACAGCTGTACGCTAACTATGTATACAGATGGTGAATGTTGGAAATGGTGCTTTCTGAGGCTCCTTACAGTTCTTGTTCATCGAGGGTAGAAAGTAAGGGAGACATGGTCAGATATGCGCTAACTGTGTCTACAGATGGTGAATGTTGGAAATGGTGCTTTCTGAGGCTCCTTACAGTTCTTGTTCATCAAGGGTAGAAAGTAACGGAGACATGGTCAGATGTGCGCTAACTGTGTCTACAGATAGTGAATGTTGGAAATGGTGCTTTCTGACGCTCCTTACAGTTCTTTTTCATCAAGGGTAGAAAGTAAGGGAGACATGTTCAGATGTGTGCTAACTGTGTCTACAGATGGTGAATGTTGGAAATGGTGCTTTCTGAGGCTCCTTACAGTTCTTGTTCATCAAGGGTAGAAAGTAAGGGAGACATGGTCAGATGTGCGCTAACTGTGTCTACAGATGGTGAATGTTGGAAATGGTGCTTTCTGAGGCTCCTTACAGTTCTTGTTCATCAAGGGTAGAAAGTAAGGGAGACATGGTCAGATGTGCGCTAACTGTGTCTACAGATGGTGAATGTTGGAAATGGTGCCTTCTGAGCTCCTTACTGTTATCCTTCAACTAGGGTAGTGAGTAAGGTAGACGTGTACAGCTGTACGCTAACTACGTCTGCAGATGGTGAATGTTGGAAATGGTGCTTTCTGAGGCTCCTTACAGTTCCTGTTCATCAAGGGTAGAAAGTAAGGGAGACATGGTCAGATGTGCGCTAACTGTGTCTACAGATAGTGAATGTTGGAAATGGTGGTTTCTGAGGCTCCTTACAGTTCTTGTTCGTCAAGGGTAGAAAGTAAGGGAGACATGGTCAGATGTGCGCTAACTGTGTCTACAGATGGTGAATGTTGGAAATGGTGCTTTCTCAGGCTCCTTACAGTTCTTGTTCATCAAGGGTAGAAAGTAAGGGAGACATGGTCAGATGTGCGCTAACTGTGTCTACAGATGGTGAATGTTGGAAATGGTGCCTTCTGAGCTGCTTACTGTTCTCTTTCACCTAGGGTAGTGAGTAAGGTAGACGTGTACAGCTGTACGCTAACTATGTCTACAGATGGTGAATGTTGGAAATGGTGCTTTCTGAGGCTCCTTACAGTTCTTGTTCATCAAGGGTAGAAAGTAAGGGAGACATGGTCAGATGTGCGCTAACTGTGTCTACAGATAGTGAATGGTGGAAATGGTGCTTTCTGAGGCTCCTTACAGTTCTTGTTCATAAAGGGTAGGAAGTAAGGGAGACATGGTCAGATGTGCGCTAACTGTGTCTACAGATGGTGAATGTTGGAAATGGTGCTTTCTGAGGCTCCTTACAGTTCTTGTTCATCAAGGGTAGAAAGTAAGGGAGACATGGTCAGATGTGCGCTAACTGTGTCTACAGATGGTGAATGTTGGAAATGGTGCTTTCTGAGGCTCCTTACAGTTCTTGTTCATCGAGGGTAGAAAGTAAGGGAGACATGGTCAGATGTGCGCTAACTGTGTCTACAGATAGTGAATGTTGGAAATGGTGCTTTCTGAGGCTCCTTACAGTTCTTGTTCATCTAGGGTAGAAAGGAAGGGAGACATGGTCAGATGTGCGCTAACTATGTCTACAGATGGTGAATGTTGGAAATGGTGCCTTCTGAGCTCCTTACTGTTCTCCTTCACCTAGGGTAGTGAGTAAGGTAGACGTGTACAGCTGTACGCTAACTATGTATACAAATGGTGAATGTTGGAAATGGTGCTTTCTGAGGCTCCTTACAGTTCTTGTTCATCGAGGGTAGAAAGTAAGGGAGACATGGTCAGATATGCGCTAACTGTGCCTACAGATGGTGAATGTTGGAAATGGTGCTTTCTGAGGCTCCTTACAGTTCTTGTTCATCGAGGGTAGAAAGTAAGGGAGACATGGTCAGATGTGCGCTAACTGTGTCTACAGATAGTGAATGTTGGAAATGGTGCTTTCTGAGGCTCCTTACAGTTCTTGTTCATCAAGGGTAGAAAGTAAGGGAGACATGGTCAGATGTGCGCTAACTGTGTCTACAGATGGTGAATGTTGGAAATGGTGCCTTCTGAGCTCCTTACTGTTCTCCTTCACCTAGGGTAGTGAGTAAGGTAGACGTGTACAGCTGTACGCTAACTATGTATACAGATGGTGAATGTTGGAAATGGTGCTTTCTGAGGCTCCTTACAGTTCTTGTTCATCAAGGGTAGAAAGTAAGGGAGACATGGTCAGATGTGCGCTAACTGTGTCTACAGATGGTGAATGTTGGAAATGGTGTCTTCTGAGCTCCTTACTGTTCTCCTTCAACTAGGGTAGTGAGTAAGGTAGAGGTGTACAGCTGTACGATAACTATGTCTACAGATGGTGAATGTTGGAAATGGTGCTTTCTGAGGCTCCTTACAGTTCTTGTTCATCAAGGGTAGAAAGTAAGGGAGACATGGTCAGATGTGCGGTAACTGTGTCTACAGATGCTGAATGTTGGAAATGGTGCTTTCTGAGGTTCCTTACAGTTCTTGTTCATCAAGGGTAGAAAGTAAGGGAGACATTGTCAGATGTGCGTTAACTGTGTCTACAGATGGTGAACGTTGGAAATGGTGCTTTCTGAGGCTCCTTACAGTTCTTGTTCATCAAGGGTAGAAAGTAAGGGAGACATGGTCAGATGTGCGCTAACTATGTCTACAGATAGTGAATGTTGGAAATGGTTCATTCTGAGGCTCCTTACAGTTCTTGTTCATCAGGGGTAGAAAGTAAGTGAGACATGGTCAGATGTGCGCTAACTGTGTCTACAGATGGTGAATGTTGGAAATGGTGCCTTCTGAGCTCCTTACTGTTCTCCTTCACCTAGGGTAGTGAGTAAGGTAGACGTGTACAGCTGTACGCTAACTATGTCTACAGATGGTGAATGTTGGAAATGGTGCTTTCTGAGGCTCCTTACAGTTCTTGGTCATCAAGGGTAGAAACTAAGGGAGACATGGTCAGATGTGCGCTACTGTGTCTACAGATGGTGAATGTTGGGAATGGTGCTTTCTGAGGCTCCTTACAGTTCTTGTTCATCAAGGGTAGAAAGTATGGGAGACATGGTCAGATGTGCGCTACTGTGTCTACAGATGGTGAATGTTGGAAATGGTGCCTTCTGAGCTCCTTACTGTTCGTCTTCACCTAGGGTAGTGAGTAAGGTAGACGTGTACAGCTGTACGCTAACTATGTCTACAGATGGTGAATGTTGGTAATGGTGCTTTCTGAGGTTCCTTGCAGTTCTTGTTCAACAAGGGTAGAAAGTAAGGGAGACATGGTCAGATGTGCGCTAACTGTGTCTACAGATAGTGAATGTTGGAAATGGTGCTTTCTGAGGCTCCTTACAGTTCTTGTTCATCAAGGGTAGAAAGTAAGGGAGACATGGTCAGATGTGCGCTAAATGTGTCTACAGATAGTGAATGTTGGAAATGGTGCTTTCTGAGGCTCCTTACTGTTCTTGTTCATCAGGGGTAGAAAGTAAGGGAGACATGGTCAGATGTGCGCTAACTGTGTCTACAGATGGTGAATGTTGGAAATGGTGCCTTCTGAGCTCCTTACTGTTCTCCTTCACCTAGGGTAGTGAGTAAGGTAGACGTGTACAGCAGTACGCTAACTATGTCCACAGATGGTGAATGTTGGAAATGGTTCTATCTGAGGCTCCTTACAGTTCTAGTTCATCAAGGGTAAAAAGTAAGGGAGACATGGTCAGATGTGCGCTAACTGTGTCTACAGTTGGTGATAGTTGGAAATGGTGCTTTCTGAGGCTCCTTACAGTTCTTGTTCATCAAGGGTAGAAAGTAAGGGAGACATGGTCAGATGTGCGCTAACTGTGTCTACAGATAGTGAATGTTGGAAATGGTGCCTTCTGAGCTCCTTACTGTTCTCCTTCACCTAGGGTAGTGAGTAAGGTAGACGTGTACAGCTGTACGCTAACTTTGTCTACAGATGGTGAATGTTGGAAATGGTGCTTTCTGAGACTCCTTACAGTTCTTTTTCATCAAGGGTAGAATGTAAGGGAGACATGTTCAGATGTGTGCTAACTGTGTCCACAGATGGTGAATGTTGGAAATGGTGCTTTCTGAGGCTCCTTACAGTTCTTGTTCATCAAGGGTAGAAAGTAAGGGAGACATGGTCAGATGTGCGCTAACTGTGTCTACAGATGGTGAATGTTGGAAATGGTGCTTTCTGAGGCTCCTTACAGTTCTTGTTCATCAAGGGTAGAAAGTAAGGGAGACATGGTCAGATGTGCGCTAACTGTGTCTACAGATGGTGAATGTTGGAAATGGTGCCTTCTGAGCTCCTTACTGTTATCCTTCACCTAGGGTAGTGAGTAAGGTAGACGTGTACAGCTGTACGCTAACTTTGTCTACAGATGGTGAATGTTGGAAATGGTGCTTTCTGAGACTCCTTACAGTTCTTTTTCATCAAGGGTAGAATGTAAGGGAGACACGTTCAGATGTGTGCTAACTGTGTCCACAGATGGTGAATGTTGGAAATGGTGCTTTCTGAGGCTCCTTACAGTTCTTGTTCATCAAGGGTAGAAAGTAAGGGAGACATGGTCAGATGTGCGCTAACTGTGTCTACAGATGGTGAATGATGGAAATGGTGCTTTCTGAGGCTCCTTACAGTTCTTGTTCATCAAGGGTAGAAAGTAAGGGAGACATGGTCAGATGTGCGCTAACTGTGTCTACAGATGGTGAATGTTGGAAATGGTGCCTTCTGAGCTCCTTACTGTTATCCTTCACCTAGGGTAGTGAGTAAGGTAGACGTGTACAGCTGTACGCTAACTATGTCTGCAGATGGTGAATGTTGGAAATGGTGCTTTCTGAGGCTCCTTACAGTTCCTGTTCATCAAGGGTAGAAAGTAAGGGAGACATGGTCAGATGTGCGCTAACTGTGTCTACAGATGGTGAATGTTGGAAATGGTGCTTTCTGAGGCTCCTTACAGTTCTTGTTCATCAAGGGTAGAAAGTAAGGGAGACATGGTCAGATGTGCGCTAACTGTGTCTACAGATGGTGAATGTTGGAAATGGTGCTTTCTGAGGCTCCTTACAGTTCTTGTTCATCAAGGGTAGAAAGTAAGGGAGACATGGTCAGATGTGCGCTAACTGTGTCTACAGATGGTGAATGTTGGAAATGGTGCTTTCTGAGGCTCCCTACAGTTCTTGTTCATCAAGGGTAGAAAGTAAGGGAGACATGGTCAGATGTGCGCTAACTGTGTGTACAGATGGTGAATGTTGGAAATGGTGCTTTCTGAGGCTCCTTACAGTTCTTGTTCATCAAGGGTAGAAAGTAAGGGAGACATGGTCAGATGTGCGCTAACTGTGTCTACAGATGGTGAATGTTGGAAATGGTGCTTTCTGAGGCTCCTTACGGTTCTTGTTCATCAAGGGTAGAAAGTAAGGGAGACATGGTCAGATGTGCGCTAACTGTGTCTACAGATGGTGAATGTTGGAAATGGTGCCTTCTGAGCTCCTTACTGTTCTCCTTCACCTAGGGTAGTGAGTAAGGTAAACGTGTACAGCTGTACGATAACTATGTCTACAGATGGTGAATGTTGGAAATGGTGCTTTCTGAGGCTCCTTACAGTTCTTGTTCATCAAGGGTAGAAAGTAAGGGAGACATGGTCAGATGTGCGCTAACTGTGTCTACAGATGGTGAATGTTGGAAATGGTGCTTTCTGAGGCTCCTTACAGTTCCTGTTCATCAAGGGTAGAAAGTAAGGGAGACATGGTCAGATGTGCGCTAACTGTGTCTACAGATGGTGAATGTTGGAAATGGTGCTTTCTGAGGCTCCTTACAGTTCATGTTCATCAAGGGTAGAAAGTAAGGGAGACATGGTCAGATGTGCGCTAACTATGTCTACAGATGGTGAATGTTGGAAATGGTGCTTTCTGAGGCTCCTTACAGTTCTTGTTCATCAAGGGTAGAAAGTAAGGGAGACATGGTCAGATGTGCGCTAACCGTGTCTACAGATGGTGAATGTTGGAAATAGTGCCCTCTGAAATCCTTACTGTTCTCCTTCACCTAGGGTAGTGAGTAAGGTAGACGAGTACAGCTGTACGCTAACTATGTCTACAGATGGTGAATGTTGGAAATGGTGCTTTCTGAGGCCCCTTACAGTTCTTGTTCATCAAGGGTAGAAAGTAAGGGAGACATGGTCAGATGTGCGCTAACTGTGTCTACAGATGGTGAATGTTGGAAATGGTGCCTTCTGAGCTCCTTACTGTTCTCCTTCACCTAGGGTAGTAAGTAAGGTAGACGTGTACAGCTGTACGCTAACTATGTCTACAGATGGTGAATGTTGGAAATGGTGCTTTCTGAGGCTCCTTACAGTTCTTGTTCATCAAGGGTAGAAAGTAAGGGAGACATGGTCAGATGTGCGCTAACTGTGTCTACAGATAGTGAATGTTGGAAATGGTGCTTTCTGAGGCTCCTTACAGTTCTTGTTCATCAAGGGTAGAAAGTAAGGGAGACATGGTCAGATGTGCGCTAACTGTGTCTACAGATGGTGAATGTTGGAAATGGTGCTTTCTGAGGCTCCTTACAGTTCTTGTTCATCAAGGGTAGAAAGTAAGGGAGACATGGTCAGATGTGCGCTAACTGTGTCTACAGATAGTGAATGTTGGAAATGATGCTTTCTGAGGCTCCTTACAGTTCTTGTTCATCAAGGGTAGAAAGTAAGGGATACATGGTCAGATGTGCGCTAACTGTGTCTACAGATGGTGAATGTTGGAAATGGTGCTTTCTGAGGCTCCTTACAGTTCTTGTTCATCAAGGGTAGAAAGTATGGGAGACATGGTCAGATGTGCGCTAACTGTGTCTACAGATGGTGAATGTTGGAAATGGTGCCTTCTGAGCTCCTTACTGTTCTTCTTCACCTAGGGTAGTGTGTAAGGTAGACGTGTACAGCTGTACACTAACTATGTCTACAGATGGTGAATGTTGGTAATGGTGCTTTCTGAGGCTCCTTACAGTTCTTGTTCATCAAGGGTAGAAAGTAAGGGAGACATGGTCAGATGTGCGCTAACTGTGTCTACAGATAGTGAATGTTGGAAATGGTGCTTTCTGAGGCTCCTTACAGTTCGTGTTCATCAAGGGTAGAAAGTAAGGGAGACATGGTCAGATGTGCGCTAACTGTGTCTACAGATGGTGAATGTTGGAAATGGTGCTTTCTGAGGCTCCTTACAGTTCTTGTTCATCAAGGGTAGAAAGTAAGGGAGACATGGTCAAATGTGCGCTAACTGTGTCTACAGATGGTGAATGTTGGTAATGGTGCTTTCTGAGGCTCCTTACAGTTCTTGTTCATCATGGGTAGAAAGTAAGGGAGACATGGTCAGATGTGCGCTAACTGTGTCTACAGATGGTGAATGTTGGAAATGGTGCTTTCTGAGGCTCCTTACAGTTCTTGTTCATCAGGGGTAGAAAGTAAGGGAGACATGGTCAGATGTGCGCTAACTGTGTCTACAGATGGTGAATGTTGGAAATGGTGCCTTCTGAGCTCCTTACAGTTCTCCTTCACCTAGGGTAGTGAGTAAGGTAGACGTGTACAGCAGTACGCTAACTGTCTACAGATGGTGAATGTTGGAAATGGTGCTTTCTGAGGCTCCTTACAGTTCTTGTTCATCAAGGGTAGAAAGTAAGGGAGACATGGTCAGATGTGCCCTAACTGTGTCTACAGATGGTGAATGTTGGAAATGGTGCTTTCTGAGGCTCCTTACAGTTCTTGTTCATCAAGGGTAGAAAGTAAGAGAGACATGGTCAGATGTGCGCTGACTGTGTCTACAGATGGTGAATGTTGGAAAGGGTGCCTTCTGAGCTCCTTACTGTTCTCCTTCACCTAGGGTAGTGAGTAAGGTAGACGTGTTCAGCTGTACGCTAACTATGTCTACAGATGGTGAATGTTGGAAATGGTGCTTCTGAGGCTCCTTACAGTTCTTGTTCATCAAGGGTAGAAAGTAAAGGAGACATGGTCAGATGTGCGCTAAATGTGTCTACAGATGGTGATAGTTGGAAATCGTGCTTTCTGAGGCTCCTTACAGTTCTTGTTCATCAAGTGTAGAAAGTACGGGAGACATGGTCAGATGTGCGCTAACTGTGTCTACAGATGGTGAATGTTGGAAATGGTGCCTTCTGAGCTCCTTACTGTTCTCCTTCACCTAGGGTAGTGAGTAAGGTAGACGTGTACAGCTGTACGCTAACTATGTCTACAGATGGTGAAAGTTGGAAATGGTGCATTCTGAGGCTCCTTACAGTTCTTGTTCATCAAGGGTAGAAAGTAAGGGAGACATGGTCAGATGTGCGCTAACTGTGTCTACAGATGGTGAATGTGGGAAATGGTGCCTTCTGAGCTCCTTACTGTTCTCCTTCACCTAGGGTAGTGAGTAAGGTAGACGTGTACAGCTGTACGCTAACTATGTCTACAGATGGTGAATGTTGGAAATGGTGCTTTCTGAGGCTCCTAACAGTTCTTGTTCATCAAGGGTAGAAAGTAAGGGAGACATGGTCAGATGTGCGCTAACTGTGTCTACAGATGGTGAATGTTGGAAATGGTGCCTTCTGAGCTCCTTACTGTTCTCCTTCACCTAGGGTAGTGAGTAAGGTAGACGTGTACAGCTGTACGCTAACTATGTCTACAGATGGTGAAAGTTGGAAATGGTGCATTCTGAGGCTCCTTACAGTTCTTGTTCATCAGGGTAGAAAGTAAGGGAGACATGGTCAGATGTGCGCTAACTGTGTCTACAGATGGTGAATGTGGGAAATGGTGCCTTCTGAGCTCCTTACTGTTCTCCTTCACCTAGGGTAGTGAGTAAGGTAAACGTGTACAGCTGTACGCTAACTATGTCTACAGATGGTGAATTTTGGAAATGGTGCTTTCTGAGGCTCCATACGGTTCTTGTTCATCAAGGGTAGAAAGTAAGGGAGACATGGTCAGATGTGCGCCAACTGTGTCTACAGATGGTGAATGTTGGAAATGGTGCTTTCTGAGGCTCCTTACAGTTCTTGTTCATCAAGGGTAGAAAGTAAGGGAAACATGGTCAGATGTGCGCTAACTGTGTCTACAGATAGTGAATGTTGGAAATGGTGCTTTCTGAGGCTCCTTACAGTTCTTGTTCATCAAGGGTAGAAAGTAAGGGAGACATGGTCAGATGTGCGCTAACTGTGTGTACAGATGGTGAATGTTGGCAATGGTGCTTTCTGAGGCTCCTTACAGTTCTTGTTCATCAAGGGTAGAAAGTAAGGGAGACATGGTCAGATGTGCGCTAAATGTGTCTACAGATGGTGAATGTTGGAAATGGTGCTTTCTGAGGCTCCTTACAGTTCTTGTTCATCAAGGGTAGAAAGTAAGGGAGACATGGTCAGATGTGCGCTAACTGTGTCTACAGATAGTGAATGTTGGAAATGGTGCTTTCTGAGGCTCCTTACAGTTCGTGTTCATCAAGGGTAGAAAGTAAGGGAGACATGGTCAGATGTGCGCTAACTGTGTCTACAGATGGTGAATGTTGGAAATGGTGCTTTCTGAGGCTCCTTACAGTTCTTGTTCATCAAGGGTAGAAAGTAAGGGAGACATGGTCAAATGTGCGCTAACTGTGTCTACAGATGGTGAATGTTGGTAATGGTGCTTTCTGAGGCTCCTTACAGTTCTTGTTCATCATGGGTAGAAAGTAAGGGAGACATGGTCAGATGTACGCTAACTGTGTCTACAGATGGTGAATGTTGGAAATGGTGCTTTCTGAGGCTCTTTACAGTTCTTGTTCATCAGGGGTAGAAAGTAAGGGAGACATGGTCAGATGTGCGCTAACTGTGTCTACAGATGGTGAATGTTGGAAATGGTGCCTTCTGAGCTCCTTACAGTTCTCCTTCACCTAGGGTAGTGAGTAAGGTAGACGTGTACAGCAGTACGCTAACTGTCTACAGATGGTGAATGTTGGAAATGGTGCTTTCTGAGGCTCCTTACAGTTCTTGTTCATCAAGGGTAGAAAGTAAGGGAGACATGGTCAGATGTGCCCTAACTGTGTCTACAGATGGAGAATGTTGGAAATGGTGCTTTCTGAGGCTCCTTACAGTTCTTGTTCATCAAGGGTAGAAAGTAAGGGAGACATGGTCAGATGTGCGCTGACTGTGTCTACAGATGGTGAATGTTGGAAAGGGTGCCTTCTGAGCTCCTTACTGTTCTCCTTCACCTAGGGTAGTGAGTAAGGTAGACGTGTACAGCTGTACGCTAACTATGTCTACAGACGGTGAATGTTGGAAATGGTGCTTCTGGGGCTCCTTACAGTTCTTGTTCATCAAGGGTAGAAAGTAAAGGAGACATGGTCAGATGTGCGCTAACTGTGTCTACAGATGGTGAATGTTGGAAATGGTGCTTTCTGAGGCTCCTTACAGTTCTTGTTCATCAAGTGTAGAAAGTACGGGAGACATGGTCAGATGTGCGCTAACTGTGTCTACAGATGGTGAATGTTGGAAATGGTGCCTTCTGAGCTCCTTACTGTTCTCCTTCACCTAGGGTAGTGAGTAAGGTAGACGTGTACAGCTGTACGCTAACTATGTCTACAGATGGTGAAAGTTGGAAATGGTGCATTCTGAGGCTCCTTACAGTTCTTGTTCATCAAGGGTAGAAAGTAAGGGAGACATGGTCAGATGTGCGCTAACTGTGTCTACAGATGGTGAATGTTGGAAATGGTGCCTTCTGTGCTCCTTACTGTTCCCCTTACCTAGGGTAGTGAGTAAGGTAGACGTGTACAGCTGTACGCTAACTATGTCTACAGATGGTGAAAGTTGGAAATGGTGCATTCTGAGGCTCCTTACAGTTCTTGTTCATCAGGGTAGAAAGTAAGGGAGACATGGTCAGATGTGCGCTAACTGTGTCTACAGATGGTGAATGTGGGAAATGGTGCCTTCTGAGCTCCTTACTGTTCTCCTTCACCTAGGGTAGTGAGTAAGGTAGACGTGTACAGCTGTACGCTAACTATGTCTACAGATGGTGAATTTTGGAAATGGTGCTTTCGGAGGCTCCTTACAGTTCTTGTTCATCAAGGGTAGAAAGTAAGGGAGACATGGTCAGATGTGCGCCAACTGTGTCTACAGATGGTGAATGTTGGAAATGGTGCTTTCTGAGGCTCCTTACAGTTCTTGTTCATCAAGGGTAGAAAGTAAGGGAAACATGGTCAGATGTGCGCTAACTGTGTCTACAGATAGTGAATGTTGGAAATGGTGCTTTCTGAGGCTCCTTACAGTTCTTGTTCATCAAGGGTAGAAAGTAAGGGAGACATGGTCAGATGTGCGCTAACTGTGTGTACAGATGGTGAATGTTGGCAATGGTGCATTCTGAGGCTCCTTACAGTTCTTGTTCATCGAGGTAGAAAGTAAGGGAGACATGGTCAGATGTGCGCTAACTGTGTCTACAGATGGTGAATGTTGGAAATGGTGCTTTCTGAGGCTCCTTACAGTTCTTGTTCATCAAGGGTAGAAAGTAAGGGAGACATGGTCAGATGTGCGCTAACTGTGACTACAGATGGTGAATGTTGGAAATGGTGCTTTCTGAGGGTCCTTACAGTTCTTGTTCATCAAGGGTAGAAAGTAAGGGAGACATGGTCAGATGTGCGCTAACTGTGTCTACAGATGGTGAATAATGGAAATGGTGCCTTCTGAGGCTCCTTACAGTTCCTGTTCATCAAGGGTAGAAAGTAAGGGAGACATGGTCAGATGAGCGCTAACTGTGTCTACAGATGGTGAATGCTGGAAATGGTGCTTTCTGAGGCTCCTTACAGTTCTTGTTCATCAAGGGTAGAAAGTATGGGAGACATGGTCAGATGTGCGCTAACTGTGTCTACAGATGGTGAATGTTGGAAATGGTGCTTTCTGAGGCTCCTTACAGTTCTTGTTCATCAAGGGTAGAAAGTAAGGGAGACATGGTCAGATGTGCGCTAACTGTGTCTACAGATGGTGAATGTTGGAAATGGTGCCTTCTGAGCTCCTTACTGTTCTCCTTCACCTAGGGTAGTGAGTAAGGTAGACGTGTACAGCTGTACGCTAACTATGTCTACAGATGGTGAATGTTGGAAATGGTGCTTTCTGAGGCTCCTTACAGTTCTTGTTCATCAAGGGTAGAAAGTAAGGGAGACATGGTCAGATGTGCGCTAACTGTGTCTACAGATGGTGAATGTTGGAAATGGTGCTTTCTGAGGGTCCTTACAGTTCTAGTTCATCAAGGGTAGAAAGTAAGGGAGACATGGTCAGATGTGCGCTAACTGTGTCTACAGATGGTGAATGTTGGAAATGGTGCTTTCTGAGGCTCCTTACAGTTCTTGTTCATCAAGGGTAGAAAGTAAGGGAGACATGGTCAAATGTGCGCTAACTGTGTCTACAGATGGTGAATGTTGGGAATGGTGCCTTCTGAGCTCCTTACTGTTCTCCTTCACCTAGGGTAGTGAGTAAGGTAGCCGTGTACAGCTGTACGCTAACTATGTATACAGATGGTGAATGTTGGAAATGGTGCTTTCTGAGGCTCCTTACAGTTCTTGTTCGTCAAGGGTAGAAAGTAAGGGAGACATGGTCAGATGTGCGCTAACTGAGTCTACAGATGGTGAATGTTGGATATGGTGCTTTCTGAGGCTCCTTACAGTACTTGTTCATCAAGGGTAGAAAGTAAGGGAGACATGGTCAGATGTGCGCTAACTGTGTCTACAGATGGTGAATGTTGGAAATGGTGTTTTCTGAGGCTCCTTACAGTTCTTGTTCATCAAGGGTAGAAAGTAAGGGAGATATGGTCAGATGTGCGCTAACTGTGTCTACAGATGGTGCATGTTGGAAATGGTGCCTTCTGAGCTCCTTACTGTTCTCCTTCACCTAGGGTAGTGAGTAAGGTAGAAGTGTACAGCTGTACGCTAACTATGTCTACAGATGGTGAATGTTGGAAATGGTGCTTTCTGAGCCTCCTTACAGTTCTTGTTTATCAAGGGTAGAAAGTAAGGGAGACATGGTCAGATGTGCGCTAACTGTGTCTACAGATGGTGAATGTTGGAAATGGTGGTTTCTGAGGCCCCTTACAGTTCTTGTTCATCAAGGGTAGAAAGTAAGGGAGACATGGTCAGATGTGCGCTAACTGTGTCTACAGATGGTGAATGTTGGAAATGGTGCTTTCTGAGGCTCCTTACAGTTCATGTTGATCAAGGGTAGAAAGTAAGGGAGACATGGTCAGATGTGCGCTAACTGTGTCGACAGATAGTGAATGTTGGAAATGGTGCATTCTGAGGCTCCTTACAGTTCTTGTTCATCAGGGGTAGAAAGTATGGGGAGACATGGTCAGATGTGCGCTAACTGTGTCTACAGATGGTGAATGTTGGAAATGGTGCCTTCTGAGCTCCTTCCTGTTCTCCTTCACCTAGGGTAGTGAGTAAGGTAGACGTGTACAGCTGTACGCTAACTATGTCTACAGATGGTGAATGTTGGAAATGGTGCTTTCTGAGGCTCCTTACAGTTCTTGTTCATCAAGGGTAGAAAGTAAGGGAGACATGGTCAGATGTGCGCTAACTGTGTCTACAGATTGTGAATGTAGGAAATGGTGCTTTCTGAGGCTCCTTACAGTTCTTGTTCATCAAGAATAGAAAGTAAGGGAGACATGGTCAGATGTGCGCTAACTGTGTCTACAGATGGTGAATGTTGGATATGGTGCCTTCTGAACTCCTTACTGTTCTCCTTCCCCTAGGGTAGTAAGTAAGGTAGACGTGTACATCTGTACGCTAACTATGTCTACAGATGGTGAATGTTGGAAATGATGCTTTCTGAGGCTCCTTACAGTTCTAGTTCATCAAGTGTAGAAAGTAAGGGAGACATGGTCATTTGTGCGCTAACTGTGTCTACAGATAGTGAATGTTGGACATGGTGCTTTCTGAGGCTCCTTACAGTTCTTGTTCATCTAGGGTAGAAAGTAAGGGAGACATGGTCAGATGTGCGCTATCTGTGTCTACAGATGGTGAATGTTGGAATTGCTGCTTTCTGAGGCTCCTTACATTTCTTGTTCATCAAGGGTACAAAGTAAGGGAGACATGGTCAGATGTGCGCTAACTGTGTCTACAGATAGTGAATGTTGGAAATGGTGCTTTCTGAGGCTCCTTACAGTTCTTGTTCATAAAGGGTAGAAAGTAAGGGAGACATGGTCAGATGTGCGCTAACTGTGTCTACAGATGGTGAATGTTGGAAATGGTGCTTTCTGAGGCTCCTTACAGTTCTTGTTCATCAAGGGTAGAAAGTAAGGGAGACATGGTCAAATGTGCACTAACTGTGTCTACAGATAGTGAATGTTGGAAATGGTGCTTTCTGAGGCTCCTTACAGTTCTTGTTCATCAGGGGTAGAAAGTAAGGGAGACATGGTCAGATGTGCGCTAACTGTGTCTACAGATGGTGAATGTTGGAAATGGTGCCTTCTGAGCTCCTTACTGTTCTCCTTCACCTAGGGTAGTGAGTAAGGTAGACGTGTACAACTGTACGCTAACTATGTCTACAGATGGTGAATGTTGGAAATGGTGCTTTCTGAGGTTCCTTACAGTTCTTGTTCATCAAGGGTAGAAAGTAAGGGAGACATGGTCAGATGTGCGCTAACTGTGTCTAGAGATGGTGAATGTTGGAAATGGTGCTTTCTGAGGGTCCTTACAGTTCTTGTTCATCAAGGGTAGAAAGTAAGGGAGTCATGGTCAGATGTGCGCTAACTTTGTCTACAGATGGTGAATGTTGGAAATGGTGCCTTCTGAGCTGCTTACTGTTCTCTTTCACCTAGGGTAGTGAGTAAGTTAGACGTGTACAGCTGTACGCTAACTATGTCTACAGATGGTGAATGTTGGAAATGGTGCTTTCTGAGGCTCCTTACAGTTCTTGTTCATCAAGGGTAGAAAGTAAGGGAGACATGGTCAGATGTGCGCTAACTGTGTCTACAGATAGTGAATGTTGGAAATGGTGCTTTCTGAGGCTCCTTACAGTTCTTGTTCATCAAGGGTAGGAAGTAAGGGAGACATGGTCAGATGTGCGCTAACTGTGTGTACAGATGGTGAATGTTGGAAATGGTGCTTTCTGAGGCTCCTTACTGTTCTTGTTCATCAACGGTAGAAAGTAAGGGAGACATGGTCAGATGTGCGCTAACTGTGTCTACAGATGGTGAATGTTGGAAATGGTGCTTTCTGAGGCTCCTTACAGTTCTTGTTCATCAAGGGTAGAAAGTAAGGGAGACATGGTCAGATGTGCGCTAACTGAGTCTACAGATAGTGAATGTTGGAAATGGTGCTTTCTGAGGCTCCTTACAGTTCTTGTTCATCAAGGGTAGAAAGTAAGGGAGACATGGTCAGATGTGCCCTAACTGTGTCTACAGATGGTGAATGTTGGAAATGGTGCTTTCTGAGGCTCCTTACAGTTCTTGTTCATCAAGGGTAGAAAGTAAGGGAGACATTTTCAGATGTGCGCTAACTGTGTCTACAGATGGTGAATGTTGGAAATGGTGCCTTCTGAGCTCCTTACTGTTCTTCTTCACCTAGGGTAGTGAGTAAGGTAGACGTGTACAGCTGTACGTTAACTATGTCTACAGGTGGTGAATGTTGGAAATGGTGCTTTCTGAGGCTCCTTACAGTTCTTGTTCATCAAGGGTAGAAAGTAAGGGAGACATGGTCAGATGTGCGCTAACTGTGTCTACAGATAGTGAATGTTGGAAATCGTGCTTTCTGAGGCTCCTTGCAGTTCTTGTTCATCAAGGGTAGAAAGTAAGGGACACATGGTCAGATGTGCGCTAACTGTGTCTACAGATGGTGAATGTTGGAAATGGTGCTTTCTGAGGCTCCTTACAGTTCTTGTTCATCAAGGGTAGAAAGTAAGGGAGACATGGTCAAATGTGCGCTAACTGTGTCTACAGATGGTGAATGTTGGAAATGGTGCTTTCTGAGGCACCTTACAGTTCTTGTTCATCAAGGGTAGAAAGTAAGGGAGACATGGTCAGATGTGCGCTAACTGTGTCTACAGATGGTGAATGTGGGAAATGGTGCCTTCTGAGCTCCTTACTGTTCTCCTTCACCTAGGGTAGTGAGTAAGGTAGACGTGTACAGCTGTACGCTAACTATGTCTACAGATAGTGAATGTTGGAAATGGTGCTTTCTGAGGCTCCTTACAGTTCTTGTTCATCAAGGGTAGAAAGTAAGGGAGACATGGTCAGATGTTCGCCAACTGGGTCTACAGATGGTGAATGTTGGAAATGGTGCTTTCTGAGGCTCCTTACAGTTCTTGTTCTTCAAGGGTAGAAAGTAAGGCAGACATGGTCAAATGTGCGCTAACTGTGTCTACAGATGGTGAATGTTGGAAATGGTGCCTTCTGAGCTCCTTACTGTTCTCCTTCACCTAGGGTAGTGAGTAAGGTAGACGTGTACAGCTGTACGCTAACTATGTCTACAGATGGTGAATGTTGGAAATGGTGCTTTCTGAGGCTCCTTACAGTTCTTGTTCATCACGGGTAGAAAGTAAGGGAGACATGGTCAGATGTGCGCTAACTGTGTCTACAGATGGTGAAAGTTGGAAATGGTGCTTTCTGAGGGTCCTTACAGTTCTAGTTCATCAAGGGTAGAAAGTAAGGGAGACATGGTCAGATGTGCGCTAACTGTGTCTACAGATGGTGAATGTTGGAAATGGCGCTTTCTGAGGCTCCTTACAGTTCTTGTTCATCAAGGGTAGAAAGTAAGGGAGACATGGTCAGATGTGCGCTATCTGTGTCTACAGATGGTGAATGTTGGAAATGGTGCCTTCTGAGCTCCTTACTGTTCTTCTTCACCTAGGGTAGTGAGTAAAGTAGACGTGTACAGCTGTACGTTAACTATGTCTACAGATGGTGAATGTTGGAAATGGTGCTTTCTGAGGCTCCTTAGAGTTCTTGTTCATCAAGGGTAGAAAGTAAGGGAGACATGGTCAGATGTGCGCTAACTGTGTCTACAGATAGTGAATGTTGGAAATCGTGCTTTCTGAGGCTCCTTGCAGTTCTTGTTCATCAAGGGTAGAAAGTAAGGGAGACATGGTCAGATGTGCGCTAACTGTGTCTACAGATGGTGAATGTTGGAAATGGTGCTTTCTGAGGCTCCTTACAGTTCTTGTTCATCAAGGGTAGAAAGTAAGGGAGACATGGTCAAATGTGCGCTAACTGTGTCTACAGATGGTGAATGTTGGAAATGGTGCTTTCTGAGGCACCTTACAGTTCTTGTTCATCAAGGGTAGAAAGTAAGGGAGACATGGTCAGATGTGCGCTAACTGTGTCTACAGATGGTGAATGTGGGAAATGGTGCCTTCTGAGCTCCTTACTGTTCTCCTTCACCTAGGGTAGTGAGTAAGGTAGACGTGTACAGCTGTACGCTAACTATGTCTACAGATAGTGAATGTTGGAAATGGTGCTTTCTGAGGCTCCTTACAGTTCTTGTTCATCAAGGGTAGAAAGTAAGGGAGACATGGTCAGATGTTCGCCAACTGTGTCTACAGATGGTGAATGTTGGAAATGGTGCTTTCTGAGGCTCCTTACAGTTCTTGTTCTTCAAGGGTAGAAAGTAAGGCAGACATGGTCAAATGTGCGCTAACTGTGTCTACAGATGGTGAATGTTGGAAATGGTGCCTTCTGAGCTCCTTACTGTTCTCCTTCACCTAGGGTAGTGAGTAAGGTAGACGTGTACAGCTGTACGCTAACTATGTCTACAGATGGTGAATGTTGGAAATGGTGCTTTCTGAGGCTCCTTACAGTTCTTGTTCATCACGGGTAGAAAGTAAGGGAGACATGGTCAGATGTGCGCTAACTGTGTCTACAGATGGTGAAAGTTGGAAATGGTGCTTTCTGAGGGTCCTTACAGTTCTAGTTCATCAAGGGTAGAAAGTAAGGGAGACATGGTCAGATGTGCGCTAACTGTGTCTACAGATGGTGAATGTTGGAAATGGCGCTTTCTGAGGCTCCTTACAGTTCTTGTTCATCAAGGGTAGAAAGTAAGGGAGACATGGTCAGATGTGCGCTAACTGTGTCTACAGATGGTGAATGTTGGAAATGGTGCCTTCTGAGCTCCTTACTGTTCTTCTTCACCTAGGGTAGTGAGTAAGGTAGACGTGTACAGCTGTACGTTAACTATGTCTACAGATGGTGAATGTTGGAAATGGTGCTTTCTGAGGCTCCTTACAGTTCTTGTTCATCAAGGGTAGAAAGTAAGGGAGACATGGTCAGATGTGCGCTAACTGTGTCTACAGATGGTGAATGTTGGAAATGGTGCTTTCTGAGGCTCCTTACAGTTCTTGTTCCTCAAGGGTAGAAAGTAAGGGAGACATGGTCAAATGTGCGCTAACTGTGTCTACAGATGGTGAATGTTGGAAATGGTGCTTTCTGAGGCACCTTACAGTTCTTGTTCATCAAGGGTAGAAAGTAAGGGAGACATGGTCAGATGTGCGCTAACTGTGTCTACTGATAGTGAATGTTGGAAATGGTGCTTTCTGAGGCTCCTTACAGTTCTTGTTCATCAAGGGTAGAAAGTAAGGGAGACATGGTCAGATGTGCGCTAACTGTGTCTACAGATGGTGAATGTGGGAAATGGTGCCTTCTGAGCTCCTTACTGTTCTCCTTCACCTAGGGTAGTGAGTAAGGTAGACGTGTACAGCTGTACGCTAACTATGTCTACAGATAGTGAATGTTGGAAATGGTGCTTTCTGAGGCTCCTTACAGTTCTTGTTCATCAAGGGTAGGAAGTAAGGGAGACATGGTCAGATGTGCGCCAACTGTGTCTACAGATGGTGAATGTTGGAAATGGTGCTTTCTGAGGCTCCTTACAGTTCTTGTTCATCAAGGGTAGAAAGTAAGGGAGACATGGTCAGATGAGCGCTAACTGTGTCTACAGATAGTGAATGTTGGAAATGGTGCTTTTTGAGGCTCCTTACAGTTCTTGTTCATCAAGGGTAGAAAGTAAGGGAGACATGGTCAGATGTGCGCTAACTGTGTGTACAGATGGTGAATGTTGGAAATGGTGCTTTCTGAGGCTCCTTACAGTTCTTGTTCATCAAGGGTAGAAAGTAAGGGAGGCATGGTCAGATGTGCGCTAACTGTGTCTACAGATGGTGAATGTTGGAAATGGTGCTTTCTGAGGCTCCTTACAGTTCTTGTTCATCAAGGGTAGAAAGTAAGGGAGACATGGTCAGATGTGCGCTAATTGTGTCTACAGATGGTCAATGTTGGAAATGGTGCTTTCTGAGGCTCCTTACAGTCCTTGTTCTTCAAGGGTAGAAAGTAAGGCAGACATGGTCAAATGTGCGCTAACTGTGTCTACAGATGGTGAATGTAGGAAATGGTGCCTTCTGAGCTCCTTACTGTTCTCCTTCACCTAGGGTAGTGAGTAAGGTAGACGTGTACAGCTGTACGCTAACTATGTCTACAGATGGTGAATGTTGGAAATGGTGCTTTCTGAGGCTCCTTACTGTTCTTGTTCATCACGGGTAGAAAGTAAGGGAGACATGGTCAGATGTGCGCTAACTGTGTCTACAGATGGTGAAAGTTGGAAATGGTGCTTTCTGAGGGTCCTTATAGTTCTAGTTCATCAAGGGTAGAAAGTAAGGGAGACATGGTCAGATGTGCGCTAACTGTGTCTACAGATGGTGAATGTTGGAAATGGCGCTTTCTGAGGCTCCTTACAGTTCTTGTTCATCAAGGGTAGAAAGTAAGGGAGACATGGTCAGATGTGCGCTAACTGTGTCTACAGATGGTGAATGTTGGAAATGGTGCCTTCTGAGCTCCTTACTGTTCTTCTTCACCTAGGGTAGTGAGTAAGGTAGACGTGTACAGCTGTACGTTAACTATGTCTACAGATGGTGAATGTTGTAAATGGTGCTTTCTGAGGCTCCTTACAGTTCTTGTTCATCAAGGGTAGAAAGTAAGGGAGACATGGTCAGATGTGCGCTAACTGTGTCTACAGATAGTGAATGTTGGAAATCGTGCTTTCTGAGGCTCCTTGCAGTTCTTGTTCATCAAGGGTAGAATGTAAGGGAGACATGGTCAGATTTGCGCTAACTGTGTCTACAGATGGTGAATGTTGGAAATGGTGCTTTCTGAGGCTCCTTACAGTTCTTGTTCATCAAGGGTAGAAAGTAAGGGAGACATGGTCAAATGTGCGCTAACTGTGTCTACAGATGGTGAATGTTGGAAATGGTGCTTTCTGAGGCTCCTTACAGTTCTTGTTCATCAAGGGTAGAAAGTAAGGGAGACATGGTCAGATGTGCGCTAACTGTGTCTACTGATAGTGAATGTTGGAAATGGTGCTTTCTGAGGCTCCTTACAGTTCTTGTTCATCAAGGGTAGAAAGTAAGGGAGACATGGTCAGATGTGCGCTAACTGTGTCTACAGATGGTGAATGTTGGAAATGGTGCTTTCTGAGGCTCCTTACAGTTCATGTTCATCAAGGGTAGAAAGTAAGGGAGACATGGTCAGATGTGCCCTAACTGTGTCTACAGATGGTGAATGTTGGAAATGGTGCCTTCTGAGCTCCTTACAGTTCTCCTTCACCTAGGGTAGTGAGTAAGGTAGACGTGTACAGCTGTACGCTAACTATGTTTACAGATGGTGAATGTTGGAAATGGTGCATTCTGAGGCTCCTTACAGTTCTTGTTCATCAAGGGTAGAAAGTAATTGAGATATGGTCAGATGTGCGCTAACTGTGTCTACAGATGGTGAATGTGGGTAATGGTGCCTTCTGAGCTCCTTACTGTTCTCCTTCACCTAGGGTAGTGAGTAAGGTAGACGTGTACAGCTGTACACTAACTATGTCTACAGATAGTGAATGTTGGAAATGGTGCTTTCTGAGGCTCCTTACAGTTCTTGTTCTTCAAGGGTAGAAAGTAAGGGAGACATGGTCAGATGTGCGCCAACTGTGTCTACAGATGGTGAATGTTGGAAATGGTGCTTTCTGAGGCTCCTTACAGTTCTTGTTCATCAAGGGTAGAAAGTAAGGGAGACATGGTCAGATGTGCGCTAACTGTGTCTACAGATAGTGAATGTTGGAAATGGTGCTATCTGAGGCTCCTTACAGTTCTTGTTCATCAAGGGCAGAAAGTAAGGGAGACATGGTCAGATGTGCGCTAACTGTGTGTACAGATGGTGAATGTTGGAAATGGTGCTTTCTGAGGCTCCTTACAGTTCTTGTTCATCAAGGGTAGAAAGTAAGGGAGACATGGTCAGATGTGCGCTAACTGTGTCTACAGATGGTGAATGTTGGAAATGGTGCTTTCTGAGGCTCCTTACAGTTCTTGTTCATCAAGGGTAGAGAGTAAGGGAGACATGGTCAGATGTGCGCTAACTGTGTCTACAGATGGTGAGTGTTGGAAATGGTGCTTTCTGAGGCTCCTTACAGTTCTTGTTCATCAAGGGTAGAAAGTAAGGGAGACATGGTCAGATGTGCGCTAACTGTGTCTACAGATGGTGAATGTTGGAAATGGTGCCTTCTGAGCTCCTTACTGTTCTCCTTCACCTAGGGTAGTGAGTAAGGTAGACGTGTACAGCTGTACGCTAACTATGTATACAGATGGTGAATGTTGGAAATGGTGCTTTCTGAGGCTCCTTATGGTTCTTGTTCATCAAGGGTAGAAAGTAAGGGAGACATGGTGAGATGTGCGCTAACTGTGTCTACAGATGATGAATGTTGGAAATGGTGCTTTCTGAGGCTCCTTACAGTTCTTGTTCATCAAGGGTAGAAAGTAAGGGAGACATGGTGAGATGTGCGCTAACTGTGTCTACAGATGGTGAATGTTGGAAATGGTGCTTTCTGAGGCTCCTTACAGTTCTTGTTCATCAAGGGTAGAAAGTAAGGGAGACATGGTCAGATGTGCGCTAACTGTGTCTACAGATGGTGAATGTTGGAAATGGTGCTTTCTGAGGCTCCTTACAGTTCTTGTTCATCAAGGGTAGAAAGTAAGGGAGACATGGTCAGATGTGCGCTAACCGTGTCTACAGATGGTGAACGTTGGAAATGGTGCCTTCTGAGCTCCTTACTGTTCTCCTTCACCTAGGGTAGTGAGTAAGGTAGACGTGTACAGCTGTACGCTAACTATGTCTACAGATGGTGAATGTTGGAAATGGTGCTTTCTGAGGCTCCTTACAGTTCTTGTTCATCAATGGTAGAAAGTAAGGGAGACATGGTCAGATGTGCGCTAACCGTGTCTACAGATGGTGAATGTTGGAAATGGTGCCTTCTGAGCTCCTTACTGTTCTTCTTCACCTAGGGTAGTGAGTAAGGTAGACGTGTACAGCTGTATGCTAACTATGTCTACCGTTGGTGAATGTTGGAAATGGTGCTTTCTGAGGCTCCTTACAGATCTTGTTCATCAAGAATAGAAAGTAAGGGAGACATTGTCAGATGTGCGCTAACTGTGTCTATAGATGGTGAATGTTGGAAATGGTGCTTTCTGAGGCTCTTTACAGTTCTTGATCATCAAGGGTAGAAAGTAAGGGAGACATGGTCAGATGTGCGCTAACTGTGTCTACAGATGGTGAATGTTGGAAATGGTGCTTTCTGAGGCTCCTTACAGTTCTTGTTCATCAAGGGTAGAAAGTAAGGGAGACATTGTCAGATGTGCGCTAACTGTGTCTACAGATGGTGAATGTTGGAAATGGTGCTTTCTGAGGCTCCTAACATTTCTTGTTCATCAAGGGTAGAAAGTAAGGGAGACATGGTCAGATGTGCGCTAACTGTGTCTACAGATGGTGAATGTTGGGAATGGTGCTTTCTGAGGCTCCTTACAGTTCTTGTTCATCAAGGGTAGAAAGTAAGGGAGACATGGTCAGATGTGCGCTAACTGTGTCTACAGATGGTGAATGTTGGAAATGGTGGTTTCTGAGGCTCCTTACATTTCATGTTCATCAAGGGTAGAAAGTAAGGGAGACATGGTCAGATGTGCGCTAACTGTGTCTACAGATGGTGAATGTTGGAAATGGTGCTTTCTGAGGCTCCTTACAGTTCTTGTTCATCAAGGGTAGAAAGTAAGGGAGACATGGTCAGATGTGCGCTAACTGTGTCTACAGATGGTGAATGTTGGAAATGGTGCTTTCTGAGGCTCCTTACAGTTCTTGTTCATCAAGGGTAGAAAGTAAGGGAGACATGGTCAGATGTGCGCTAACTGTGTCTACAGATGGTGAATGTTGGAAATGGTGCTTTCTGAGGCTCCTTACAGTTCTTGTTCATCAAGGGTAGAAAGTAAGGGAGACATGGTCAGATGTGTGCTAACTGTGTCTACAGATGGTGAATGTTGGAAATGGTGCCTTCTGAGCTCCTTACTGTTCTCCTTCACCTAGGGTAGTGAGTAAGGTAGACGTGTACAGCTGTACGCTAACTATGTCTATAGATGGTGAATGTTGGAAATGGTGCTTTCTGAGGCTCCATACAGTTCTTGTTCATCAAGGGTAGAAAGTAAGGGAGACATGGTCAGATGTGCGCTAACTGTGTCTACAGATGGTGAATGTTGGAAATGGTGCTTTCTGAGGCTCCTTACAGTTCTTGTTCATCAAGGGTAGAGAGTAAGGGAGACATGGTCAGATGTGCGCTAACTGTGTCTACAGATGGTGAGTGTTGGAAATGGTGCTTTCTGAGGCTCCTTACAGTTCTTGTTCATCAAGGGTAGAAAGTAAGGGAGACATGGTCAAATGTGCGCTAACTGTGTCTACAGATGGTGAATGTTGGAAATGGTGCCTTCTGAGCACCTTACTGTTCTCCTTCACCTAGGGTAGTGAGTAAGGTAGACGTGTACAGCTGTACGCTAACTATGTCTACAGATGGTGAATGTTGGAAATGGTGCTTTCTGAGGCTCCTTACAGTTCTTGTTCATCAAGGGTAGAAAGTAAGGGAGACATGGTCAGATGTGCGCTAACTGTGTCTACAGATGGTGAAAGTTGGAAATGGTGCTTTCTGAGGGTCCTTACAGTTCTAGTTCATCAAGGGTAGAAAGTAAGGGAGACATGGTCAGATGTGCGCTAACTGTGTCTACAGATGGTGAATGTTGGAAATGGCGCTTTCTGAGGCTCCTTACAGTTCTTGTTCATCAAGGGTAGAAAGTAAGGGAGACATGGTCAGATGTGCGCTAACTGTGTCTACAGATGGTGAATGTTGGAAATGGTGAATTCTGAGCTCCTTACTGTTCTCCTTCACCTAGGGTAGTGAGTAAGGTAGACGTGTACATCTGTACGCTAACTATGTATACAGATGGTGAATGTTGGAAATGGTGCTTTTTGAGGCTCCTTATGGTTCTTGTTCATCAAGGGTAGAAAGTAAGGGAGACATGGTGAGATGTGCGCTAACTGTGTCTACAGATGATGAATGTTGGAATTGGTGCTTTCTGAGGCTCCTTACAGTTCTTGTTCATCAAGGGTAGAGAGTAAGGGAGACATGGTCAGATGTGCGCTAACTGTGTCTACAGACGGTGAATGTTGGAAATGGTGCTTTCTGAGGCTCCTTACAGTTTTTGTTAATCAATGGTAGAAAGTAAGGGAGACATGGTCAGATGTGCGCTAACTGTGTCTACAGATGGTGAATGTTGGAAATGGTGCTTTCTGAGGCTCCTTACAGATCTTGTTCATCAAGGGTAGAAAGTAAGGGAGACATGGTCAGATGTGCGCTAACTGTGTCTACAGATGGTGAATGTTGGAAATGGTGCCTTCTGAGCTCCTTACTGTTCTCCTTCACGTAGGGTAGTGAGTAAGGTAGATGTGTACAGCTGTACGCTAACTATGTCTACAGATGGTGAATGTTGGAAATGGTGCTTTCTGAGGCTCCTTACAGTTCTTGTTCATCAAGGGTAGAAAGTAAGGGAGACATGGTCAGATGGGCGCTAACTGTGTCTACAGATGGTGAATGTTGGAAATGGTGCTTTCTGAGGCTCCTTACAGTTCTTGTTCATCAAGGGTAGAAAGTAAGGGAGACATGGTCAGATGAGCGCTAACTGTGTCTTCAGATGGTGAATGTTGGAAATGGTGCTTTCTGAGACTCCTTACAGTTCTTGTTCATCAAGGGTAGAAAGTAAGGGAGACATGGTCAGATGTGCGCTAACTGTGTCTACAGATGGTGAGTGTTGGAAATGGTGCTTTCTGAGGCTCCTTACAGTTCTTGTTCATCAAGGGTAGAAAGTAAGGGAGACATGGTCAGATGTGCGCTAACTGTGTCTACAGATGGTGAATGTTGGAAATGGTGCCTTCTGAGCTCCTTACTGTTCTCCTTCACGTAGGGTAGTGAGTAAGGTAGACGTGTACAGCTGTACGCTAACTATCTCTACAGATGGTGAATGTTGGAAATGGTGCTTTCTGAGGCTCCTTACAGTTCTTGTTCATCAAGGGTAGAAAGTAAGGGAGACATGGTCGGATGTGTGCTAACTGTGTCTACAGATGGTGAATGTTGGAAATGGTGCTTTCTGAGGCTCCTTACAGTTCTTGTTCATCAAGGGTAGAAAGTAAGGGAGACATGGTCAGATGTGCGCTATCTGTGTCTACAGATGGTGAATGTTGGAAATAGTGCTTTCTGCAGCTCCTTACAGTTCTACTTCTTCTATGGTAGACAGAAAGGTAGTACTGTAGAGCTGTGTGCTAGCTATGTCTACAGATGGTGATTGTGGGAAATGGTGCTTCCTGCAGCTTCTTAATTTCTTCTTCATCAAATGTAGAAAGTAAGGATGGACATGTACAAGTGTGCGCTAACTATGTCTACAGATGGTGAATGTTGGTAATGATGCATTCTGAGACTCCATACAGTTCTCCTTCACCTAGGGTAGAAAGTAAGGAAGACATGTACAGCTGTGCGCTACATCTACAGATGGTGAATGGTGGAAAAGGTGCTTTCTGCAGCTCCTTACAGTTCTTCTTAATCAAGGGTAGAATGTATGGGAGACATATACAGGTGTGCGCTAACTATGACTGGAGATGGTGAATGTTGTAAATGGGGATTTCTGCAGCACCTTACAGTTCTACTTCTTCTAGGGTAGACAGAAAGGTAGTACTGTACAGCTGTGTGCTAGCTATGTCTACGGATGGTGATTGTGGGAAATGGTGCTTTCTGCAGCTTCTTAATTTCTTCTTTATCAAGTGTAGAAAGTAAGGATGGACATGTACAAGTGTGCGCTAACTATGTCTACAGATGGTGAATGTTGGTAATGATGCATTCTGAGGCTCCATACAGTTCTCCTTCGCCTAGTTTAGAAAGCAAGGGAGACATGTACAGCTCTGTGCTAACTATGTCTACAGATGGTGAATGTTGGAAATGGTGCTTTCTGCAGCTCCTTAAATTTCTCCTTCACCTAGGGTAGAAAGTAAGGGAGACTTGTACTGGTGTGAGCTATCTATGTCTAGAGATGGTGAATATTCGAAATGGTGCTTCCTGCAGCGCCTTACAGTTCTCCTTCACCTAGGGTAGATAGTAAGGGATACATGTACAGGTGTACGCTAACTATGTCTACAGATGGTGAATATTGGAAATGGTGCCTTTTGAGCTCCTTACTGTTCTCCTTGCTGTTCTCCTTGCTGTTCTCCTTCCTGTTCTCCTTCACCTAGGGTGTAGAGTAAGGGAGACGTGTACAGCTGTACGCTAACTATGTCTAAAGATGGTGAATGTAGGAAATGGTGCTTTCTGCAGCTCCCTACAGTTCTCCTTCACCGAGGGTAGAAATTAAGGGAGACATGTACAGCTGTGCGCTAACTATGTCTACAGATGGTGAATATTGTAGAAGGTGCCTTCTGAGCTCCTTACTGTTCTCCTTCACCTAGGGTAGAGAGTAAGGGAGACGTGTACAGCTGTACGCTAACTATGTCTACAGATGGTGAATGTTGGACATGGTGCTTTCTGAGGCTACTTACAGTTCTTCTTCATCAAGGGTAGAAAGTAAGGGAGACAGGGTCAGATGTCAGCTAACTATGTCTACAGATGGTAAATGTTGGAAATGGTGCTTTCCGCAGCTCCTTACAGTCCTCCATCACCGAGGGTAGAAAGTAAGGGAGACGTGTACAGCTGTACGCTAACTATGTCACAGATGGTGAATGTTGGAAATGGTGCTTTCTGAGGCTCCTTACAGTCCTCCTTCACCTAGGGTACAAAGGAAGGGAGATGTGTACAGCTGTGGGCTAGTAACGTCTACAGATGGTGAATGTTGGAAATGGTGCTTTCTGAGGCTCCTTACAGTTCTTCTTCATCAAGCGTAGAAAGTAAGGGACGCAAGGTCAAGTGTGCGCTAACTATGTCTAAAGATAGTGAATATAGGAAATAGAGCTTTCTGCAGCTCCCTACAGTTCTCCTTCACCGAGGGTAGACAGTAAGGTATACATGTACAGCTGTGCGCTAACTATGTCTACAGATGGGGAATGGTGGAAATGGTGCTTTATGGGGATCATTCCAGTTCTTATTCACCAAGGGTAGATTGTAAGTGAGACATGTTCAGGTGTGCGCTATCTATGACTAGAGGTGGTGAATGTTGAAAATGTTTCTTTCTGCAGCTTCTTACAGTTCTTCTTCATCAAGGGTAGAAAGTAAGGGAGACAGGGTCAGATGTCCGCTAACTATGTCTACAGATGGCGAATGTTGGAAATGGTGCTTTCTGAGGCTCCTTACAGTTCTTCTTCATCAAAGGTAGAAAGTAAGGGAGACATGGTCAGATGTGCGTTTACTATGTCTACAGATGGTGAATGTTGGAAATGGTGCTTTCCGCAGCTCTTTACAGTCCTCCTTCACCTAGGGTAGAAAGGAAGGGAGACATGTACAGCTGTGCGCTAGTAATATCTACATATGGTGAATGTTGGAAATGGTGCTATCTGAGGCTCCTTACAGTTCTTCTTCATCAAGGGTAGAAAGTAAGGGAGACATGGTCAGATGTGCGCTAACTATGTCTACAGATGGTGAATGTTGGAAATGGTGCTTTCTGAGGCTCCTTACAGTTCTTCTTCATCAAGTGTAGAAAGTAAGGGAGACATGGTCAGATGTGCGCTAACTATGTCTACAGATGGTGAATTTAGGGAATGGTGCTTTCCGCAGCTCCTTACAGTCCTCCTTCACCTAGGGTAGAAAGGAAGAGAGACATGTACTGCTGTACGCTTGTAATGTCTACAGATGGTGAATGTTGGAAATGGTGCTTTCTGTGGCTAAATACAGTTCTTCTACATCAAGCGTAGAAAGTAAGCGAGACAAGGTCAGGTGTGCGCTAACTGTGTTTAAAGATAGTGAATGTAGGAAATGATGCTTTCTGCAGCTCCCTACAGTTCTCCTTCACCTAGGGTAGAAAGTAAGGGAGACGTGTACAGCTGTGCGCTAGTAATGTCTACAGATGGTGAATATTGGAAATGGAGCTTTCTGAGGCTCCTTTCAGTTCTTCTTCATCAAGCGTAGAAAGTAAGGTTGGCAAGGGCAGGTGTGCACTAACTGTGTCTAAAGATGGTGAATGTAGGAAATGGTGCTTTCCGCAGCTCCCTACAGTTCTCCTCCACCGAGGGTAGAACGTAAGGGAGACGTGTACAGCTATGCGCTAACTATGTCTACAGATGGTGAATATTGGATATGGTGCCTTCTGAGCTCCTTCCTGTTCTCCTTCACCAAGGTTAGAGAGTAAGGGAGACGTGTACATATGTACGCTAACTATGTCTACAGATGGTGGATGTTGGAAGTGGTGCTTTCTGAGGCTCCTTACAGTTCTTCTTCATCAAGGGTAGAAAGTAAGGGATACATGGTCAGATGTGCGCTAACTATGTCTACAGATGGTGAATGTTGGAAATTGTGCTTTCTGAGGCTCCTTACAGTCGTCCTTCACCTAGGGTAGAAGGAAGAGAGACATGTACAGCTGTGCGCTAGTAATGTCTACAGATTGTGAATGTTGGAAATGGTGCTTTCTGAGGCTCCTTACACTTCTTCTTCATCAAGCGTAGAAAGTAAGTAAGGCAAGGTCAGGTGTGCGCTAACTATGTCTAAAGATAGTGAATGTACGAAATGGTGCTTACTACAGCTCCCTACAGTTCTCCTTCACCGAGGGTAGAAATTTAGGGAGACATGTACAGCTGTGTGCTATGTCTACAGATGGTGGATATTAGAAATGGTGCCTTCTGAGCTCCTTACTGTTCTCCTTCACCTAGGGTAGTGAGTAAGGGAGACTTGTACAGCTGTACGCTAACTATGTCTACAGATGGTGAATGTTGGAAATGGTGCTTTCTGAGGCTCCTTACAGTTCTTCTTCATCAAGGGTACAAAGTAAGGGAGACATTGACAGATGTGCGCTAACTATGTCTACAGATGGTGAATGATGGAAATGGTGCTTTCTGAGGCTCATTACAGTTCTTCTTCATCATGGGTAGAAAGTAAGGGAGACATGGTCAGATGTGCGCTAACTATGTCTACAGATGGTGAATGTAGGGAACGGTGCTTCCCGCAGCTCCTTACAGTCCTCCTTCACCTAGGGTAGAAAGGAGGGGAGACACGTACAGCTATGCGCTAGCTATGTCTACAGTTGTTGAATATTGGAATTGGTGCCTTTTGAGCTCCTTACTGTTCTCCTTCACCTAGGGTAGAGCGAAAGGGAGACATTGTCATAAGTGTGCTAACTATGTCTACAGATGGAGAATGTTGGAAATGGTGCTTTCTGAGGCTCCTTACAGTTCTTCTTCATCAAGCGCAGAAAGTAAGGGAGGCAAGGTCAGGTGTGCGCTAACTATGTCTAAAGATGGTGAATGTACGAAATGGTGCTTTCTGCAGCTCCCAACAGTTCTCCTTCACCGAGGGTAGAAAGTAAGGGAGACATATACAGCTGTGCGCTAACTATGACTACAGATGGTGAATATTGAAAATGGTGCCTTCTGAGCTCCTTCCTGTTCTCCTTCACCTAGGGTAGAGAGTAAGGGAGACGTGCACTGCTGTACGCTAACTATGTCTACAGATGGTGAATGTTGGAAATGGTGCATTCTGAGGCTCCTTACAGATCTTCTTCATCAAGCGTAGAATGTAAGGGAGGCAAGGTCAGGTGTACGCTAACTATGTCTAGTGATGGTGAATGTAGGAAATGGTGCCCTTCCGCAGCTCCTTACAGTCCTCCTTCACCTAGGGTAGAAAGGAAGGGAGACATGTACAGCTATGCGCTAGCTATGTCTACAGTTGGTGAATATTGGAAATGGTGCCTTCTGAGCTCCTTACTGTGCTCCTTCACCTAGGGTAGAGCGAAAGGGAGACATTGTCATAAGTGCGCTAACTATGTCTACAGATGGTGAATGTTGGAAATGGTGCTTTCTGAGGCTCCTTACAGTTCTTCTTCATCATGGTCAGAAAGTAGGCGAGTCATGGTCAGATGTGTGATAACTATGTCTAAAGCTGGTGATTGTTGGAAATGGTGCTTTCTTCAGCTCCTTACAGTCCTCATTCACCTAGGGTAGAAAGGAAGAGAGACATGTACAGCTGTGCGGTAGTTATGTCTACAGATGGTGAATGTTGGAAATGATGCTCTCTGAGGCTCCTTACAGTACTTCTTCATCAAGGGTAGAATGTAAGGGACACACGGTCAGATGTGCGCTAACTATGTCTACAGATGGTGAATGTTGGAAATGTTGCTTTCTGAGGCTCCTTACAGTTCTTCTTCATCAAGGGTAGAATGTAAGGTAGGCAAGGTCAGGTGTGCACTAACTATGTCTAAAGATAGCGAATGTAGGAAATGGTGCTTTCCACAGCTCCTTACAGTCCTCCTTCACCTAGGGTAGAAAGGAAGGGAGACAAGTACAGCTGTGCGCTAGTAATGTCTACAGATGGTGAATGTTGGAAATGGTGCTTTCTGCGGCACTTTACAGTTCTTCTACATCAAGCGTATAAAGTAAGGGAGGCAAGGTCAGGTGTGCGCTAACTATGTCTACAGATGGTGAATGTTGGAAATGGTGCTTTCTGAGGCTCCTTACAGTTCTTCTTCATCAAGGGTACAAAGTAAGGGAGACATGGACAGATGTGCGCTAACTATGTCTACAGATGGTGAATGTTGGAAATGGTGCTTTCTGAGGCTCCTTACAGTTCTTCTTCATCAAGGGTAGAAAGTAAGGGAGACATCGTCAGATGTACGCTAACTACGTCTACAGATGGTGAATTTTGGGAATGGTGCTTTCTGCAGGTCCTTACGGTCCTCCTTCACCTAGTGTAGAAAAGAAGGGAGACATGTACTGCTGTGCGCTAGTAATGTCTACAGATGGTGAATGTTGGAAATGGTGCTTCCTGTGGCTAATTAAAGTTCTCCCACATCATGCGTAGAAAGTGAGGGAGGCAAGTTCAGGTGTGCGCTAACTATGTCTAAAGATAGTGAATGTAGGAAATGATGCTTTCTGCAGCTCCCTACAGTTCTCCTTCACCTAGGGTAGAAAGTAAGGGAGACATGTACAGCTATGCGCTAGCTATGTCTACAGTTGGTGATTATTGGAAATGGTGCCATCTGAGCTCCTTACTGTGCTCCTTCACCTAGGGTAGAGCGAAAGGGAAACATTGTCATAAGTGCGCTAACTATGTCTACAGATGGTGAATGTTGGAAATGGTGCTCTCTGAGGCTCCTTACAGTTCTTCTTCATGAAGGGTAGTAAGTAAGGGAGACATGGTCAGATGTGCGCTTACTGGGTCTACAAATGGTGAATTTTTGAAATTGTGCTTTCTGAGGCTCCTTACAGTTCTTCTTCATCAGGTGTTGAAAGCAAGGGTGGCAAGGGCAGGTGTGCACTAACTGTGTCTAAAGATGGTGAATGTAGGAAATGGTGGTTTCTGCAGCTCCCTACAGTTCTCCTTCACCGAGGGTAGAAAGTAAGGGAGACATGTACAGCTGTGCGCTTGCTATGTCTACGGATGGTGAATATCGGAAATGGTGCATTCTGAGCGCCTTACTGTTCTCCTTCACCAAGGGTAGAATGTAAGGGAGACGTGTAAATATGTACGCTAACTATGTCTACAGATGCTGATTGTTGGAAATGTTGCTTTCTGAGTCTCCTTACAGTTCTTCTTCATCAAGGTTAGAAAGTAGGCGAATCATGGTCAGATGTGTGATAACTATGTGTACAGCTGGTGATTGTTGGAAATGGTGCTTTCTGCAGCTCCTTACAGTCCTCCTTCACCTAGGGTAGAAAGGAAGAGAAGCAAATACAGCTGTGCGCTAGTAATGTTTACAGATGGTGAATGTTGGAAATGGTGCTTTCTGATGCTCCTTACAGTTCTTCTTCATCAAGCATAGAAAGTAAGGGAGGCAAGGTCAGGTGTGCGCTAACTATGTCTAAAGATGGAGAATGTACGAAATGGTGCTTTCTGCAGCTCCCAACAGTTCTCCTTCACCGAGGGTAGAAAGTAAGGGAGACAAGGTCAGATGTCCGCTAACTATGTCTACAGATGGTGAATGTTGGAAATGGTGCTATCTGATACTCCTTACAGTCCTCCTTCACCTAGGGTAGACAGGAAGGGAGACATGTGCAGCTGTGCACTAGTAATGCCTACAGATGGTGAATGTTGGAAATGATGCTCTCTGAGGCTCCTTACAGTACTTCTTCATCAAGGGTAGAATGTAAGGGACACACGGTCAGATGTGCGCTAACAATGTCTACAGATGGTGAATGTTGGAAATGTTGCTTTCTGAGGCTCCTTACAGTTCTTCTTCGTCAAGGGTAGAATGTAAGGTAGGCAAGGTCAGGTGTGCACTAACTATGTCTAAAGATGGCGAATGTATGAAATGGTGCTTTCCACAGCTCCATACAGTCCTCCTTCACCTAGAGTAGAAAGGAAGGGAGACAAGTACAGCTGTGCGCTAGTAATGTCTACAGATGGTGAATGTTGGAAATGGTGCTTTCTGCGGCTCCTTACAGTTCTTGTACATGAAGCGTAGAAAGTAAGGGAGGCAAGGTCAGGTGTGCGCTAACTATGTCTAAAGATGGTGATCGTAGGAAATGATGCTTTCTGCAGCTCCCTACAGTTCTCCTTCACCGAGGGTAGAAAGTAAGGGAGACATGTACAGCTGTGCGCTAACTATGTGTACAGATGGTGAATTTTGGAAATGGTGCCTTCTGAGATCCTTACTGTTCTCCTTGACCAAGGGTAGAGAGTAAGGGAGACGTGTACATATGTACGCTAACTATGTCTACAGATGGTGGATGTTGGAGGTGGTGCTTTCTGAGGCTCCTTACAGTTCCTCTTGATCAAGGTTAGAGTGTAAGGGAGTCATGGTCAGATGCGTGCTAACTATGTCTACAGATGGTGAATGTTGGATATGGTGCTGTCCGCAGCTCCTTACAGTCCTCCTTCACCTAGGGTAGAAAGGAAGGGAGACATGTACAGCTGTGCGCTAGTAATGTCTACAGATGGTGAATGTAGGAAATGATGCTTCCTGAGGCTCCTTAGTGTTCTTCTTCAACAAGGGAAGAAAGTAAGGGACACACGGTCAAATGTGCGCTAACTATGTCTACAGATGGTGAATGTTAGAAATGGTGCATTCTGAGGCTCCTTACAGTTCTTATTCATCAAGGGTAGGAAGTAAGGGAGACAAGGTCAGATGTCCGCTAACTATGTCTACAGATGGTGAATGTTGGAAATGGTGCTATCTGATACTCCTTACAGTCCTCCTTCACCTAGGGTAGGAAGGAAGGGAGACATGTGCAGCTGTGCACTAGTAATGTCTACAGATGGTGAATGTTGGAAGTGATGCTCTCTGAGGCTCCTTACAGTACTTCTTCATCAAGGGTAGAATGTAAGGGACACACGGTCAGATGTGCGCTAACAATGTCTACAGATGGTGAATGTTGGAAATGTTGCTTTCTGAGGCTCCTTACAGTTCTTCTTCGTCAAGGGTAGAATCTAAGGTAGGCAAGGTCAGGTGTGCACTAACTATGTCTAAAGATGGCGAATGTATGAAATGGTGCTTTCCACAGCTCCTTACAGTCCTCCTTCACCTAGAGTAGAAAGGAAGGGAGACAAGTACAGCTGTGCGCTAGTAATGTCTACAGATGGTGAATGTTGGAAATGGTGCTTTCTGCGGCTCCTTACAGTTCTTCTACATCAAGCGTATAAAGTAAGGGAGTCAAGGTCAGGTGTGCGCTAACTATGTCTACAGATGGTGAATGTTGGAAATGGTGCTTTCTGAGGCTCCTTACAGTTCTTCTTCATCAAGGGTACAAAGTAAGGGAGACATGGACAGATGTGCGCTAACTATGTCTACAGATGGTGAATGTTGGAAATGGTGCTTTCTGAGGCTCCTTACAGTTCTTCTTCATCAAGGGTAGAAAGTAAGGGAGACATGGTCAGATGTACGCTAACTATGTCTACAGATGGTGAATTTTGGGAATGGTGCTTTCCGCAGGTCCTTACGGTCCTCCTTCACCTAGTGTAGAAAAGAAGGGAGACATGTACTGCTGTGCGCTAGTAATGTCTACAGATGGTGAATGTTGGAAATGGTGCTTCCTGTGGCTAATTAAAGTTCTTCCACAACATGCGTAGAAAGTAAGGGAGGCAAGGTCAGGTGTGCGCTAACTATGTCTAAAGATAGTGAATGTAGGAAATGATGCTTTCTGCAGCTCCCTACAGTTCTCCTTCACCTAGGGTAGAAAGTAAGGGAGACATGTACAGCTATGCGCTAGCTATGTCTACAGTTGGTGATTATTGGAAATGGTGCCATCTGAGCTCCTTACTGTGCTCCTTCACCTAGGGTAGATCGAAAGGGAAACATTGTCATAAGTGCGCTAACTGTGTCTACAGATGGTGAATGTTGGAAATGGTGCTTTCTGAGGCTCCTTACAGTTCTTCTTCATGTAGGGTAGTAAGTAAGGGAGACATGGTCAGATGTGCGCTTACTGGGTCTACAAATGGTGAATTTTTGAAATTGTGCTTTCTGAGGCTCCTTACAGTTCTTCTTCATCAGGTGTAGAAAGCAAGAGTGGCAAGGGCAGGTGTGCACTAACTGTGTCTAAAGATGGTGAATGTAGGAAATGGTGGTTTCTGCAGCTCCCTACAGTTCTCCTTCACCGAGGGTAGAAAGTAAGGGAGACATGTACAGCTGTGCGCTTGCTATGTCTACGGATGGTGAATATCGGAAATGGTGCATTCTGAGCGCCTTACTGTTCTCCTTCACCAAGGGTAGAATGTAAGGGAGACGTGTAAATATGTACGCTAACTATGTCTACAGGTACTGATTGTTGGAAATGTTGCTTTCTGAGTCTCCTTACAGTTCTTCTTCATCAAGGTTAGAAAGTAGGCGAATCATGGTCAGATGTGTGATAACTATGTCTACAGCTGGTGATTGTTGGAAATGGTGCTTTCTGCAGCTCCTTACAGTCCTCCTTCACCTAGGGTAGAAAGGAAGGGAAGCAAATACAGCTGTGCGCTAGTAATGTTTACAGATGGTGAATGTTGGAAATGGTGCTTTCTGATGCTCCTTACAGTTCTTCTTCATCAAGCATAGAAAGTAAGGGAGGCAAGGTCAGGTGTGCGCTAACTATGTCTAAAGATGGAGAATGTACGAAATTGTGCTTTCTGCAGCTCCCAACAGTTCTCCTTCACCGAGGGTAGAAAGTAAGGGAGACATGTACAGCTGTGCGCTAACTATGTCTACGGATGGTGAATATTGGAAATGGTGCCTTCTGAGCTCCTTACTGTTCTCTTTCACCTAGGGTAGAGAGTAAGGGAGACGTGTCCAGCTGCACGCTAACTATGTCTACAGATGGTGAATGTAGGAAATGGTGCATTCTGAGGCTCTTTACAGTTCTTCTTCATCAAGGATAGAAAGTAAGGGAGACATGCACAGATGTGCGCTAACTATGTCTACAGATGGTGAATGTTGGAAATGGTGCTTTCTGAGGCTCCTTACAGTTCTTCTTCATCAAGGGTAGAAAGTAAGGGAGACATGGTCAGATGTGCGCTAACTATGTCTACAGATGGTGAATGTTGGAAATGGTGCTATCTGATACTCCTTACAGTCCTCCTTCACCTAGGGTAGAAAGGATGGGAGGCATGTGCAGCTGTGCACTAGTAATGTCTACAGATGGTGAATGTTGGAAATGATGCTCTCTGAGGCTCCTTACAGTACTTCTTCATCAAGGGTAGAATGTAAGGGACACATGGTCAGATGTGCGCTAACAATGTCTACAGATGGTGAATGTTGGAAATGTTGCTTTCTGAGGCTCCTTACAGTTCTTCTTCGTCAAGGGTAGAATGTAAGGTAGGCAAGGTCAGGTGTGCACTAACTATGTCTAAAGATGGCGAATGTATGAAATGGTGCTTTCCACAGCTCCTTACAGTCCTCCTTCACCTAGAGTAGAAAGGAAGGGAGACAAGTACAGCTGTGCGCTAGTAATGTCTACAGATGGTGAATGTTGGAAATGGTGCTTTCTGCGGCTCCTTACAGTTCTTCTACATCAAGCGTATAAAGTAAGGGAGTCAAGGTCAGGTGTGCGCTAACTATGTCTACAGATGGTGAATGTTGGAAATGGTGCTTTCTGAGGCTCCTTACAGTTCTTCTTCATCAAGGGTACAAAGTAAGGGAGACATGGACAGATGTGCGCTAACTATGTCTACAGATGGTGAATGTTGGAAATGGTGCTTTCTGAGGCTCCTTACAGTTCTTCTTCATCAAGGGTAGAAAGTAAGGGAGACATGGTCAGATGTACGCTAACTATGTCTACAGATGGTGAATTTTGGGAACGGTGCTTTCCGCAGGTCCTTACGGTCCTCCTTCACCTAGTGTAGAAAAGAAGGGAGACATGTACTGCTGTGCGCTAGTAATGTCTACAGATGGTGAATGTTGGAAATGGTGCTTCCTGTGGCTAATTACAGTTCTTCTACATCAAGCGTAGAAAGTAAGGGAGGCAAGGTCAGGTGTGCGCTAACTACGTCTAAAGATAGTGAATGTAGGAAATGATGCTTTCTGCAGCTCCCTACAGTTCTCTTTCACCTAGGGTAGAAAGTAAGGGAGACATGTACAGCTATGCGCTAGCTATGTCTACAGTTGGTGAATATTGGAAATGGTGCCATCTGAGCTCCTTACTGTGTTCCTTCACCTAGGGTAGAGCGAAAGGGAAACATTGTCATAAGTGCGCTAACTATGTCTACAGATGGTGAATGTTGGAAATGGTGCTTTCTGAGGCTCCTTACAGTTCTTCTTCATCAAGCGTAGAAAGTAAGGGATCAAGGTCAGGTGTGCGCTAACTATGTCTAAAGATGGTGTATGTAGGAAATGGTGCTTTCTGAAGCTCCCTACAGTTCTCCTTCACCGAGGGTAGAAAGTATGGGAGACGTGTACAGCTGTGCGCTAACTATGTCTACAGATGGTGAATATTGGAAATGGTGCCTTTTGAGCTCCTTACTGTTCTCCTTCACCTAGGGTGTAGAGTAAGGGAGACGTGTCCAGCTGTACGCTAACTATGTCTACAGATGGTGAATGTTGGAAATGGTGCTTTCTGAGGCTCTTTAAAATTCTTCTTCATCAAGCGCAGAAAGTAAGGGAGGCAAGGTCAGGTGTGCGCTAACTATGTCTAAAGTTGGTGAATGTACGAAATGGTGCTTTCTGCAGCTCCCTTTAGTTCTCCTTCACCGAGGGTAGAAAGTAAGGGAGACATGTACAGACGTGCGCTAACTATGTCTACAGATGGTAATTTTGGAAATGGTGCTTTCTGAGGCTCCTTACAGTTCTTCTTCATCAAGGGTAGAAAGTAAGGGAGACATGGTGAGATGTGCACTTACTATGTCTACAGATGGTGAATGTAGGAAGAGGTGCTTTCCGCAGCCCCATACAGTCCTCCTTCACCTAGGGTAGAAAGGAAGGGAGACGTGTACAGCTGTGCGCTAGTAATGTCCACAGATGGTGAATGTTGGAAATGGTGCTTTCTGAGGCTCCTTACAGTTCTTCTACATCAAGCGTAGAAAGTAAGGGAGACAAGGTCAGGTGTGCGCTAACTATGTCTACAGATCGTGAATGTTGGAAATTGTGCTTTTTGAGGCTCCTTACATTTGTTCTTCATCAAGCGTAGAAGGTAAGGGTGGCAAGGGCAGGTGTGCACTAACTGTGTCTAAAGATGGTGGATGTAGGAAATGGTGAATTCGGCAGCTCCCTACAGTTCTCCTTCACCGAGGGTAAAAAGTAAGGGAGACAGGTACAGCTGTGCGCTAACTATGTGTACAGATGGTGAATATTGGAAATGGTGCCTTCTGAGCTCCTTGATGTTCTCCTTCACCAAGGGTAGAGAGTAAGGGAGACATGTACATATGTACGCTAACTATGTCTACGGATGGTGGATGTTGGCAGTGGTGCTTTCTGAGGCTCCTTACAGTTCTTCTTCTTCAAGGTTAGAGTGTAAGGGAGTCATGGTCAGATGTGTGCTAACTATGTCTACAGATGGTGAATGTTGGAAATGGCGCTTTCCGCAGCTCCTTACAGTCCTCCTTCACCTAGGGTAGAAAGGAAGGGAGACATGTACAGCTGTGCGCTAGTAATGTCTACAGATGGTGAATGTAGGAAATGATGCTTTCTGAGGCTCCTTACAGTTCTTCTTCAACAAGGGAGGAATGTAGGGGACACACGGTCAGATGTGCGCTAACTATGTCTACAGATGGTGAATGTTGGAAATGGTGCTTTCTGAGCCTCCTTACAGTTCTTCTTCATCAATCGTAGAAAGTAAGGGAGGCAAGGTCAGGTGTACGCTAACTATATCTAGAGATTTTGAAAGTTGGATATGGTGCTTTCCACAGATCGTTACAGTCCTCCACCTAGAGTAGAAAGGAAGGGGGACATGTACAGCAGTGCGCTAACTATGTCAACAGATGGTGAATATTGGAAATGGTGCCTTCTGAGCTCCTTACTGTTCTCCTTCACCTAGGGTAGAGAGTAAGGGAGACGTGTACAGCTGTACGCTAACTATGTCTACAGAAGGTGAATGTTGGAAATGGTGCTTTCAGAGGCTCCTTACAGTTCTTCTTCATCAAGGGTACAAAGTAAGGGAGACATGGACAGATGTGCACTAACTATGTCTACAGATGGTGAATGCTGGAATGGTGCTTTCTGAGGCTCCTTACAGTTCTTCTTCATCAAGGGTAGAAAGTAATGGAGACATGGTCAGATGTGCGCTAACTATATCTACAGATGGTGAATGTTGGAAACGGTGCTTTCCGCAGCTCCTTACAGTCCTCCTTCACCTAGGGTAGAAAGGAAGGGAGACATGTACAGCTTTGCGCTAACTATGTCTACAGAAGGTGAATATTGGAAATGGTGCCTTCTGAGCTTCTTACTGTTCTCTTTCCTGTTCTCTTACACCTAGGGTGTAGAGTAAGGGAGACGTGTACAGCTGTACGCTAACTATGTCTACAGATGGTGAATGTTGGAAATGGTGCTTTCTGCAGCTCCCTGCAATTCTCCATCACCGAGGGAACATAGTAAGGGAGACATGTACAGCTGTGCGCTAGTAATGTCTACAGATGGTGAATATTGGAAATGGTGCCTTCTGAGCTCCTTACTGTTCTCCTTCACCTAGGGTAGAGAGTAAGGGAGACGTGCACTGCTGTACGCTAACTATGTCTACAGATGGTGAATGTTGGAAATGGTGCTTTCTGAGGCTCCTTACAGTTCTTCTTCATCAAGGGTACAAAGTAAGGGAGACATGGACAGATGTGCGCTAACTATGTCTATAGATGGTGAATGTTGGAAATTGTGCTTTCCACAGCTCCTTACAGTCCTCCTTCACCTAGGGTAGAAAGGAAGGGAGACTAGTACAGCTGTGCCCTAGTAGTGTCTACAGATGGTGAATGTTGGAAATGCTGCTTTCTGCGGCCCCTTACATGTCTTCTACATCAAGCGTAGAAAGTAAGGGAGGCAAGGTCAGGTGTGAGCTAACTATGTCTACAGATGGTGAATATTGGAAATGGTGCCTTCTGAGCTCCTTACTGTTCTCCTTCACCTAGGGTAGAGAGTAAGGGAGACGTGTACAGCTGCACGCTAACTATGTCTACAGATGGTGAATATTGGAAATGGTGCCTTCTGAGCTCCTTACTGTGCTCCTTCACCTAGGGTAGAGCGAAAGGGAGACATTGTCATAAGTGCGCTAACTATGTCTACAGATGGTGAATGTTGGAAATGGTGCTTTCTGAGGATCCTTACAGTTCTTCTTCATCAAGCGTAGAAAGTAACGGAGGCAAGGTCAGTTGTGCGCTAACTATGTCTACAGATGGCGAATGTAGGAAATGGTGCTTTCTCCAGCTCCCTACTGTTCTCCTTCGCCGTGGGTAGAAAGTAGGGGAGACATGTACAGCTGTGCGCTAACTGTGACTACAGATGGTGAATATTGAAAATGGTACCTTCTGAGCTCCTTACTGTTCTCCTTCACGTAGGGTAGAGAGTAAGGGAGACGTGCACTGCTGTACGCTAACTATGTCTACAGATGGTGAATGTTGGAAATGGTGCTTTCTGAGGCTCCTTACAGATCTTCTTCATCAAGGGTAGAAAGTAAGGGAAACAAGGTCAGATGTCCGCTAACTATGTCTACAGATGGTGAATGTTGGAAATGGTGCTTTCTGAGGCTCCTTACAGTTCTTCTTCATCAAAGGTAGAAAGTAATGGAGACATGGTCAGATGTGCGCTTACTATGTCTAGAGATGGTGAAATTTGGAAATTGTGCTTTCCACAGCTCCTTACAGTCCTCCTTCACCTAGGGTAGAAAGGAAGGGAGACAAGTACAGCTGTGCGCTAGTAATGTCTACAGATGGTGAATGTTGGAAATGGTGCTTTCTGCGGCTCCTTACAGTTCTTCTACATCAAGCGTATAAAGGAAGGGAGGCAAGGTCAGGTGTGCGCTAACTATGTCTACAGATGGTGAATGTTGGAAATGGTGCTTTCTGAGGCTCCTTACAGTTCTTCTTCATCAAGGGTACAAAGTAAGGGAGACATGGACAGATGTGCGCTAACTATGTCTACAGATGGTGAACGTTGGAAATGGTGCTTTCTGAGGCTCCTTACAGTTCTTCTTCATCAAGGGTAGAAAGTAAGGGAGACATGGTCAGATGTGCGCTAACTATGTCTACAGATGGTGAATTTAGGGAATGGTGCTTTCCGCTGCTCCTTACAGTCATCTTTCACCTAGGGTAGAAAGGAAGGGAAACATGTACTGCTGTGCGCTAGTAATGTCTACAGATGGTGAATGTTGGAAATGGTGCTTTCTTTGGCTCCTTACAGTTCTTCTTCATCAAGCTTAGGAAGTCAGGGAGGTAAGGTCAGGTGTGCGCTAACTATGTCTAAAGATGGTGAATATTGGAAATGGTGCCTTCTGAGCTCCTTACTGTCCTCCTTCACCAAGGGTAGAATGTAAGGGAGACGTGTAAATATGTACGCTAACTATGTCTACAGATGCTGATTGTTGGAAATGGTGCTTTCTGAGTCTCCTTACAGTTCTTCTTCATCAAGGTTAGAAAGTAGGCGAGTCATGGTCAGATGTGTGATAACTATGTCTACAGCTGGTGATTGTTGGAAATGGTGCTTTCTGCCGCTCCTTACAGTCCTCCTTCACCTAGGGTAGAAAGGAAGAGAAACATGTACAGCTGTGCGCTAGTAATGTCTACAGATGGTGAATGTTGGAAATGGTGCTTTCTGAGGCTCCTTACAGTTCTTCTTCATCAAGCGTAGAAGGTAAGGGTGGCAAGGGCAGGTGTGCACTAACTGTGTCTAAAGATGGTGAATGTAGGAAATGGTGCTTTCTGCAGCTCCCTACAGTTCTCCTTCACCGAGGGTAGAAAGTAAGGGAAACGTGTACAGCTGTGCGCTAACTATGTGTACAGATGGTGAATTTTGGAAATGGTGCCTTCTGAGCTCCTTACTGTTGTCCCTTGACCAAGGGTAGAGAGTAAGAGAGACGTGTACATATGTACGCTAACTATGTCTACAGATGGTGGATGTAGGAAGTGGTGCTTTCTGAGGCTCCTTACAGTTCTTCTTCATCAAGGTTAGAGTGTAAGGGAGTCATGGTCAGATGTGTGCTAACTATGTCTACAGGTGGTGAATGTTGGAAATGGTGCTTTCCGCAGCTCCTTACAGTCCTCCTTCACCTAGGGTAGAAAGGAAGGGAGACATGTACAGCTGTGCGCTAGTAATGTCTACAGATGGTGAATGTAGGAAATGATGCTTTCTGAGGCTCCTTACAGTTCTTCTTCAACAAGGGAGGAATGTACGGGACACACGGACAGATGTGCGCTAATTATGTCTACAGATAGTGAATGTTGGAAATGGTGCTTTCTGAGGCTCCTTACAGTTCTTCTTCATCAAGCGTAGAAAGTAAGGGAGGCAAGGTCAGGTGTACGCTAACTATATCTAGAGATGGTGAAAGTTGGATATGGTGCTTTCCACAGATCCTTACAGTCCTCCACCTAGAGTAGAAAGGAAGGGCGACATGTACAGCTGTGCGCTAACTATGTCAACAGATGGTGAATATTGGAAATAGTGCCTTCTGAGCTCCTTACTGTTCTCCTTCACCTAGGGTAGAGAGTAAGGGAGACGTGTACAGCTGTATGGTGAATGTTGGAAATGGTGCTTTCAGAGCTTCTTACTGTTCTACTTCCTGTTCTCTTACACCTAGGGTGTAGAGTAAGGGAGACGTGTACAGCTGTACGCTAACTATGTCTACAGATGGTGAATGTTGGAAATGGTGCTTTCTGCAGCTCCCTGCAATTCTCCTTCACCGAGGGAACAAAGTAAGGGAGACATGTACAGCTGTGCGCTAGTAATGTCTACAGATGGTGAATATTGGAAATGGTGCCTTCTGAGCTCCTTACTGTTCTCCTTCACCTAGGGTAGAGAGTAAGGGAGACGTGCACAGCTGTACGCTAACTATGTCTACAGATGGTGAATGTTGGAAATGGTGCTTTCTGAGGCTCCTTACAGTTCTTCTTCATCAAGGGTACAAAGTAAGGGAGACTGGGTCAGATGTCCATTAACTATGTCTACAGATGGTGAATGTTGGAAATGGTGCTTTCTGAGGCTCCTTACAGTTCTTCTTCATCAAGGGTACAAGGTAAGGGAGACATGGACAGATGTGCGCTAACTATGTCTACAGATGGTGAAATTTGGAAATTGTGCTTTCCACAGCTCCTTACAGTCCTCCTTCACCTAGGGTAGAAAGTAAGGGAGACTAGTACAGCTGTGCGCTAGTAGTGTCTACAGATGGTGAATGTTGGAAATGATGCTTTCTGCGGCTCCTTACATGTCTTCTACATCAAGCGTAGAAAGTAAAGGAGGCAAGGTCAGGTGTGCGCTAACTATGTCTACAGATGGTGAATATTGGAAATGGTGCCTTCTGAGCTCCTTACTGTTCTCCTTCACCTAGGGTAGAGAGACGTGTACAGCTGCACGCTAACTATGTCTACAGATGGTGAATGTTGGAAATGGTGCTTTCTGTGGCTTGTTACATTTCTTCTTCATCAAGGGTAGAAAGTAAGGGAGGCAAGGTCAGGGGTGCGCTAACTATGTCTATAGATGGTGAATGTAGGAAATGGTGCTTTCTGCAGCTCCCCTACAGTTCTCCTTCACCGAGGGTAGAAAGTATGGGAGACGTGTACAGCTGTGCGATAACTATGTCTACAGATGGTGAATATTGGAAATGGTGCCTTCTGAGCTCCTTACTGTTCTCCTTCGCCTAGGGTGCAGAGTAAGGGAGACGTGTCCAGCTGTACGCTAACTATGTCTACAGATGGTGAATGTTGGAAATGGTGCTTTCTGCAGCTCCTTGCAATTCTTCTTCATCAAGCGCAGAACGTAAGGGAGGCAAGGTCAGGTGTGCGCTAACTACGTCTAAAGTTGGTGAATGTACGAAATGGTGCTTTCTGCAGCTCCCTTTAGTCCTCCTTCACCTAGGGTAGAAAGGAAGTTACACATGTACAGCTGTGCACTAGTAATGTCTAAAGATGGTGAATGTTGGAAATGGTGCTTTCTGAGGCTCCTTACAGTCCTCCTTCACCTAGGGTAGAAACGAAGGGAGACATGTACAGCTGTGCGCTAGTAATGTCTACAGATGGTGAATCTAGGAAATAATGCTTTCTGAGGCTTCTTACAGTTCTCTTCATGAAGCGTAGAAAGTAAGAAAGGCAAGGTCAGGAGTGTGCTAACTATGTCTAGAGAAGGTGAATGTTAGAAATGGTGCTTTCTGAAGCTCCTTACAGTCCTCCTCCACCTAGGGTAGAAAGGAAGGGAGATATGTACAGCTGTGCCCTAGTAATGTCTACAGATGGTGAAAGTTGGAAATGGTGCTTTCTGAGGCTCCTTTCAGTTCTTCTTCATCAAGCGTAGAAAGTAACGGAGGCAAGGTCAGGTGTGTGCTAACTATGTCTAGAGATGGCGAATGTTGCAAATGGTGCTTTCCGTAGCTCCTTACAGTCCTCTTTGACCTAGGGTAGAAAGAAAGGGAGACATGTACATCTGTGCACTAGTAATGACTACAGATGGTGAATGTTGGAAATAGTGCTTTCTGAGGCTCCTTACAGTTCTTCTTCATCACCCCCCAGGGGGTCCACAACTCTTTCGTGGATACGTGCGTGGCGAGCACGGGGCCCCGAGCCATTGCAGCCTTCTTTCTCTCCCGGGCTGCATTTCCTTCCCCTCCTTTCCCCTCCATACCCCTTTCCCCTCGCCCTCTCCTCTCCCTCTATTTGTGTCCTTGCTTATGTTGGCCCCCGCTATCCTCCAGGTTCTGTTGGTTTTACACTCTGGCTTTGTTGCGTAATCATCTCCTCCTTTTGGCATTCCTTGGTCCCCCTCTGGGGTTTGACCTCCATTCCAAAATTTCTCTTCCGTAGTGTGAGCCATTTGGGGAAGAGCACCTTACCTAGTGTCTCCGACGTGTGCCCTCCTAGTATATTCCACCTTTTCTTCTACGTCGTTGTCTGATGCTAGGGTGCATAGCCAGCACGGTAGCCAGCCCGTGTGGTGGGGTCGCTATGTACCCTTTTGGTTGAGCTCCCTGAACACACAGGGATCACACTTCTGATACCTGAGCTGTGACCTCCTCATGCATGCCTTGGAGTGGTTGCTCGTCATCCTGGAGCATCGGAACTCCCGGCAATGGCCGCCGTGCCAGACGGCCCTTGCTGTGGCTGGGTGGCGCCCGTGAGGAGAGCCCCTGATCGGAGTGGGTGGTATCAGGGCGGACGCTATGCAGATGAAACGCATAAGGGTCCAAACCTCTGGCCGCTCTTCTGCGGCCGTCTCTCTGCGTGGTACTGATTCCTCAAGTGCTGCTTCTCTTGCCCCTTCGGCCTTCCCTTCCGTGGCTACCCCCTGGGAGGAGGGTCAGGCCCGTCGTCTAGGGGCAAAACCTTTCCCCCGTTATCTAGTTTGCACCAGGACTGATGGAGATACTTTCACCAGTGTCAAACCTTTATTCTTTGTGGAACACATTGAAGACAAGTTCGGCGAAGTGGACTCCCTGAGCAAGATGCGGTCGGGTTCGTTACTGATAAAAACTGCTTCGGCTGCCCAATCTGCGGCCCTTCGTGCCTGTACCCATCTTGACACAATTCCCGTGTCCATTACCCCTCACCAGTCTCTAAATATGGTACAAGGTGTGATTTTTCACAGAGACCTCATCCTTCAAACTGATGAGGAACTTCGGGACAATCTCGGACGGCGGGGTGTTCACTTTGTTCGGCGTGTTCAGAAGGGTCCTAAAGATAATCGTATTGATACTGGTGCCTTTATCCTGGCCTTTGAAGGGGATACCCTTCCTGAGAAAGTTAAGATTATGGTCTATCGCTGTGATGTGAAGCCGTACATCCCACCTCCTATGCGGTGTTTTAAGTGCTTGCGTTTTGGCCACATGTCTTCTCGCTGTACCCAGGACCCTCTCTGTGGTGACTGTGGACGTCCACTCCATGAGGGGAGTCCCTGTGTTCCCCCTCCTGTATGTGTAAATTGTCATGGTAGTCATTCTCCACGTTCAGCAGATTGCCCAGTCTATAAGAAAGAAAAAAAGATACAGGAGTATAAGTCTCTTGATCGTTTAAGCTACACAGAGGCCCGTAAGAAATATGCACGATTGCACCCTGTGTCCATGACATCTAGTTACGCCTTGGTTACATCTTCATCCCTTCCTCCCCCTTCCTTACCCCCGTCCTGGACCCCTCTCCTTCCCCCCTCCCCTGCGGCTCCCACACCTTCTCCTCTGGGCGCCGCTACCCCTCCCCAGCCGGAGAAGTGTCCCACTCCTTCGGCGTCTGCCGGTCAAGGGCGCCTCTCCCGGGATGCCCCTTCCTGGCACCTTCCAGGTCAACGGTCTGCTGCAGCGCGGCGACCGCGAGAGCCGCGGTCTATCGGCCCCCAGGTCGCCCGGTCTCTTTCTGTTCCTGATCTTGCTGCAGCTGGCTCCATTATGCCACACAGCCCTCCTCGATCTCAGCCTGAAAAGAAGAAGAAACATAAGTCCCGGGACAAAGAGCCTCTGGTGTCACCGGAGGTCCCTTCCCCGGCTTCACAACCGGATTCTGACCTGTCGTTTATGGATGTCGCCCCCTCCTTGTCGGTGACGGGTGGGGACCCGGCGGTATGACTGGCTTTAGCGTGTTCAGCCCTCATTTAAACCATCGTTCTGTGGTTCTCCAATGGAATTGTAATGGCTACTATCGTCACCTTCCGGAATTGAAATCCCTTCTTTCGTCCTACTCAGCAGCTTGTGTGGTTCTCCAGGAATCTCATTTTACTGATGCTCACTCACCGACCCTCCGTGGGTTCCGTGTTTTCTGTCGAAATCGGGTCGGACCCTTGCGGGCTTCTGGTGGCGTTTGTACGTTGGTCCGTACAGACATTGCTAGCACGTGGATTCCTCTCCAAACTACATTGGAAGCAGTTGCTGTTAGGGTCCACTTAGACTCTGCAGTCACAGTATGCAATCTTTATCTCCCTCCTGACAGGACTCTTACACCTGCTGCCTTAACCACCCTTCTTCAGCAACTTCCTCCTCCCTTCCTCCTCCTTGGGGATTTTAATGCTCATCATCCTTTGTGGGGCAGTGCCTTTCCATCTAGACGAGGTCTTCTTATCGACCAATTTATTGCAGACCACGACCTGTGCCTTCTTAATGATGGCTCCCCTACTCATTTCAGTGCTGGTCATGGTACCTTTTCTGCCATTGATCTTTCTCTTTCTTCTCCCTCTCTCCTCCCTTCATTACACTGGTCGCCACACGACGACCTTTGTGATAGTGACCATTTCCCGTTGATTATCACGCTCCCTTCCCGCTCCCCAATGGCGAGGTTACCTCGTTGGTCTTTCCACCGCGCCGATTGGCCTCTATATACTGCACAGGTCGAGTTTTCTCCCTCATTGTCGGGTTGTATTGATGACGTCCTACGTGACGTGTCTGACGCGATTGTTCGCGCTGCTAACCTTGCTGTTCCGCGCTCATCTGGACAATTTCGTCGTCGGCAAGTCCCGTGGTGGAGTACGGCCATTGCCATTGCCATCCGTGATCGCCGTCGAGCTTTGCAACACTTTAAGAGGCACCCATCTGTAGCCAGCCTTTCTACCTTTAAGCGCCTTCGCGCTAAAGCCCGTTATTTAATCAAACAGAGCAAGCGGATATGTTGGGAACGATTCGTTTCTTCCCTTGGTTCCACTGTCCCTCTGTCACGGGTATGGGCTACACTTCGCTCTCTCCAAGGTTGCCATCGGCAGTCCACCCTCCCAGGCCTTCACCTCCCAGATGGCATTTGTACGGACCCATTAGTTCTTGCAGAACATCTTGCGACCCATTTTGCAGTGGCATCAGCGTCGGCCTCCTATCCAGCTGCTTTCCTTCATCAAAAACAGCAGGCTGAAGCTGTCACCTTATGTTTCACCACTTGTGAGTCAGAATCTTACAACGAACCTTTCACTGAATGGGAATTTCTTTCTGCTCTATCTGCTTCTCATGATACGGCTCCTGGCCCAGATTCCATTCATAACCAGCTGCTTCAACATCTCAGTGCTCCACAACGGCACCATCTTCTTCGGGTGTTTAACCGTATCTGGCTCCAGGGTGACTTCCCTTCTCAGTGGAGGGATAGCATTGTGGTTCCTGTCCTTAAGCCTGGTCAGAACCCCCTATCTGTTGACAGCTATCGGCCAATTAGTTTGACCAATGTTGGTTGTAAGTTACTTGAACGGCTGGTAGCCCGTCGGCTCACTTGGGTCCTCGAATCTCGGGATCTATTGTCCCCTTACCAGTGTGGCTTTCGAGAGGGACGATCTCCAATCGATCATTTGCTTCGCTTGGAATCCGCAGTTCGGCAGGCTTTTTCCCAGCGCCGCCATTTGGTTGCAGTGTTTTTTGACCTTCGCAAGGCCTATGACACGGCCTGGCGCCATCACATCTTACTAACCCTTCATCAGTGGGGTCTTCGGGGCCCACTCCCGATTTTTATCCGCCAGTTCCTGATCCATCGGTCATTCAGAGTTCGAGTTGGTACTGCTTTTAGTTCTCCACGGACCCAGGAGACGGGCATCCCACAGGGTTCTGTCTTGAGTGTCCTTCTTTTCCTCATTGCTATCGATGGACTTGTGGCCTCTGTCGGTCCCTTGGTCGCCCCTGCCCTGTATGTGGATGATTTCTGCATTTGGGTTAGTTCCTCCTCGATGGCATCTGCAGAACGGCAGCTCCAGGTGGCTATACGGCGTGCCTCTGCATGGACCCTCTCCCACGGGTTTCAGTTCTCTCCTTTAAAATCGCGGGTGGTCCACTTCTGTCGCCGTACTACGGTCCACCCTGATCCAGAGCTCTATCTCGCTGCACAAAGATTGCCTGTGGTTCCACAGTTTCGTTTCCTAGGTCTTCTTTTCGACAACAAGCTCACTTGGCTGCCCCATATCAGACTCCTGAAGGTAGGATGTCTCCGTAAACTCAATGTCCTTCGCTTCCTTGCCCACTCCTCCTGGGGTGCGGACCGTTCCCTCCTCCTCCGTCTTTATCATGCTCTCGTTCTGTCACGTTTGGACTATGGTTGTCAAGTTTATGGTTCAGCTGCTCCTTCCACGCTGCACGTGCTGGATCCAGTCCACCATCGTGGTATCCGTTTGGCCACCGGTGCCTTCCCTACTAGCCCTGTTGATAGTCTCCTGGTTGAAGCTGGGATCCCCCCCCTTTCTGTTCGGCGGTCCCAGCTTCTGGTGTCTTATGCCCTTACTATCCGTTCTTCTCCCGCTCATCCTTCCTATTCTATCCTATTCCCAGACCATGGACGTCGCCCGCCTGACTCCCGCCCTCGGGCGGGTTTACCGGTTGGGCTGCGCCTTGCGTGTCTTACCCGTGATTTTCGGCTTCCTTCTTTGTCCTGTCTTCCTCGCTCCCTCCCCTCCACCCCTCCTTGGTTAGTTCCTCGGCCTCGAATTCGGATGGATCTCCGCCGCGGTCCGAAAGATTCCATCCCCCCGGTGGTGTTCCGTTCCTTTTTCCGCCAAATTTTATGGGAGTTTCGGGATGCTGTTGTTTTTTACACTGATGGCTCTAAATCTGCTGATCATGTTGGGTATGCCTTCACGTCCTTCGTTGGAACGGAAAATCATCTACTGCCACCCTCATGTGGGGTGTTTACTGCGGAATTGATGGCAATTTCCTGGGCCCTTACCTTTATTAAACAATCCCAACACAACCGCGTTTTGTTATGTACGGACTCGATGAGTGGCCTTCTTGCTATTGACCGGTGTTTTTCGCGCCATCCCTTGGTCTCTGCCATCCATGACCATCTCGCTGATCTTCGCCGTGCTGCTTGTTCCATTGACTTCTTATGGGTCCCGGGCCATGTGGGTATCCCGGGTAATGAGCTCGCTGATCGTTTGGCTAGGGGAGCAGTTACTTACCCCCCGTTTTCTGTAACCCCTCCTGCAGCGGATTTACGGCTTCACATCAAATCCCACTTTGCACAGTCATGGGCCAATTCTTGGGAGGCTACTCCACTGTCTAATAAACTTCGTGCCATTAAGGTGAATACAGGCCCATGGCGTTCTTCCTTTAGCCTCTCCCGCAAGGACTCGACCACACTGTGTCGTCTCCGCATTGGCCATACCAGGCTGACCCATGGTTTCCTTTTGCGTGATGAGCCACCCCCGCTATGTGGTTGTGGGGCCTTCCAGTCAGTGGCCCACATTTTGGTTGAATGCCCCCTTCTTTTGGCTCTGCGTGCTAAGTACAGAATCCCCCACACTTTACCTTTGATGTTGGCTGACGATTCCCGGATGGTCTCTCTGGTTCTAGGTTTCCTCCGGGAGAGTGGTTTTTATTCTCAGTTTTAAAGTTTTTAATCTCCCTCTAGTGTTGGGGCAGGGCGGTGAGTGTTCGGGTGTCTCCCACTGTAGGCAGTGTTCAGAGATTCCCGATTCACCTCCCTGACCGGAATCCTCTTTTCTTTCCCTTTTACTCTGTTTTTACCCCTTCTTTTTAAGGCTTGGTTAGTTTTTCTATTCCCATACGTACTTTCTGCATTATAGCAGTTGTACCTTTTAAGTCACAGGTGGTCTTGCCTATGCTGTTTTAGCATAGTGTTGGGTTCGTTCTCTTGCCAACTTCCCTCATTTGTTTTTACTAATGACAACGTGACTGCCCTTTTACGTTTCCCCTTTATCCGTTTTATTTTTCTGACTATACTGAGATGTCCCGTTAGCAGAATGGAGTCTATTTGAAACAAGGGACTGATGACCTTGCTGTTTGGTCCCTTTAACCTCAAACAACCAACCAACCAACCAATCTTCTTCATCAAACGTAGAAGGTAAGGGAAGCAAGGTCAGGTGTGCGCTAACTATGCCTAGAGATTGTGAATGTTGGAAATGGTTCTTTCTGAGGCTCCTTACAGTCCCCCTTCACCTAGGGTAGAAAGGAAGGGAGACATGCACAGCTGTGCGCTAGTAATGTCTACAGATTGTGAATGTTGGAAATGGTGCTTTCTGAGGCTCCTTACAGTCCTCCTTCACCTAGTGTAGAAAGGTAGGGTGACATGTACAGCTGTGCGCTAGTAATGTTCACAGATGGTGAATTTTGGAAATGGTGCTTTCTGAGGCTCCTTCCTATTCTTCTTCATCAAGCGTAGAAAGTAAGGGAGGCAAGGTCAGGCGTGAGCTTACTATGTCTACAAATGGTGAATGTTGGAAATGGCACTTTCCGCAGCTCCTTACAGTCCTCCTTCACATAGGGTAGAAGGGAAGGGAGACATGTACAGCTGTGCGCAAGTAATGTCTACAGATGGTGATTGTTGGAAATGGTGCTTTCTGAGGCTCCTTACAGTTCTTCTTCATCAAGTGTAGAAAGTAGGGGAAGCAAGGTCAGGTGGGCCCTAACTATGTCTAGAGATGGTGAATGTTGGAAATGGTGCTTTCCGCACCTCCTTACAGTCCTCATTCACCTAGGGTAGAAAGGATGGGAGACATGTACAGCTATGCGCTAGTAATGTCCACAGATGGTGAAAGTTGGAAATGGTGCTTTCTGAGGCTCCTTACAGTTCTTCTTCCTCAAGCGTAGACAGTAAGGGAGGCAAGGTCAGGTGTGTGCTAACAATGTCTAGAGATGGTGAATGTTGGAAATGGTGCTTTCCGCAGCTCTTTACTGTCCTCCTTCACCTAGGGTAGAAAGGAAGGTAGACATGTACATCTGTGCGCTAGTAATGTCTACAGATGGTGAATGTTGGAAATAGTGCTTTCTGAGGCTCCTTACAGTTCTTCTTCATCAAACGTAGAAGGTAAGGGAGGCAAGGTCAGGTGTGCGCTAACTATGCCTAGAGATTGTGAATGTTGGAAATGGTGCTTTCTGAGGCTCCTTACAGTCCCCCTTCACCTAGGGTAGAAAGGAAGGGAGACATGCACAGCTGTGCGCTAGTAATGTCTACAGATTGTGAATGTTGGAAATGGTGCTTTCTGAGGCTCCTTACAGTTCTTCTTCATCAAGTGTAGAAAGTAAGGGAGGCAAGGTCAGGTGTGCGCTAAGTATGTCTAGAGAAGGTGAATGTAGGAAATGGTGTTTTCTGAGGCTCCTTACAGTCCTCCTTCACCTAGGGTAGAAAGGAAGGGAGACATGTACAGCTGTGCGCTAGTAATGCCTACAGATGGTGAATGTTGAAAATTGTGCTTTCTGAGGCTCCTTACAGTTCTTCTTCATCAAGCGTAGAATGTAAGGGAGGCAATGTCAGGTGTGTGCTAACTATGTCTAGAGATGGTGAATGTTGGAAATGGTGCTTTCCGCTGCTCCTTACAGTCCCCCTTCACCTAGGGTAGAAAGGAAGGGAGACATGTACAGCTGTACGCTAGTATTGTCTACAGATGGTGAATGTTAGATGTGCTGCTTTCAGAGGCTCCTTACAGTTCTTCTTCGTCAAGCGTAGAAAGTAAGGGAGGCATGGTCAGGTGTGCGCTAACTATGTCTAGAGATGGTGAATGTTGGAAATGGTGCGCTTTGAGGCTCCTTACGGTCCTCCTTCACCTAGGGTAGAAAGGAAGGGAGAAATGTACAGCTTTGCGCTAGTAATGTCTACATATGGTGAATGTTGGACATGGTGCTTTCTGAGGCTCTTTACTGTTCTTCTTCATCAAGCGTAGAAAGTAAGGGAGGCAAGGTCAGGTGTGCGCTCACTATGTCTACAGATGGTGAATGTAGGAAATGGTTCTTTCTGAGGCTCCTTACAGTTCTTTTTCATCAGGCGTAGAAAGTAAGGGAGGCAAGGTCAGGTGTGCGCTAACTATGTCTACAGATGGTGAATGTTGGAAATGGTGCCTTCCGCAGGTCCTTACAGTCCTCCTTCACGTAGGGTAGAAAGGAAGGGAGACATGTACAGCTGTGGGCTAGAAATGGCTACAGATGGTGAATGTTGGAAATGGTGCTTTCTGCGGCTCCTTACAGATCTTCTTCATCAAGCGTAGAAAGTAAGGGAAGCAAGGTCATGTGTGCGCTAACTATGTCTGCAGATGGTGAATGTAGGAAATGGTGTTTTCTGAGGCTTCTTACAGTTCTCTTAATAAAGCGTAGAAAGTAATGGAGGCAAGGTGAGGTGTGCGCTGACTATGTCTAGAGAAGGTGAATGTAGGAAATGGTGCTTTCTGAGGCTTCTTACACTTCTCTTAATAAAGCGTAGAAAGTAATGGAGGCAGGTGAGGTGTGCGCCAACTATGTCTAGAGAAGGTGAATGTAGGAAATGGTGCATTCTGAGGCTCTCTACAGTCCTCCTTCACCTAGGGTAGAAAGGAAGGGAGAAATGTACAGCTGTGCACTAGTAATGTCTACAGATGGTGAATGTTGGAAATGGTGCTTTCTGAGGCTCCTTACAGTCCTCCTTCACCTAGGACAGAAAGGAAGGGAGACATGTACAGCTGTGCGCTAGTAATGTCTGCAGATAGTGAATGTAGGAAATGGTGCTTTTTGAGGCTTCTTACAGTTCTCTTCATCATGCGTAGAAAGTAAGGGAGGCAAGGTCAGGTGTGTGCTAACTATGTCTAGAGAAAGTGAATGTAGGAAATGGTACTTTCTGAGGCTCCTTACAATCCTCCGTCACCTAGGGTAGAAAGGAAGGGACACATGTACAGCTGTGCACTAGTAATGTCTAAAGATGGTGAATGTTGGAAATGGTGCTTTCTGAGGCTCCTTACTGTCCTCCTTCACCTAGGGTAGAAAGGAAGGGAGACATGTACAGCTGTGCGCTAGTAATGTCTACAGATGGTGAATCTAGGAAATAATGCTTTCTGAGGCTTCTTACAGTTCTCTTCATCAAGCGTAGAAAGTAAGAAAGGCAAGGTCAGAAGTGTGCTAACTATGTCTAGAGAAGGTGAATGTAAGAAATGGTGCTTTCTGAAGCTCCTTACAGTCCTCCTCCACCTAGGGTAGAAAGGAAGGGAGATATGTACAGCTGTGCCCTAGTAATGTCTACAGATGGTGAAAGTTGGAAATGGTGCTTTCTGACGCTCCTTACAGTTCTTCTTCATCAAGTGTAGAAAGTAGGGGAAGCAAGGTCAGGTGGGCCCTAACTATGTCTAGAGATGGTGAATGTTGGAAATGGTGCTTTCCGCAGCTCCTTACAGTCCTCATTCACCTAGGGTAGAAAGGATGGGAGACATGTACAGCTATGCGCTAGTAATGTCTACAGATGGTGAAAGTTGGAAATGGTGCTTTCTGAGGCTCCTTACAGTTCTTCTTCCTCAAGCGTAGACAGTAAGGGAGGCAAGTTCAGGTGTGTGCTAACAATGTCTAGAGATGGTGAATGTTGCAAATGGTGCTTACCGCAGCTACTTACAGTCCTCTTTCACCTACGGTAGAAAGGAAGGGAGACATGTACAGCTGCGCGCTAGTAATGTCTACAGATGGTGAATGATGGAAATGGTGCTTTCTGAGGCTCCTTACAGTTCTTCTTCATCAAGCGTAGAAAGTAAGGGAGGCAAGGTCAGGTGTGCGCTAACTTTGTCTCCAGATGTTGAATGTAGGAAATGGTGCTTCCTGAGGCTCCTTATAGTTCTTCTTCATCAAGCGTAGAAAGTAAAGGGAACAAGGTCAGGTGTGCGCTAACTATGTCTAGAGAAGGTGAATGTAGGAAATGTTGCTTTCTGAGGCTCCTTACAGTCCTTCTTCACCTAGGGTAGAAAGGAAGGGAAACATGTACAGCTGTGCGCTAGTAATGTCTACAGGTGGTGAATGTTGGAGATGGTGCTTTTTGAGGCTCCTTACAGTCCTCCTTCTCCTAGCGTAGAAAGGAAGGGAGACATGTAGAACTGTGCGCTAGTAATGTCTACAGGTGGCGAATGTAGGAAATGGTGCTTCCTGAGGCTCCTTATAGTTCTTCTTCATCAAGCGTAGAAAGTAAGGGAGGCAAGGTCAGGTATACGCTAACTATGTCTAGAGAAGGTAAATGTAGAAAATCGTGCTTTCTGAGGCTCCTTACAGTTCTCCTTCACCTAGGGTACAAAGGAAGGGAGATATGTATAGCTGTGCGCTAGTAATGTCTACAGATGCTGAAAGTTGGAAATGGTGCTTTCTGAGTCTCCTTACAATTCTTCTTCATCAAGCGTAGAAAGTAAGTGAGGCAAGGTCAGGTGTGCGCTAACTATGTCTCCAGATGGTGAATGTAGGAAATGGTGCTTCCTGAGGCTCCTTATAGTTCTTCTTCATCAAGCGTAGAAAGTAAGGGAGGCAAGGTCAGGTGAACGCTAACTATGTCTAGAGAAGGTAAATGTAGAAAATCGTGCTTTCTGAGGCTCCTTACAGTTCTCCTTCACCTAGGGTAGAAAGGAAGGGAGACATGTACAGCTGTGGGCTAGTAATGTCTACAGATGCTGAAAGTTGGAAATGGTGCTTTTTGAGGCTCCTTACAGTCCTCCTTCACGTAGGGTAGAAAGGAAGGGAGAAGTGTACGGCTGAGCAATAGTAATGTCTACAGATGGTGAATGTTGGAAATGGTGCTTTCTGAGGCTCCCTACAGTCCTCCTTCACCTAGGGTAGAAAGGAAGGGAGACATGTACAGCTGTGCGCTAGTAATGTCCACAGATGGTGAATGTTGGAAATGGTGCTTTCTGAGGCTCAATACAGTCCTCCTTCACCTAGGGTAGAAAGGAAGGGAGACATGTACAGCTGTGCGCTAGAACTGTCTACAGATGGTGAATGTTGGAAAGGATGCTTTCTGAGGCTCCTTACAGTTCTTCTTCTTCAAGCATAGAAAGTAAGAGTGGATAGGTCAGGTGTGCGCAAACTATGTCTAGTTAAGGTGAATGTAGGAAATGGTGCTATCTGAGGCTCCTTACAGTCCTCCTTCGCATAGGGTAGAATGTAAGGGAGACAAGTACAGCTGTGCGCTAGTAATGTCTACAGATGGTGAATGTTGGAGATGGTGCTTTCTGAGGCTCCTTACAGCTCTTCATCAAACGTAGAAAGTATGGGAGGCAAGGTCAGGTGTGCGCTAACTATGTCTACAGATGGTGAATGTTGGGAATGGTGCTTTCCGCAGCTCCTTACTGTCCTCCTTCACCTAGGGTAGAAAGGAAGGGTGACATGTACAGCTGTGCGCTAGTAATGTCTACAGATGGTGAATTTTGGAAATGGTGCTTTCTGAGGCTCCTTCCTATTCTTCTTCATCAAGCGTAGAAAGTAAGGGAGGCAAAGTCAGGTGTGCGCTAACTATGTCTACAGGTGGTGAATGTTGGAAATGGTGCATTCCGCAGCTCCTTACAGTCCTCCTTCACATAGGGTAGAAAGGAAGGGAGACATGTACAGCTGTGCGCTAGTAATGTCCACAGATGGTGAATGTTGGATATGGTGCTTTCTGATGCTCCTTACAGTTCTACTTCATCAAGCGTAGAAAGTAATGGAGGCAAGGTCAGGTGTGCGCTAACTGTCTCCAGATGGTGAATGTAGGAAATCGTGCTTTCTAAGGCTCCTTATAGTTCTTCATCAAGCGTAGAAGGTGAGGGAGGCAAGGTCAGGTGTGCGCTAACTATGTCTACAGATGGTGAATGTTGGAAATGGTGCTTTCCGCAGCTCCTTAAAGTCCTCCTTCACCTAGGGTAGAAAGTAAGAGAGACATGTACAGCTGTGCGCTAGTAATGTCTACAGATGGTGAATGTTGCAGATGGTGCTTTCTTAGACTCCTTACAGTTTTTCTCCATCAAGCGTAGAGAGTAAGGGAGGCAAGGTCAGGTGTGCGCTAACTATGTCTAGAGTTGGCGAATGTTGGAAATGGTGCTTTCCGCAGCTCCTTACAGTCGACCTTCACCTAGGGTAGAAGGGAAGGGAGACAAGCACAGCTGTGCGCTAGTAATGTCTACAGATGGTGAATGTTGGAAATGGTTCTTTCTGAGGCTCCTTACAATTCTTCTTCAACAAGCGTAGAAAGTAAGGGAGGCAAGGTCAGGTGTGCGCTAACTATGTCTACAGATGGTGAATGTTGGAAATGGTGCTTTCCGCAGCTCCTTTCAGTCCTCCTTCACCTAGGGTAGAACGGAAGGGAGACATGTACAGCTGTGCGCTAGTAATGTCTACAGATGGTGAATGTTGGAAATGGTGCTTTCTGAGGCTCCTTACAGTCCTCCATCACCTAGGGTAGATAGCAAGGGAGACACGTACAGCTGTGCGCTATTAATGTCAACAGATGGTGAATGTTGGAAATAGAGCTTTCTGAGGCACCTTACAGTTCTTCATCATCAAGCGTAGAAAGTAAGGGATGCAAGGTCTGGTGTGCGCTAACTATGTCTACAGATGGTGAATGTTGGATATGGTGCTTTCTGCAGCTCATTACAGTCCTCCTTCGCCTAGGGTAAAAAAGGAAGGGAGACATGTATAGCTGTGCGCTAGTAATGTCTAAAGATGGTGGATGTTTGAAATGGTGCTTTCTGAGGCTCCATACAGTTCTTCTTCATCAAGCGTAGAAAGTAAGGGAGGCATGGTCAGGTGTGGGCTAGTAATGTCTAAGGATGGTGAATGTTGAAAATGGTGCTTTCTGCAGCTCCTTATAGTCCTCTGTCACCTAGGGTAGAAAGGAAGGGAGACATTTACAGCTGTGCCCTAGTAATGTCTACAGATGGTGAATGTTGCAAACGGTGCTTTCTTAAGCTCCTTACAGATCTTCATCAAGCGTAGAAAGTAAGGGAGGCGAGGTCAGGTGTGCGCTAACTATGTCTAGACATGGTGAATGTTGCAAATGGTGCTTTACGCAGCTCCTTACAGTCGACCTTCACCTAGGGTAGAAGGGAAGGGAGACAAGCACAGATGTGCGCTAGTAATGTCTACAGATGGTGAATGTTGGAAATGGTTCTTTCTGAGGCTCCTTACAATTCTTCTTCAACAAGCGTAGAAAGTAAGGGAGGCAAGGTCAGGTGTGCGCTAACTATGTCTACAGATGGTGAATGTTGGAAATGGTGCTTTCTGAGGCTCCTTACAGTCCTCCATCACCTAGGGTAGATAGCAAGGGAGACACGTACAGCTGTGCGCTATTAATGTCAACAGATGGTGAATGTTGGAAATGGTGCTTTCTGAGGCACCTTACAGTTCTTCACATCAAGCGTAGAAAGTAAGGGAGGCAAGGTCAGGTGTGCGCTAACTATGTCTACAGATGGTGAATGTTGGAAACTGTGCTTTCCGCAGCTCCTTACAGTCCTCCTGCACCTAGGGTAGAAAGGAAGGGAGACATGAACAGCTGTGTGCTTGTAATGTCTACAGATGGTGAATGTTGGAAATGGTGCTTTCTGAGGCTGCTTTGTTATTCCTCATCAACCGTAGAAAGTAAGGGAGGCAAGGTCAGGTGTGCGCTAACTATGTCTACAGATGGTGAAGGTTGGAAATGGTGCTTTCTGAGGCTCCTTACAGTCCTCCTCCACCAAGGGTAGAAAGGAAGGGAGACATGTACAGCTGTGCACTAAAATGTCTACAGATGGTGAATGTTGGAAATGGTGCTTTCTGAGGCCCCTTGCAGTTCTTTTTCATCAAGTGTAGAAAGTAAGGTAGGCAAGGCCAGGTGTGCGCTAACTATGTCTAGAGAATGTGAATGTAGGAAATGGTGCTTTCTGAGGCTGAGCAAGGGAGACATGTACAGCAGTGCGCTAGTAATGTCTACAGAAGGTGAATATTGGAAATGGTGCTTTGTGAGGCTCCTTACAGTTCTTCTTCATCAAGCATAGAAAGAAAGGGACGCATGGTCAGGTGTGCGCTAACTATGTCAACAGATGGTGAATGTTGTAAATGGTGCTTTCTGCAGCTCCTTACAGTCCCCCTTCACCTAGGGTAAAAAAGGAATGGAGACATGTACACCTGTGCGCTAGTAATGTCTACAGATGGTGAATGTTGGAAATGGTGCTTTCTAAGGCTCCTTAAAGTCCTCCTACACCTAGGGTAGAAAGGAAGGGAGACATCTACAGCTGTGCGCTAGTAATGTCTACAGATGGTGAATATTGGAAATGGTGCTTTCTGAGGCTCCTTATAGTTCTTCTTCATCAAGCGTAGAAAGTAAGGGAGGAGAGGGCAGGTGTGCGCTAACTATGACTGGAGAAGGTGAATGTAGGAAATGGTATTTCTGAGGCTCCTTACAGTCCTCCATCACCTAGGGTAGAAAGGAAGGGAGACATGTATAGCTGTGCGCTAGTAATGTCTAAAGATGATGGATGTTGGAAATGGTGCTTTCTGAGGCTCCATACAGTTCTTCTTCATCAAGCGTAGAAAGTAAGGGAGGCATGGTCAGGTGTGGGCTAGTAATGTCTAAAGATGGTGAATGTTGAAAATGGTGCTTTCTGCAGCTCCTTATAGTCCTCTGTCACCTAGGGTAGAAAGGAAGGGAGACATGTACAGCTGTGCGCTTGTAATGTCTACAGATGGTGAATGTTGCAAATGGTGCCTTCTTAAGCTCCTTACAGATCGTCTTCATCAAGCGTAGAAAGTAAGGGAGGCGAGGTCAGGTGTGCGCTAACTATGTCTAGACATGGTGAATGTTGCAAATGGTGCTTTACGCAGCTCCTTACAGTCCTCCTCCACCTAGGGTAAAAAGGAAGGGAGACATGTACAGCTGTGCGCTAGTAATGTCTACAGATAGTGAATGTTGGAAATGGTGCTTTCTGAGGCTCCTTACAGTTCTTCTTCATCAAGCATAGAAAGTAAGGGAGGCAAGTTCAGGTGTGCGCTAACTATGTCTACAGATGGTGAATGTTGGAAATGGTGCTTTTTGAGGCTCCTTACAGTTCTTCTTCATCAAGCGTAGAAAGTAAGGGAGGCAATGTCAGTTGTGCGCTATCTATGACTAGATAAGGTGAATGTAGGAAATGGTATTTTCTGAGGCTCCTTACAGTCCTCCTTCACCTAGGGAAGAAAGGAAGGGAGACATGTATAGCTGTGCGCTAGTAATGTCTAAAGATGGTGGATGTTGGAAATGGTGCTTTCTGAGGCTCCTTATAGTTTTTCCTCATCAAGCGTAGAAAGTAAGGGAGGCAAGGTCAGGTGTGTGCTAACTATGTCTAGAGAAGGTGAATGTTGGAAATGGTGCCTTCTGAGGCTACTTACAGTCCTCCTTCACCTAGGGTAGAAAGGAAGGGAGACATGTACAGCTGTGCGCTAGTAATGTCTACAGATGGTGAATGTTGGAAATGGTGCTTTCTGATACTCCTTACAGTTCTTCTTCATCAAGCGTAGAAAGTAAGGGAGGCAAGGTCAGGTGTGCGCTAACTATGTCTACAGATGGTGAATGTTGGAAATGGTGGTTTTTCGAGGCTCCTTACAGTTCTTCTTCATCAAGCGTAGAAAGTAAGGGAGGCAATGTCAGGTGTGCGCTATCTATGACTAGAGAAGGTGAATGTAGGAAATGGTACTTTCTGAGGCTCCTTACAGTCCTCCTTCACCTAGGGTAGAAAGGAAGGGAGACATGTATAGCTGTGCGCTAGTAATGTCTACAGATGGTGAATGTTGGAAATGGTTCTTTCTGAGGCTCCTTACAATTCTTCTTCAACAAGCGTAGAAAGTAAGGGAGGCAAGGTCAGGTGTGCGCTAACTATGTCTACAGATGTTGAATGTTGGAAATGGTGCTTTCCGCAGCTCCTTACAGTCCTCCTTCACCTAGGGTAGAAAGGAAGGGAGACATGTACAGCTGTGCGCTAGTAATGTCTACAGATGGTGAATGTTGGAAATGGTGCTTTCTGAGGTTCCTTACAGTCCTCCATCACCTAGGGTAGATAGGAAGGGAGAGACGTACAGCTTTGCACTATTAATGTCAACAAATGGTGAATGTTGGAAATGGTGCTTTCTGAGGCTCCTTACAGTTCTTCACATCAAGCGTAGAAAGTAAGGGAGGCAAGGTCAGGTGTGCGCTAACTATGTCTACAGATGGTGAATGTTGGAAACTGTGCTTTCGGCAGCTCCTTACAGTCCTCCTGCACCTAGGGTAGAAAGGAACTGAGACATGCACAGCTGTGCGCTAGTAATGTCTACAGATGGTGAACGTTGGAAATGGTGCTTTCCGCAGCTCCTTACAGTCCTTCTTCACCTAGGGTAGGAAGGAAGGGAGACATGTACAGCTGTGCGCTAGTAATGTCTACAGATGGTGAATGTTGGAAATGGTGCTTTCTGAGGCTTCTTGCAGTCCTCCTTCACCTAGGGTAGAAAAGAAGGGAGACATCTACAGCTGTGCGCTAGTATTGTCTACAGATGGTGAATATTGGAAATGGTGCTTTCTGAGGCTCCTTACAGTTCTTCCTCATCAAGCGTAGAAAGTAAGGGAGGCAAGGTCAGGTGTGCGCTAACAATGCCTAGAGAAGGTGAATGTGGGAAATGTTGCTTTCTGAGGCTCCTTACAGTCCTCCTTCACCTAGGGTAGAAAGGAAGGGAGACATGTACAGCTGTGCGCTAGTAATGTCTACAGATGGTGAATGTTGGAAATGGTGCTTTCTAAGGCTCCTTACAGTTCTTCTTCATCAAGCGTAGAAAGTAAGGGAGGCAAGGTCAGGTGTGCGCTAACTATGTCTAGAGAAGGTGAATGTTGGAAATGGTGCTTTCTGAGGCTCCTTACAGTCCTCCTTCACCTAGGGTAGAAAGGAAGTGAGACATCTACAGCTGTGCGCTAGTAATGTTTACAGATGGTGAATATTGGAAATGGTGCTTTCTGAGGCTCCTTACAGTTCTTGTTCATCAAGGGTAGAAAGTAAGGGAGACATGGTCAGATGTGCGCTAACTGTGTCTATAGATGGTGAATGTTGGAAATGGTGCTTTCTGCATCTCCTTATGGTTCTTCTCCATCGAGGGTAGAATGTAAGGGAGATATGTATAGATGAAAGCTAATTATGTCTACAGATGGAGAATGTTGGAGAGGGTGCTTTCTGCAGCTCCTTACAGTTCTTTTTCATCCAGCTTAGACAGTGAGGGAGACATGTACAGGTGTGCACTAACTATGTCTAGAGATGGTGAATGTTGGAAATGGTGCTTTCTGAGGATCCTTACAGTTCTTCTTCATCAAGGGTAGAAGGAAAGGGAGACATGTACAGGTGTGCGCTAACTATGTCTACAGATGGTGAATGTTAGAAGTGGTGCTTTCTGCAGCTCCTTACAGTTTTTCTTCATCAGGGGTAGATAGTAAGGGAAATAGAGTACTATCCTCGCCTCTCCTCGGACTACCAGGGAGGTGGTAACCCAGACATGCGATCTGACCTTCAGCACAGCCACTTCATCAGCTTCTGCTAAGACGAAGACCCAGAAGTCAGATGCACGGACCTTCAAGAAGGAACCGTCCCATGCAGACTTCATACGTACTTCGACCTCCCAGCCTTCGACCGGTACTTCCACCAAACGTCCTTCCAAGAAGGCTCATAGGAAGCACAGTTGTCCTTCTTCGCCACGGCGCATTTCTTCTCCTGCGCCACCCAGCGGTTACCGCCCCAGGCCGTCATCCATTTCGCCTGGCCGCACCGCTGGTAGCCGAACATCTGGCCGTTCACCGGCGGAGGAAGCTCCCCCTCCCGGCCATCCTCCCATGATGGCCGATGAACCTATAGACCCAATGGACGATGACTGTCCGCCTACTGATAGCGGCGGCGGTGCTCGCTCGAAGCCGGGCCCTCAGCGGCCTTCGAGGTGACCCCTTCTTTCATTTTCCTTTCTTCTTACGATGGCACTTATTCACTGGAATATTCGCAGCATTCGCTCCAACCGAGAGGACCTGAAGTTGCTGCTCCACTTGCACCGTCCGCTAGTCGTAGCCCTCCAGAAATTGAAGCTACGCCCATGCGATCACATTGCCTTGGCACACTACACCTCTGTGCGTTTTGACCTACCCCCTGTGGTAGGTATCCCAGCTCATGGAGGGGTTATGTTTCTGGTCCGGGATGATATTTACTATGATCCCATCACGTTGCACACTGGCCTGCAGGCAGTTGCCATCCGCATTACTCTTCCCACTTTTACATTTTCCATTTGTACCGTTTACACTCCATCGTCATCTGCCGTTACCAGGGCAGACATGATGCAACTTATTGCTCAGCTACCTGCACCATTTTTGTTAACTGGAGACTTCAATGCCCACCATCCCCTTTGGGGCTCTCCAGCATCCTGCCCAAGGGGCTCCCTGTTAGCAGACCTTTTCAACCAGCTCACTCTTGTCTGCCTCAATACTGGCGCCCCTACTTTTCTTTCGGACACATCTCACACCTATTCCCATTTAGACCTCTCTATATGTACTCCCCAACTTGCACTCCGATTTGAGTGGTATGCACTTTCTGATACATATTCGAGCGACCACTTCCCGTGTGTTATCCATCTCCTGCAGCATACCCCCTCTCCGTGCTCCTCTAGTTGGACCATCTCCAAGGCTGACTGGGGGCTCTTCTCTTCCAGGGCGACCTTTCAGGATCAGCCCCCAGGGGCTCAGCATTCGTTTTCTGGGTACGGGCTTGGCGACCCCGGGGTTCCTGAGCTGGGGACTGGTAAGCGCCGCCAGTCCCCTGTCACAGTAACCTCTAAGCATACTTCAACGACCACCGTGCGGCGCGGCGGTGGAATGTTGTGTGTCTCAGGGAATGGGGATCTTGGCTTGACCGCCCGGATCGCGAGGATGGAATAAACCTCTATAAAAAAAAACCTCAATCTCAAGGTGTGCTGCCCGCTGATGAGATGCATGGCTGTTGAGTTGGAACAGTCGATAGCGGGCAACCTCTGGGGAACCTGCCGCACCTCAGTTGTATAAGGCTTACCTAGGCACGCGGGGCTCTGTCTAGGTGGACTTCTAGTTCCCTAGCTGCTCGTGGGACCGAGATGGATCCTTCGAAATTCTCTTTTCTTCCTCCCAGCGGAAAGGGTGGGCTGCTGGAAGGTTCTAACACCCAGTCTCTTAAGAGGGCCCGTGCAGTCAGTCCCCCTGACTCCGGCGCTTCTTTTAAAAGTCCTGTCTTAGGTAACAGAATGCATTCTGGTAATCCGAATGTGTTTCTCATTGTGAAACGGAAGGAGGGTAGTTTCGAGAAGGTTTCGCCCTTCTATATACAGAAGGGATTGGAGGGTATCTGTGGCTCCTTAAAATCGGTGAAGCGCTTACGTAATGGGACCTTGCTAGTGGAAACTTCCACTTCCCAGCAAGCAACTAACCTCCAATCTGCTAAATGCCTTGGAGAGTATGCCATAGACACCGAACTGCACAGCACCTTGAACTATAGCAAAGGTGTTGTGACATGCCGGTATCTAGCTGATATTCCCAAGGAAGAACTGCAACGTGAGTGGGCTCCGGAAGGTATCGTTGATGTCCAACACATCATGAAGAGGGTTGATGGCACTCTTGTCAAATCCGACTCCTTTATTCTGACCTTCAATAGCACAACACTTCCTGAACATGTTAAAGCTGGCTTCCTTCGCCTTAGTGTGAGGCCTTATTTCCCGGCCCCAATGCGCTGTTTCAAATGCCAGCGTTTTGGGCATACCACCTTAGGCTGTAAAGGCGATGCGACTTGTGGAAACTGTGGTCAGGCTGCTCATGAAGGAGTTGGTTGCTCGTCTCCGGCTAAATGTCTTAATTGCTCTGGGAACCACCCTGTTTGGAGTAGGGACTGCCGCATATTTTTAGAGGAACGCAAGGTCCAGGAAATAAAAACAACCAAGCGTATCCCCTATGGTGAGGCCAAGAAGATTTATAAGTCGATGCAACCTCCCACATTTGCTACATCTTTTGCATCCCTGGTACAGAAGCCTACTCCAAAAGTCGATGCCTCAACGCAGACTGAGGTGGTGAGTGTTGGCACTAACACCTGTAGCTGTCAGTGCACTTGCAACGCAGCCAGTGTTCCAGAGCCAGTAGCCCCTACTCGAACGGCAGACAAAAGTACAGTGGCGGACTTGGTCCAGCCCCTCGCACCTCCAACATCTGAGGTTGTCCCCAAGCCCAGTGCGCCACTTACCACTCCCACATCCGCTCCCCCAAAGTCCTCCAAGCCACAGAAAGCTGCTGTGCAGCAGCAACAGCGGGTCAAATCCCGTGGTAAACCATCTGACCATGCGGATGTTGTTTTACGCGAGGCTTCATCTGACTCTTCCCCAGAGTTGATGGAGTACGATGTATGTGTGGGGCAATCATCTCGTCCCACGCCTGCCCCTCCACCTGCTGCGGTCTCCCCACCCCGTCGGAGAGACAGGATGAAGGTGCTACCCCCAACATAGATGGCTCCCATACTCCAGTGGAACTTGCAAGGGTTCAGGACGCATGTGGAGGAACTTCGTCTACTTTCTCAGGGTAGACCACTGTGTCTCTGTCTCCAGGAGACGTATTTCCATCCATCATACTCCGCTGAGATACGAGGCTATACACTCCACAAAAAGGACGACCTGCGTGGAGAGAGAGCTAGAGGAGGCGTAGGTATTTTCGTCAGGACGGACTACCATTCCTCGCCTCTCTCACTTACGACGACTCTACAGGCCGTCGCTGTGTCCGTGCACGTGCGTCATACATTGACTGTATGTTCACTTTACTTGCCCCCACATGATGCTCTTGATGAAGCGGCCCTCACCGACCTTCTTACACAGCTCCCCCAGCCATTCATTATTTGTGGTGATTTTAATGCCCACAATGTGCTTTGGGGCTCTGCAATTACCTGTCCCAGGGGTAGAGCAATTGAGAGGCTTCTCCTGTCATCCTGCGCCTACTTGCTCAATGGAGGACAGAGTACTCATTTCTGCACGGCGACTGGGTTGTTCTCTGCCATTGATCTCTCGCTTTGCTCTCCAGCTCTTGCCGCTAATGCTCACTGGGAAGTGGTCGCTGACTTGCACGGCAGTGATCATTTCCCAATCTGGATTCACCTACCAGATGGCGTGGGCCCCGAAAGGAGACCACCACGATGGGTACTCAGTGGAGCTGACTGGACACTTTATAGCCAGTTGGCCCAATTCGAACACTGTGCGAATGTTGAGGTGTGGGTGGATCATATTACCAAAACGGTCCACCATGCCACTGCGGCATCCATTTCACAGTCCACAGGCCACCGGAAAAGGCCACCTGTGCCTTGGTGGAGTGACGAATGCCGCTCTGCAATCAGGACCAGGCGTGCGGCTCTGCGGCGGTTCAAGTGTCGGCCGACTGCTGAGAATCTTGCAGCCTTTCGGGTGGCGAGGGCGAGATGTCGCCGCATTATTTGTGAGAGCAAGAAGAGGTCGTGGCAAAAGTTCCTGAACACCATTAATCGTTCCACCAAAAGTTCCATTGTGTGGGAGACCATTAGGAGAATTTCTGGCAGAGGAGGGAGGTGCCCCATAGCTGCTGTAATGAATAACGGCACTCTCCACACAGATCCGCGAGACATTGCCCAGACTATGGCAGCATATTTTGCGACAGTTACTGCCACAACCAGTCAGGATCCAGGTTTCCAGCGCCATAGAGCGGTTGCTGAGAGGTGTAGTCTGAACTTCCAGCCCACCTCTCGTGAAGTTTACAACTGCCCTTTTTCTATGTGGGAGCTGGATTCTGCATTGTCTGGAGCTCGTGACACTTCCCCTGGTCACGACAGGATCCATTATAGTATGCTATGGCACCTCACAATGCGCAACAAAGAAATCCTCCTCGCACTTTTTAATGCCATTTGGGCGTCGGGTCACTTTCCTGACGCGTGGCGTGAGGCAGTTTTAATCCCTTTTTTAAAACCTGGGAAAGACCGCTCGAGCCCAAGTAGCTACCGTAGTATTGCCCTCACTAGTTGCATAGGGAAGACCTTGGAGCGGATGGTCAACCGCCGCCTTGTCTGGATGTTAGAATCCCGGCAACTACTTAGTCGCTATCAGTGTGGTTTCAGGAGGTTTCGTTCCACCTTCGATAACCTTGCCCTCCTGGAGGCGGCTATCCAACAAGCTTTCCTACGCCGTCATCACCTTATAGGTGTATTTTTCGACATCGAGAAGGCCTACGATACCACTTGGCGGCGTCTCATCCTGGAGCAGCTTCACGAATGGGGTTTTCGTGGTTGTCTTCCTCTTTTTATTCAGTCTTTCCTCTCGCCACGATATTTTAGATACCGAATTGGTGACGTCCTGTCTGATCGCTTTGAGCAGGAGAACGGTGTCCCTCAGGGTAGCGTTTTAAGTGTGACTCTGTTTGCCATCGCTATTAATCGCATTACGTCCATGGTGAAAAGTCCTGTCCAGTGTTCTTTATTTGTGGATGATTTCTCTTTGTTCTGCTCTTCTTCAAGCCTTGCAACGACAACTCGTCAGTTGCAACTTACGATTAGGCGTTTGGATGACTGGGCGCTGAAGAGTGGATTTAAGTTTTCCACCGAGAAGTCTGTATGTGTTCTTTTTAACCGTTCTCGTTCGATTTTCACCTTTCCTGAGTTGCGCTTGAGGGACACTATTCTTTCTTTTAAAGACACGGTGAGATTTCTGGGGCACATTTTTGACTCGAGGCTCACGTGGTTACCTCATCTTAAAGACCTGAAACGGCGGTCGCTTCAGGCTTTAAGCATTTTAAAATGTCTTAGCCACAGTACATGGGGAGCTGACAGGACTTGTCTGCTCCATTTTTACAGGGCGTTTGTGCGATCTCGGCTCGATTATGGGTGCACGGTGTATGGGTCTGCGAGGCCTTCGTACTTGAAGATTTTGGACGTTGTCCACCATGAAGGGCTGTGGTTGGCCACTGGGGCATTCCGAACTAGCCCATACCAAGCCTCTGTGTAGAGGCTGGTGAACCGCCACTTCATATGCGGCGACGGCTACTTACGGTACGCCAGGCGTATAAAACTTTGTCCACACTGTACACACCTGCATACCATACCGTTGCTCAGCCTCCTCTGGCACGGTTATTTCATAACCGGCAACGTGCGACGCAGCCCTATGGGATTCGCGCACAGGATTGCCTCGCTGCAATGTCTATGGCTGGTCTTCGTGTTTTACGTCGCGGTTGGAGCAGATCTCCACCTTAGCTCCTCCGGAGACCCAAACTTGTTTTAGATTTGACTCGTTTTAAGAAGGATGGCACGCCAGATTTTACATTCCAGTCACTTTTTTTTAACATTTTAGATGTGCATCACGGTTTCACTGTCGTTTACACTGATGGCTCCAAACAGGAGAATTTCCTTGGCTGTTCTGTGGTGTTCCCTGACCATGTTACCCGGATTCGCCTCCCTGCTGAATATACCGTTTTCGCAGCGGAGCTCCACGCGATCCTGACGGCACTGGAGCAGATGCATCGTGTTCGGGGCGATCGATTTCTTCTCTGCTCCGATTCTCTTAGTGCCTTACAATCGCTGCAGAACCTGTACCCGACTGAAGAGATGGTCCAGCTGATACATAGCCAACTGTACTTGCTCCAACAGCGGGGTAAAGAGGTATCCTTCTGCTGGGTGCCTGGTCATGTCGGCATCTGGGGCAATGAACAGGCTGATCGGGCTGCCAAGGAGGCCTGCAGAGAGCAGGATGTGGTCCAGTGTCCTATCCCCTTGCAGTCAGTCATCGCTGCACTCCACAGGAAGTGCATGGACTTGTGGGAGGACGAATGGCTGGCGGTGACGGCCAATAAACTGCGGTCGGTAAAGTCAACCACTCGGCCGTGGCGTTCCTCCTGTCGGTTGCTCAGGCGGGAAGAGGTGGCCCTCACACGTCTTCGGATTGGGCACTGTCCTCTGACGCATAGCTATTTATTACGGCGGGAGGATCCTCCGTTTTGTGATGCTTGTGGCGTGCACATCTCTGTCCGCCACATTTTAACAGACTGCATTTTATACCGTGATGCAAGGGCAGAAGCACAAGTTGATGGTGATCTGCCCTGAGTTTTAGCTAATGATGAGACGTGTGTGTCTAGGGTTTTTAAGTTTTGTGATGTGTCTGGACTCTGGCCTAAACTTTTAGGCTGGAGGTTTTAGTGTATTGCAGAGTGGCTGACTCCTCCCTTTTATTCCTTGCGGTCAGCCAGCCACTTCCATCTGCTACATTGTTTTAGCCCCCCTCTCTCGTTTTCTTCCTGTGTTGTCCATGTTTTACTGCTGACGCCCTGCTTCATCCCACGTTTCGGTGTGGGTGAGCACATCTTTTCCGATGATTGTTTCCCGTGTTTTATGTTCCGTTTTATGTAAATATTCTGAGCTTTTTTTTTCCTTGACACCCGTCTCACTATGATGCTGAAGACCTTGCTGTCGTGCGCCCACAAAACCCCTCTACTACTTTCAGGATCAAACCTTCACAAGCTGCGATCGTCAGGTCGCACACCTCACGGATGTCATTCTCACTGCTGCTGAATATTCCATCCCTCACCCTACTTCTTCTCCACGTCGCATACCGGTCCCCTGGTGGACCGCAGCATGTAGAGACGCTTTACGTGCTCGTCGACGTGCTTTACGCACCTTTAAACGCCACCCTACAGTGGCGAATTGTATCAATTATAAACGATTATGTGCTCAGTGTCGTCGTATTATTAAAGAAAGCAAGAAAGCCAGCTGGGCTGCTTTCACAAGCACCTTCAACAGTTTTACTCCTTCTTCTGTTGTCTGGGGTAGCCTGCGCCGGCTATCTGGCACTAAGGTCCACTCACCAGTTTCTGGCTTGACGGTCGCGAATGACGTCCTTGTGGCCCCTGAGGATGTCTCCAATGCCTTCGGCCGCTTTTTCGCAGAGGTTTCGAGCTCCGCTCATTACCACCCTGCCTTCCTCCCCCGCAAACAGGCAGAAGAGGCTAGGCCACCTAACTTCCGCTCCTCGAATCGTGAAAGTTATAATGTCCCATTCACCATGCGGGAACTCGAAAACGCACTTGGCCGATCACGGTCCTCTGCTCCAGGGCCTGATTCTATTCATATTCAGATGCTGTAGAACCTTTCTCCTGCGGGTAAAGGTTTTCTTCTTCGTACATACAATCGCATCTGGATTGAGGGTCATGTTCCCGCATGCTGGCGCGAGTCTATTGTTGTCCCGATTCCTAAGCCGGGGAAGGACAAGCACTTGCCTTCCAGTTATCGACCCATCTCGCTTACCAGCTGTGTCTGTAAAGTTATGGAGCGAATTGTTAACTCTCGATTGGTTGGCTGCTCGAGTCTCGACGCCTACTTACCAATGTACAATGTGGATTTCGTAGGCGCCACTCTGCTGTTGACCATCTGGTTACCTTGTCGAACTTCATTATGAATAACTTCTTGCGGAAGCGCCCGACCGCGGCTGTGTGATTTGGAGAAGGCTTACGACACCTGTTGGAGGGCGGGCATTCTCCGCACCATGCATACATGGGGCCTTCGCGGTCGCCTCCCTCTTTTTATTCGTTCCTTTTTAATGGATCGACAGTTCAGGGTACGTGTGGGTTCTGTCCTGTCCTGTCCTGTCGGACACCTTTCGCCAGGAGAATGGGGTGCCACAGGGCTCACTTTTGAGCTTCGCTCTCTTCGCCATCGCGATCAATCCAATAATGAATTGCCTCCCAGCTGATGTATCAGACTCCTTTTCGTGGACGATTTTACCATTCTCTTGACCGTCTTTACTCCTGGAGTGTCGCCAGTGGCTTCTGTTTTTCTGCCGAGAAGACGGTCTGTATTAACTTCTGGCGCTACAAAGAGTTTCTCCCACCGTCCTTACGACTCGGTCCCGTTGCTCTCCCAATCGTGGAGACAACCAAATTTTTAGGCCTTACATTTGACAGGAAACTTAGCTGGTCTCCACATGTGTCATATTTGGCTGCCCGTTGTACCCGTTCTTTAAATGTCCTCCGTGTTCTCAGTGGTATGTCGTGGGGAGCGGATCGAACCGTCCTACTTCGTCTATATCGGTCGATCGTCCGCTCCAAGCTGGATTATGGGAGCTTTGTATACTCCTCTGCACGGCCATCCATCTTACGCCGCCTCAACTCCATACAACATCGGGGTTTACGACTTGGGATCGGAGCGTTTTATACTAGTCCCGTAGAGAGTCTTCATGCTGACGCTGGCGAATTGCCACTCACCTACCGGCGCGATATACTGCTTTGTCGGTATGCCTGTTGGCTACTGTCAATGCCCGACCACCCGTCTTATCGTTCCTTTTTTGACGACTCTCTCGACCGTCAATACGGGTTGTATGTCTCTGCCCTGCTACCCGCTGGAGTTCGCTTTCGTCGCCTCCTTCAACACCTTAATTTTTCACTCCCTGCAACCTTTCGAGTGGGCGAGAGCCACACGCCACCTTGGCTCCAGGCTCAGGTTCGCCTTCACCTTGACCTCAGCTCGCTCCCAAAAGAGGTTACCCCCGGTTCGGTCTACCTCTCCCGTTTTGTGGAACTTCGTTCGAAGTTCATCAACATGACTTTCATTTATACAGATGGCTCTAAGACCAATGACGGGGTCGGGTGTTCCTTTACTGTCGGGGCACAAAGTTTCAAATACCGGCTCCATGGACATTGTTCGGTCTTCACAGCTGAGCTCTTTGCCCTCTACCAGGCTGTTCTTTACATCTGCTGCCACCGACATTCTGCTTATGTCATCTGCTCCGATTCCCTGAGCGCCATCCAGAGCCTCAGTGATCCGTATCCGGTTCACCCTTTCACGCACCGGATCCAACGCTCTCTTCGGCAGCTGGTGGACGTCGGTTCTCCAGTTAGCTTTATGTGGGTCCCTGGCCATGTCGGTATCCCTGGGAACGAAGCTGCAGATGCCGCGGCCAAGGCTGTGGTCCTCCAGCCTCGGACAGCTTCTTGTTGTGTCCCTTCATCCGATTTTAGCAGGGTTATTTGTCGGCGCATTTTATCGCTGTGGCATGCCGATTGGGCTGCACTTACAGACAACAAGCCTCAGGCCTTAAAACCTCTTCCCGTGGCTTGGACGTCATCCTCCCGCCCTTCTCAGTGGGAGGAGGTAGTTTTGGCCCAGTTAAGAATTGGACACTGCCGGTTCAGCCATCGCCATCTGCTGACGGCTGCACCGGCGCCGTTCTGCCCATGTGGACAATTGCTGACGGTCCGCCACATTTTAATGTCCTGTCCGGATTTTAACACACTGCGTCTAGATCTTAACCTGCCATGTACTTTAGATGCCATTTTAGCGGATGACCCACGAGCAGCTGCTCGTGTTCTTCGTTTTATCAATTTGACAAACCTCTCTCAGGATATTTGATGATGCTGTTTTTTAATCCTATGCCAGTCAGTCTGTCTTTTATCGTGTTTTCCATTTTAGTTGTTGGTTTAAACTTGTGCCTCGCGGTGCATTCTTAACGTAGTCAGGGCGCTAATGACCATTGAAGTTGTGTGCCCTAAAACTACAAAAAAAAAAAAAAGCTGTGCGTTAACTATTTCAACAGGTGGTGAATGTTGGTAAGGAAACTTTCTCAGTTCCTTCGAGTACTTATTCACATTGGGTAGGAAATAGAGGGGATATATAAAGTTGTGCAGTAACTATATCTGCATATTGTGAATGTTGGTAAGGAAGCTTTCTGCAGCTCCTACCAGTACTTCTTCACTTAGAGAAGAAAATGAAGCAGATATATACAGCTCTGCACCGAGTGTACCTCCAGATGTTGAATGTTGGTAAAGAAACTTTCTGTAGCTCATTCCATTATTTCTTCACCTATGGTAGAACGTAAAAGTGACATATACAGCTGTGTGGTAACTATATCTGTAGATCGTGAATGTTTTTGAGGTATCTATCTTCAGTTCCTCTTAGTACTTCATGACCTTGAGGAGACACCCCCCCCCCCCCCCCCACGGGGTTCACAACTCTTTTGTAGATACGTGTGTACCGAGGGCAGCAGTGCTAGCTAGTGTAGTCTTCCTTTCTTTCTGGGCTCTATACCTTCTTATTCCACATCCTTCTCCATCCCCCATCCCCCCCCCCCCCTCACATCTCACCATTGCACGCTCTCTCGCTCTCTCTCTCTCTCTCTCTCTCTCTCTCTCTCTCTCTCTCTCTCTCTCTCTCTCTCTCTCTCTCTCTCTCTACTTGGAGTACGTTAATTCCTACATATGGAGACAGATGCTCGAAACTGTGAAACAGTCTCTCTTTTTCGATTGCTCTACTGGCAAGTCTTTGTCCTCCTTCTGTTTTCCTCTTTTGCTCACCTCTTTTCTTTACTATTTTCTCTGCTGCAGCATTTGAGACCTCTCCTCTTTCCTTTCCTTTTCTTTGTTCCTCTTTTATCTTTTTTCCTCCCTGTGCATGTCTGAAGGCTGTCCCATGCATTCCCATGCTTTATTCTCTGCCCCAAGTAGACAACTAGCATATGTTCGTACCCCCTGGTAACTGCCATGCAATGGGAGATGTGATTACCCGAGCTGATGCCTTACGAAAGTTTCCTCCATCTGTTACATGGTAGGTGTGTCCTGAGGTGTGAACAGTCACCTAAGGCATGAGTGCACTCAGAGAGAGCCCCCACAAGGAAGGAACGTGCCATCAAAGATGCCGGTAATCATGGGGGGATACTTCTGCAATGGTTTCCTCATTATCTACTATGTCTGCTCATAAGTGAAAGTTAAATGAGTCTCGGCCACCGCTAATTCTTCCATCAGTGCCACTGTTCCTTGTTGTTTCTTGGTCAGATGAAGGTCAAGACTTCCCCCCCCCCCCCCCAGTCTACCCTTTCATTATTCAGAAAGGTCTTGATGCAATTGCAGATCCTGTTAAGTCTTGTTCCCTATTACAAAATGGCATCTTGTTAGAAACAGTCGGTGCCCTCCAGGCACAAAAATTTCTGCCTACTTCACTGCTACACACTTTCCCTGTCCAGTTGGAAGTGCACTACGCTTTTAATTCATCATGTGCGGTCGTTTATATGCGCTCCCTCGACAGATTTTCTGATGAGGAAATTCAAAACTAACTGTCTGACCAGGGCATAACGGCTGTTCATTGAGTCATGAAAAGGGTTGACATGGTCTTTGTTCCAACCCGTACTGTCTTCTTGACATTTGACAGAGTTCAACTTCCATTGAACATACAAGAGAGCTACAAGATAATTTCTGTTCACCCTCACATCCCAAACCCTACGCGTTACTATCGGTGTCAGCGGTTTAGTCATACCAGCCAGTCATGTTCCAATCTGGCCAAATGCGTTATGTGTGGCAAGAATGCCCTTGAGGATGCTTGTCTACCTCCATCCCCTTGTTGCATCATCTGTGTGGGTGACCATGCTGCTTCCTCTTGAGATTGTCCCATTTTTAAAGACAAACGGCTCATTCAGTAACTCAGCGTGAAGAAAAAGGTGTCGACATTTGCTGTTCAAAAGTTATTTGCCAGTCGAAACCCACTGTGCCTCACACAGGTAAATACAGCATTGGCCTTGCCTCTCCTCGGCCTACAAAGGAGGCAGCCATGCAGACTTGTGATCTCAGGTTTAATGCCACAGTTATCAGATCAGCCAGCGCAGAGGTCGTACGTTGAACCTCCCCACTCTCAGCTGCTCACTCTGTGGTGCAGTCTTCATCGGGTTCTGCTAAATCCCAAGCCCCAAAATCAGATTCCTGGACTTCCAAAAAAGAGCCTACTTGTGAAGATTTTTTACGTACGCCGACTTCACAACCACCGATTCCTCCTTAATCTCAACGTCCTGTTTTCAAGAAGACTAATAAGAAACCGAGTTCCTCTCCTTCTCTGCCATGGCATGTCTCATCTACAGCACGATCTGGTGGTAACCGCCCTCAGCTGTCTTCTGTGTTGCTGAGGCACACTGCAGGTGGCCGATCAACAGGCCGATCGCTGGTCGTAGGAGCTGCTACCACAACATATGGATCAGGATCTTCTGCGTTCAGCAGAATGCCATTCCACGCTGTCAGCCACGGGCTCTGAACAGTCGTTGAGTTGAGGGCAACCTTGGTCACATTCTTGCCTTTTCTGTCCACTCTATGTCCATTATCCATTGGAATATCAGTGGCATTTGAGCCAATTGGTATCAATTGCCTATCCTCTTATGATCCTACTGGCTGGTCATCTTCTGTCTTCAGGAACAAAGCTGTGTCCCCACAATCGCTTTGTTTTCCCCCATTTTCAGTCAGTGCAATTTGATCTCCCCTCTGTTGAAGACATTCCAGCACATGGGGGACTCACAATTCTTCTCCATGATACTCTCCATTATCACCCAATCCCTTTAAAAAGTTCCTTCCAAGCTGTCATTGCCACTGTCCGTCTTTCCCTTTCTGGATACACCTTCTCTCTTCGTACTGTATACATTTCATCGTCCACACCAATGGCAAGAGCTGATTTCCTTCATCTTCTTGGTCAGCTTCCACCCCCCCCCCCCCCCCCACCACCACCCTATTTGCTGGTTGGGGACTTCAGTGCCCACCATCCACTTTGGGGATCTCTGTGACCTTGTCCACATGGCTCACTATTGATAGGCGTCTTCCATCAAGCAGATCTTGTTTGCCTCAACACTGGGGACCCTACATTTTTGTCTGCCTCTACAACAAATTTCTCTGATTTGGACCTTCTGGTCGGTTTTGTTCTGCTAGCTCGGTGCTTCGAATGATTTGCTCTTGCTGTTACACACTTGAGTGACCACTTTCCATGTGTCCTTATATTGCAGCCACAACTGCCATATATGCACGTGAGATGCTGGAAGTTTGCCCAAACCAATTGGACACATTTTTTGTCTCTAGCAGCATTCGATGACCGTCACTTTCCTAGCATCAATGATGAGGTCACTCATATTACAGAAGTTATTCTTACAGCTGTGGATCATTCAATACCTTGCACCTGCGATTTGCCCTGGCAGCCCCCAGTTCCTTGGTGGAATGAGGCATGCCTTGCACAAAGCGTAAGTGGCGATGTGCTCTTCGGGTTTTCCGACACCATCCTACTTGGGCAACTGTATCCGCTATAAGCATTTCCGTGCACGATGCCGTCACGTCATTCGCGATAGCAAGAAGGCAAGCTGGGACTTCACTAGCTCATTTAACACCTTCACTCGCTTCTCGGAAATTTGGAGTCAGATTCGAGGGTTATCTGGCGCACCTAGTTTCTCCCCGGTCTCTGGGCTCACTGTCGCACATGGTACATTAGTGGACCCCATTGCAATTTCTAACTCATTGGATCAACACTTTGCTGAGATTTCGAGCTCTTCATATTACCCGCCTGCTTTTCTCCTGAAGAAATGTGCAGTGTAAGTGCGACCTCTTGCTTTCTCCTCTCAAAATAGCAAAAGCTGTAATACTGTTTTCTCCATGTGGGAACTACAACAAGCACTCTCTTCTTCTCTCTTCTTCTCTCTCTTCTGCCCCAGGACCCGATGGCATCCATGTCCTAATGTTGCTGCATTTATCATACCCTAGTCTGCGTTACCACCTTCGCCTTTATAATCGAATTTGGACCGACAGTACTTTTCCCAGAAGATGGCAGGAAGGTATCATAGTTTCTGTTCTGAAACCTAGGAAGGACAAACATCTCTCCCCTAGCTATCACCCCATTTCTCTCATGAGTAGTGTATGTAAGGTTTTGGAGCATATGGTGAATTGCTGTTTAGCCTGTTGGCTGGAGTCCTGAAATATTTTAACACCTGCCCAATGCAGTTTCCAAAAGCATCGTTCTGCAGTTGACCATGTTGTTGCTCTCTCCACTTACATCATGAACAATTTTATCAGGAAACGCCAAACAGTAGAAATATTTTTTGATCTGGAGAGAGCATACGATACCTGTTGGAGGACAGGTATCCTCCACTTACTGTTCTTTTGGGGCTTTCGAGGTCGACTGCCCGTTTTTATTCATGAATTTATGGCAGATCACACACTTAAAGTGTGGGTGAACATTACATTCTCTCATACTTTCTCTCAAGAAAACGCGGTAGCCCAGGGCTCTGTGCTAAGTGTTGTACTGTTTGCCATTGCCATAAATCCAATTATGGAGTGTCTCCTTCCTAATGTCTCAGACTCCCTCTTTGTGGACGATTTCGTGACCTACCATAGAGGTTTTGCACCCTAAAACCATAACAATAAACCTAGGGTAGAAAATAAGAGATATATACAGCTGTGCAGTAACTATATTTGCAGATGGTGTATGTTGGCAAGGGAGCTTTCTGTAGCTCCTTCCAGTACCACATCACCTAGGATAGAAAATAAAGGTGATAAGTACAGTTGTGCAGTAACAATATCTGCAGATGGTAGATGTTTTTAAGGAAGCTCTCTGCTGCTCCTTCCAGTACTTCTTCACATAGAGTAGAAAATCAAGGCGATATGTACAGCTGTGCAGTAGCTATACCTGCAGATGGTGAATATTGGTAAGGCAGCTGTCTGCAGACTCTTCCATAACTTCTTCACCTAGGGTAGAAGATAAAGGTGATACATACAGCTGTGGAGTAACTGTATCTGCAGATTGTGAATGTCGGTAAGGAAGCTTTCCGCTCCTTCTTCCATAACTTCGTCATTTAGAGGTGAAAATCTAGGCGATATGTACAGTTAAGCAGTACATATATATTCATCTTGCAAATGCTGGTTGGAAGCTTTCTTCTGCTATTTCTATAAGTCTTTTGCGTAGGGTAGAGTTTCAAGGCGATGTGTACATCTGTGCATTAACTCTATCTACAGATAATGACTGGTGGTAAGAAAGCTTTCTGCAGCTTTTTTCATAAATATTTTCCTCTGGTTAAGAATCATTGGTGACACTACAGCTGTGTCACATCTATATCTTCAGATAGTGACTTATGGTAGAGAAGCATTCTCCAGTTTTTTTGTTTCATAAGTTTTTCAGCTAGGGTTAAGAATACAAGGCGATGTGTACAAGTAAACAGTTACTATATCTACAGGGAGTTGCAAGTGGGTAAGAAGCTTTTGCCAGCTTCTTTCATAAATTTTCACACAGGATTAAGAACCAAGTTCAATGTGTAGAACTGTGTGGTAATTATATCTACAGATTGTGAATGGTTGTGTGGAATGTTTCTGTACCTTCTTTCATAAATTTTTTACTCTGGTTAAGAATCATATTCAACATGTACAGCTCTGCCATAACTATACTTTCAGATAATGAACGATCATAAGGAACACTTCTGCGCCTTTTTCCAAAAATTTTTCGTCTGTTTAAGAATCAGTTGTGATGTGTTCAGCTGTGCTGTAACTCTATCTACATATAGTTACTGGTGGTAGATAAGCTTCCTGCAGCTTGTTTCATAAATTTTTTGCCTGGGGTAAGAATGTAGGGTGATGTTTACTGCTACACAGTAATTATATCTATAGATAGTGTCTGGTGGTAAGGAATCTGTCTGCAGCTTCTTTTATAATTTTTTCCCTCTCGTTAAGAAGCAAGTGTGACATGTTGAGCTGTACTGTAACCATATGTACAGATAGTAGCTGGTGGTAGAGGAGCTTCCTGCAGCCTCTTTCATAAATTTTGCACTTAAGGGAAAGAATCAAGGGAGATGTGTACGGCTGTGCAATAACTATATCTACAGGGAGTTGCAAATGGATATGAAGCATTCTGGAGCTCATTTCATAAATTTTTCATCTAGAGTGATGAACCAAGTTCAACATGTACAGGTGTTCAGTAACTATATCTACAGACAGTGAATGTTGGTAGAGAAGCTTTTTGCAGCTTCTTCCATAAATTTCTCACCTAGGGTTACGAATCTAGGATGATCTGTACTGTTGCGCAGTAACATCATCTACAGATAGTGACTGATGGCAAGGAAGATTCCTGCAGATTCATTCATAAATATTTTACTTACAAATATTGGCTAGGGGAATTAGTAAAGTAGTGCTGTAACTATATTTATGAAGAGTGGATAGTGTGTGGTTAGCTTGTTACAACTTCATTAATAATTTTTTTACTTATTTTTAAGGTGCAAGGGAGATGATTGAATTGGTCAATGAAGTATATCTACAATGACAGGCTAGTGTGTGAGAAACTTTCTGAAGCTTCTTTCATAAATTTTCCAGTTAGCAATAAGAGGTAAGGTATTGTAGTAACTACAGCTACAAAAAGCATCTACAGGGTGTGATGTTTTCTGCTACTGCTTTCACGTTGTGTTAAGAGGTAATGGAAGCAAGTGAGAGGTTGTAGTAACTGTATCAACCAAGTGTGTCTAGTGGGTGAGCACCTTTCTGAGACTTCTTTCATAAATTTTTCATTAGTTTCTAGATGCAAGGGAGATGAGTTGTGCATTATAGTAGCCAGTATCTACCAACAGTGGCTAGTCTGTGTGAAGCCTTCTGCAGCTTGTCTCATAGGTTCCCCCTTGTTCCACAGGGTGCTTGCCCATCTTTGGAAGGTTCGTGCTTGGCTACCACAGGGCCCTAGCCTTTGCAGAACCCTTTTCCCTTCTGTACTACATGTCTACCCTCTTAAAATATATATATATAAATCCCCCCCCCCCCCCCCCCCCCCGTCTATTGGGGATCATGGGTGGCGTGTCTGTAGCTGACATAAGAACAGTTTCACCACTGTTTCTCATTCCTTTTTCCTTTCTTTGTTCAACTTCTCACAGCCTTCCTCCACTTCAATGTTTGATGCACCTCTTACTTCTTCTTCTTCCTCAGTTTCCACCCGTCTACCATCATGTGGGCCAATCTGTGACGGCTCTCTGGGACCAAGATCCATTCCCTAATTACTGGCCTGGATCCATTCCCCACTTTCTGGCTGAACTGTGGCAGACCATGTCAGTGTGGACCCTATTGCTATCACCACCACTTTCTGTGAAAATTTCGAGCTCCTCTCACTATCACCCTGACTTCCTCCACCAGAAGCAAACAGAGGCGGCTCAGATGATATTCTTCCCTTCTCAGAATGGTGAGTGTTACTATGCTGCCTTTACTGTGATGGAGCTGGATCATGCTCGCTCTTCATCCTGATCCTCCACCCAGGGCCAGATGCTTGAGTAACTCTATCTACCAAGAGTGGCTATTGGTGAGAAGCAGTCGGCAGTTTCTTTCATAAATTTTACCCTTAGTTTTTTGATGCAAGGGAAACAAAGCATTGTAGTAAGTGTTTTTACTGAAAGTGGCTATCTGGTGAGAAGCTTTCTGCAGCTCATTCATAAATATTTCACTTAGTGTTAACCCTTGGACTGCTGTTGATGAGTTTACTCGACATGCTGCCTGCCGCTCCATGGGTGCTACAGAGTATAGTTGCGGGTGCTGGTTTACCCCTTAGTGCTGTTGATGAGTTCAGTCGCACCAGTTTGCTGGCCCCTGAGCACTTATGATGAGTACAGATGCACCGCTACCTGAGTGCTGATGATGAGGTAACTTGTACAGTTGACTTCCCGCCCCCTGCCTCAGTAGCCTCTCACAGTTCTGGCTAATAGCTTGTCATCAGGCTTCAAACTACAGGTTTGTGTTCATCAGAATTTTCTTTAGTCCTTTTTTCCTATCATGTTTTACAAAGAAAGTGGCAGACGTGGTTGGTGCACTGAGGAAGAAATCATGGAGATTCTTACAAGTAGCAACAGTGAGGATGAACTGTATGATTTTGACGAAAGTTTCAGCTCTTCCACAGAATTGGAAAGCTGTAGTGATAAACCTTCCACGTCAACAAGTGTTTCAATGCAGTCTGGTGTTTCAACAAGACATGTTAGTATTTCTGAATCTGAAGACTCAGAAAGTGATGGTGAAATACCTATGAAGAAATCATGTCTTAATGATGAATTTGACTTCAATGAAAATGATGTCATGGGACAGTTTTTTGTTACTTACGAGAATGTTAAATTTCAGTGACAACTCTGCCAATACTGGAGGAGATTAATTATTTAAAATGAGGAACACTGATGACAGAGTTTGTACAGCTTTCCATTGTGCAATTAATCCACATAAGAAACTCTGCAGTGATGAAAGTTTGTTATTATTTAAAGGACGCTTATCTTTCACACAATTCATTCCATTGAAACAAGAGTATATTCAGACGAAAAACATTTGTGTTATGTGATTGTAAGACTGTCTGTCTTAGATTTCATTTTTCTACAGGGACATCAACAGAAACTAAGTTCCACAATTTGAGGAAAAGTAGTGATGTAGTGGCGACACTAATAAAACTGTTTTTAGAACGTGGACAATACCCACTACCTCGATAATTGGTACTTAAGCGCAGAAATTTTCCTGGCTTCACACTCATGGGACAAACGCATGTGGTGCTATCCATAAGAACAGATGCAACATGCTGAAAGTTCTGCAGAAACTGAAATGGAAAGACATTAAATTTATTTGCGCTAACAAATAAAGTGGTGTGACAAAAGGGAAGTGTGGACATTGATCACATGTAACACCACAGAAATTGTTGACAGGAATATTAGAGAGAAAATTAAGAAACCACAAATCATTGCAGAATATAACTTGAATTTGGTATCAGTTGACCATTCTGATAGGCTGCTTAGCTCTGACAGATGTATACGAAAAACAATGAACTGGTATAAGGAGTTCGTTTTGCACATTCTTGATCTGTGTGTTTTAAATGCTCATGTTCTTCACAGGTCACTAACAGGTAGTATGCTTCTGATAGAGTTCATCGGTCGCTGGTAAGGGAACTTCCAGAAATGTATGCATCAGAGTGCAGAAAAGCTGGCAGGGGAAGGTATTCTGATGATAATCCTCAAAGGTTTTTGGGAAGGGATTTTCCAAACAGTATAACAAGTGAGCATTCTTAGTAAAGTAGGCTACTGTCTAGATGCATTGTTTGCTGGAAACAGAAAGTGCATTAAAAAAGCAAGTACGAATGTAAAACTTGCAAGGTGTGTGTCATTCCCAGTTTTGAAAATTACCACACAGAAACAAATTGCCAATTGCAGCACAGAACGAATACAACAATGCTATCAGACAAAAACTTAGAAATTGAAAAAAATATAAAAAAGCAAAAGACAACATAAAGATGTATTTTTAACTTTGCCAGTGCTGGTCCAAAGCCCAGATCAAAAAGAAGGATGGAAAATATATTCACAAAGTATAAAAGAAACTGGTAAATTTACTGTTTATGATTCTGAACCTGCTATATAAGTGAATTTTATGTGCCAACGAAAAGACAGAGGTTTCACACCTTTAAAATGTTGGAAAATCTATTGAGTACTTACGTGCAACAATTAAAAGTGCAGCACAAAAAAAAATTGTTAGGCAGACAGTCATATCCAGCGATTCCTTGTTACACTACCACTGATTACCATCTGCAAAGGACAGCTGCATGTGTGCCTGGATAGAACACTTCACACAGTGTACCTATTACAGGTAAAGAATCTGATGGCAGATGACAAAGAACTCAGATTTTTGTATTCTCAGAAACAAATAGTAGACCATGTGAAATTTCCACACACATCACAAAACAAACTTACCAAAGTGAAGTATAAATGTTCTTACCACTGCTTACGGTACATTCCAATGTGTATGTCATTTTCTGCTATTAACAACATAATGTGGCATTTTGAACAACGAAAACAGCGTACGGTTATCTGTAATATATGGCTTATTTTTATTCAGTCTTCAGTTAGTACGATTAGGAACCAATAGAGAAATGCAGATCCTAGTGTTGGGTGAAAACACGATGATCCATGGATCCACCTACTGTGCCGAGAGACCACTCCAGTCGCAGAAACTGAAAGCAACCCTGTTGCTTCCGGACAGTATAGCTAACGGTTGCAACAGCTAGTGCTGGATGGCAGTGAGGGAATTTGATATTCAGGTGCAGGATTACTTTGAAAGTGAGAGGTATAATGAAGGACCTATTCTCCCTGTGTCAAATGTAGTGCAACGAACAGCCAATGAGCTTGTTATTGGAACTGCTATAGTGAAACGTGTGACTCAGAGAAAATGCATAGGCCTTGATAGTGGTGAGAAAGACTTCATGCTTAGCAAGCCAGGTAAATGCAGGAAGGGTATGAAGCGAGTGAAAGCCATTGACAATTTTAATCAGTGTGCTATTTGTGCCCATATTTACAATTATTACTGTAAAGGTGAATTACCAACTAGGAAAAAACTTTTTGTTTCACTTCATGATGCAGGTCTGTTTTCCGGGGGTATGACGTCACCTTCTTAGGTTCTGATTTCCTTAGACTTCAGGTATAAAACATTCAACAATCATAAATTTGCACTGCAGTTTCCTCAGAAAAAATGTGCACTATTGACTTTGACAAAGTCATATTTACAGATCGACTTGAATATTACAAAGTTGTATCATTTATTAAAATCTTACCCTAAAAGAACTTAACAAATACTCGTGTTTCACACATTTGGACTGATGACACAATTTCTTCAGTTCTACGAAAAACAACTGGGAAAGGTGGCAGATTAATTGTTTGCCATGCTGGAACAAGTTCAGCAGTCATAAACAATGCTTTGTGGGCTTTTGCTTCAAAGTAGTTAGGAGATTTCCACGAAGAAATGAATGCTGCGATCTACATCTCACGGTTTAAGGATAAACTTCTTTGGAACATTCCTCCAGAGTCTATTATAATGATAGATAAAGCACCTTATTTTTCTAACCAGGTGAACAAAGTGCCGACCATGTCAAACAGAAAAGGTGATTTGTTAAGTTGGTTGCAGTGACATAATGTTAATTGCACTGATGAACCAAAAAAGGCAGAGCTGCTTCAGCTTGTTAAGCCCGTAACTGCCATGTGGAGTGGTCCCGCTGTTAGGGGCACCATGTCGTGGATTGTGCGGCCCTTCCTGCTGGAGGTTCGAGTCTTCACTTGTGCATCGGTGTGTGTGTGTTGTCCTTAGCATAAGTTAGTTTAAGTTGTGTGTAAGCCTAGGAGCCAATGACATCAGCAGTTTGCTCCCTTAGGAATTCAAAAAGCCACAAACTCTTGTATACACGATTGATGATGAAATCAGCTAGAACTGCTGGTCACAAGGTTATTTGTTTGCCACCGTACCATTGCATGTACAATGCGATTGAGTGTCTTTGGGCTCAAGCAAAAGGAAATGTAGCAAGAAATAATAAGTGTGCACCTTTTTCACAAAGCAAGGAGTTAAAATTGCTTCATCGAGCTTCGAGCTGCACAGGGGAGCTGTGCGGCCTGAGACTCCTTGCCATGGTTTGCAAGGTGTTTTGTCCTTAGTGTAAGTTAGTTTAAGTTAGATTAAATAGTGTATAACCCTAAGGACCAATGACCTAAGAAGATTGGTAACATAGGTACTTACCACAAATTTCGAAACTTTCGTCAGGCTTTGACTGAAGTTCAGTAGATATGTGGTGATTCTACATGTGAAAAAAAATATTGAAGGTGCTTGCGAGAGAGGGTGAATTATGGAGACCCACATGAAAAACATTGTTAATCTTGGTGAAGCAGATGGTGGTAAGAGTGCCAGCAGCAGCTCTGAGGACAAGATTTCAGATGATCATGAAATTCCCAGTGCCTGGTCCAACTACAAGAATATTGGCTGTCTCATTTATGGGATTAATGCAGTGCATGGTGAGTACACAATTCAGTTGTTCTTTCTTAACATTCACATGCAGAAACATGAACTGCCTTCTTATGTCAATTAAGAATTTCAGGAAACTTATTTCGGCATATAACACGAGTATTTGTTAAGTTCTTTTAGGGTAAGATTTTAATAAATGATACAACTTTGTAATATTCTTTGACACTTAACTACCACAGTTTGAAATTGATTCCATGGTGTAATATGTGTTACAAGAGTGATCAGTGATAATTTTAGCAAAAGGTTATTAATATGTTTCCCTAACTATTTTCTCTCTGCTATTGCTTTATTTAAAACACACATAAACATGTATGTTGTTGTACTTGTTTATAAGGTTTATTAAACCTATCAAAATTCAGCAGTTTTAACAACTTAAGTTGAACTGATGAACGGAACTGTGCAATTGCACAAGTATCATTAATTAACATTGAAACTATTAAGAATAAATAATATCCCTCGAATCTTGAATTCTATCAAGGTAGCAACTCACTTTATAGATAAATATCCTGCAGTAATGACACTTCTTGCACATGATATATATAAAAGAGACAAAATAATTTGAAAACTGTCAATAATATTTCCCACCTGCACTACCTTATGTGTGTCATGGAATCAAATTACATGGCGTTAAAATAAAACCAAGTAAATTATTGAGTATCAACTTGGTGACTGCTGTTTTGTCCAGGTGGACAAGCACAGCTATTCAGGCATGTCTTCCAACAAAGCTGAGTACCTGGCACAGGCGCTGACTCCATGGGCCTGAGGGGGCCTGAGCCCCCTCAAGAATCGTTTGGGTGGGGAGGAACGGGAGCAGGGAGCTCTCCCAATAATTTTAGAAAATTATTAGTTACATTATGCTTTTTAAAATCCCAAAATTATGTTGGAATTTATTATTTTCCTTGTCTGCAATAGATCCCTTTTAAGATACATTCAGTAATGAGTTAAAACAAGTAATTATTATGGTAGTAAGCAGGTTAACTGAAAACGAGGGGTGTGAATCATGATAGTGTTACGGTGCTGCAGCCACACTTAGTATTTGACCCAGTGTGTGAAATTTTGGGGAAAGGCCGGTGCCGGTAGGCCAGCACTGAGGCTGTGGTGACATCAAAAGGACTGGAGCATAAGTGCCTGGAACTCTCCGCCTTGCATCACCTTGACGCTTTGAGACATTAAGACACTGCGGTGATATATAGCCCACCTTGCTGTCACAGTCATTCAGTGTGGGTAGTTTGATTCAGTGCATGGTGCAGACATGTTTAGTATTCTGACTTTAGTGTCTAGTGGTCTAATTTGTATGACTATATTTTATTCATTTACTTTAATCTCTTAGTGTATTGTGAATTAAATTTGCAATGGATAAATGTGATACCAAAAAGGCACACTTAGAAGTTGTTGATACTGCAAGTCAACCTCCAACAATTGTTGCGTCATCAATTGCTTCATTGTCTTTGGGTAAGAACTATTCACACCCACAACCTGGACAATCTGGTAAGGGAAGGTCATATCAGAAGTCTTAGTTGATCAATTATACATGGCTAGAATATGAAGTATCTACCAAAAAAGTCTTTTGCAAAACCTTCAAATAGGCAGATGCTAAAAATTTATTACAATTTTCTTAAAAAAAGAATGCATTTACTTCAATAGGATTTTCTAGCTGGAAAAAGGCTTTGGAAAAATCCCATCTTCATGAAAATACATTTTATGGACAAATAAGGTGTTCTGAAACTAAATTCTATCACTAACCAAAGTATGACCTCCCAATTCAGTGAACAGTTAGACAATAATATGAAGAAAGCTCTTGCGACAAATTTTTAGTACTGTGCAATTCCTATACCAATAAGGACTAGCAATTAGATCGCACGAAGACATCATCTCAAATGTTTTCAGTTGTTGGAACTCCGGAAGAATGATGTACCTGAGTTTAAAGATTGCTTAGGGCGTTCGGGGTGTAAATGGATGTTCCATGATACTCAAAAAGAGATTATTGATCTACTAGGAAAGTATGTGTTGAGAAAGTTTATTGGCTTCAATCAAGAAAACTGAACATTTTTATGTTATGGTTAATGAAACAAGTGATTCTTCAGTTCATGAACAAGTGTCATTTTGTGTTCATACTGTCAATGATTCCTTAATCATCAATGAAGTCTATTGGCTTGTATGAGACTCTCTTTAGTGCACTCTGTTTAGTATTTTAAAAGATGTTTTTGCTCATCTTGATTTGTCAGTGGATAACTTCGGAGGACAGTACTATGATGGTGCCTCGAATATGAGAGGTAAGTTCAAAGGACTAAAAAAGTTATTTTTGGATATACAACCAAAAGCATGATATATGCACTGCACTGCTCACAGGTTAGACCTGGCAGTTGTAGACAGTCTCCAACATCTTTCATCTATGAGGGATATTATGGCTTTAGCCAAGGACGTAATAAATACCATAGTGAATCCAACAAAATGATGTTACTTTTCAGAAGCATATGATGTGAGAGCGCCATCAACCAAGCTAGTCTGTGACCCCTTTGGCCAACTCAATGGACTATGCGAGCTTCTAGTGTCTTGAATATTGAAAAACTTTGAAGAACTTTTAGAGTTTTTTGAAACATTTTCTGCAGAGGACAAAACAGAGGCAGGTTGAAAATGTGCAGTCTACCTTGAGTCAACGTTACAATTAAAGACTTACTTCTTTTTACGTCTTTATTGCCATGCAATGAACCCAGTAGAGGATGTCAATGAAAAAATTCAATGCCTTCATCTAAGTGTTGCTGATCTGGAAAAAATATGAGGGCTTGATTTGTATACTGAATAGAAGGTGTGATAGTTCTGAACACTTTTGGGAATTGTGTTTAAAAGAAAAACCTTCACAAGTTGATGATCCTTCGCTTCCTAGGAATCAAAGTATACCCAAGAAGTATGAAAACAACAAAGCCAGCGCACCATACACTTTCAAAACCCAAAAGGAATATTGCAAAGCTGTTACAATGAAGTATGTGAAATGGTGCAATCTTGCATTACAGAGCGGTTTGCTTCAACTGGACTCTCACAGGTCATTGCAGATGGGTTGGAAAAGTGTGCTTGCTTTTAGTAAACAGAGGTGAAACAAATTTGGAAAAATCAACTGAGTTTTTCAAAAATGACCTAGACATTCAGAGGCAGCACTTACTCTTGAATATGTTATTTGATATCACTAATTAAAAACAACTGGTCTTAAAAAATATGCTTGATGTAAGAAAGTACATTACACAAGAGCCTGCAGTTGTAGAAATGTTATGTGAAGTGGTGAAGTGAATTAAGATTCTCCAAGTAGTTCCAATCACGACAGCAAAATCAGAATGGTCATTTAACACTCTTAAATGTCTGAAGTCATATCTCTAATCAACAAAGGGACAGAATCGATTGGACAATTTGGCTATTCTTCATGCCCACCAAGATGTTATGGATGAATTGGGTATTTCACCAGTCACCAACAACTTTGTATTTAGTAATCCAGTCAGATGGTTGACATTTACACCTTTATAAAGACACTCTAGCCCTAATAATGGCATTTAGAGCAATATTAAAAATCTTTATAAAATAGAGAATTAAATACATACACAATGTTAAATTTTTAGTATCTAAATATTAGTACTAGTTTAGTACTGTATTACTATATAACTACAATACTGTATTGATTATTTTCAAATACCTTAATTTTTTTTGGGTTGTAACACTCAATTAAAGACCACTTTTTACATACTTTTTGACTGAAAGTATTAGGCATACTTTATTAAAGCATTAACTTTGAAATATTGTTTTTATGTAATGAACCCTGAACCTTATTCAAAGTAAGCTTACATTAGCTATTTCACTTATTAATAAAAGTGCTACTACTGTGTGATAGCAATATTTTAAGTTTTATTCTCTTAATGATAGTTTAGGATTCATTTAATATAATTTCAGTCTTTTCAGGGCTATATATTCACTGCTCTGTAATAGTCTGTTAGCATGATTATCACTGTAAATTAAATTAGCTTTTTATGGAAATACCGCTGGCACTCATTGCCAATTAGCACAAGCACCAGGGATCATTGTATTTTGGCTCAACTTTAAAAACGGGTATGCAAGAAAGAACTATTGAGGTAAATCTAATTAATCAAATCACTTTCACCATAAGCTAAATACAAGATTAAATCCTTAGTGATGGAAAATAGTTTTAACGATTCAGTTTGATTCTGCAGTAATACATCTGCAGAGAAACTATGTAGAGACAGCATTTGTTCTGTATCAGCTGTGAGAGGGCACAGTGCTTTGCCTGCAGTCGTAGTTACTCCAGAAATATTCAGCACCGAGCAGGTGCAGGCACTGAGAGTGGCTAGTGGGTGAGAAGCTTTCTGTAGCTCCTTTCATAAATTTTTCACTTTTTTTTTAAACCTGCAGGGAGCTCACAGCTCTTTAGTGGGTTCGTGCTTGGCTTCCACAGGGCCCCAGCCTTTGCAGCATATTTTCCCTTCTGTGCTGCATATCTATCCCCTTGCTCTTATTTTTACCCTCCCTTGGGGAACGTGTTTGGGGTATATTTTGGAATATGTTCCACATTTTCGGTGGCTCACATTGGATCAGTCTCACCACTGTGTTTTCATTCCTCTTTCTTTCTTCATTCACCTTCACCTGTCCTCCTTCCACTTCAGCATTTGAGGTTCCTCTTTTCCTTCTTCCTCCCTGTGTACTCCTGTAGGCTGGCCCATGCATCTGATGCATAGCAGGTAACAGGGTAACGTGTATTTCCCAGACTTGGGTCTACAGGTTGGGTTCACACATACCCCTCCATTGTGTAGGCAAGGCCCAGGGAGGGGTGATTGCCTGAGCAGCTACCTTCCCAAATTGCCGACTGGTCCCTCCATCAGGTGTTCAGTAGGTGTGACCTGAGGCATAAACAGTCACCTAAGGCAGGTGCGCTGCCTTGAGAAGGGGGGGCCCCCAGTTGGAAGCAGTACATCATCAGAGATGCTGGCAATCATGGAGGATTTTATTGCAATAAGACAATCATCTTCCCAATCATTTACAAAGCCTAAGTGGAATGATCTAACGATTCAAAGACCATCCCAGTTGCACCACAGTTCCTCATGGTTTCACTTACTGTAGACGGTGAGTCCTTTGCATTGGTAAATCCATTTATTATTTAGAAAGGTGTTAATGCAAATGCTTGCTCTGTGAAGGCCTGCTCTCTTTTATGGAGTGGCACTTTCCTCTTGGAGACTATTTCTGATTCTCAAGCACAAAAACTGCTTGCCTCTTCACTTCTCCTCAGCCATCCTGTTAGTTTCAAGCTGCTCTGAATTCTGAATTCTTTCTGTGGTGTTATTTACACTAGGCTGCTTGACAGTGTGTCGGAGGCTGAAATCCAAACATACCTGCCTGATCAGGGTGTCACTGCCATCCAATGGATGATGAAAAGGATAGATGCCTCCATAGTGCTCCCCCCCCCCCCCCCCCCCCGCCACACACACACACACACACACACTTTTTCTCACCTTTATCACAGTCCAACCATACATTCCGAACTCTATACACTGCTACCAGTGTCATAGTTTCAACCACACTAGCAGTTCTTATTGGCATCCGGCCAAATGTTCAACTTGTCATACTAATGTGCACAAGGGTGATTGTCCACCTCCTCCAGCCTGCTGCATTATCTGCAATGGCGTATGTGCTGCCTCCTTGCAGAATTGTCCCATCCTCCCAGAATTGTCCCATGTACCTCAATAAGGAGGCGATTCAGGAGGTCTGGGTGAAGGAAAAGTGTCTTACGTGGTTGCTCGCAAGTTGTTGGCAAGTCAGAAACCCTGTATGCTACCATATGGCACCTACAGTACTGTTCTAGCTACAGCTCACTCCACAGAAGAAGTGGCCAAGCAGACATGCAAATTCAAATTTAGCACCATGGTTGTGAAATCGCCCAGTGGTATGGTAGGGTATCCATCTAATCCTTCAAATGTGCAATGCATCATCAAATGTTCACCTCATGGGACAAATACCGCAGCTATACAACCGGCAGCATGGAAAGGACAGAAGGAGTACTCTTGATGTGTTCCTATGTTGCTCCAGCTACCCAACATCCACGTCTTTGTCTGGTAACCAGAAAGATTCAAAGAAGTTAAACAAAGGCAAGCAGTCTTTCCTTCACTGACTCGAAGATCGTCTTTGACAGTGTTGCCACATGATATCCTCGTCAGTCCGATATCTGTGTCACTGGTGCACAACACCAGCCATTTTGTTGCACTGTACTCTACAGGCCAAGAGCAGAAAAATGCCGATGCTCCTGCAGACCTAGTGGATTGGGATCCTCCTGCCTTTATGCCCTGAAGCAGAGTGTCTCTGAAGGCTGGCACTTGGCAACTGCCGAGGTGATACCCCATCATATTTTTCTCATCATGAGTATCCTCCAAGGCGTTTCTTCACAGACTGTTTTGACCTTCCCCCCCAAGGTCGGCATTCCATCTCATGGGGGAGCCATGCTGCTCATACAGGATGACATTCATAGTCAACCTATCTCCCTGACTTTCTGCCTACAAGCTGCTGCAGTTCGCCTTTTCCTTCCTTACTTCAAGTTCTCCCTTTGTACAGTTCACATCCCTCCACCATTTGATATCAACAGGGCAGACTTCCTCTAGCTTATTAGGCAGCTACCTCTCTCCTTTCTGCTGCTCAGTGACTTTAATGCACACCGTCTCCTTTTGGGTTCTGCCAGAACTTGTCTGAGAGATGGCTGACCTTCTCAATCACCGTAATCTCTTCTGACTTAATACAGGAGCACCCATCTTTCTTTCAAAATCCACACACTCCTATTTCCATTTCAATACACTCTTCTGTGCTGCCCAGCTTGCCCATCTTCTCGAGTGATCCATTCTCTCTTACGCATACTTGAGTGACCATTTCCCATGTGCTACATGTTTACTGACTCCTCCCCATCTATATGAACACCCAAATGATAGCTTACTAAGACTGACTGGAGGCTTTACTCCTTCATGGCAACCTTCGACAAACATCATTTCCCCTATTTATGATGACCAGGTGCAATATCTTAAAGATGTTATCCCAACCTGCAGAATGTTACATACATCGCACTTTCTCTTTACCGCGGCATGTCCCAATCTCTTGATGAACTGAGTCATGCTCAGATGCAATTTGCGCATGGGGACATGCTCTCCACATTTTTAACCATCATCCTATGATAGTAAACTGCATATATTTTAAAAAGATGCATGGTCAGTGTCCTTGCATTCCTCAGGATAGCAAAGAAGCTAGCTGGATTCATTCACTAAGTCTTTTAATAGTTCCACTCCATCTTCTGTAATGTGAGACAACCTCCAATGGCTCTCTGGGATCAACATCCATTCACCAATTCCTGGTCTGACAGTAGCAGACGATGTTATCATGGATCCTACTGCTATCTCCAACACCTTGGGCTGCCATTTTGTGAAGATTTTGAGCTCCTCTCAATATCAGCCTGCATTCCTCCATCAGAAAGGATTTGGAGGTGGCTCAAGCGATACCCTTCTCTTCTCAGCATCGTGAGAGATACAACGCTGCCTATGTGGGAGCTAAATCATGCTCTCAGTTCAAAACATGTTATGTTGAATTTTTACGTTTTTTGCATTTTAAAAATCTACATAGTTTCCACTTTCAATTCATACATAGTTTCTTCAGTTCAGAAGACTAAAATGATTTTTAAAATATTTTTGAATTTTCTTTTGCATGGGTGTGACCCACTGTGATGCTGTTAAACTGCTGTCAAATCTTGTACTAATGAATGTAAAAGCATATGAGAGAGGAAATGTGTTCTGGCCAACCTGTAATAGTTCAGTGTATATCACTCACACGATCATCATGTTTTTTTATGTTTACTTACTCTTTTGTAACCCTGAAAATATTCATAGTGAATTCTGTTCATTGAAGTCTCTATTTTATTGAAGGATAATCATGGGTGAACCTAAAGTGGTTAGAAATCCTCTGAAGGCTTTTAAGAAAATAAGAAATGTAGGAAAGCCAATGGTAGATGTTATTACCATAAACAATTAATATGATAACGAAGTGTGTGAACCTAACTATCTTGCTTCAACTGCCCATTGCAGTGAAAGTGGAAAAGTAAGTACTTGGAAGAGGAAGCTAGGTTCAGTTAGTGAAAAGTATGAATATTTTATGGGAAAATCAGATGTGACTGAAAGATTTGATATGTCAGTTCTCAACTTAATTTTTGCAAACTGTGTGAGATGTACTCAGTGTAGTGAAGTTGGTCTGGAACACATTGTAAAAAAATCATGTAGGACTTGCCAGTGAAATGGAATTGAAGTGTGGTAAGTGATCATACATGACAACTTTCTGGAACAGTGTTTCAATAGCTCAAAATTACGAAAATGGTAGCAAAATCTATGAATGCAACATTAATGTGTCTATGCCTTGCATACAATCCATAGGGTGCTACAGTCGGTGCAGTTTCCTGAGGCACAATGAGTCTTCCAAATAGCACTTAGCAGTAATATCTAAAAATTGTAGATGTCCTCAAAAAACAAAGGTACACTTGAAATAATTTTGCAGCTAACTATAGTGGCAGTAGTGGAGGAATGGAAGTGGCATGTGTTGCTAGCATATTTCAATGTTTTGTTGCGTGTGGTAAAGTGTGATATGTGAATTAATTTGGTGGCAGTGATTCTAAAAGTTTCAGACATCTTCAAGGACTGAACTGGTACACCAATGATGTAGTGTGGAAATTTGTGTGTATTGGACACATACAGAAACGAATGGGGTCAAGACTTTGGTGACTGAAAGCTTCATACAAAAAAACAAAACCTCAGTGATGGCAAAGGATCAGATGGGAAGGGAAGGTTAACTGGCAGTGTAACTGACAAAATACAAAACTATTATGTATTTGCTATTAGGCAAAGTACACACAATGTTGAAGTGGAGATGGCTGTTTGGGTTTTTTTCAACCAATGAAAGTCCCCATCAAAGGAGAAAACAGCTGGTGCAACTACAACCAGGTATTGCTAACTGGTGATGTGCACACCTATAAACATAGTCTGCCTGATATTGTAAAGGGGTGATATAACCTGTTTTCAGAGACTTAGCGGCACCATAACTGTGGAAAAAGTATGCTCACAGAAAAACTCAAAACCCCAATAAAAGTATAAATTAAACTGTGTTTTGGTGCCACATGGTGATCACAAACCCGTAACAGACTCAGCATCAAAATATGAAATAATTAAAGTGTTGCAAGAGGATAGAAACGTTCTGTTAGCGAGAATCAGTGAGCTAGAACAAGAACTAATCAAATATGTAAGCAGTGAAAAGTGGTGTACCGTAAAAAGCGCGTCGAACACACACAATTTAAAATCGCAACTAAAAATGCACTCATGTTATAATGTATCTACAATGCCAATGGTATCCAGAAAAAGTGCATCTAAACAAGTGCAGCTTCAGATAAAGAAACTGTTCTGATGTCAGCTGGTAAAGAGCCAATGCAATGTGTAAGTGTAACTGAAGTCAGTGTTTACACGGCAATCAGCGAAAACGAAACTGTAATGAACGATTCCAATAGTGTTCCAGAAGATAAAGCACCTGAACATACGAAACAAAGTTAAGAGTTAAGGAATGCATTACGGAATCTGAAAGTTTTATTAGTGAGTGACGGCCAAGACAGGTACTGCAGAAACATTCTGGAGACAAAACTAGACACAAAATATAACATTCAAAGTTTTATTGAACCAAATGCTCCTATCCGTGAAGTTTTTAATCGAATTGACAAATTAGCAGAAGACTTGAACGCAAGTGATACTCTTACATTAATGGCAGGGTTGTACGATACTGGAGACTCTTACAACAACATGTGTTATCAAGTGTTCTCCAACTCAGTAACAAGACAAACATCATTTTGCATCCAGTTCCCAAAAGATTTGACAAAGAACATATAACCGAAAAAATTGACATGTTTAATCATCATTTAGTTCAAACAGTGAACTGCTCAAAATTTTGCAACAAAAGTAGAATATCCATAAACTTTGAAATGGAATGACTGTCTCGTGATAAATTCACACGTCACAGATTCCACTTGAACAGACAGGGGAAGGAGCAAGTATGCAATAGACTGTCTATCTTAATTAAAATTAACAATCGTACAAACCAGATGCATGTATCCCTGAATCAACCAGTCTACCCGAAGAAATCAATGTTTCACCAAAATAAATACAATGTGAAAACCAGTGCAGTAGAAGTGCCTAAAATGAAACAAATGCTACTTGACAAGTGGATTACCATTAGAAGCACCACAGTACATGAAAGGCAGGGCCCAGAATCCAGGGAACTAGCTAGCAAGAAGACACCACCCACACCTCAAATCAAGGAGGATTTTTTACAGCTAACAATAGTAGATGTAAAAAAGAGGTAACTGGTCTAGCAAGACACAATATAGTCCCTGTTTCATACTTTAAATTGTTCCATCAGAATGTTCAGTCTCTTTCCAATAAAATGAATGAAATACATATCTTGTTAAATGATATGAGTGATATTTCTGTTTTATGCTTTACTGAGCACTGGCTAAATAAAGACATGATAGAACTAGCACACCTACCTCAGTTTATATTAGCTGCCACATTTTGTAGAGAAGTACGCAGGCATGGTGGTAGCTGCATATATGTTCGAGAAGATATAGACTTCACTAACGCAACCAAATTTGACAACTTATCTAAAGAAAGAGACATAGAACTCTCTATAGTAGAACTGCCAACTAGCAATTCTGTAATCATCTGTGTATATAGGTCACCAGATGGTGATAAAAAAGTTTTTTATAATAATATGGAAGAGCTGTTAGAGGACTTCAACACTGTTAAAAAATATTATCATTTTTGGAGATTTCAATGTTGTAAATTTAAAGAAGAAATCAATGACATACTGAAGTCCTTTAACCTAAAACCAACTATAACCAACCCAACTCGTATTACCACTACTTCTGCAACAACCATAGATCAGGTGTTTGTAAATACAGATAAATATTTCTGCAACACACAGACTGCAAACACTGGTTTTAGTGATCACAATGCCCAAATACTAACAATCTCTATTCCAGGAAACATGAAAGCCCAGAAAACTAGAGCTATTGTGAGGAACTTTAATAATGAAAACATAGATTACTTTTGTTCTCTCTTGAGAAGAGAAATATGGACTGATGTTTACAGTTCAAACAACACAAATGACAAGTTTGATAAGTCTATGGCCACATACAAATATTTTTTTGAAATAGCATTTCCTAAACAAACGTCACTTATAAATTCTGCCAACTAGCAATTCTGTAATCATCTGTGTATATAGGTCACCAGATGGTGATAAAAAAGTTTTTTATAATAATATGGAAGAGCTGTTAGAGGACTTCAACACTGTTAAAAAATATTATCATTTTTGGAGATTTCAATGTTGTAAATTTAAAGAAGAAATCAATGACATACTGAAGTCCTTTAACCTAAAACCAACTATAACCAACCCAACTCGTATTACCACTACTTCTGCAACAACCATAGATCAGGTGTTTGTAAATACAGATAAATATTTCTGCAACACACAGACTGCAAACACTGGTTTTAGTGATCACAATGCCAATCTCTATTCCAGGAAACATGAAAGCCCAGAAAACTAGAGCTATTGTGAGGAAGTTTAATAATGAAAACATAGATTACTTTTGTTCTCTCTTGAGAAGAGAAATATGGACTGATGTTTACAGTTCAAACAACACAAATGACAAGTTTGATAAGTCTATGGCCACATACAAATATTTTTTTGAAATAGCATTTCCTAAACAAACGTCACTTATAAATTCTGCGTACAAACCAAATAAAGGGTTCACAACAGGAATAAAAATATCATACCAGAACAAAAGGAACTTATATCAATACTCATACCAAACCACAAATCCTGTGTTTATCAATTACTTTGAACAATATAAACAAATACTTAGACAGGTTATGACAAAAACAAAGAAAATTGAAAACAACAAACAAATAAAAAATTCCAGGAATAAGACTAAAGACACCTGGAGTATCATAAAAAGGGAAACAGGTACTACATCATTAGCACCCAAAAATATAGAATGTCATGAAAACAACAATAAAATAATCAACCCCACAGTAGTGGCTAATAAATTTAACAACTACTTTTATAATGTAGCACACCACCTGATTACCAAACAATACAACTCACAATCAGACAGCAATACACTCCAGTTAGATACAAAAATTCTTACAAGAACCCTATTCATGTCTCCAACAACACGTGAGGAATTATCTGTCATCATAAAAAGGTTACCCAATAAGTATTCAGCAGGTACTGATGAAACATCAGGTAATATCATCAAAGCAAGTGTAACATCTATCATAAAACCATTAACGGATATTTTCAATTCATCATTTGTGAGTGGTGTATTCCCGAAAAATCTGAAAATGGCAAAAGTGACACCACTGAACAAGAAAGGGGACAAACATGAAGCTGCAAACTATAGACCTGTATCAGTATTGTCAGGCTTTGGTAAAATTCTTGAAAAGCTATTTCTTAGAAGTCTGACAGCCTTTCTAAATAAAGAAAACATAATAAGTGATGCACAACACGGATTCTGAACTGGAAGATCAACACAGTCAGCTATTTATACCTTCTTAAATGAAATTCTAATTGCAGTAGATAATAAGCAACATGTGTCTGGCATATTTCTTGACCTTAGTAAAGCCTTCGATGTAATTGATCATAAAACTCTGTTGCAGAAGCTAGGTAACTATGGAATACGGGGCCTGCCAAACAAGTGGATACATTCCTACCTTCATGAGCATCAACAGATCACTCAGATAAAATACAAAGACATAAAAACACAAAAAAATTGTAATTTTTACAGTAATGCACAAAACTATACATATGGAGTTCCTTAAGGATCAGTCCTTGGGCCAATTCTTTTCATTCTTTATGTTAATGATTTGTCAGAAATATAACTAAAGGGACAACAGTACTTTTTGCAGATGACACAAATATCCTAATCAAATAATGTGATGAGGAAAGCCTACAAAAAACAGCTACAGGTATAATACAAAATTTGACACAATGGTTCAGAACAAACAAGCTAATAATAAATAATGAAAAAACAGTGACAGTCAATTTCCGCAATTCTCAGAAACTACATCCTGCAAGACCAATTTTTAAAATCGATGGAAAAATTGTATCATCGGTGAGTGATACAAAATTTTTAGGTATACATATTCAGCAAAACCTAAAATGGGAGACACATCTTAACCATGTAAATAAAAAGCAAAACACACTTGCGTACGCAGTAAGAATCCTTACACAAAATACAAGCTGTGCATCTGTGATCACAATGTACCATGGCAGTATTCAGTCACTGCTGATGTACAGCATTATCTTTTGGGGGAACTCCGTGGGTACAAACAAAACATTTAGGCTACAGAAAAAGATCGTTAGAATAATAAGCCATGCTAAGTACAGAGGCTCCTGTAGACCAATATTTAAAAATCTCAATATATTGCCTCTTCCTTGCTTATATATGTATGAAATATTAAATTTCACAAAAGGAAGTATTTTAAAAGATGGAAATATCTTCAAGTATAACAGTGATTACCACCCTCGTGATACTAGGTGGAAGCATTACTTTCATGTCAATACAGTAAGTACAAACATTTGTGAGAGAGGAGTGTATCATACTGGCATACTGTTGTACAATCACATGCCATCCTATTTGCAACAGATGCAAAATTTACAAAAGTTTAAAGTGAAACAGAAAGAGTACTTGCTTGACCACTACTTGACCACTGCTTCTATTCTGTTTCCGAGTTTTTAGAGTATCAGAAAAGTGTAGTCTAACTGCTCAAATAGGCTATCATTTTATTTAATTGTATTGAATTTGTCATCAATATTCAACATGTATTGAATAATTTTAAATTATTTTTCCTTTCAAAATAACAATGTGTATGATGTTGTATATACTGTACCAACCTGACTTGTCCTACATTGTTCGTGCAAAATATGTACCTAAACATGATTTACAGGACCAATAAAGAAATACAAATACAAATGCATATCCAAGAATTCACAAGACTGTATTTGTGAGAAAAGGAAACAGTTCACTTTGGTGTGTGTGATGATGTTGCTACTTTCAATGATGGCAACATTGTAAGGTGGAAAGTATTTCAAAACATAGGAATGAAGGTAGGTTTCAACATGGTATGAATGATGCTTGCCTTAGGTATGTTACATCTTCAGGCTACTGACAGGAAATAGCCTAAAAAAAAAACAAGCAAGAGAACAGAGAGAAAGCTGCTAGAGGAGTTTGTAGAAGAAAAGGTAATCCATCTTATGAATCTGGAATGCACTAAAAAGGTGATCCAAACTTTGTTGCTCAATTCCTAAAAGTTTTATTTTTTCATATACGTTCCATGTTTTCTCAAGAGCTGCCAAGCCATTTTGCTTCAGATCTTCAGGAAATGTAATACAGTCCCTTCCACATAACTTAACACAGTCTCTTTCCAGAAACCTTTATATTTCTTTATAAACAAAAAATGGCAAAAAAGTAGAGAAATTTCATTCAAATGGAAGAAATTAATCTCTAACAACTGAACTGAAACTTTTAAAAATTACTCTGTTAAGCCGTAGCCAATACTCCAATAGATAACCTACCAAAATTTCAACTTGCTAGGTCAAATACTTTCTGATTAACCATGTTAAATAAGTGCTGTTTTAACGTTGTAAAGATAGCGCTTTCCAGAGACCCTTAACCTTGTTAAGACATTGATAACTCAGCTGACTCCCGTATTCATTAGTGGTAGCAAAACCTGCAAACATTGAAATGAAAATGTACAGTGGTATCCGAAATAGAAAAGTATGAGGGTTACTCTAAAAGAAATGCACAACATTTTCATAAAAATACAATTTTCATTCTGCACGTGTGAAAGTTTTACAGTGTGTAGATACATCCTTCCCACTTGATTCCAAACTTAGTTCAACCTGTTCCCGTGAGTGGTGCCGTCACAGCATGTCTTCTAGATGGCTGCTACACTTGATGTTCGTCAGAAGCAACATACTGTCATAGAATTCTTGTGCTGTGAAAACGAGACAGTGGGAAACATCCACAAGAGGTTGAAAAAGGTGTATGGAGATGCTGCTGTCGATCGCAGTACAGTTAGTCAATGGGCAAGCAGGTTACATGATGAAAGCAGGCACGGCAGTATTTAGGATTGTCCCTGCAGTGGCAGGCCTCATACTGCACACTCTCAAGACAATGTGCATAGAGTTAACGAAATGGTGACTGCTGACAGATGCATCACAGTGAACGAATTGTCACACTACCTTGGGATAGAGGAAGGAAGTGTTTGCAGAATACTGAAAGTGTTGGCGTTAAAAAAGGTTTGAGCTAGGTGGTTTCCCAGGATGTTGACAGTGGCTCACAAAGAAACAATAAAAAGGTATGCAGAGAACTTTTGGAACAGTACAAGAATGGTGGAGATGAATTTTTTGGAAGAATTGTGATTGGTGATGAAACATGGCCCTGTCATTTTTCATCAGAGATGAAGAGGCAATCAATGGAGGGGCATCATGCAAATTCAACAAAGGAGAGGGGAGGGGGGGGGGGGGGAATTCAAAACCTCACCTTCTGCTGGAAAAGTTATGGCTACGGTGTTTTTCGATTCTGAAAGACTCTTGCCTGTGGGCATCATCCCAAGTGGAACCACCATAAATTCTGATGCATATGTAATGACACTGAAGAAACTTCAAGCTCGACAGAGTCGTGTTTGACCACATTGGAAAAAGCAGGCTGTTTTGCTGTTGCATGACAATGCACGGCCACATGTTAGTCAAAGAACCATGGAAGATCACAAAACTCGGATGGATAACACTGAACACCCTCCTCACAGTCTGACCTGGCTCCATGTGACTGTCATCTCTTTGAGAAACTGAAAGACTCTCTTCATGGAACAATGTTTGATGATGATGATGATGATGATGATGATGATGATGATGATTTCCTTGTGCCTTGTGCACACCGCCAAACAGTGGAGCCAACAGGTTGGTCCAGAATTTTACCATGTGGGTATACAGGCGCTGATTCCAAGATGGCATAAGGCAGTTGAGAGGAGTGGAAATTATGTGGAGAAATGAAAATATTGTTCCTAAAGGATGTATCTACACACTGTAAAACTTTCAAACATGTAGAATATAAGATGGGTTTAAAAAAAAAATAGTGTGCCTTTCTTTTGGAGTGACCCTCATACATAGTTCAAGCATTTAACACTGTGATTAGGAAGAACCAGAATTTCATACAAAAATGAATTTAAATTCAGTCTGCTATTAAATTGCTGTGGTTGGCAGCAGTCAAAATCATGAACCTTTACCAATATCTATCCAGTTTTATTAAAAATGAAACTCCTCCAGCTGTGTTTAAGATTTTATATTTATTGGGCTACTAGTTTCGACATTGCACCAACGCTATCTTCAGGCACTATATAACAGCAGCATGCATAAAACTAACAATGTCAGACATCAGTAGTGTGAGCTAGTGTACAAAATAAATATATTATAAACATATTATAAATATGATGAATTCATTAAAAGTAGTTACATTTTGTTCATAAATAAGTGAATAGTCAATATATTTAAACTAGTAATTTTATACAAGAACGGGTTTATGTGGATAGGTGAAATAATTGAGTATTATGGTGTAGTGATGGTCATCCAAGTAAGTGGGTGACAAGGCATTTCAATGATTGTTGTTAACTTATGTCAACTCTTGACTGGATTACGTATAACAATATGAGAGTTATACTTCGCGTACCTTACGCTGTACTCTTATTCAGTAATTAGTTATTAGAGGAACTAAAAGTATTTTAGATATGTGACGAGCTGCTTTGATTGACAACACCCTGTTTACTTCTATTTGGAGCATTGTTATGTACTTCATTGTTCTTTTACATTAGATTACCTTAGACCTGGGTCATGGCCTTAGTGAGGCACCGACATTGAAACGGTACGTTTTGGTGGCATGTTAGCTTATGTTTCTCTTGTTGGAATGAGTAGATTAATTAATTGACTCATATGCATTTATTTTACACCACTGAATACCTTTTAATATATTCTTCCACTTCCTCCTCACTTGTGTTTCATATTGTTATGAATGATGATGTTTCAGTAACCTGTTCCACTTTGTTACTTTATAGTGATGATGATACAGTGTTATGCAAACTTAAATCCTTTCCACCTTTCCCACTATTCACTATTTATAAACAGTGGAATCAAACCCAGAATGAGATTTTCACTCTGCAGTGGAGTGTGCGCTGATATGAAATTTCCTGGAAGATTAAAGCTGTGTGCCGGACCAAGACTCGAACTCGGGACGTTTGCCTTCTGCAGACAAGTGCAAGAGCACTTGCCTGCGAAAGGCAAAGGTCCCGATTTCAAGTCTCGGTCCAGCACACAGCTTTAATCTGTCAAGAAGTTTCAATGGAATCATACCTTACATATGTCAGATTGGCAATGCGTATTTTCCTTCCTGTTAGTTAAACTATGCACACAAAGAAGAGCTTTAGGGTATTCTTATTTGCTTTTAACACAATTTTAGTACTGTTTTATGCCTATATTATTCTCTCTAAGAGTAATGGCACGTCACCCAGACTTACATACACCCCCATTTTTATTCTAATGTCTGGTATTGATCTGTAACAGAAATAACTGTGCATATTTAACATCATTTGTACCATAAAAATTGTTAATGTCAAGGTAAATTGCATCTTAGTGAAAATGAATTAAATGTAACTACTTTTAATGAATTCATCCTGTATATAATCCATTTATAATATATTATTATTTTGTACACTAGCTCAGAGACTACATGTATGGTGTTGTTACATAGGGCCTTAAGATGATGTTGATGCAACACTGAAGCTAGTAGCCAATATAAAGTCTTACGTACAGCTGGAGGAATTTCATTTTTAATAAAAATTATACAAGCTGTGCCCCACCTTCATCCAGTTTAAATATGGATGTACGAAGAATATCTGAACTACTGGGCTGAGCAACAAGCCAATGTGACAAACCACTGCCACCTATGTTAGAGGCAGCCACAGGTGGAGTATACAGCCTTGATTACTGATTAGCTCCATGTGAGCAAATATGTACCCATCTGATGATCAGTAATAGCCAGGAACCTCTCTCTCCACTCCCCGTGCCCTCCCCCCCTTCTCCCTCACTCTCTCTCTCTCTCTCTCTCTCTCTCTGTGGTTTTCTTTTTTCTCCGGGTTGCGGTGGGGGGGGGGGGAGGGGGGCGAGGAGGGAGGGAATGTCTCTGGACAGGTGCCTGCATCTCAGCAGAGTGCTGCCCCCTCCCCCAGAAATGCCATTGACTCAGTTATCTGCTAATTAAAATTCCACTAATTGAGCCTCTGTAGACAGGAAACTATTGACTGTATGGGTACCCAACATTATAGGAATAACGTTGAGACTGAGCACTGCAGGGTTTGTGTTGCTGGTTGTGTATCGTGACGTGCGTTATTTCTCTTACACAAAATTTTTGTTGGACAATCAACCATTTTTCATGGGGATCCCCTCAGGTAGCGGAAGTTTAATTATAACCACCATATACAATGTAAAAATGTAGAGTCTCAACCTACTTCCAGGGTGCAAGCACGAAATTGCTCCTACATATGTCGATGGCTGTCCATGAGTGGTAATTCCCTGCATCATCCTTACTGAGAAGTACTCAATGTAGTAACAATTTTGTTCTTAACTCAACCAGCCATGATTTTGGTAAAATTCATTGGTGTTGTATAGAGTCGAGTGTCTTGCTGGAGTCAAGGAATACTGTATCCACGTCAGTGCCTCAAACTCTGGCTTTTTGTGTGAAAAAAGCAAAGTTTTATTTTTGTGTGATTGCTGTTTTTGCAGTCCATACCAGTTAGAACCTAGGACATAATTCTGGTTGATACACTTCATTGTGTTTGATTTCAGAATACAGGGTATTTCAAGAAGTACCAACTGAGTAAAAAAAAAAAAAAAAACACAGCTATTATGTTATTTGAGATGTGTCCATGAATAACACACTGTAGGAAAAATAAAACTCTTGAGTTTTGCATGGCTCCCACTAGGTAGCAGCACTGTGCATCCACTTAAGTTCTAGTAAAAATGGTGTGCAGTGGCAGTATGTAATAACTGTTTAGCATGGCTTTCATACTAGGTATGGTGTGGATCCTCCTACAGCACAGAGCATTAGATGATGGCATGAACAATTCTGAGAAACAGGTTGTTTGTGCAAAGGCGAATCCCTGGGCCAGCCCCAAGTGTCTGACATGGCCATTGAATGCATCTGCCACAGTTTCACAAAGAGTCGGCAAAAATGTGTTCACCATGTAGCTCGACAGTTCAACATGCCCTCAATGTCCCTCTGGCTTGTGTTTCGAGGACGCTTACACATGAAACAGTACAAAATTCAGCTACTGCAAGCTCTTTGTGAAGGCGAAAACAAAAACATTCTGTAATTTCATTCTTGGCAAGATGGAGGATGATAGTTTCCTTCCATGTCTAGTGTTCAGTGACGGGGCAACATTTAATGTAAATGGGAAGGTTAACCATCGTTATGGGAGAATATCAGGTATGGAATGAAAAGGTGTCTGGTCCAGTTTTCTTTGCTGAGAACACTGTTACAGGTAGCACATATCTCGCTATGCTTCAGATATTTTTTTTTTCTTTTTTTCCCACAGTTGGAGACTGGTTTACATGGCTTCATTTACCTACAGGATGGGGCTTCACCATGCTGGCAACTGGAACTGAGGGAATTTTTCAATCAAAGGATTATTCAATGATGGATTGGTTGCACTGGACCAAATGATTCGGCCTTATATTACTGGCCTCCAAGTTCACTGGACCTGACCAAATGTGATTATTTCTTGGGGGGGGGGGGGGGGGGGGTTATACAGACTCTGTTTATGTTCCTCCCTTACCAACAACAATGAGTGAACTGAGATGTCCCATAATAGCAGCTGTTGAAGCTGTAACCCAAGACATGCTCACTGCAGTGTGGGAATGGTTTGAATACCGCATTGACATTTGACATGAATCTCAAGGGGGGCATATTGAAGACCTATAAAAAGATATGAGAAAACATTTTAAGTTTTCTGTTCATCAAAAAACAACTCATTGTATTTGTTTATTAGTTTCAGAAATATAGGCATGCCAAAGCAGATGAATCTTTTTGATACACCCTATATATTCTAGTATTCTGTAATGGATGGGAATCAGTGACGTGAAATTAGGTTTGCGGTTCACTTTTGGTAGCCTCCTCCTAGGTGGGTAAACTTCTTTCCAGCCACTGGCCACATTTTTTTCCTTGAGAGATCAACAATATACCATATTAGAATTAACATGGGAGCAATCTCTGCTGTATGTTGTGTATAGAATAATGGAGATTCATTTGGGGCCCAAATCACTTCTTAGGTTTAGGGATTTTTAACTGTTTCTAAATGCCACTGACACAAATAACTGAATCACTCATTTTTGCAGTGGTGTGAGAAGTTTGGCAGTTCATCACCTTCCTTCGAAAAGGAACACTGGGAAATGCACCAATGCATTTCTGCTTTCCTTTTCTACCCATTTAACAAAGACCAAAAATAGGGGAAAAATCAGGTAGTCACAAATATTTGTACAGTGACAGGAAGGAGTGTCATGGACAACATACTAAGAATCCCTACTGCTGCTGTGTGCTGTGTTGTGTTGTGCTGTGCTGTGCAGTGGTGGTGGTGGTGGTGGTGGTGGTGGTGGTGGGAGTTTAAAGGTAACTTTATATGTTTTTTCTCAAACACATCAAAAACCACAATTTCTGGCAGATACAATTCCCAGTACACAATTAAATTACATTAAATATTCTACAATAAGGTACTCCCTAGGATTACTACTGCCTGCATTGCAGGCATTGCAGGCATTGTAAAAATGGCAAATTATTAAAAATAGCATTTCAGGGGTATAAAAGATGTAACTATTAAATGAAGTGGTTTAGGAACAAATATTAAATGTGTGTACCAGTGCAGTGAAGTCATATTCAGAGAAAAATTGTGTTCTGTGGGTGTAACAGGATGTATCAGTGCAAGGGGAGGCAGGTGTCCATATTGGGGTTGTGCAGTTCCCTGTTCCGTAGGCCTGCATATAGGCAAAATCTATATAAATTTCTGCACACTGCTCTGTCCTGTCAAAGGGTAATTGATTATCAGTCATCCTGTATGGCAGATGCAATATTCTTCCAGGAAATGCGACTTCCCACATTAAAAGTGTTGCTCTTGTATGTTTACAGACAGACTATACCCCCCAGAATTTCCTCTCCATTCCCCTTTGTGCATAGGCGAAATAACTTGACAGAGGTTACGCTTGTATACTGGGGCTATTTTCAGTTTATCAAGTAAGTACTCGTTTGCAATTGCTAAGTGAGTTGTCGTGTATAAATGCCCGACAGCTGTAGCTGTCAACTGTCTACCACACTAAAGAACCTGCACAAAGTGTAATGTGCCATCTATACTCATTAGACAGTGTCAATTTTGTGGCTCCTTTCACTGCCTGGAATACTTTCTGCAGTGTGAGGGGTGTCGAATGCATCACACTGGCCTTAACTTTCTGACCAAATGACGAGGTCCAGAAGTTGAAATTCTTGCCTGCATCAGGTCACCCAGGTGATGTAGAACTTAATGTATGTTGACATAATTCCAACAACACATTACAGCAGATTACTGTTTTCAGCTCATTCTGTGAGTACCAGCAATTATGCTTAAGAGAACAGGACAGGAAATGCTGGGAAAGTATGTAAACTTAAAAGAGCAACACGTGCTGCACAGGATGAAGGAGAATCAACAGAACAGTGTGCAGCAATTTACGTGGATCCTGAGAGTAGCATTTTTTGTGCTGCTATTGACAAACTCATTCGTGTGTACTGTGTAGTGCCAATGCACTTTGTGGAAATTAAATAATCCTGGACACCTCTGCACAGTGTCACTGGTGATTTGTAGGGATAGCTGTGGAGTGTAGATACAGCTCAGTGAGACGACCTGTACTTGCTTCTTGTGATGTAGTTGGGTACCTAGACTAGGGAATCACGTGCTTGACCTTAAATCTGAAGTCCTGCAAATGTGTGAACTGCATGCTCACAGTCCGGCAGCATACTTCTTCTCACACTACCGCCTTCCCACTTCTCTGCCTCCACCCTGTTACACCCCCGGAACACGATATATTTCCCTTAACCTTTTCGCTGCTGTCGGCACATATACACATCCTGCAATGTCATTTCCTAGTTCCGATGGATGTGTGTACGTACACCACTCAGGTTCTCCTACAGTGCTGTGGATCTCTGAATGTCTCCTACACTGCTCTTGCCTCACTGTTGTGGTTGAGCTACTTCTGTATCTCAGAAAATAAGAGTGTTAAAATTATTTATTGTACAACAATGTGCCTCATTGTGCGACATCATTTGCAAAAACCTTGTTTCAATAATATCTGAAATCATTTGGGACAAGATGTCTATTAGGACCACACGATTCACGATGTACGAGGACACGAGTGGGCACATCGTGTGCGACAGTCTTCTGGGTATAAAACTTGATAACTAGGTAACAAAAAGATATACAGCTCTCCACTGAGTTTTAAATAAGATCTCAGTATCTTATCTGCATTTCATTCACTACAATGTATGAGCTAAAACCAGTTGTGCAAGAAAGCTTATGCCATGTATTTTTACATCTGTGAATGCTTTAAAATTCTGTGAATTTGTTGCAGCACAGTAAGTATGATAGAAAATGAAAAGGAACACACGTCTTCATGGAGTGAAGATGTCAGACTGTGAGATGTACAAAAGTCTGTGTGTTTTTTTTTTTGAAAGATGGCATAAGAATTTCATATCAGCCAGAATGCCGTCTCTCAGCACGGGCATCAGGCATCAGCATCTGGTGAGCAGTACAGCCAAAACAAATGTTGTCTTTGCACAGAATGCAGAGGGCACATATCTAGCAGTGAAGGGGTTAATATGCTCCACTGCACTTTGATGGCACATTGTAAATATTTGTTCCAAAATCCACTTCATTTAGAGATAAACATTAATTTTTTACCATCAGAACATTGTACTGAGTTCACAAGTAAATCAACTGAAGATAATTGCACCTGTTTCAGGTCTTAGTTTAAGACTTTTTTGTCATCCTTTGCGGCATCTGAAGATGGCCTTTCAAGTCTGAAAACAGTTACGGTTGTTTCATAAAGTGATTCTGCTGAAAATAAATAAAATACCTTACTAACATCAATTATCTGGAACTTTTCCATCCCCCACTATGTGGAAACTGTTAATCCTAGACAAAAATGAAAAGGACATTTGTTTTTAGCAAATTTAATGTAGGCTTTTTTTTTTGGAATGTATGTTCACTAGAAGTAGAGTTATGTAAGAAGAATATAGGAAAGTAAACTTTTCAGTACCCCCCACCATCACTGGTGGGAATTTTTAGTATAGATGCTGTTTATAAACACACTCTTCTAGCATTGTAGGAAATTTTGTGAGTGCACAAATTTTCCCCTATTTTTCCTTTGGTGACTGGACTATACCCTCAAATATCATTTCTGTGTAATCCATTAATGTATGTGTGCTAACTATGTTGCCACTGTTGTCATTACCATATGACCAGAATTTGTCTCTTCATGAGAAATCATTAATTATGTTCTGCTACAGTGGTCACTGAAGGTCCCCCATGCCACTAACCATGGTCCTTGCCTAGGATGTGTGACTTAGGTGGGTTGCTGAATGAGGACAGTGTCATCAAGTAGTTGCAGGAACAGCAGTCAGCATGATTGAATGATGTGGTCTTGTAAAATCAGCCTGCATTCCCTTGGCATTCTGATACTGCAAGTTTCTGAAAGCAAGGGGAAATTAGAGCCAACACTTTTCCAGTGAGCATTCAGGTCTACTGCATGACTTAATGATAGGGCAGCCTGTTGATAAAATATTCTGTAGGTAAAATAGTCGTGTCCTCTTCAGGTATTCCACTGCACTTTCCGTCATTTCAACCCCGTGTCTGTCTCGGTTGCAGTTACAACAAAAATTACAGATCTTAGGTCAGTAGGTTGGACAAAAGTCTCATCATCGCTTGACATTTTGTCAGGCTTTTGTAGATTTCCATCAAAGTCAAATGGCTTCTCCAGCTCATGACATCTTATCTCTTGTCACTAAGGATAAATATTTACTTATTTTTCCATCAATAAAGTCATTATTCCTTTGTTGTTGGTGTTGTTGTTGTTACAGCTAATTCACATATTAACAGTCAAAAATATCAAAATGTTCCAAAACTGATAAAGAATTACTGCAGAATGTTTGCAGTTGAATAAACATTTCTACAAGATACAAATCCAGTGTAATGTATAGCACACATGTGAAACTTGTGCAACAAAGCAGTGGAAAGAGTATTTTTGTGCTACATGGCGCTAATATTCTGTTGACAATAAAATAGCATCTGCTGAATGTAATTAGCATGAGAATAAATGAACTAAAATGCACACTTGAAGCATCTTGACGTTGCTTTGCTGTCCTTCCACTGCAGACATTAGGAAAACTGTACCTGCCCACTCCCAGTGCTGCAGTTTACTCTTGTGGATCATGAACCCTCACAGAAAGTGAGTAAGCTGTTAGCAAATGTATCTTTGGTGTTACAGGGATTATGTAAGCAGACAAAAGGTACTAGTTTCATGTGTCTCATGTGGGGGAAGGTACGAAATTCAGTAGGTGGGACTTGGATACATTGTATAAACCAGAGATCTTTGAGAGTTTGAAGGAGTGTTAGGCAACATTGAACTAAACCAGGGAAATTAATACAGTAAATGATGAAGAGTTAGGTTTGAGAGATAAAATAGGGAAAGCAGCAGAATGTCACACATGTAAAAAAAAAGAGAGAGATTTGATTAACGAAAGGAGAAAATATAAAATATGAAGCAAATGAGGCAGTCAGAAGTGAATACAGATATCTGGAAAATAAAATTGACAAATTGTGAAATGGGTAAGCACAAATGGCTGCAAGACAATGGCTAGGCCTAGGCCTTAGAGCCATGCATAATTTGGATAAAGATGAGTTGCTTCTATGGGGAAAATTAGAGACCATTGGAGAAAAGAGAAGCAGCTGAAGGAATATCTAGAGCTCTGATGGCTGGCCAGTACCAAACAAAGAAGGGGAAGCTGAAAGGTGGAAAGAAAATATAGAGAATTTGTATAAAGGGAAACAAACTTGAGGACAATATTACAGCAATAGAAATAGTAGGTGAAGATGAGATGAGAGATATGATAATGCAAAGGGAGTATGATGGAGCACTGAAAAACCTAAGAGGAAATAATGTCCATTGAGTAGGTGACACTACATCTGAAGTACGGACATCAGTGGGAGATTCAGCAACGAAAGAATTATTGATCCTCAAGTGCCGGATATGAGATGGGCAAAATATCCTTGTACGTCAGGAAGCATGTAAAAATTCCAGTTTCAAAGTAGGTAGGTGCTGACACGTGAATAATACTGAACTGTGAGCCTGATAAGCTATGGCTACAAAATAAAGAATGAATTTCTTACATGGAAAAAGCATTACAACTATATCTTGGAGAGCAATAGTGTCAGTTCTGGAACAACAATACCAAACTAACCACTTACCCTAGAAGGGCTTGAAGAAAGGCAAACATGTGTTCCAAACATTTGTAGATTCAGAGAAAGCTTTTAATAATATTGTCTTTACAACCCTTATTGAAATTTCCAAGGTAGTGGGTGTGACATGCAGTGAGTGAAAAGTTATTTATGACTTCAGAAATCAGACTGCAGTTACAAGAGCTTAATGACATAAAAGACGGTTGTGGTCAAGAAGAGAGTGGGACAGGAAGGTAGTTGATCTACAGTTTTATTCATTCTACAGTTACTTTTATGGTGTGCAAACCACTGTGCAGTGGATGGCAGAAGATATTTTCCACTGCACGTTGTTGCAGTTTTCGTGCATTCCATTCACATATGTATAGTGTGAAGAATGATTGTTTAAATCCTGTTTACACACTGAATTAGTCTAACCTCATCTTTGTGACTGCTGTGGAAATGGTACATAGTGGGTTGTAGTATATTCCTAGATTTATCACGTGAAGCTCATTCTACCAACATAATAAGTAGGTTTTCACAGGGGAGTTTTTGTCAATATTAAAGCATTTATCAGTTAAGTACTTTCTGAATATTCATGGCACTCTCCCAGAGGTCAAACAAATCTGTGACCATTCATGCTTCCCTTTTCTGTATATGTCAATTATTTGTCACAGTTCCCACACAATGTATGCAGCGTCATTCATAGACTGACTGCATTTCCCTCATTATCTGCCAATGAACCTCATTCTGTCAACCTACTTTACATATGATTGAGACTCTGTCATTGTTCTAAGAGGGTGATTCAAATGAAAATCTTAAAAGTGTAGTAATATTTTTAATTGGAACAGTGGACAAAACACTTGCATGTCATTTTTCAATGTAGTCTCCCTGATGCTGAATGCATGTATTCCACAAATTTGGATGTGCATAGATACCAAGATGAAAGAATTATTTTGGTCATGTGTGTAGCCAGTCGTGCACTGTGGTTTTCACCTCTTTATCACTTCTGAAATGCTTATGTACCGTTGCTTGTGAGTGTGCATTTAACAGGTGATTCTCTAGGAGTGTGGTCTGGTGAATGAAGAAGATGTATCAGACATTCAAATTTAATTTCCTGAATAATCTCAATCTCTTAAGGACTGTGTGCAATTTGGCATTGTCTTGCTGTAGCAGTATTCTTAAAGTCAAGAGTCCTCATCATTTACTACTGATTTCTCAGCATTTCTGAATAAGTAGTTCTAGTTACCATCACTCCACAACCTACATAATGCTCCAGAATTATTCCATTTGCATTCCAGTAGAGAATGAGCATGACTTTTCCAGCAAACACCTGAGTGTTGATATTTTTGGTTTCGGAAATGAGGTGTGTTGCCATTCGTCGCTTGAATTTTTCATTTCTCATTGGTGAAAGTGGACCCAAGTCTCATTGATTGTAACAATTTTTCTCAGAAATGCACCTTCACAGCCACTGACGTGATGCTCTTTCGATTCGACAGTCAGCTGACATGGTATCCAACTCAAAAACATCTTATCGAACTGCAGTACATTGTGAACAATATTCTGTGCTGAACCAATATTAATCTTCAAACTTGTAGCTATTTTGTTCAGAGTCAGGCGTCTATTATCTTTTGCAAGCTGCTCCTCTAACTCAGTGTTCTCATCCGTTACTACACAGTGAGCCTGCACTGGTCTTGGGGCATCCTTAACAGAAATTAGACCACTTTCAAACGTCCTACACCACTCATACCCTTGGTGCAATGACAAACGCAAACCATCATACTGCACTGTCTTTCTGTTATGAATTTTGATACCACACTACAGAAACAATGCATCGCAGTCTTGCTCATTTGCAGTGCATGTTGACAGGGAAGCAGCCATATTGTTGTGGATGGTGCTGTCTTCTGTCTGTCGTTCTGAACACCAAGGAACACTACTGCCACCTACCAACCCCAGAGCACAACTTTCCGAAATTTTGTTGAACTTCTAAGGCTTCACTTTCAATCACCCTCATATTTTGTATCGGTACATCCATTTACCTCCACAGATTCTGATTGTCACTCATGGTACTACAGTTATATAGTAGTACATATTTTTGTTTTGTGAAGTGCACAATTTCACATTGCAAACATTTAAAAACAAGTAGCCAAGCTATATACCACTTTTAAATATTCTAAAGGTCTGACTGAATGTTTGGGCAGCTTCTCTTGGACAATACTTCATTACAGATAACTGTATCATCCACAAGAAGCCAGAGGTTAATAATGTAGATGAGGCCACAAATGTACAATAAAAACGACGACAGTCCTGACACATTTTCCTAGTGCACACCAGATTTCACTTCTACATCTGTCAATAACTCTATGCCAGAGTTAGCACACTAGCTGTGTGCTTCCTATCAAAGAATCCTCAGCCCAGTCATAAATTTTTCCTTACTCTCCAATGGTCCTACTTTTGATAATAACCATAAGTGTACAGAGTCTTATGCATTTCAGAAATAGAGAAGTACTGAATCTACATGACGTCATTGACCCAAGGCTTTCACTTGAGTGCAGTGGACAGTATGTTGAGAAGATGAATATCAACAAAGCAAAACAATGTAATGGTATAGAGGCAAATTAAATCAGGGAATTATGTTAGGAAATGAGACGCTACAAGTATTGTGAATTTTGCTATTTGGGCAGTGAAATGGTTTTCAAAGCAGAAGGGCAATTAAATGCAGACTGGCAATAGCAGTTTATGAAAAAGAGGGCAGGTTAACATCCAATTTCAGTTTAAATGCCAGGAACGTTTCTAAAATTATTTTACTGTAGTAAATGATGTGTGTTATCAGCATTTCAGACGACAAGAGAATAAAAGCTTTTGATGTGTATGTAAGAATGGTGTTGACCAAATAACAAATTAGCAGATAATGAAATGAACTGGGTAAAAAGAAAATTTATTGAATAACTTCGTTGAAAGATGGGTTCAGTTGAAAGGACCCAATGAAAGCTATCAAGGAATTGTCAGTTTGGTAATGCAGGGCAATGTGAGGTGTAAATATGACAGAGGGAGATTAAGGCTTCGGTAAAGAAAAGGGTTCAGATGCAAGTATGTGGTAGTTTCGCAGATATGAAGAGGCTTGCACAGATTGGACTTACAAGGAGAGCTGCATCAAACTAGTCTTGAAGACAGGAACAACAACAACAACAACAACAACAACAATGGAAACAGTCATTTCAAGGTTTCATGTTCCAAACTTTTGAGAGTGAAACGTGATTCCTTCAGTAGCTCTCTATCTACAACCCTATACTTTATTTTGTACCTGCTATGGAGTAGTTCCTGCTTCCATCAAAGCTGCTGCACAGTGATTGTGTATGGCAGAGCATCCATCCCATCACAAGCTGTTCTTCTAGGATTTGAAGAACAAATATCTTGAGCTGGAAAGATAATATACAAAGAAAAAATGAAATATTGGTGGCAGGCAATGAAAAGCTCATAAATACATTTTGTTAAATTTTGCAGTTGAAGCAAAAATAGTTTCTGAAAAGAATACTATAATGTAATACAGGAAGTTGCTAAATGTGTAAATATATAAGAGAAGCCTAGTTATTGACAGATTAGAGAAATCTATGCTGTTTCAAAACACTCTTTGATTATGGAGTTACTGGTTACTGGAAGTTAGTTTTCACAGACAGATGGAGTTAAGAGGCCTAACATCGATTTGTGAAATGTTAGTTTGACTTTTATGACATGAAAAATTGCCAAATACAGGTCTTGTTGCCTTGGGAACACTGAAGATGGCAGATGGGACAGTTTGAATTCATGGAAGCTGTTTGTGCAACACTGAATCTGTTGAATCCTTCACTTGTTGGGTGTCCATAAAAGGGCAGTTGTAATAGTAGAAGAAGAAGAAGAACAAGAAGAAGAAGATGAAGAAATCTAACAGTGATGTAATGATAAGTTCTGTGAAGTTTGGAATGTAGGAGATGAGATACTAGTGAAAATAAAGCTGTGAGGGCAAGCCATAAGATGGGCATGGATCCCTCAGTCAGTGGCACTTGCTTGCGAAAGGTAAAGCTCCCAGCTTTGAGTCCTGATCTGGCACGTAGTTTTGATCTGCCAGCAAGTTTCATGTTTGTAAGTTGTACCAATATAATGATGAGTTTGGAAATCATTGCATAATTTGTACTGTTATAGTGATTAAGTGTCTCTCATTAGACGTTGCTTCATGTAATGTTCACATTGAAACTCAGGTCATTGATAGTGAGACACTTGTACCTATAATAATTACTGAAGGTATAAGGGCAACAAAAATTAGTATAATGATTTACATGTTCAGTAAACTACATATATAGGTAGTATTATTATTTTAAATGGGGACCTGGTAACATATAACTCTGGGGAGGAGGATGTAGTGGAACTGTAGCTGAAGCTTAGGATAGTTGAACTAGTACTGGATAGATAGAATAGTTTGTGATGGGAGGTACTGTGCACAGTTTGTGGTCTCTTTAAGAAACTCCAAATGAGACTAACATTCTACGTAGTACACATAAAACAAAGCGTAGTATTATAGACAGGGATGTTAAATTAATCTAGGTGGCTGTTGAGAGTAATGGGATGCCTTCACTTATTACTGTAACAGAATATTATTCAAAGACATCTCACAAAACACAAAGAAATTCCAGTCAATTGTAAAGGCAGTAAGTGGCACAAAAGTTAGTCCAGGCACTTATGGACGACACAGGAAATGGAGTGGAGTGTGGCACATGAATAGCAGAAATGATGTGCAGTGTTTCAGAATGTTCCTTTACTAAAGAAAATCCAGGAGTAGTGTCCCTATTTTACACTGATCTCCAGGAAGGGTAGGAGAAGAGATCCAGAAAAGACAAACACAATCACTGTAAGATACCTTGAGATAACTTGTACAGAATGAACCTCCCCCCCCCCTTGCCCCCCCTCCCCCCCTTGCCACCCCTCCCCCCCCCCCCCCCCCCCCCCAAGGCAACAGGTAAGGATTCCAAAAGTATCAGTCCTACAGAATGCAAGTTCTGCGTTTCTTGCACACTGCCCTGAAAGCCATGGCTCAAGGCTGTCAGGTTGGTGCAATATTTCTTGACTTGTGAAAGCATTTGACAAAAAAATGAAACAATGACCATATATGGCAAGGCTAGTCAACCTGTTTTTACCTTCTGTTGAATTTTTTATCTCCTGTTGGTAATAAAATTTTTTACCCACCCATCAGTTCTACAGTAATGGTGACTTATAAACTAAGAAAGTAACAATTACATAACAATAATTACTTAACAAATACTTTGTCAGAATTTTATGAAAACCTAATAGAATACCTGTTGGTGGGTGGTAGTGATCTGATTGACTATCACTGATATATGCTATCCATTGAAGATTGTGAGCAGATGGAAGATTTCTCATTAGGCTGGATGCAGCACATTATTTTAAGTAGTGAGTCATCGCCAGATGTAGATGTATCTTCAGGCTCGTCCAGGGATATATGTTGGGGCTCCTGTTGTTAATGTGGTATATTAATGAACAGAGAAATAGTATTAACAGTAATTGCAGTCTTTTTGCAGGTGTTGCAATTACTGATAATAAAGTAGTACATGATGAAAGATGCACAAACAAGGTGTGTGAAAAAAAGTAAAGAGACTGATTATTTATCTACCAAGTTTTTATATTTCTTGAACAATAATACTGTCCCTTTCAAAGTAGCTCCCTTTGACAGCTGTACCCTGGTGGAGTCATCACTTCCAGTCTTGATAGTGGCAATGAAAGGCTTAAACTGTTACAGCTTTTAATGTGATCAGTCATGTTCTTTTGAATGATCTGCAAGGTCCCAAAATGATTTCCTTTTAAGACATTTTGCAGTTTCAGGAAAGAGAAAAGTCACAAGGAATCTAATCAGGAGAATGGGGGGCTGTAGAATATTAGGAATGCCTCTTCAGATCAAAAATTTCGTGATGGAAGGGGTTGTGTGACATGGGGCATTGTCATGATGAAGCATTCATTTGTAATCAGTGTCTAGTCTCCCTTGATTCACACTTTTCCTGGGCCTTTCATCTTTGTAAAACAATTGACAGGCAGTTTTTCCTGGAGAGAGTGTTATAACTTCAAGTTAAATAAATATATTTCAAGGACGACACAATACATGTAATTCGCAGATCAAGTAAACAAAGTACGACGTGTGTACACTTTAACAGTCAAATCAGAACTGAGTCTGAGTCTAGCGGCTGCTCGCGGCTGGCCGCTTAGGTGGCCTTGCTGCGGTGGCACTTTGAAAGATTGGTGATTCACAACACTTTTCCCCCTCTTACAATTTTTGCACAGATCTTGATGGAGGTGGCCTGTAGATTGCTAACATCCATAGGTGTTGTTTGACTGGCCATAAAGCCTTGAGGAGGAGGCTTCCTGTATGGACGGATGTGTCCCCGATGATAACAGGTTGAAATGACAGGAGACGTGGGGGTTGCATCTGCTGGGGCCCCATGCACCAATCTGCCTGTTGCGGCAAGTCCGGTTGTTATAACAGGAGACAAGGGTGATGTGTCCGCGTCCGTAGGAGAAGGAGGCAAGTAGAGTTGTTCTAACATTTGGTTCCTGCATGGGCACATCTCCTGTTGGCGTCAGTTCTTGTGGTGGCACTGAGATGATGGTGAGAGGACTGTGTTGTGAGTAATGAGATATTCCAGGATCCTGAGTGTCAGGTAGAGCCGAAGGTGGTGTAGCGGCATCCGGAACAGGTGTTGCCGGCTCACGAGGCTGAAGCTGGTCCAAATGACGCACTGCAACACCCGTGTCCATCTGGATATCGTACAGGCATCAGCTACAGTGTTGTAAGATGCGGCCAGGACTCCATTTTGGCTGCCTACCATATCCCCGTACCCATACACGGTCGCCGGTGGTGAACTGGCCAAGCAAAGGCATCCGCGGCCGTGAGGTGGGAGGCTGCAGAAGAGGAAGTAGCATGCAGGGCAGTCGGCCATGTAAGTGCTCAGCCGGGCTGTGGTCGCCAATGGGGGTGAAATGGTAAGAAGCCAGAAATTGGAGAAGCACATCATCAGCAGCAGCAGCAGAAGAAGTCAGCAGTTTCCTCATATGAGCCTTAAATGTGCAGACCAGACGTTCAGCCTCACCATTTGACTGTGGATGGAATGGAGGGGCCATGATGTGCATGACGCTGTGATGGGCACAAAAATCAGCAAAATCAGAAGAGGCAAATTGTGGGCCATTATCAGTAACGAGTGTAGAGGGAAGGCCTTCCAAAGAGAAAATGCGAGCTACAGCTTTTGTGGTTGCCACGGTGGTAGGCGACGGGCAACGGACAATGAAAGGAAAGTTAGAGTAGGTGTCAGTAGTGAGACGCCAATAAGCACCTAAAATAGGTCCCGCGAAGTCAGCATGAATACGCTTCCTGGGCTTCTCAGGCGAAGGCCATGGTGACAAAGATGACTTCGGTGCGGTGGCCTGTGACGCACAAGGGCCGCAGGCAGCGACCATATGTGCGATTTCTGAGTCAATGCTGGGCCAGTACACATGACAGCGCACCAGAGATTTTGTGCGAGAGACACCCCAGTGCCCTTGGTGAAGGAGACGCAATACCGAAGCATGCAAAGATGCAGGTACCACAACACGCAGTGAAGCATTTTTTGTGGAAAGGAGGATAACACCATCCCTATGTGTGAGGTGGTAACACAAAGCGTAGTAGTTCCGCAATCGATCAGAAGTCTTAGCGGACATATGATCTGGCCAACCCTTCTGAATACAGCGTAAAACCTGGGAGAGGGTAGGGTCAGAACCCATAGCAGCCACCAGCCACCAGGCGGTCCCCAGTGAAGGGGAACCCGTCCACAACCCGCTGCTCGGGCACATTCAGGTGGAAACACAAGAGTTCATCCCTATCGAATGCCAGATCAGGACCCATGGGAAGGCGAGACAGTGCATCAGCATTCGCATGTTGAGCTGTCAGCCGGAAATGAATCTCATAATTGAAACGAGACAAGTAGAGAGCCCAACGCTGGAGGCGGTGTGCAGCCTTGTCAGGAAGTGACGTTGATGGATGAAACAAGGAAACAAGTGGTTTGTGGTCCGTAACATGATGAAATTAGGATCCATTGAGGAAAACACCAAACTTATGAAGAGCATAAATAATGGCCAAAGCTTCTTTTTCAATTTGAGAATACTTTTGTTGGCCATCTGTGAGCGTTTTGGAGGCATAAGCAATGGGTTGTTCAGAACCGTCAGAAAAATGGTGGGCAAGGACTGCACCAATTCTGTATTGAGAGGCATCCATGGCAAGAACAAGATGTTGGCCAGGTTGATAAGTAGCCAGGCACGGGTCCTGTTTCAGCATAGTCTCCAATTTCTGGAACGCCACATCGCATGACACGGACCAGTGAAAAGGCATGTTTTTATGCAACAGGCAATTCAACAGCTGAGCCACCGAAGCAGTAGACGGTAGAAACCTGTGATAGTATGCTATTTTCCCCAAGAAGGCCTGCAGTTCATTAACAGATGTAGGGGGGGAAGGGCATCGATTGCAGCGACAGTTTGCTGAAGTGGACAAATACCATACCAAGAGAGTTGAAACCCCAAGTACGTGATAGAGGCTGGAAAAAAATTTTGATTTCTGCAAATTACACTTAATGCCAGCAGTCTCTAAGACATGTAAAAATGTCGTGTTGGCAGAAGAGCCAACACCTTGTTACTAGAGGAGCCCGAAATGCACGCATCTTAGCTCATGCAGGCTGCCGTGAGGAGGGAAGAACTATCCTGACATGAGGTCTGGAACATGACAAGGAATTAGAATTCAGAAAGCGGATGTAATTAGTTTCATACTTAACTTTAATCCATTAATGATGAACATCGCTCTTGACAGTACATGAGTCACAATATTATCTGTTCAGAAGACATAGTAACTGAATATGGCGCCTTGTTAGGTCGTAGCGAATGATGCAGCTGAAGGCTATGCTAAACTGTCGTCTCTGAAAATGCTAGCAAAGTTGGCTGTACAACTGCGGCGTGTGCTAGGGCATCTCTCTAGACTAGACCTGCTGTGTGGCGGCGCTCTGTCTGCAATTACTGATAGTGGCAACATGCCGGTCCAACATATACTAACGGACCGCGGCCGATTTAAAGCCTACCACCCAGCAAGTGTGGTGTCTGGTGGTGACACCACAAAAAGTGTGCAGAGATTCTCAAGATGTTCTTCAGTGGTGGAGACATTGACAACAATGTAGTCCATGTAATTTATACACCCAGGGACAGTGAGCAATAATTGTTCCAAGAATCGCTGAAAGAGAGCAGAGGTGCTGGCAATCCCGAATGGCAATCGTTCGTATTGATAGAGGCCAAAAGGCATGTTAAGGACCAGAAACTGCCGGGAAGCAGCATTGTGGGGAAACTGATGATAGGCTTCTAACAGGTCAAGTTTAGAAAAATACTGGCCTCCAGCAAGTTTAGTGAACAGTTCTTCAGGTTGAGGCTTAGGGTAAGTGTCGATGAGGCATTTAGTATTTACAGTGGCTTTGAAATCGCCACAGAGATTAATATCACCATTGGGCTTAGCAACAACAATGACAGGAGAGGAATGACAGGAAGCAAGACCCCTGAAGCAGTGAGATGATCCAGCTCCCGTTTGACCCGATCACGAAGGGCCACAGGAATGGGCCAAGCCTGAAAAAACTTAGGCTGAGCCGTGGATTTGAGCGTGATATGAGCTTCAAAGTCGTTTGCACAGCCTAACCTAGGACAAAAAAAGGACAAAAAATGTCATTGACAAGGAATCCAATTGAGCATAAGGAATAGCATCAGAGACGATATTGACAGTCATCTATGGAGAACCCAAAAACACGACTGGCATCGAAAACAAAAAGATTCTCCACATTACTATGGTCGACCACAAATATGGGAACAGTGCAAACTACAGATGTAAGATACCTCAGCATCAAGTTGTCCCAAGAGAAAAATCTTCTGTTTATTGTAAGTCCATAATTGCCTAGTGACAGGTAGCAGGATTGGAGAACCCAACTGAAGATACGTCTGAGAACTGATGATAGTGGCAGCAGAACCAATATCCACCTGCATGCGAATATCCCGACCCAGTATTTGGACAGTGAGGAATAACTTCCCTGAAAGGGAAGAAGTACTATTGACAGACAACAAAGAAGCAGAATCAGCGTCATATTCATGAACATCATGTATGCGGTCAGATTTGCAAACGGATGACACATGACTCTTCTTTGTGCATTTGTGACACACGGACCAACGCTGTGGACAATCCTCTCGTGAATGTTTTGCAAAACACTGCATACATGAAGGAAGTTGGCGTGGGGTTTGCTGCAGTTTCTTAGAGGTTTGTTTACGGCTAGGCTGAAGCTGCACTTGGGAGCATACTGCGGCCATGTCGGCTGGTGGGGACACACCGCATGCTTTGTCAACAGCTCACAGAGATTGTACATCCCCGATGTCACCCTATGCCTCTATTTGTGCTCATGCAGCGCGAAAAATTTCAAAAGACTGAGCAATGGATAGGACTTCATCTAGAGTCGGATTTGCCAACTGAAGGGCACGTTGCCTGACTTCTTGTCGGGCGCCGACCAGATAATAGCATCCCGTACCATGGAATCGGCGTAGGATTCTTTGTGAAAGTCAGTAAAATATCAACACTTTCAACTAAGGCCATGAAGTTCAGCAGCCCAAGCATGATAGGATTGATTCGGTTGTTTTTGACAACGATAAAAGGCAACACGATAGGCTACCATATGCGTATGCTTTTGAAAATATACGGACGGAAGTGAGCACATTTCAGCAAAGGACATAAACGCAAGATCTTTCAAAGGAGACAATTGCGACAACAACCGATACATTTGAGGTGAAATTCATGAAAGGAAAAGAGACTTATATGTTTGGTTGTCCAAGACATGAAATGCCAAGAAGTGCTGTCGAAGACGTTTTTCGTAATCAGACCAGTCTTCTGCCGTCTTATCGTAAGGAGGAAAAGGAGGGAGAGACCATGACAAGAGACACCCCGCATTGGATGCCATGACAAAATTACGAATCGCATTTGTGAGAAGTGTTTGCTGTTCAATGAGACCTTGCAATAGTTGACTTAATTAGCCATGGAAACCTGTGGGTCAACCATGAAAAAGAAAAATTCACTACCTCGTCGCCAATTGTCCGAGTCTAGCGGCCACTGGCTGGCTGGCCGCTTAGGTGGCGCTGGTGCTGCATGGCTGGCAGACAGCGCCGCATGTGGAGGACGCGCGTAACTGCGCAGCGGCACTTTGAAAGATTAGTGAATCACAACAGAAGGGTTGTGGAAATCTCTGTGCCACTCCTCACTTTGCTGCTTTGTCTCAGGATCATACTCCAAAATCTAGGATCCATCACCTGTGATCACATAACTGTATCATTTGTGGTCATTGGTAGGCCTCTAAAAATCAGTGCACATATTTCTTCTGCTGAATTGGAGTTTTTAGCACCATTTTGGTGCAAACCTTTTACATGTACAAAACTTCAGTCAAAATTTGATGTATGGTGAAAGTGTTCAACAAGTTGCCCACCATCCTTATTGTTAAACGTCAATTTGATTTCTGACGAGTGTACAAATATTAGACTTTTCGTTAGTCTTTGAAGCTGAAAGTCTCACTGAGTGAAGTTTATCTTCAAGTTGTTCTCAGCTTTCCAGAAATGATTTGTGCCAGTGAAAAAGGGGTGCTCTTGATAAGAAATGTTCCCCTTAGGCCTGTTTCAACTTTTCAAATGTCACATTTCTGCATTCCACACATTAAACTGTGCTGTTCCATATTCATAGCACACAACAAAAACCCGACTTTGCTGATAGCACTCTCAAAGATAATGTGACAGCTATACAGATCTGTAATTTGGACTGAGCATCTGGAAGGTATGATTACACCAATCCACACAAGAACAACAACACAGCATTCCTAGATCACTTGCAGTGTTGTCAGTCTTATTGCTTTTCCCACACACCTTCCATCTTCAATGAAATGTTGCTAAGTTTTAATAGTGCTAACATTGTGTAACATACTGTCAAGATTTATGATATTAGTGATACTACTCAAAGTTGTTAAAGACTTGGACGCTATGCATGCACAATTTAAAAAATCTTTGTCACCCTTCTGATTTGCATGGTGCATTGTGATAATTATATGGAAGTACACAGCCATTTTCTGTATCAGTTTGCTGTCATTCATTAGAAGATGAACAACCTTAAGTACAAGTATTCTCTTATGATGAACTAAAATTATTATAATCTGCTTCAGAAATACTTTCTGTTCATCCAAACAAACTTATACAATTAAACTGAATTTGTATTTGTACTTCTATGAATTGTGAAGCAGTTCGGTGATTTCTTTCGAGAATCAGTTTCTCTCACCACGTAAAACTAAAGTGACACACCTCATTGCTGTACATTGTCGTATAAGAAGTGAGCAAATATTAAATCCTTTCTTCAACTTTTTAAACATGTCACATTTGTATATTGCTTTAAATGTCTAGAAATTTAAAACTGAGCACTTCACATTATGGAGAAATGTAGTGTCCTGTGATTACGCTGTCAGTGAGTTGTGATCTGAATTGGTCAACATGTACAGATACTTGTGTAGCAGTTTGTGGAATGATTACATAAGCATATTCATCAGTGAATCAAGTGGCAGACTTTTTCACAGAATACTAGAGAACTGAGTAAGTCTATATAAGAGACTGCTTGCAGAACTCACATCAGGCATGTGGAAGCTGTATCAGAGATGAGTAACAGGAATATTGATTATATAAAGAGAAGGGTAGCAGAGATAATGACAGGTAGGTGGACACATGGAAGGATATGATGGATATACTAACTGGGGTGTTCAGTAGTTCTGGCAGTTGTGCCAGTGGAGAAGAGATGTACAAAACAATTCTTATCAGGGATACAATCAGAACCGCTCACTCACTGAAACTGACAATCTCTTTTAGACGATTTACCACTCAGCATTCGCTTGACAAATTAAATGAAGGAAAGGTGCTTTGCCTTCTTCATTAAACATCATTATACCTGTATTTTCAGGTTATTTCAACATTTACTGTAAAATTTTTAATTATTTTGTCTTTACTTTTTTTGCAGTTTTAATATTTTGGGGTCCTACATTACAACTTGTGTATTTCTATACCATCAGTGTTTAATTTCTTGAAAGTGCTGAGTATGCAAGGATAATTGATCATTTCCTTTCACATAATTTGCTGTCAAATGTACAGTTCGATTTCAGAACTGTGCTAACAACTGAAAACGCTACAATGCTATATTACGCTGAAGTGCCAAAGAACCTGGTACAGGCATATGTATTCAAATGCAATTATATGTAAACAGGCAGACTGTGACACTTTGGTTGGTGCCACCTATATAAAAGAAGTGTCTGGAGCAATTGTTAGATCGGTTACTGCTGCTATGGCAGGTTATTGAGATCTGTGTTTGAACGTGATGTTATAGTCGGTGCACGAGCGATGGGACGCAGCGTCTCCTATGTACTGATGAAGTGGGGATTTTCCTATATGATTATTCCACAGGTGTATCATGATAATCAGGAATCCAGTAAAACATCAACTCTGACAGCTGCACCCAGAAAAATATCCTGCAAGAAAAGGACCAACAACAACTGAAGAGAATCATTCAACATGACAGAAGTGCAACTTTTCCACAAATTGCTGTAGTTTTCAATGGTGTACCATCAACAAGTGTCAGCATGTGAAACATTAAATGAAACATCATCAGTATGGACTTTTGGAGCTGAAGGCTCACTCTTGTATCCTTCATTGCATGACACAAATATTTATGCCTCGCATGGGCCTGTCATAACTGACATTGGACTGTTGATACTGGATACATGTTCCCTTGTCAGATGAGTATTGTTTCAAATTGTACCGAGCAGATGGACGTGTATGGGTATGGAGACACTCATGAACCTATGGACCCTCCTCATCAGCAGGGGACTGTTGAAGCTGGTGGACACTCTTTAATGGTTTGGGAAATTTTCTATTGGAGTGATATGTGACCCCTGACGTGTCTAGATATGACTCTGTCTGACCACCTGCACTCATTCATGCCCATTGTGCATTATGACAGACTTGGGCAATTCCAGCAGGACAATGCGACACACCACGTTTCCAGAATTGCTACAGAGTGATCCCAGGAACACTCTTCTGGGCTTAAACACTTCCGCTGGCCACCAAACTCCTCAGATATGAGGATATCTGGGATGCCTTGCAACGTGCTGTTAAGAAAAGATCTCCATCCCATCGTACTCTTACAGATTCTTGGTATCAGTTCCCTCCAGCATTACTTCAGATATTTGTTGAGTTCTTGCCACATCCTGTTGCAGCACTTCTGTGTGCATGCAAGGGCCCTGCAGGATATTAGGCAGGTGTACCTCTTTCTTTGGCTCTTTGGTGTATTTCCTCTTTGGGGTACTGGATGGATAAAACAAAAGGTTTCAAACACTAGTCACCTTACTTAATTAAGGCATTTGATTGTGTCAATCACAAAATTTCGCTCCAGAAGTTGGACCATTGTGGAATGTGGGGAGTGGCTCACAATTTGTTGATCTCCTTAAGAACAGAACAGAAGGTCGTTCTTCATAGCACTGAGAATTGCTACGATGTGGAATCAGAGTGAGGCACAGTTAAATGGGGGGCGACATAGGGTCAGTTCTGAGGCCACTCCTGCTCCTTATTTATATAAATGATGTGCCTTGTAGCACTAGAGATCAGAGGCAATTCTAGGTCAGTCAAGCGGTGGACAAATGATGTGGTGGGAAGGGAGTAAGGGGTTTGGGGGAATGGAATATCGCTTAACAAAAGAAGAGTTGGGGGTCCTCCACGAACAAAATGTTAAAATTTGGTGTTGCCTAATGTAGTTTTTGGTAACTGTTTTGGAGTTCAGGGTAAAATCATGTCTACAGAATGTGTGTGCCTAGGAAAATAATATGATTTGACACAGATGTCTGGCGATTTTGAAGGTTTTGTCCGGGGTCAGCAGTTTGTTTTGGCAGGCATACCCAGCATATTTAGCTTTCTTGATTATTGTAAGTGGTACTCAAATGTGGGTCACTCCAAAAGAAATGAACACTATTTTCTTAAAATCCATCTTTTATTCTACATGTTTGAAAGTTTTACAGTGTGTAGATATATCCATTAGGAACAATATTTTCATTTCTCCACATAATTTCCACCCCTCTCAACTGCCTTACGCCATCATGGAACCAGCGCCTGTATACTCACATGGTAAAATTCTGGACCAACCTGTTGGAGCCACTGTTTGGCAGCATGCGCAAGGGAGTCATCATCTTCAAACCTTGTTCCACAAACAGAGTCTTTCAGTTTCCCAAGGAGATAATAATCACATGGAGCCAGGTCAGGACTCTAAGGCAGGTATTTCAGTGTTGTCCATCTGAGTTTTGTGATCGCTTTCATGGTTTTTTGACTGACATGTGACCATGCATTGTCATGCAATAGGAAAACATCCTGCTTTTGCTGATGTGGTCAAACATGAATCTGTCGAGCTTGAAGTTTCTTCAGTGTCATCACATATACATCAGAATTTATGGTGGTTCCACTTGGCATTATGTCCACAAGCAAGAGACCTTCAGAATTGAAAAACACCGTAGCCATAACTTTTTGAGCAGAAGGTGTGTGTTTGAATTTTTTTTTCTTGGGTGAATTTCCATGATGCCACTCCATCGATTGCCTCTTCGTCTCTGGTAAAAGATGATGGAGCCATGTTTCATCACCAATCACAATTCTTCCAAAAAATTCATCTCCACCATTGTCGTACTGTTCCAAAAGTTCACTTCATACCATTTTTCTTGTTTCTTTGTGAGCCACTGTTGACATCCTGGGAACCCACATGGCACAAACCTTTTTCAACGCCAACACTTTCAATATTCTGCAAACACTTCCTTCCCCTATCCCAATGTAGCGTGACAATTCGTTCACTGTGATGTGTCTGTCAGCAGTCTGTCTGTCTGTCAGAAGGGGTATACACTTCTTTCCCCCTAAGGTAAGTTTTTCCGCTCCCAGGATTGGAATGACTCCTTACCCTCTCCCTTAAAACCCACATCCTTTCGTCTTTCCCTCTCCTTCCCTCTTTCCTGATGAGGCAACAGTTTGTTGCAAAAGCTTGAATTTCATGTGTATGTTTGTGTTTGTTTGTGTGTCTATCGACCTGCCAGCACTTTTGTTCGGTAAGTCACATCATCTGTGTTTTTAGATATATTTTTCCCACGTGGAATATTTCCCTCTATTATATTCATATCATTAATGAGAAATTAACATTGATGAGTGGTAAATGTGTAGAAGAGAGAAACTAACTTTGTGATGACTATAGATTGGATTAACTTACATTTACTTTCATTCCAAGTGATCCATAGCTAGGAGATACTCCAGGATGTAGAACATGTCAGAAAAACAATAATACATGACAAATATTTACAACTCAAATAAATAAGCTAATGTCCATTCCACAGGTCCCAAGTGGAATGATCGTCATTCTTTAATGAACATTATATGAAAGAATCATTTTACAAATACTAATGCACTGAATTTAAAATAAAAAAGTTTTTTTTTTAAATTTATTTATTAGGTAATAAACGTGTAATACAACTACTAAAATATTTACAATGAACATATTACTGCACTTAAATGGCGAAGTTAGATTACACACACACACACACACACACACACACACACACACACACACACACACACACACACACACACTTACAATGAACACACAAATCAATTGGGTCTACTGAGAAATTCAGGAATGGAATAGGAGGAGTTGGCCACAGATAAATTCTTTAGGCTTCTCTTAAACTGAATTTCATTGGTTGTTAAGCTTTTCATGGCTGCTGGCAAGTTATTGAAAATGTGTGTTCCTGAATAATGCACACCTTTTTGCACAAGACTAAGTGACTTTAAATCCTTGTGAAGATTATTCTTATTTCTAGTATTGATTCCATGAATTGATCTGTTGGTTTGAAAAAGTGATACATTTTTAATGACAAATTTCATTAAAGAATCAATATATTGGGAAGCAGTAGTTAGTATCCCTAGTTCCCTAAACACATTTCTGCAGGATGTTCTTGAGTTCACACCACATATAACTCTGACTGCACGTTTTTGTGCCCAGATAACTTTAGCTTGGCCTGATGAATTACCCCAAAAAATAATTCCATATGACATTATGGAATGAAAGTAAGCATAATATGCCAGCTTTTTCACTTTTATATCCCATACGTCTGACACAATTCACATTGCAAATAGAGATTTATTAAGATGCTTCAGCAGTTCTGTGGTATGCTTTTCCCACTTGAATTTATTATCAAGCTGTAATCCCAAAAATTTAACACTGTCCATTTCTTCTATTTGCTTCTCGTCATATGTTAGGCATATACTTGTGGGACACCCCTTACAAGTTCTGAACTGCATATAATGTGTTTTTTCAAAATTTAGTGACAAAGAATTGGCTAGGAACCAGTGATTCATGTCCATAAATATTTTATTACCTGATCTTTCTAAGACTACATGTGATTTGCTATTTATTGCAATGTTTGTATCATCGGCAAACAAAATAAACTTGGCATCTGGTAATGTTACAGATGAATGGTCATTGATATACACAAGAAAAAGTAAGGGCCCAAAAATGGAACCTTGTGGGACCCCTAATGTAATTAGTGTCCAGTTGGATGATGCCTGATAGTTTGATACATGTCTCTTCCCTAATATCACCCTTTGTTTCCTGCCAGAGATATAAGATCCGAACCATTTTGCAACATTTCCCGTTACACTATAACATTCTAATTTACTTAAAAGGATATTGTGATTTACGCAGTCAAATGCCTTTGACAGATCACAAAATATACCAGTTGCCTGAAATCTTTGCCTAATGAATTAAGCACATTTTCACTGTAAGTGTAGATAGCCTTCTCAATATCAGAACCATTTAGAAATCCGAACTGTGACTTTGACAGTATGATACTTGAGATAAGATGGTTATGAATTGGATTGCGCATTACATTTTCTAAAATTTTTGAGAATGCAGGCAAAAGTGAAATTGGATGGAAATTTGATGCTATTTCTATATCTCCCTTCTTAAACAGTGGCTTAACATCAGCATATTTTAACCATTCAGCAAATATTCCACTGTTAAACAACTGGTTACACAGATAGCTTAATATTTTACTTAACTCAGAATCACATTCTTTAATTAGCTTTGTTGATATTTCATCATACCCCCTAGAAGTTTTTGATTTTAAAGATTTTATGATGGACATTATTTCTGCTGGGGTAGTGAGGGTCAAATTCATATTATGGAAGTTACTTGAAATGTCTGGTCTGAGGTATTCCATAGCAGCATCTACAGAACCTGAAAACTCCATCTTTTCAGTAACAGTTATGAAATGTTTGTTAAATAGGTCTGCAACACTAGACACATCTGTCACCGATGTTTCATTTACTCTTAATGCTATTTGTCCCTCTACATGTCTGGTTCTACTGGTCTCCTCCTTCACTATATCCCATATTGTCTTTATTTTGTTATCTGATATGACTTTCTTTTCCTTGTAATATATTTTCTTTGATGTCCATATTAAAGTCTTTAATATTTGCAATATTTCTGGTAATGTGCTATAGCATCAACATCAGAACTGTTTTGGATTGACAGATACAGTTTTCGTTTTGTTTTACAAGATACCGCTATTCCTTGAGTAATCCATGGCTTCTTTGTAGACATTGCTCCAACCTTGGTACATTTTTGAGGAAAACAGTGTTCAAATAAGGTAAGCACTTTATTAGCAAAAGTGCTATATTTTTCATTCATGCCATGAGCACTCTAAACACCAGTGCAGTGAATGTCTCTGAGGAGTGTCCTAAAATAACCAATTTTTGGCTTATTGATTACACTCTTGAGCTCAGATTTAACAGATTTTATATCCTGTTCAGTGTTAACATTTAACAGAAGGGACTGCATGTCACAATCTGAGAGGCCATTGATTCTTGGTTTTGTAATATAATTTTGTTCATTGGACTTTTCTATAGAGATACTATCAATGGCTGTGTGAGAGCAATTGGCTACCCTAGTGGGAAACTTTACAGTGGGAATTAAGTTGAATGATAGTGTTACTAACCCAAATAAGTTCTTATTGGTAGAGTCATTAAGGAAATCTACATTGAAACCACCAGCAACCACTATTTCTTTATTTTTGGTTGTTAAATGGGCCAGTACAGCTTCAAGGTGGTTTACGAACAGATTAAAGTTACCAGCAGATGCTTGATATACACTTAATATTATGGAGGATTTTTTGTGAAATTCTACTTCTGTTTGCACAGCTTCCATATGTTGTTCTAGGCAAAATTTATGAATGTCTATGTTCTTAAATTTATGACAGTTCATGATAATTTTGGCAATTCCTCCTTCCTCCATTTCTGATCTACAAAAGTGAGATGCTAACCTAAACCCTGTAACACTTAAAAGTTCTATAACAGTAGTCACATGATGTTCAGAGAGGCAGATTATGTCAGCTGTGTTTGAAGACTAATTCATCTATGCAGACAATTAATTCATTAATTTTATTTCTCAGTCCTCAAATATTTTGATGCAATAAAGATAGCTGACATTTCACATTGACTGAGTTAACAGTGGGTAAAGTTAGAATATCTGCTGAGTGTTGAAAATTCTTAACCGATGGCTGTTTATGCTGATGCAATAAGCTAGAATTATGTTTCTTGGTTTCTTTCTCAAACTGAAGATTTGTCTCAGTCCTAACCTCTCTTAAAATTTGCTTTCTTTCTGTCCTCCCTACCCTAAAAAAGGGTCTTTTCTGAACCCTATAACCAGTGATATTTTATCACTCATGACAATGCCTCCCGCCCTTTAACTTTCTTGCTATTTTCCCAGCAAGTTTACCCATCCCCTTCCTGTTGAGGTGAAGGCCATGTCTAGTATAATCCCACCTATTGAGAGAATCAACAGGAACCACACCAGTGTGTGATCCTGCACCCGACATAAGCAACCGTTCCAACTCCAAATTAACTCTCTTGATAGAAGAGTTCAAATAAGGTCGGTCATGGCACCCAAGAACAGATACAAACTCAACACTAGTATGCTTCAATAGTGATGCAATCTTTGGCAGTTCACACTCTATACTGTACCCAGGATCTCTGTCAATACTATTACCTGCCTCACCAACTATAACCACGGAGTCTTCTTTAGTGAAATCTTTGCAAAGTGATCCTAAATTCTAAATCCTCTGTCGCCTGCTCCAGACCAGCACTAGGTTGAAAAAAAAAATGGCAACCTGGTATTCTGATCCTAGTTCATCTTGAAAAAGTTGGCCAACACCTCTTCCATGGGAATTAGGTAGTAGTACGTGGAGGCTTCTGAAAAACGATGCAAAGATGAAGTCAGAGGTGCCAAGAAATTTTGTGTGGAAAACTGCGTTAAATAATAAATAAAAAAAGTAAATAAAAATATAGTTTCCAAATTGGCTGAAACGGAGAAACAAAGGGAAGAGATACAAAATCAAAACCATAGATTATATAGTATACCAAACAGTCTTTCATTTGTTAGTTTTAAGAAATTTAATAATTTTGAACCCTATGAGATAGGGCATCCACTGGATTTCAATATGGAATTTAATGATTTGCCTGAAATGTGAAATGGTAAAGAGAAAATGTAATTTGTGAGGGGCTTTTTGAAAGGGGATGCTTATGGATGGGCAGCTCACATAGCTGATAGTTGTACTTCATGGCAAAGCTTTGAGAAGGCGTTTTTAGATGAATATTGGTCGAAAGAGAAGCAGCAGAGAATTTTTAGTAAATTTTGGGGGAGGAGAGAGATTTGACTCTAGGAATGATACTGTGAAGGCTTCTGTCAGCTTTGGACATACAAACTGAAATATTTGGACAAAGAGCTAGGTAGTGAATTAATAATTATGGGTTTAGAAACTTCAGAAACTTAGATAATTGCTTGTACCTGCCCCTATGGGTAATATCAGTGATTTCTTGAATTATGTTGATAAAGTGTAGAGGGTGAAGCCATCAATGGAAGATGGTAGGAAGAATTTTGATGACTATAATCAATCAAGGAGAGAATTTCAGGTAAATAGGATGAACAGAACTAATTACAATAGAAATTCAAGGAATGGTTGGGTGGAGGATAGCCAGAATGGGCACAGAATTGGTAGGAGAAATTCAAGTAAAAGAAATTGAGGAGATGGCTTTAATTCTGAATCAAACCATTTAAACTAGATAATGCTCCAGTTTTGGATTGCACTAGAGAAGGTAGTGATGTAGAGCCAGTTGTGTATAATTGTGCTGTGATCACACATAAGGGTAATGTAAATGATAGAAGTAAGACAAGTGTAATTTATAATTCTAATGAGATGTTGAATGATGGTGTGGGTAACAAATGTTCATTCTGAAAAAAGAGAGGAGGAAGTTATTGTAATAAAATAAAGTGATGAAACAGAGCATGTTGCTGTTGCTCAAGATGTCCAAAGTGTCAAAATGGATGTTAAATTTTTAAGAGAACATAAAGAATTCAGGTGTTCTGCTTTGTGGTCTAAACGGCAAACAAGGATCAACCAATTTGCCAAGTATTTGAGGACAGTATAAGTGGTAGTGGGTGTAATTCTGATAGTAGTTTTAATGATGATAGCAGTGACAAATCCAGCAGTGATGAGGGTTAGGTATTTCAATTTATAGTTGATAATGATGCCCATGCCATAAGTAAAGAAAGAGTAGAGGAGGATGATATTAGGCCTAATGAAGAGTCAGAGTTTGAGAGAGGTAATGAGGAAGAGGATGATGCTATCTGTCATTTTACTGTGTCTGATAATCAATTTTGTAAGCAGGATGATAGTTTTTCCAGGAAAAGGATTAATGAGGATTTGTTGTATGAAGAAGATCACATGATAAGTTAAAAGGGAGTGTGGCACCCTGTAATAACAGCAAGGGTACAAGGTATACAAGTTAAGTGTGTACTGGACAGTGGTAATGATTTGAATGGCATTTCACAGACATTTTTTGAATCTATCAAGAACACAGAGGTTATAATAGTGATGCTCGTTTCTGGAATAAAAAATTATTGGTGCTAGTGGCAAGCTATCAAAGAGTGTGAAACAAGAGATACTGTGAACAGTGGAATTGGCAGTACAGCTGTTGGAGTGCAATTTCTTGGTGATTCAAAATCTCAGCATTGATGTGATACATGGTATTGGTTCCATGTTGAAATGGTGTGTAAATGTAGATTTTTTGCTAGTAGTGAGTTTAGCTTTAAGTTCAACGGAAGTAGGGACGAAGTATCATTTTTGGAAGATGTGAACAAGTGTGTGGAAACTGAATCAGATTTGCCATTAAGAGTTTCGACTACAGAGCAGGTTACTGAGGAATAAGAGGAGGAGAGAGTGAGATTGGAGAGAATAAAGAGAGTTGAAGATGTTGAAGGTATTACAAACAATCAAAGGGAGGAATTAATGGGTATTCTCCCGAGCAACTGTAAGGCATTTTCTGACAGGCCAGGTTTGGTAAAATATTTTGAGTGCAAATTAAAGTTTAAGGATGATGAACCATTTTTTCAAGAAGCCTTATATTATTCCACTTTCAAAAAAGGAAACAGTGAGAAAACAAATTCAAAATATGGTCTCATGGGGGATTATTGAAAGGTCAAACAGCAGGTATAATAACCCACTTATGGTCGTAAAGAAGAAGAATGGTGGTATCAGGTTGGTTCTGGATGCCAGGAAGTTGAATGAAATTGTAATAGAGGAGAGTGACAGACCAGCTTAAGTAGATGAAATTTAGCAAAAGTTCCATGGATGTAAATTTCTGACTTCTTTTGATGTGACTCGTGACTGAGCTATTGACCAATAAAATAAGTCTATGTAGATGATGTCCTAGTAGTGACTGCAGAATGGTACAAGCACTGTAAGGTTATGAATGAAATACTGACAACTATGTATAGAGGAGGTATGAAACTAAAATTAAGTAAATCTTAATTTGTAAAGAAGGATATTTCATTTTTTGGACACAGGATTAACAAGGAAAGTATACAGCCTGATCCAGAAAAGTTTGCTGCTATTGCAGATTTCCCACCCCCCCCAAGGAACAAGAAGGATTTTAAAGCTATGTTTGGCTTCATATCAGATTGGTCATTTAACCATCCTTGCCCTGGTAATTAGTTGAAAAACGATGTGGTGTAGAATTGGACACGGTAATGTGGAGAGGCATTTCAGAGTTTGAAAAAAAATTAGTAAATAGTAAGAAGTTAGGACATCCAAATATTTCACTGCCTTTTTGTATGAGTACTGATGGAAGTTTATAGTGTTTGGGGGTAGAAATTTTCCAATTAATACTTACTGAGATGAGGGTTGAACACACAACTATTGCTTTTGCTACCAGAACATTACAGCCACATGAAAGGACTATTACATTCCAGAATTAGAGGCTTTGGCAATTACTCCTGGGTTTCAAAAGTTTGAGTACTATTTGCTTGGACTTGAGACCATAGTGTATATAGATCATAATGCTTTGATAAATGCAGGGTCCAGGGTGAAGCACACCAATTTCACTGTGTGGGCTGCGTATTTGCAACAATTTGATTTGGATGTAAGGTATGTAAAAGGAAAAGCCAATTTTGTGTCTCATGCATTATCTCACACCAGACAAGTGTATCCCCAATGTTTGCATAGTAGAGTAATATTGGAGTATGTGTATGTGGAGAAAGTGTTTGCACTGCAATCACCGACATAATGTAACTGCAGCGGAATAAGGGGAACCTGGCTGCATTCACCAAGGCAGATGGAAAACAATCCACAGGCTCGCTGGCACACTGGACCTCGACATTAAACTGCCGGGCAAATTTGTGCCAGGGACTGGTATGCTTTCCCACCCAGAAAGAAGTGTGTTAGACTGTACGGCTAACCAGGCCGGCTTAAATTGGTACCTTGGTTAAAGAATTTCTGTCTAAAACGTAAGGTAAGGAGAAAATGAAAAGTGTGAACATATGAGGAGGATAATTAACATCTAAAGTAATCTGCTGATTGGTGCAGTAGTGGAGGCAATATGCAGTATGATCCATCTTGGATGCCAGGTCTTAATATTAATTGTGGTATAATAGATGTGTTTGTCTTCAATGGCATCAGTATATTGAGATAACAATTTACCTATAGAAGTGTGTCATGGTACAGCCTCATATAACATAAGGAAATTACAACTTTAAACATTGTTGCCTAGAGTAATTTGTGGAAATAATAAGCAAGATTTGTATGTATATCACACTTCAAGCTAAAATGTTAAGTAATTTGATGGAGAAAAGTGAAATAATAGACATTCTAAGTGATAATTTTGTCTGGTTGGTAATGAGCATTAAGTTTGCCATAGCATAAGAATCTGTTACTTTGGAGTGTTTTTCAGTAGAGTCAGTTTTGCATTAGGTAAGCAGAGCAGGTGTTTATTTATTAGATAATGAAATAATAAAAGAGTGAATAATGTTATTGACTTAAGGGTTAGGGAGCCTGTCTCTGCAGTTGGTATATTTTTTAATAATGTGCTCCACTAGTTAACTAAGTGAGAATGCAGCTGACAGACATGCTTGAGTAATGAAAAAGATAAATGTATACAAACAAATATGGTTTAAATATATTAATGATCTAACTGTGAAATAAGCAACATTGGGTACTGTTTATATTGTGCAATTCATGACACTGCAGCTGGGAATGAGAGATTAAAAGAAAGAGTAATATTTACAAGTCATATAAGGCTCCATTATTCAATCTATATGTTATCTGGAAACATCTATTTGTTTTCTGAGGAATTCTGAGATTAAAGTGGATACTGAAATGAAGAAAAGTAATTTTGCTGATTAGCTGATAACTGTGATGATAGACTGATGTAAATATTCTGACAGGTCAACTATTAGGTAAAATTTTGTGATTTTTGTGAGGATTTAATTTTCAGTTTGAATGAGACTAGTGCTTAGAGTTGATTAGAGAAGTGGGGCAATGATTTGGTACAACTTCCATCCCCAGAAATTTTGATTTGAATAATAATTAAGTTATCATCACATAAGTCTTTTTCTTTTTGTAATGTAAGGATTAGTAAATATATACTACTGCACATCTTGAGTTTTTGCTATTTTGCAGTTGGGAAAGAGACCCACATCTTTCAAGTTTAACCATTTTCAGGCAGTTATGACTTAGAGTAATGTTTTGTGGTGTAATGTGCACTTTATTTATAAAAAATTCTAATCCACACCTTGCGTACTATAGTCAATTTTAGTGCTAATTGTTAAAATGTTATGAGAACTATGTGATGTACTTATTTATGATTCAAGAACTATTATTTGCCATTAGTGTTAAACTTTTTTTTTCTTTAGACTTAAGTTTCAAGAAAACGTAGGTGTAGTAAAGTAGTGTATTTTGTCTCATTTTTTAACGTGCTGTGGTGGAGGAGAACCACTTCCATACTAACTGCCACTTGTACCTGTTGTGGGCATGGGCGACTTGATGAGAAACTGCGTAACAGCTCATTAAAAGTGTGAAAGTGCTTCTGAAAAATACCAAACATTGAGCATGTGAAATTTTCTGCCTGAAAGTGAACTGGAATGCACAGTGCAATTTAACTTGTTGCAACCCATGGGAATTTATTATTTGAATCAAGTAATATGTATCTTAGAATGTAACCTTTGTTTACCCAAAAAAGACATCACATATGATGAAGATGCTTAACTGTTTTTAGAAGTATAACTTGTAGATATCTTATGTAAATGTACACTACACTGTATGTAAATATTTTGTATGGGGTTTTTGTATGGCCAGTTCACATAAGTATAAATTTGAAAAAAAAATTTGAACTGTGGTTTAGATAAAATTTCATATGTTTATTCTTTTGTGTGTAGAATTTTAACCCACTGTCTGGGGTCACTGGTGGTCAGTAAATTGCCCAGTTAGCTATTTGCAATATCTATCTACTCAATCCAATGAGGGATGATGTGATGAAGCAATTCAGGATAATTTTTCTTCCCCTCTTGTTTTGCAGTGAGCCTCTTCTGACTAATTACCATTAGCATACACGAGTAAAACCTGCATTTTCATATAAGAAAAAGGTTGGCTCCCAGTTTTAAAAAAATTTAACACCTGATCTAATTTTGTGATTAGTGTTATGTATGTAATTGGTATGAAAATTTTTTTTGACTATTGCTACTTAGTATCCTTCATCATAGGGTGAAATCAGTAATTGTTTTGTAAATTAAATTCTGTTGTTGACATATAAACAAATATAAATTCTGTAATAATCTAAACATTTGGAAGACAAAACACTAGCATTCTTACGTATTTATTTCACTCTATTCAAAAACTAGTTATTAAAGCCACCCCTTAATTAATTCCACAGTAATTAACAGTTTGTAAGAAGTATTGTATATGTAACAGTATTTGTTAATTTCATGATTTAAACAACTAAATTGGCTTAACCCTCACCATAGTAGAAACTGTTGAAAAGAACCAATTTTTTATGTATTCAATTAATTTAATGACTAAGTTTTAACCCTTTAACTGCTCTGGACATTTTAACATGCACGCCTTTGCCCCTGTCCCTGTCACAGTCGATCAATCAATCTACTGTGTAGAAAGGTTTATTTACTAGTATTCTGTACAACTTAGCTTTGAAGATATTGACAGGTAACTCTTTTAAATCTATACTTAACTTATTGTACAACTTAAGTCCAAGAACTAAATATGAATTATGTGACTTGGATAGTCTTTGATATGGTACATCTAAACATGATTTGTTCCTGGTGTTATGGCTATGCACATCCCTTCTTAGTGATATATTTAAAATATTGTTCCTAACATACAATAGAGCATTATAGATGCAAAAGTTTATTACCGTCAGGCATTGCAATTTAACAAACAAGGGTTTACAGTGTTCTAACTTATCGGAATTGGTTATTATTCTTACTAATTTTTTTTTGTAAAAGTAGAATGCCCTTTATGTGACTGCTATTGCCCCACAATAAGATTCTATATGATATGATACTTTGAAAGAAAGCAAAATATGCTGATCTTATATAACTATTACGGACATGTATTTTTATGTTTCTAATTAAATAGATAACTCTTGAGAGTCTGGCAGATAAATGTTTGACGTGTGGTTCCCATGTCAACTTGTTGTCTACTAAAACACCTAAAAACTTTCTACTTTCTAAGTCATGATTCTCTCTTAAGCAGAAGGAAAGTGCCTGGGTCTTACTTTCATTTAGTAGAAAACCATTTGCTCTAAACCATAATGAACTCTGAACAAAGGTATCTTTAACTATATTTTTTAGTGTATTTAAATCTGAGCTTTTATTTAAAAAAGTTGTGTCATTGGCATACTTTATTGTGTGAGAGTTTACAAAAGATGGCAGGTCATTAATAATAAGTAAAAACAATAGAGCTCCAAGTACTGAGCGCTGTGGCACGCCAGACCTAACATTAATCAGATCTGACTACTCCCTGTTAATGCATGCTACTTGTTGGCAGTTCTCAAGGAAGGATTTAATCATATTTATGCTGCTATTAGCAAAACCATAATAGGATAACTTATTCAGTAAAGTATCATGGTCCACACAGTCAAACGCTCTGCTCGGATCACAAAATGTAGCCTGAGCAAATCCCCTAGCCTCAAACACATCCAGAACAAATTTTACAAGCATGTGTCGTGGATTTACCTTTCATGAATCCATATAGTTTGTCACTGATTAAGTTTAAGTTATCTAAATACATACTAACATGATTATACATAATTGTTTCGAGAATTTTTGAGAAAACAGAAGTTAACGATACTAGTCTGTAACTAGCGGGACAGTTCTTATCAACTTTCTTATATACTGGGACCACTCTAGATATTTTTAGTACATCAGAAAACTTGTTTTCAGCTAGACATTTTTTTACACAGTAGGTTAAGGGATCAATTATGCAGTCAATAGTATCTTTCAATAAGTTACATGATAAATCATAGTAATCAACGCTATCTGAGGCTTTGAAATTTTTAACGGTTTTCAGAATTTTATTGGTACACACCTCTGTGAAGTTGAAAATGCTCTGGTGGGGCCTTTCAAAATAGTTGTCAATGAAGTTATAGGCATTTTCTAGAGGTTTGTCTATTGAGCTGCATATTTCTCCAATAGATTGGACGCAGAATTTATTGAATTCATCTGGGGATATGGCAAAAAGTCTTTTTCTTTAGTGTGTGCCACAAAGTTAATTATACTCCAGACTTTTTTGCATTTATTTCTAGACTTTTCAATGAGGGCTGTATTATATAGCTTCTTAGCATCATTAATAGCCTGTCTATAATTACACTTAGCTCTGGAATATAATTCTATATGTAGTTCAGATTTGCTGTTCTTGTACATACCAGAATAGAGCATAACAGTGTCTTTCATTTGCCCTAACTGTGGCGTATACCATTCCCTGTTTTTCCTTCTCTTATAACAACTACTATCTTTAATATTTAGCACCGCCTACACAAAAGTATAGTAACCTAGATCTCAACACTCCCTGTGAGAAACTGCACTTCGAAACATCAGGTATAGTAATTGAGTGCCTTAAAATATTAGTAGTAGTAGTAGTAGTAGTAGTAGTAGTAGTCCACAGGTCACCTAGTGGCAAACACCTTCAGAGCACACAGCGACAGGTACAAAGGCATGCATGTTAACACATCCAGAACAGTTAAAGGGTTAATTGTAATTTCTGCAAATTTAACTTCGAATAATGTGTAGCTTCAGCATGTATTATTGTGAGGGTATATAAGGGCCCAATTTTAGGTCCCAAGACAGTCAGTCCATGGCTGAGTTTAAGAAGAGAAATCCGTGTTGGTTAGATCAACAACAATGTATCAACTTAACTGTGCAATAAGTGTAACAAAATTAGGCCATGTGTTAAAACAATGACAATGTCTATTCCATATGTACCTGATTATTCTGGAAGAACTGTGAATTACATTTTTACTGCTCATAGATATTCAACACTAAACTATTGTAACAGTATGTTGATGTTTGCCTGAAAACTATTAATGAGAGTTATCGAAAGTTAAACAGTAGTGCACTGGCCATATTAAATGTGTATATGGGAGGTTGTGTGAAGTGAAAGTAAACAACTCTTAATTGCAAATGTGTACCTGTGGGCTTCATTATTTACGGCAGACAGTACTGCATTTCCAGCCCCTATTTTTGCAGCTAGTACATTGACACAGAGGACAACAAATGGAAAAATAAAGAAGACAAACTAGCACATAATGACTCCTTACAGTGGCTCCAACAGCTTTGCAAGGACATGATCTTTAACTGGATACCTGGCCACATCAGGATACAGGGAATCGACATGGCCAACAGAGCAGCCAAGGAAGCATTTTGGGATGGTGGTGTTTGTCAGAGTCCCATCCCTAGGCATGCTGTCATCTCATTATCGAACTGTCTCATCACGTGTCTGTGGGAAACCTGTCTGTCACCTTCAGCCATTTAAACTGTGGTTCCCCAAATTGATCGCACAGTCATGACACACTTTAGACTTCGTGTCACCCTCTAAGCTGGAAGCAGGTTCTGCTTACCAGTCTGTGCACTGGACATAGCCCTTCCACAAATGGCTTCCTCTTCTTGTGGGAGGATCCATTACTCTTAGGTTTGTGGCGTCATTTGCATCCAAGTGATAAACTTCTGGACAAGACTCCTAGATGACCAATTATAGGAACTGGAGAACATGCTGTGTGTCTACCCAGTTGTAAAAGCCTGTATAAGAGAAAGGCACCACTCATATATAGTGGTAGGAAGGTTGGCACCCACACACACGATAGGAAATAGTATTCTCACTCGCTGTTGAGGTCTTTAAGACTATTTGTATTCTTAACTAGTTCTAGAGAGTAGAATTATTTGTCAAGCAGATAAGATTTCATTTTGTTTGTATTGAGTTTTATTACCTATTAAATTCTTTGCATCAATATGTAGGTGACACATTTTTATGAAAATGTCACTTTCTTCTATGCCACACTTAGGCCAATGGATCACTTAGTCATAAACATGGAATGATTTGGCTTCATGGCTGCACCCACTTACTATGCTCAGGGGACAGGCTTCATGAGGGGAAATGAAGAGTCATTTTCATTAGTGATACCCATTTATTTTCCCATACCTTACAAGATGGTACAGACAACATTTGTCATTAATATCTGTCTGTACAGGTGCATTGCACTGACAGTATGGCTCGATCAATGAAAGCAGAGGCTATACGCTCCGGTGGTGAGCCGTGGCATGACCGCATGAACCGAAAAGGCCGCGTCTCTGAAAGTACAGTTTTTTGTGCAGCTGATGGAGGCTTGTGACTTTCATGGGTGGGAAAAATGCATCACTAAATGAACAGATGCATGCCATGGATTGAGCAAATGTGCAACACTGCATATGTTTTTGTGGGGAGCCATTTTAACCCATGTGGTTGGCACTGAGGAAGATCAGAGACATTTTGTGTAATGTTGACCAGCTCACACTGCCCACATGCTTCATCCTGTGAGAGCCGGAGCACAATGCACTATTGCCAAAATTTGCCATAATGGGAAAGTTGTGTGCTTGGGCAGTGTGATTGCTGGCACTCTGTGCTTGTCGGCTGTGCTGCAGTTATGCTCTTTAAGTGTCTCTGTGGTGTGGCTGCCACCCAGATCCCCTTTCAAGGAGAGGAACTCCAGAGCTGGCTAGTGAGAATCTGCTCCAATTGACCTCTCTGCAGAGGTTGAGCAGCTGCCAGACACCTGATGATGGGCTGGCACTGTATCATCACATCATCTCCTCTTTGTTGGAGAGCTATCTGGATCTGGTGATTCATCATTTTCTTTTTCCATTTAAATTCTTAGATTCCCCTTTTTTCTGAATTGAGCTTGTGGGCTCTTGATGAAAGACAAGCAATCATTGCCCATTGGAAAGGTGAGTGGAGCTGCAGTGGTGGCACCCACAGCAGCTGCGGGGAGTGTGGAAGCTGCTGCACATGCACCAATCACAGGAGAAACTGCACCTGCAGAAGATTGGTAGCGTATACTGTGGCAGAAATACTGAATTCAGTGTTCCGAAACTGTTTCACTGCGGAAAATCGTAACACGGTCCCTGACTTCAGCCGTCGCACGGACGCCAAAATGGAAAATATTGAAATAAACGATATCGGAATTGAAAAACAACTGCTATCACTTAGTAGCGGAAAAGCATCCGGACCATACGAGATACCCTTAAGGTTCTACAGTGAGTATGCTAAAGAACTTGCCCCCTTTCTATCAGCAATTTATCGTAGATCGCTGGAAGAACGTAAAGTACCTAGAGACTGGAAGAAAGCACAGGTCGTTCCCATTTTCAAGAAGGGTCATAAATCAGATGCGAATAATTATAGGCCTATTTCGCTTACGTCAATCTGCTGTAGAATAATGGAACATGTTTTGTGTTCTCGTATTACGACGTTCTTAGATAATACAAATCTCCTTCATCATAACCAACATGGATTCCGCAAACAGAGATTATGTGAAACTCAGCTCGCCCTATTTGCCCAAGAAATTCACAGTGCCGTAGACACTGGCGAGCAGATTGATGCCGTATTCCTGGACTTCAGGAAGGCATTTGATACGGTTCCGCACTTACGTTTAGTGAAAAAAATACGAGCTTACGGAATATCGGACCAGGTTTGTGATTGGATTCAGGATTTCCTAGAAGAAAGAACACAACATGTCATTCTTAACGGTTCAAAATCTGCAGATGTAGAGGTAATTTCGGGAGTACTGCAGGGAAGCGTGATAGAACCTTTATTGTTTACAATATACATAAATGACTTAGTTGACAACATCGGTAGCTCTGTGAGGCTATTTGCAGATGACACGGTTGTCTACAAGAAAGTAGCAACATCAGAAGACTCGTACGTACTCCAGGAGGACCTGCAGAGGATTAATGCATGGTGCGACAGCTGGCAGCTTTCCCTAAACGTAGATAAATGTAATATAATGCACATACATAGGGGCAGAAATCCATTCCAGTACGATTGTGCCATAGGTGGTAAATCATTGGAAGCGGTAACGACCGTAAAATACTTAGGAGTTACTATCCGGAGCGATCTGAAGTGGAATGATCACATAAAAGAAATAGTGGGAAAAGCAGGCGCCAGGTTGAGATTCATAGGAAGAATTCTAAGAAAATGTGACTCATCGACGAAAGAAGTAGCTTACAAAACGCTTGTTCGTCCGATTCTTGAGTGTTGCTCATCAGTGTGGGACCCTTACCAGGTTGGATTAATAGAAGAGATAGACATGATCCAGCGAAAAGCAGCGCGATTCGTCATGGGGACATTTAGTCAGCGCGAGAGCGTTACGGAGATGCTGAACAAGCTCCAGTGGCGGACACTTCAAGAAAGGCGTTACGCAATACGGAGAGGTTTATTATCGAAATTACGAGAGAGCACATTCCGGGAAGAGATGGGCGACATATTACAACCGCCCACATATATCTCGCGTAATGATCACAACGAAAAGATCCGAGAAATTAGAGCAAATACGGAGACTTACAAGCAGTCGTTCTTCCCATGCACAATTCGTGAATGGAACAGGGAAGGGGGGATCAGATAGTGGTACAATAAGTACCCTCCGCCACACACCGTAAGGTGGCTCACGGAGTATAGATGTAGATGTAGATGTAGATGTAGATGTAGATGTAGATGTAGATGCATGTGGGAGTGTTCCAGCAGCCGATAGAGTATGGTGATAAGTTGAGACTGTGAGTACTGTGCTGGCCAGAGGCAGGCAGAGCTGGAGCATTTCTCTTGTCCAGCACTAAGTACACCCATTGCTTTTTCCATGGTGGGATCCGCTTGATCAGCTCTTTCTGCAGTTGTTTATATGATGAATGCATTGGTAGGTCAGTGTTATATCCTGCACTTAAGCCATGCATTTTTGGTACAGTTGGTTAATTACAAGCTCAAATTTTGCAAGGTAACAGGTTACACAGATGTTCATGAAGACAGCCTCTGTTTGGCCAAACCGTTTTAGAAGGTCACAGGGCCAAAAAGGATGTAGCCTGCCCAACACCCATACAGTGCTTGTGGGTGCTCCTGCAATTGTAGGAGGCATCAATGTGGTGGAGTTTCCTGCTCCAAAATTTTCTTTGGCTGTCTGAGGCTGCACGATGCCGGATTGTGTAGGGCATGATTGTATCTCCCTCTACAGCCTGTGGTTGTTTTCGAGCAGGGCTTGTCACCATCTTACCTTAGTCAAGTCATACCAATGATCAGCCAGCTGGAGTGGCCGAACAGTTCTAGGCACTACAGGCTGGAACCGCGTGACCGCTACGGTCGCAGGTTCAAATCCTGCCTCGGGCATGGATGTGTGTGATGTCCTTAGGTTAGCTAGGTTTAAGTAGTTATAAGTTCTAGGGGACTGATGACCTGAGCTGTTGAGTCCCATAGTGCTCAAATCCATTTGACCATTTTGAACCGATGATCATTTATCATCTCATTTAGTCTCAGATCACATCAGAGTCACCAGTGATGGGGTATGTTGTTAGCAGTGCCTACACATAAGTGTGCAGTGAACAGGCTTTACTGGCATGCCCATACATGATGCTTGTGGGACAGACTTGGTGACTGGAAATGATGAGTCATTTTTGTCAATGACACATTTTTCCATATCTCGCAAGTTAGTACAAACATCTGTCATTAATGTCCATTCATGTAACCATGTTGTACTTGCAGTTAGGTCATATCAGTGTTTCAGAAGGTTTTACACTCCAGTGGCAAGCCATGGGTTGACTGTGTGAACTGAGAGAGTAAAAGGCTGCATCTCTGGAAGTTCACTTTTCAGCACATCCCACGGAGTGTCGTGACCTTCGCAAAAGGTAGAAAAAGCACCAGGAAATGAATGGATGCACACTATGAAATTAATGAATTCACAATTCTTCATGTATGCATTTGTGGCGAGACTCATTAGTTTGACCCACATGGTTTGTGACGAGAAATGTCAGAAATGTGTGTCACGTCACGTTGACCAGCTCGCATTGCCCGCCTGTTCTGTGCCTTGTCGACCTGCAAGTTACACACTGTTGCCAGACTTTGACATAATGGAAAAACTGTGTGTGTGTGGGCCACATGCATGCTTGGCACCAGTGACTTGTCAGCTGTGCTGCAATCACACCCTTCACGCGTTTCTGTGGTGCAGCCACCACACAGCTATTTCTGTCATTGATCATTACCGACAAATCTCATAAGGAAGTAAATAAGTTGGAAGCTGTCAACACCACACCCATTCAATTTCAAGAGCTTTTTGGAAAAGTTTCTAGAGTGAAAACCATGCATTACCTTTATTACATGCTTCTATTCAGAACACACTTTCATCGTCAATGAGACCCCTGAATATAAGATCGTAATGCAATAGTGAATGAAAATATCTTCAACAGTTTGATCTTAAGTTGAAAATGTCTAAAATATTTCCGTTTTATCTTGGCTGTTGAACTAGTTGCTCAAGACAGTTTCTGGAAAATGTTCAAAACACTTCACAAGCTGGGTTGTTGATAACCACTACAGTCAAGCCATCGATGCACCAGTCTATTCTTAAACAGCAAAAGTTGCCTCCAGCTAATGAAAGACGTGAATTTCCTATGCTACTGAGTGTAGTCCTCTGTGAATTTTTCTAAAACTACTGTGGTGGAATCACCTGTCCATTAAAAACACCTGACAAATTACTTTTCACCTAGGCCTGCTACTCATGTCAAGGTAACTTCAGCTACACCTTTCCATCCTAAATGGTTTAATACTTTTGTGAACATCAATGAACACTCCCTCCTATGGTGTCCAATGCCTTTGCAATAAATGTTCCATGCGTCATTAAATATTTCAGACCTTTCTGCTGCAAGTTTTTCACCTCTCAATCCCAAGAATAATTTGAGTGTGAGAAATTCCTGGAGAGGAGTAAATTCAGAAACTTAACTTCAACAACACACTGGTTGAATTTTGGCAGTTTAAAATATCCTTATTCTGGAAGCAGTCTGATTAGACTATCTGCAAATCAACTGCCAAGTGCTCACCAGAGGACCTCAAATTACCGCCTAGATTAAGACCCTTATGTACACTCCACAAGTGCTTGGTTAACCAAGTAGCCACTTACTTTGAGTAGTGCACCCCTTCCTATCAAGGGGAGTGCAACTCTCCATCTGATAATGCAGGTTTAGAGATCAGAAGCTACAATTGCCACAGTTGACAAAAGCTTTGGTTGAAACACATCACCCAGCTTCAAAACACAGGATGCTGATCAATTCTGGTAACAATGCTGAAAAATAATCACAATCAGTCACTGGTAAAAGTGGAGAGGTGAGATTGTATCCTTTGATTGACCAGTCTTCTTATTTATAAAATGTGCAAGTGAATAGAAATTATTTGCACTAGCCAACCTGCCATTGTATTTGCAGTAGTCAAATAATTTGTAATCTTACCACATACAAATTTTGAAAAACTTATGATTTTCAAGTGCTCACCTAATGCAATAATATAACGTAATTTGTTTGCAAAAACACATAAGTGAATCAGTGTTTCAAGGCAAATGTAAATCCGCCATGGATGTGAGAATCAGAAAACGAAAACTGATATCTGATTGTGAATCAAATGACAATGGTAGGCTCAATACAAATACTAAATTTGGTTTTCTGGAAGAAAAGAATTTAAGAGGGTGATTTGCAAGAATAATTACTCCATTTCTGCAGAAACAGAGTAGGTTTATTTGAAATCCATATGACCTGCATCGTTGGAGGTATATCTGCATCCTCAGCAAACCACCGCACACTGCTTCGTGGAGGGTATATTGTACCACTACTAGTAGTTACCTTTCTTGTTCCAGTCTCAGATGGAGTGAGGGGAAAAACTGAGTATATTTCTCCATATGAGTCCTAGTTTCCCATATGTTGTTTCATTAAATATTTGTTGGCAGCAGTAGGCTAGTTATGCAGTCAGCTTCAAATGTCAGTTCTCTTAACTGTCATGTTGTTAGAAGTGCATGTCTTCTTGCATTCAGGGACTCCCATTTGAGTTCCCAAAGCATACCCATGACTCTTGCATGCTGATCAGACCCACCAGTAACAAATCCAGCAGCCTGCCTCTGAATTGCTTCGATGTCGTACTTCAGTCCAATCTGGTGCAAATCCTATTCAGTTAAACAGTACAAAAGTGTAGGTAACACTACTGTTCTATATGCAGTCTTCTTTGCAGATGAACCGCACTTATCTAATATGCTCCCAGTAAACCAAAGCAGACCATTTGTCTTCCTTACCACTAACTTCACAGGTACTATGGGATGCTGGGGCTTGTAAAGTCTGGTACCATTTGGGAGGAACAGGAAGTTACTTGTTCATAGTAACAGTATTTCCCTTTTTCATCATGTTACAAAGGTCTGAAATGTGAAGCAATGAAAAATACTATGTGAAAAACCTGTTACTATTCAGGTGCATTTCTAAACAGTTAAAATTTAAAATAACATGGGGAGAGGATTATGTGTGACATCATTCTGAACTGCTTCTTTCTCAGGAATAAACATGTGAAAACTGTTGTAAGATACCTTTATTTGTGTAGGAGTTATGATCTATGAAATTTTGGGACACTTGTCAAAGTCAGCACTACAGCATATGCTCAATATGACGTTCATTGTGCCAGTCCAGTTTTGCGAGTCATGCTGCACACATCACAGGATCTGAGGCTCCAGCTGTAAGATCAGGATCCTGTGGTGGCCATTCAATAAAACCCGTCCTACTTATCCAGTGACCTCCAAAATATTTCAGCCAGAAACAGTCTGACTTCAGTGGCTTATTGGGGAGGTGCACAGTCTCATTGGAAGGTGGTTGGGGAATCACCCTCTGATTCATCAGTGTTGGAAGCACATAACCATGGATCATAATAAGATACTTCACACCATTCAAGGTTCCACCAATAAACACTGGACCCACGATTCTTGGCCCAAATCCCATGACAGATGATCAATTTTTGACCATTAGCACATGTCTAGGGATCCACGCACCAGAGTGTTAGCATCTGACAAGTATAAATGATTTACTTCTCCTTGTACATAAAAATTAACTTTGTCACTCAACAACACCTGTCATATGAAATTTGGATTCCTATTACTCTGATCAAAAGCCCAGTCCACAAATTGCACCTGCCAATCAGAATCGCCATCAGAGATGATACTGAGGCTGTAGCTAATACAGGTGCCACAAGTGTGTTTGCAACACACACAGCTTTAAACCTTGACACCAGATGTTACTGATAACCAGTGCATGCAGTGATGTGGACTTACCACAAAGAGTGACAAAATTTCTTACCATCTTGTCATCAGTGGTTGTTCTTCGATGTCCAATACATGGCTTGTCAAGTAACTTGAATAGTGTCGTGTGTGAAACACCATTTCTCTCAGGATGCCGGACATTGAAGTCAGCAGCAATCACTCTGGTACCTCACCCACCACTCATTAACACAAATTCAATGTGTCCCTGTGTGTGCCATTGTGAATCAGCAGACTCGGGAGGATGTCGTTATCAGGAAAAAGAAAACTGGTGTTTTACGGGTCGCAGCATGGAATGTCAGATCCCTTAATCGGGCAAGTACGTTAGAAAGTTTGAAAAGGGAAATGGATAGGTTAAAGTTAGATATAGTGGGAATTAATGAAGTTCAGTGGCAGGCGGAACAAGACTTATGATCAGGTGAATACGGGGTTATAAATACAAAATCAAATAGGGGTAATGCAGCAGTGGCTATAATAATGAATAAAAAAATAGGAGTGCGGGTAAGCTACTACAAACAGCATAGTGAATGCATTATAGTGGCCAAGATGGACATGAAGCCCATGCCTACTACAGTAGTACAAGTTTATATGCCAACTAGCTCCGCAGATGACGAAGAGATTGATGAAATGTATGATGAGATAAAAGAAATTATTCAGATAGTGAAGGGAGACGAAAATTTAATAGTCATGGGTGACTGCAATTTGGTAGTAGGAAAAGGAAGAGAAGGAAACATAGTAGGTGAATATGGAATGGGGACAATGAATGAAAGAGGAAGCTGTCTGGTAGAATTTTGCACAGAGCATAACTTAATCATAGTCAACACTTGGTTCAAGAATCATAAAAGAAGGTTGTATACATGGAAGAGCCCTGGAGATACTAAAGGGTTTCAGATAGATCATATTATGGTGAGACAGAGATTTAGGAACCAGGTTTTAAATTGTAAGACATTTCCAGGGGCAGATGTGGAATCTGACCACAAATTATTGGTTATGAACTGTAGATTAAAACTGAAGAAACTGCAAAAAGGTGGGAATTTAACGAGATGGGACCTGGATAAACTGACAGATCCAGAGGTTGTATAGTGTTTCAGGGAGAGTATTGGGGAATGATTGACAGGAATGGGGGAAGGAAATACAGTAGAAGTAGTATGGGTAGCTTTGAGGGATGAAATAGTCAAGGCAGCAGAGGATCAACTAGGTAAAAAGACGATGGCTCGTAGAAATCCTTGGGTAACAGAAGAGATACTGAATTTAATTGATGAAAGGAGAAAATAAAAAATGCAGTAAATGAAGCAGGCAAAAAGGAATACCAACGTCTCAAAAATGAGATCGACAGGAAGTGCAAAATGGCTAAGAAGGGATGGCTAGAGGAAAAATGTAAGGATGTAGAGGCACATGTCACTAAGGGTAAGATAGATACTGCCTACAGGGAAATTAAAGTGACCTTTGGAGAAAAGAGGATGACTTGCATGAATATCAAGAGCTCAGATGGAAACCCAGTACTATACAAGGAAGGGAAAGCAGAAAGGTGGAAGGAGTATATAGAGGATCTATACAAGGGTGATGTTCCTGAGGACAATATTATAGAAATGGAAGAGAATGTAGATGAAGATTAAATGGGAGATATGATACTGCGTGAAGAGTTTGACACAGCACTGAAAGATCTAAGTTGAAACAAGACCCCGGGAGTAGACAACATCCCATTAGAACTAATGACAGCCTTGGGAGGGCCAGGCCTAACAAAACTCTACCATTTAGTGAGCAAGATGTATGAGAAAGGCGAAATACCCTCAGACTTCAAGAAGAATATAATAATCCCAATCCCAAAGAAAGCAGGTGTTGACGGATGTGAAAATTACCGATTTATCAGTTCAATAAGTCACGGCTGCAAAATACTAACACAAATTCTTTACAGATGAGTGGAAAAACTGGTAGAAGCTGACCTCAGGGAAGATCAGTTTGAATTCTGTAGAGATGGTGGAACACGTGAGGCAATAATGACCCTACGAATTATCTTAGAAAAATAGATTAATGAAAGGAAAACCTACATTTCTAGCATTTGTAGACTAAGAGAGAGATTTTGACATTGTTGACTGGAATACTCTTTCAAATTCTGAAGGTGGCAGGGGTAAAATATAGGGAGTGAAAGGCTATTTACAATTTGTTCAGAAACCAGATGGCAGTTATAAGAGTCGAGGGACATGAAAGGGAAGCAGTTGTTGGGAAGGGAGTGAGACAGTGTTGTAGCTTATCCCCAATGTTATTCAATCTGTATATTGAGCAGGCATTAAAGGAAACAAAGGAAAATTCAGAATATGAATTAAAATCCATGGAGAAGAAATAAAAATTTTGAGGTTCGCCAATGACATTGTAATTCTGTCAGAGACATCAAAGGACCTGAAAGAGCAGTTGAACAGAATGGACAGTGTCTTGAAAGGAGGAGATAAGATGAACATCCACAAAAGCAAAATGAGGATAATGGAATGTAGTCGAATTAAATCGGGTGATGCTGAGGGAATTAGATTAGGAAATGAGACACCTAAAGTAGTAAAGGAATTTTGTTATTTGGGGAGCAAAGTAATTGATGATGGTCGAACTAGAGAGGATATAAAATGTAGAGTGGCAATGGCAAGGAAATCATTTCTGAAGAAGAGGAATTTGTTAACATTGAGTATAGATTTAGGTGTCAGGAAGTCGTTTCTGAAAGTATTTGTATGGAGTGTGGCCGTGTATGGAAGTGAAACATGGACGATAAATAGTTTGGACAAGAAGAGAATAGAAGCTTTCGAAATGTGGTGCTACGAAAGAATGCTGAAGATTAGATGGGTAGATCCCATAACTAATGAGGAGGTATTGAATAGGATTGGGAAGAAGAGAAGTTTGTGGCACAACTTGACTAGAAGAAGGGATCGGTTGGTAGGACATGTTTTGAGGCATCAAGGGATCACCAATTTAGCATTTGAGGGCAGCGTGGAGGGTAAAAATCGTAGAGGGAGACCAAGAGATGAATGCACTAAGCAGATTCAGAAGGATGTAGGTTGCAGTAGGTACTGGGAGATGATGAAGCTTGCACAGGATAGAGTAGCATGGAGAGCTGCATCAAACCAGTCTCAGGACTGAAGACCACAACAACAACAATACACAGTACAGAAATCACTGCCTATCATTATATCTTTTTCTTTTTCTCTCTGTTTTCTAATAAACATTACTGTATTGAAATCACTTTTTATTCCAAATATCACTGATCACATTATAGTAGTTAATTATATTTAAACAGTTGTAGCTCACCAAATGTGAATTGTAGTGGTTGGCTTGTTGGCTAGCATCGTCTGCTGGTGTGTCTCGGCTGTAGCACAGCTGGCGTTGTTTGCTCTGATGTAATTAACTTCTTTGGTGACATAGCTGTAACTCGTAGCATCGGTCACTTGTTGGTTGTTCTTGATGTTTGTAAGTGCTGGTTAAACCGTCTTATCATGTGTTTGTATTCGCTTTGTTACTTTGTGATTTTCGTTATACTTGATCACTTTCAAAGAATAAAAGGTTTCACTTCTCTCATATGTTCTACTTTCTTATGTAAACATTTTTATTTTAATTAGATTAATTTGTTGCTTCAAGGTTCAAGGATGCAAAATTGTCTTCCAATTGCAGGGTAACCAAGTGCGCTGTCGCCGCCCTACTAATGAGTTTTATTATTTGCGTAGTTCAGCTCCAGCTTAATGTTGACTAAATTCATCGAGTGAAAGAAGGAACAGTGCAGCTGATGAAGAAAATGTCACCTATTGCGATCATTCACCAGTAACTGACGCTGCCTGACTACTTCTCGTAATAACTCTTATTCAGAACTCCTTTTCTACAATAGTTACAGCAATTTATTTCTGATACCTATGTACAGTCTGCTCTTGAGGTACCATCTACTGCGTTACCGCCCATTAAATTGCTTCTTCCTACTTTCGCTGTTATACACAAAGTTCCTCATAATACATTCTTCATTATTTTCCTCCGAAGTCCAACAACTGTGTCGGAGTATCCTGCTGCCGCGACTCTGGACCTCCAGCGAGTAACGTCGTCAGCCTCACTGTGTTTGCTCCATAGCGGCCCACTACTTGCCGCATCAACGAAAGTCCACGCCAGTTGCTGGCTCAGTGTTTGAATTATCTGCACATATAAAAACCAAATACTGCCACAGTATTTATGCACATAACTAAGAAATCCTGACACGCAACTGAATTTTATCATTTAATTAGAATTTGTGCTAGGCCAGGGGTGATAGATGGCGCATGCAACAGACCACTTGTCATCTGTTACACCACAGGCTGTTGCAGCAACTTACCCTATAGTACTCATCCCACTTGCTGACATCACAGGAAACATTTGGTTCTTAATAGATATCCTTTTTATCCAGCCACCTGTCCCCCACTCTATAGAATGATTCAGCTCTCTGAAGGAATTTTGTAACTTATTGCCCATATCTAATGGTCAGTAAGCTGAGCATTTGAGGTAGGGTTGCCAGCTGGGATTAGTGTTACATTCAAATGCATATTTTGTCCCAAAAGCTGGACTACCACTTTAAATAGAACTGACCAGTTGTGTATTTTCACTTTTTGATCAACAATTACTTTGAGGGGGTACTAACATTAGCTGCAATAAGCTATTAAAATAATTCAGTAGCTAAAGGTGAAAATTTGTGCCAGACTGTGACTCAAAGCTAGATTTCCTGCTTCACATAAGTGTTTGCCTTAGCTGTTTCAGCTATCTGAACACACTCTCTATCTGACCCAAATTCACAACTTCAAGCACGCTAACTGATAACATCCTCACTGCATGTGCACGATAGGGTTCAAACCTCTAGTGGGAATATGAAAATTGCTGCAAACATATCTTGTATGTGGGATAGGTTTAGAGTTTGGATCAAATGAAGGGTGTGCTCAGGTAGCCAGAATGTTTTAGGTGACTGCTCATGTAAAGCAGGAAATCTGGTTTTAAATCCTAGTCCACCACAAATTTTTAGCTTTCACCAGTGAATTGTTTCAATGTCCAATTGATGCTGATATTGGTATCTTCCTCCAAAAATTGATAATTACAGTCACTGTATCGAGAACAAAAGTATGTTCTGCTCGGCATGTCTGATGGAACATGCCACACATATGTAATAAGTAGTCAGATTTGTGATATCAACATGCTACATGTTTAATGGGGAAAAAAATTGAACAGCCTTGTAATTAGGCAGCTATAGTATCAACTAAGTGGTCTGTCTTCTGAACAGTTTAGCCTTTTTCCTAAGCTATTCATATGTCAAAATACTTGTTCCTTATTAAAGAAAATAAACAATTATCTATCCTACAGAGACAGAAAACTTATACCCAATAACTTTGGTTACTTTAAATGAGAAATGGATACTGAAGTATAGCTTCTTATATTTTTGTAAATCTAATTAAACATATTTTAAGAAGAACTTTAGTTTTCTTGGAAATCAGGTTCCGGAATTTTTGACAGAATAATTTTAAAGTACAGGACAGTGTTGTATTAGTTGATTTCAGTTTGTGTTTTTTTGTGAAATGAGTACAGACTTTAGATGTTGATAATAAGTCTGGGAATTGCATAGTAATATTCTGCCACTTTCAATAGTGCTTAATGAAAATGAAGCTGCAGATTGAAAGAAGCTGTCATTTTAGTGTGTCAGTATCTTTCTACATGCAGTTGTCTATTCTTTTTTTTCATTAAACTCATGAAATTTTGTCACTGATCAAAGAAGTTGCCAGTAACTGTTTAATGTTCTCTGCTTGAGAACGTGCCCAGTTCTTGACAGTTGTACCCAGGTTGGTTCATCAGCTAATGTCATTAGCTGTACTGCACTTTAAAAAAATAGGGGTTCATAAAAATTCTTTGTTAGTGAAGACCATAAATATAATTTTTGATACGTAGTTCATAATAAATGAGCTGTCTTCAGATAACAAAATTTTTAGTGTTAATCAATAATTGATTGAATACATTGTCATAAATTACAGCTGTATGCATTATACAACCTTACAACGTTTTTTGATCCTAATTTGTTTGCTATTTGATATTAAAATTGTATTAGTTATCAGTAAAAAATTATATTTATGATCTTTACTAATGGATTTTCTCTGAATGCACAGATTTCATTAAATGCAGATCACTCATCTCCAGTTCGACTGTCTGTGGCAGCATGGTTTCTTTCTTCCATTACCTGGACCTAGCTGTGAATGCACTGCGGCAGATCATGGGTAAGAAAGCTATGCAGAAACGTACTGTACTGAAACTTCCACCAGGCAGCATACAATGTAACTATTCCAAGCATCAGAAAAGGTCTTAATTTTGAATGAAAGGTGGAAATAATGGCAAAACCTTGGTATATTCTGGAATTTGATAATTTACACATTCACTGCCAAGCCCATGATAATCCAAACACAGTCATGCACAAACCCTTTCATTCATGTTAGCAAGTTTATGGTAACATATTTCCCAAAACCTGAACAGCTACTAAGCACAGATTGTACTTAAATGAAAATGCTTGCCATACTATTATGTTTATCGACGTCTAATATACTCAAGTTTTCAGTCAATGAACTGCTCAATATGCCACGTAGAATTACTGCCTTTTTTTCATACACAAAATTACATTCATTGCCACGCAGCTGGACTGCTGTGTCATATTCAGACACAGTGGAGTTATTGATAACAAAACACAATAAGGGCATTAACATAAACTAGTTAAAACTTTTGATAAAGTGTTACTGCCAACTGTTTGAAAGATGTTGCAATGCTTGACATCTAAAAACATAGCAAATTTGTACTCTACACCATTCACAACTGTAGGTACATAATTAACATAAATAAAGGCGAAGAGGGTCCAGGACAGGATGCATTTCTCTCCCAGACACTAATCCACTGGTATTACTAAATGACTAACCTGGTTCATGATACCCAGCACCAGTTGCATGTTGCCTATGTAATGGCTTCCAGGACCAATGAAATTTGACTTTCAAAATTTCATAAATATCTTTCAATTTCAGCCAGTAATTAAATTCCTGCTATGGTCTACTCATTAGGAGGTATAATCTTAGGTCAAATGTTGAATGGTAACTGTTGGAATCTGGCACCTCATACAAATACCTGGGTGTAATCCCTCACAGGGATATGAAAAGGAAAGATCACGTAGGCTCAGTTGTGGGTAAAGGTGGTAGACTACAGTTTATTGGCAGAATACTGGGGAAGTACAGTCAGTCTATAGAGGTGATAGCTTACAAATCACTTGCGTGAACAGTTCTAGAATATTGTTAAAGTGTGTGAGACCCTTACCAAATAAGTCTAGCAGGGCATATTGAACGTATACAGATCAGGGCAGTATGAATGGTCAGAGGTTGTAATCCACTGAGGGAACTGACCTGGAACCCTCTTGAAGATCGACACAATTGATTCTGAGAAAGTCTGCTGACAAAGTTTAAAGAACCAGCTTTATATTATGACTTTGCAAATGTACTGTAGTCCTCTCTGTATTCCTCACATAGGGATCATGTGGATAAGATAAGAATAATTACTGCATGCACAGAGGTGTTGCAAAAGTAGGTGTGTACCCACACAAACACAGTTAGAAATCCGAAACTAACAAAGTCTGAACTCAAGTTTATTTTTTATTTGTTTCACATATAACAGGTTGTCAAATAAGAGAATACATAAAAGAGAATCAATAACAAAGAGTAAAAAGGTAGGTATGAGAATCACAGTTGATGGCTCTCTTCTCTGTGACTCCTGTGCGAACTGTGGAGAACAATCTCTGTGGTTGGCGCGAATTTTACGAGTCAGCTGCGATCGACGTGTGCGGTAGTCACCACATGAGACCCCTTGGTGAGAGTGGAGTTCAGATGTTCCTCTCTGTAGCGGGCAGGGAAGTGCACTTGTCTGCCTGAATGCGTGGTGCATCAAGGCTGCTGCTTTACTGACTGCGGAGGTAGCGGAGTGGGGTTCTGCATCGTTGTCTTGTGCTGATCGCTGTGCGATACTGACATTGCCAGAGTGTCTTGAAGTATATAAGCAGGTTTCACTATACTTGTTTCCCATTCAGTACTATGTTTAGGGTGTGTGCATCTCTGCATATCACGCGATGAGGTCTAGTGTATGGCGGGTGTAGTGGTGGTTTGACGCCATCTGTTCGTAACAATACATGCGTGCAAGTTTTTAAATCGTTGTGCATGAATGAATGACACCGGGGCTCCATGTCTGGACTCTTTCGCAGGTTTGATTTCCTTGATCATTTCTCTCAATCCTTGTAAATATTCTGACTGGACATCTGCTTCGGTACCCCTGGGTCGTCAGCAAACTCTCCAGGCAGACATATTGTTTCTCCGTAGACAAACTCTGCCGGGGAGGCATCCATATCAGGTTTAAAGATTGTCCTAGGATCTAACAGTACAATGGGTAATGCTTCCATCCATTTAGTACCGTGGCAAATGAGGGCTGCTTTTAAGGTACAGTGCCATTTTTTCTACCATTCCGTTGCTTGCCGAATGGTAGGTGGTGTTGTGGTGATGGCAGTATTCCCAGAATCTTGCTAACTGAGCAAATAGTTCTGATTCGAACTGTCATCCTCTATCAGTTGTTGTGAGGAGTGGGTAGCTGATTCTCGATATCCAGGTTGACATGAATGCCGTTGTCAGAGTTTCCACCAAGATGTTATCGGTAGGTATTGCTTCCGGCCAGCATGTATACCTGTCAATGATTGTTAGCAGGTAGCGATTACCACCTGATGGTGGAAGAGGTCCAATGACATCCAGATGAATGTGCAAGAAGCATGCCTTGACATCCGGGAATTGTCCAATTGGAGGGCGCATGTGTCTGCTCACTTTGAATAGCGGGCAGCGTGGGCAAGATCTAATCCAGTTACGGCAATTGGGGTCTATTCCTGGCTATACAAATCTTTCGGACACCAGTCTGGTAGTTTCTCGAACACTGGGGTGAAATAGGCCGTGGAGACAATCAAACACTCTTCTGCGATGTGTGATTGGAACGTAAGGGCGTGATTGATCATGTTGTACATCACAATGTAGTCGTATATATTCCCGGGCACATCGACTAGCTGTAACTTCAATGCCGTGTTGTCTTCACTCAACAGGGTGTTTAGCTCATCATCTTCCTGCTGGGCTTGTGCTAGTTTGGCCACAGTTACAGACTGTGTTATACTGGATACCTGTGACACACAATCAGCTACCACGTTAGTTAAACCTGCGATGTGGCGTAAGCCTGTGGTGAATTGGCTTATGAACTCCAATTGAGAATACTGCCTTGGGGAGTATTTGTCACTGTTCTTGTTGAATGTGTAAGTCAAGGGCTTATGATCGGTAAAAATTACTTGTGGTCTGAAATGTTTGATCACTAAATATACAGCCAAAAATTTTCTATCGTAAGCACTCCAGCGTTGTTGTGCTGGTGACAACTTGTGCGAATAGTATGCTAGAGGTTGCCATGTGCCATCCACCAATTGTTGCAGGGCTGCACCAACACCAAACTGGTTAGTGCCACCACCAGTGCCAAAGGTGCTTCTAGTTTATTGTGTGCCAGCAGTGCGGCCTGAGCCAGGCTTTGATGTGTCACTTCCAATGCTGCATCAGATTCCTCATTCCATTGCATGGTTGCATTGCTGCGAACCTTTGGGCCAGCTAATAACGAGTTTAATGGTGCCTGCTGTTCAGCTGTCTGTGGTAGATGCCTTCTGTAAAAGTTTAACATGCCTAGGTATCTTCTTAATTCTTTGACCATAATAGGCTTGGGCATGTGTAGAATAGCGTCAGCTTTTCCGAGTAAGGGTGCTGAACCTGTAGCGGATATGCGATGACCTAGAAATTCCACTTCAGGTTGGCAAAACAGGCATTTCGCTGTATTTAACACTATCCCAAACTTCTCTAAGCATAGGTGTACTTCTTTTAAATGCTGCTTGTGCTGTAAATTGTTTGCAGAATATATGAGAACGTCATCCAGGTAGGCAAAACAGAAGGTCAATCCTCGTAATACAGAATCCAGAAAACGTTGCCATGTCTGTGCAGCATTTCCCAGACCAAACGTCATGAAATTACTTTCAAACAATCCAAAGGGTGTTGTTATGGCAGTGTTTGGTACCCCTTCTGGCGCTACAGGAATTTGTGTATAGCCCTTTGCGCAGTCTAGCACACTAAAGACTGTGGCACCGTGCAGCGCGTGATTGTAGTCCCTTAACAAAGGTACAGGATAACAATCCAGAATAGTTATGGCATTCAGTGCTCTGTAGTCGCCACACGGACGCCAGGCTCCACCTTTTTTTGGTACGAGGTGTAAGGCTGACGCCCATGGACTGGATGACGGGCGTATAATTCCTCCTTTAAGCATTAGCTCGAATTCCACTGTAGCTATAGCGAGGCATTCTGGTGGTAGTGTCCTAGGTTGACATAACACAGTCTGTGATTTTTATGTAGTGTACTGTATCATGCAACACTTTGTGCAGTGCTCCAGGTGGTTTCATTAATTCAGGAAAATCTGCTAGGGACTGCACGGTACTCTGTGTCTGCCATTTGAACCAACTTAATACTGGTACAGTCTGTGTCACGATAATAACAAGCCATTGATAGGTTGGTGAGACTGTCTATCAGGCAAGCATTGGCCAAGTCTGGCAAAAGTCTGAAGTGTGATAAGAAATCAGCTCCTAGTATTGCTTCTGCGACATCTGCTACTGTGAAATTCCATTTAAAATCTCTAGGGAGTCCCAAGTTCAGATTCTCTTGTTGTAATCCGTATGTTGAAATCTGTGAATTGTTGGCAGCGGATAAGTTAAATGTTGTGCACGGCCGGTAACAATGCAAGGACTTGATAGTATACTGAGATCTGAACCAGTGTCGATTAAAAATTTCCTGCCTGGCGCACCATCTGTTATAAAAAGGCGTCAAGATGCAGGAAGATAGGAGGTAGCATCTACTGCCACTTTCCGCTCCAATTTCTGCATCTACATCTACATCCATACTCCACAAGCCACCTGACGGTGTGTGGCGGAGGGTACCTTGAGTACTTTTATCAGTTCTCCCTTACATTCCAGTCTCATATTGTTCATGGAAAGGAGGATTGTCGGTATGCCTCTGTGTGGGCTCTAATCTCTCTGGTTTTATCCTCATGGTCTCTTTGCGAGATATACGTAGGAGGGAGCAATATACTGCTTGACTCTTCAGTGAAGGTATGTTCTCAAAACTTCAACAAAAGCCTGTACCAAGCCACTGAGCGTCTCTCCTGCAGAGTCTTCCACTGGAGTTTATCTATCATCTCTGTAACGCTTTCGCGATTACTAAATGATCCTGTAATGAAGCGCGCTGCTCTCCGTTGCATCTTCTCTCTCTCTTCTATCAACCCTATCTGGTACGGATCCCACACTGCTGAGCAGTATTCAAGCAGTGGGTGAACAAGCATTTGGAGAAAGAACGTGGGCTAATGCATTTACGTGCTTGCTCTCCATACCGACTATGATACCAACAAATGGTCTGTCTGTTCTCGGTTGTAGATTGCGATGCGAAACGACTTCCATGTCGTCATCGGCTACGGCTTCTCTGATTGACATTGATGCCATTCGACATTAGTTTCGATAGCTGTTTGCATAGGAGATTGACGTTGGCCGTTAGTGCATCGTAATCTGCCCAAGACACCATAGTAGATGCAGCTGCTGCGCTGACAGTTATGTCTACAACACTGACCTGTGTGTTCGGTGTGATCGCTTCCAGTATGCAGTCGGCGAGTTCTGCTACTGTGTCCAGTGACGTCTCGTTCTGCGTGCCGATGACTGCTTTTACCTGTGGTGGCAGGTGGGAACTCCACAGGGTATGCAGAATGCTATCTGGAATCGTGCCAGGGTCCTCCGTGCTGCGGAGATGGTGCAGGAACAGTAAAGGTTTCCTGTCACCAATTTCTTCTTGCGTCAATACTTGCCGGATTCTGTCTTCTTGAGAAATGGCTAAGCAACATATCAGTTCAGTCTTTAACCATTCATATGCATCCTCTGTTGGAGGAGCTGTTATGATATCCTGAACTTCAGTTGTGTAACGATGATCGAGTTGGCTTACTACGAGGGGAAACTTAGTTGTTTCTGCAGTTATTCCCGCGTACATGAAACTCGCTTCCAGCTGTGTGAACCACAGCATAGGGTTGTGTGGCCAAAAGGGTGGTAAGCGAACCGCTAGTCTTGACACTGCTGGCGTGTCCATATCCATATCTGCTGTTTGTTTTGCAGTCGGGGTCACCAATGTTGCGTAAGTAGGTGTGTACCCATGCAAACACAGTTAGAAATTGGAAACTAATGGAGTGTGAACTCAAGTCTCTCTTTTCATTTCTTTCATATATAACAGGCTGTCAAGTAAGAGAATACATAAAAGAGAATCGACGACAAAGAGAAAAAAGGTAGGTTTGAGGATCACAGTCAACAGCTCTCTTCTCTGTGACTCCCATGTGAACTGTGGAGATTAATCTCTGTGGTTGGCGCAAATTTTATGCGTCAGCTGCAATCAACATGTGTGGTAGTCACCACAGAGGCATTCAGTCATTCACTCTTACTTCACTCCATACATGAACTGAATAGGAAGGAATGCCTAATAACTGGTACAGTGGAAAGTAGCCTCTGTCATGCACCTCGCAGTGATTTGCGGATTGTAGATGTAATGCCTTGAGTAGATGCAATGAGGCACTGTAGCTTGTGATGTGCAACTTACCCAGACTACATTCGTGCAGTATTCCATACTGAGAGTACTTCATGACTTCCGACTTTAACTGCAGGTTCTAACCTTCTCCAAATTTTTTCATGCACATATCTGTCAGATATTTAGATCTTAAAATAGCTAGAAACTTCTGATTGCTTTAGAAATAATTTAAAAATGTGGGAGTTTCATTCCTTAAGGAACTGGAGGTTTGCTGTTTAGTGTCAAATTGCTATAGCTACTTGTCTTGGCTGAGGTTTGTTCTATGGATTATACTAGGACATCTATCATAATATTTTTATCTGCTTGAGCCTTAATACAATGTTACATGGGAATTATGTTATCAATTTAAGCTTGATTTTAGCAAACACTTTAGCCACCATATTGCTTGTCTTCTAATCCGATAATATGCCTTTGACAGAAAAGCAGGAATGTAATCTGTTTGTGTCAGGCTTTGTTAACTTCAATCAGCTTTTTGATTATCCATGGCTTTCATTGTATACTGCACAAAATTAGTACAGTTTTTACACAGTCAAGATGACAGGACTCTTATTTTTTTGTTATATCAGATGTAAGTTTTTGGTTAAATACATAACATAGTGATTTGAGCACACATTTCTATTGATAGTTGTAAGGATGATTTCAGTCTTATCTGAACCATATTTTATAGGTACAGACAAACATATTATGATTCTTGTCCTTTTGAACCTTTCACATTTTCTCAATCTATGTTATAGCTTGCTCAGTAGTTTAAATGATGTATTAAATTAAATTTTTGTTTAAGCTATTGTTGTTGAATTTAGAATATTTCTGTTTACAGTTATTGTGCCTATGGAATAATCACGTGCTGACTCAGAATTATCTAGTGTATCAGTGGACTATTCATACTGAACTCCTTCCTCCTTAGTAGAGTAATAATCTAATTGTTGTGTGCTGACATTATGAAGCTCCCGTGGTACTTTGATGTGTTGACTTGCTGTTTACTGTGATTATGCATATATAGGGTGATTATATTCAAAGTTAAATTTTCAAATCATTGTAGAAATAACACCACTGGTACGAATGACATCAAACTGCAATGGAATATTATCAGAGATGGGGAAATCGTATGGCAGATGAAAAATAAATAGTTACAAAATGTAGCAATAACACTGCAAGCATCATAATTTAATAGTTTTCAACCACAAAACAGAAATGAATTGTACAACAATGCTTAAGATGTGTGTTTCATATTAAACAAACTGTGCTACTCAGTGTATATGGGTGTAAAGGTGTGATACCATTAGTAATGTAAGCCCACCAACCACAACAGGTTCATATCACATTGAATGACAAAATTTGATTTTTAATTGTCCTGAGGCCAAAAACCACATAAAAAGAATCAATCAAGATCAAATCAGATCAGATTATTAATTTCTGTGCCATTGGCTCAAAATATGTTCAATATCTTGCCCACTGTTTTTCGCAACAAGTTGAAATCAAAAAACAGCATGTTCCACAACTGATTGAAGTGTTTCTGGGGTCATGTTCAGAATGTTTTGCACAATACATGACCTCAGTGCAGCTAAGTTTGCAATCAGAACACTGAACACAATGTCCCTGAGTTAGCTCCACAGCCAGAAGTAACATGGATTAAGATCAAATGATCAGGATGGCCAAGATGTAGGGAAATGGCGGCTGATTATTCTAGCTTTTCCAAAATGACGCTTCAGCAACTGCTTAACTGGATTTGCAATGTGTGGAGGTGCGCCATCTTGCATAAAAATAATCCCAACCACACATACAAGCTGTTGGAGAGCTGTAATGATGTGGTTGTGCAAAAGAGACTGACAGCACTTAGCAGTGATGGTACAAGTAACAGGATCAAAAGCATTTCTCTTTGTAAATGATGCTGTAGCCCCACACCACACAATGACCTTTTTAGGATGAAGGGGAATTGGTTGATTTGAGTGTGGATTTACTATGCCCATATTTGTTAGTTCTGTGTATTGACATATCTTGTCAGATGGAAGTGTGCTTGATCTGTCCACAAAATCTTCCACAGACCATCTCAAATGGTACCATATTCAAAGGTCTGTCATCCTAGACCTCACTGATGTTGGCACCAATCCTCATTTTTATATTGGTGTCTACTACTTGGAGAATGACAACTGTTTGTCACTCAAGATTTTTCTGCATCCCTGCAAGCAGGAATATGAAGAGTTTCAACCAGATGTATACCTGCTCTCCTTCACTTGGGGAAAAGATGTCAACTGCCTATAGGGCAACTTCCTTCCATAACAGTGTGATAGAAATGTGACAGATAAGAAGCTCTACCTGCCAAGTAGCGTGCTTGATGCAGTACTGTATGTGTCTCAGATTTGCTAACATACCCTTCAGCATTATAATAGCCAGGGTAATGAATAGAAGTTTGGGTGCCTAACTACACACATGCATTCTCTGGCACTCTTCAACAGAGTAGTTACTCATGGCACATTATTAAGTATTAATGGACTACTGCTTTAGACTTACTAGAAAGCAGACAGCTTACAAGAAATACAGTGCAAGATACCAGCAGTTGCCAGGCACCTCAAATGTGCAAGTTGTTTCCCAGTTTTTTATGAGAAGTCAGCGAGTAATGTTGGTTTGAATACTTATTACTCATAGCCAGAGAGAGAGAGAGAGAGAGAGAGAGAGAGAGAGAGAGAGAGAGAGAGAGAGAGAGAGAGAGAGAGCGAGCTACTCTGTGTCTAAATTAGCTTGTAAAATTTCATGCTGTAGATGTAAGCACTTGAACTAATATTGTTAAAGGCCACTAATCCAAGTAATCTGATCCCTTAAAGAATCAAACATGCTTGCATAACACAGCGTCAATAGTCTGATTACTTTAAAAATGAATTATTGTGTTAAATATTTGACTTCAAGTAGCTGGTGACCATTGCCACACTGCAGTCCACTTATCATGGGTTGGAAACCACTGCTCTGCACTGTTCACAACTGCATGTACATCATTAGCCTAAATCAGAGAGAGTAATGGATATAGGTCAGTATTTATTGTATTCCCAAACAGTATTCCATCAATACAACCTAATGTCTAACCTGGTTCATGATACCCAGCACCAGATGCATGGTGGCTATGTAACAGCTTCCAGGGGCAACAAGAATTTGAATTTCAACATTTTATATATTTTTTTATATTCAGTCAATAATTTAATACCTGTTTTGATCTACTCATTAACAAGGTATAATGTTAGGTCAAAGGTTTAACACAGTTTGACTGTAATATGGACATGATGGTGTTTTCAGTCAGTGTAGCTCATGATTGGCAAATTACACGGACTATATTAATGCAGTGTTTCATACTGAGAAAACTTGGTGACCTCAAACATAAGTTCAAATGTTATCTATTTTTTTTTCTTTTTTACTTGCAATTCAGATATTTAACACATTTAAACTGCTGCAAACATCTGATTGCTTTACAAATAATTTAAAAACTTGAGTGTTTGGTTCCTTAAGATATCATCGGTTCACTGTTTAATGTTGATTTGCTATTACTGCTTCTCCAGATGGAGGGTTCTTCTGTGGTTTATATTTTGCCTCCTTTCAGTGTATTTTAAACATGTACTTGAGTTGTAATACATTTAGTCCCTTGAGAATTACATTACCAATTTAAGCTATGTTTTAGCACACACTTTGGCCACCATATTGCTTGTCTTCTAATCCCATCATATGCCTTTGAAGTTAACAAGGGCCAACAAAATTAGATTACATTCCTGATTTTGTGAATTTCAGACTTCTGACCACTCATGGCTTTTATTGTATACAGTATAAACATTTGTTCTATCTTTACACAGTCATGTAGTGTTAGGACTCCTGTTCTTTTGTTATATCACATGACAGTTTTTACTTAATTACTCAACATTGTGGTTTGAGTGTAGATTTGTGTTAATAATTGTAATGATGGGTTCAGTGTAATCTGAATGTGATGTGTAAGTACAAAAAAACATATTACTCCTCTAGTGCCTCAAAGGTTTCACAGTCCTTAACTCTCTATGAGTACTTCCTCACCAATTGATGGGCATTATGTACTGTATTTTGCTCTAAATGTTTTTTCCACTATTATGGTTAAATTGTGAATATTTCTCTTTCCATTTAGTTATTGTGCATATGAAAATATAATATGCAGATACTTGGAGTGCCAGTGGTCTACTCATATTGATCTCCCTGCCCCTTAAGTGAAGTAGTAATCCAGGTGTGTGATTACATTATGAAGCCCTAAAGTTATTGTGGTGTGTTGTCTTGCTATGTATTTTTCAGTATGCTTTTGAATGATGCATTATTTAATATAAATGTTTAATGACTCTTGTATTGCAGTCTCATCTTAGTGCTATAAACTTCAGAAATACAGGACATAAATGTGTTACTAAATTCCTTGATGATTTCATTACATCGAACTCGAGTAGGCTTACTGATGGAGCTCCTGATGACATTTACTTAAATTGCGGTTTGTGCACTGTTTCCTTTATTACATTTGTGTGTAATATACACATGCACTCTGAACAAACAGTTTGGTCATTGAGTAAATATTTCAAGAATTTAAAAAGCACATTCATTGAAACTGACCATTTACTGTCACTCTTGTTCTAGAACTAAATATATATATAATATTAGAGGAAACAGTTGTATGTTGCTATCCACATATATGCTCATATCTGTATGATCTTCTGTGTATTACCTTGTTGGCTTCTTAAATGAAACATATGTACCTGACAGACAATGTGTAGTGTTTAGCTCCAGAAATGTCGGTTTGTGTTCTTTACATTTTGATTCCCACAGTTTTTCTTCATACGTGGAGAAATGTATGATGACTGATAAAAATTTTTTCTGCAAATATTAAAAGAACCCTTTCAATGTTATATACTATTTCATTGTTACATTGAGTTTTCTTCAGTTTTGTCAATTATATGGAACTGTGAAGATGGTCAGTGACAGAAACCAGCTGTAATAAGTTTCAGAAAGTAGCTGTGTCATGCATTTCTCAAAGACAGTACTTGCTTAATAATTTTAGGCAGAGCCTCTGTGTACCTCAATGTCTCTGTATGAAGGCGCAGACACACACACACACACACACACACACACACACACACACACACACACACACACACACACACACAATGTATCTGTTATACCATTTGATCATTATCCATCCTGTACCCTGACCACTACCACCACCATGAATGGGTCCCTTAGACTGTGGGCTTGTATTTCCTTTCTTACTGTCTCCCAATGTACCATCATATCCTGAGGAAATGACTGCTACAAAAGCTGTAGTTTTCACAGTTAACTTTTTCATTTGATACAGAAATTCTTTGTATGAATTTTTATGTCAGTATATACTCTGTTACAGTTTTTCTGTGTACTTGGCAGTTTGTGAAAAATTTGATAATTATTTCATGTTTATTTACTTTTCAATAACTTGCACTAATTTTCACATAAATTCTGCAAAGTACTTCATAAAAATTGAATCTGTGGTGTGTTTGAGTACTCATATCGATTCCACAATAGATTATTTTTCCTGTGTTCAGAGAAATTTTTAGATGTTAATATTACATTATGTAATCATCATTACCTTTTTCTGTTATCGAAGTCATTGGAATATGCTCTCTTTGAAAGGAAACAAAAGTTTTTTATGTTAGTGATGCTCTTCTCTAGCATTCTAATTAAGTGAGTTTTAAAAATACTTCTCTGTATTCAAAATAATTTTGTAAATGGTAGATAATGAAATTATTGGCCTACAGTTGAGTTGTTACAAAATCTTAATTTTTTATATTCTGACCAGATCAAGCATCATTCATTATTATTGGTTCAAATATTACAGGCCTTATTTTAATGAAGTTTCTGTTTATAGCTACGATATATGTGCATGTAACTGTGATTGTGTAAAAGCACATAAATTCCATTGTGGAATACAAGATATCATGTGAGCAGTGAGTGTATGTTGTAAATTTATGTTTAATGAGTAACAGTGCTGTTACTCATTCAAGAAATTTTGCTATCCATGAGAATATCCAATGCCTCATACAATTTTCTTTTTGTCATATGGTCCTTGACAATCTTTGAAAATGCCACCACATGACTGACAGCTATTAAGCTGTTAACTAAGTCTGACATTGCTTCCACTTATTTGCCAGACTACTGTACTATCACCTTTCCTCTCGGCCTCCCTTGGCCAACTCTTGTTTTTTCGACCCCGATGGTATTAGGTTGCGAGGCCAGAGGGTGTCTTTCATTTTCTTTCTCTAATCATTATGTGGAAGGGGGCAGGAGGGCATGTTCAGGTGTGGTGAAGCCAAGATTTCTTGTTGAGCAAATGCACAGCACAAAGCTCAGTCTTCAATGCTGTGGGTTATATAAGGCTGTTAATATGACCATGTAAAAATTGTCCTCAAAATCCAGAAAATAATAATCCTCAGATATGAATTACAAGTAAGCGGTGGTGATGTTGGAACAGGTCATAGAACAGTGTTCATATGAAACCAGTCTCACTCAGCTCTGGTTTTGGAACGAAATGTGCCCCGAGTTAGATATGTTTGTCTGCATGAAGTAAGCAGAATGGAGAATGAGCCTACTGCATAAGTTGTGCTATATTGTCATAACGTCTTTTCAAAATGTAAGTGAAAATGTGGAAGTATTTCACCAATGCAGAAAACGTAAGTTGTGTGGTCGAATGCAAGTAATGTTAATAGGCATTATTGTGGCATTGCTCTTGCACTCTGCCAGTATTCCACATAAGGTGTAATTCACCTCCTTAAATGTAGCAACTGCATTTTTGTGTGTTGGGTGAAAAACTGTAGCAGATTTAATGCTCTTTAGATACATACAGTTGGTGAAAATGGAGATGTAGCTCCAAACCTCATTTGAAAATAATAAATAAGTGATCAATTTGTGAATGACAGAATACCAACAAACTCAAGACTCACTACATTTGTTTGTGTTACTGCATGTTCACAAAATTTTTTGTTTTGTGATGTCCATAAAGTCATTCATTCATAACAGTTTGTTGTAAAGTAATAACCTCATTGCATGGTTATCACATCAATATTTTAAATACAAGCAAGTCACTGAAGTGGAGTTTCCATAGATCACTATTTTTTTTCATGTATGTTCTGCACATTATCATCCACATGTTAAAAATGTACCAGTAAACATCTGAGCCCTTAAAGAATCAAACACGCTTGCATAAAACAGCGTCAATAGTTTGATTACTTTAAAAATGAATTATTGTGTTAAATGTTTGACTTCAAGTAGCTGGCGTCCATTGCCACACTGCAGTCAACTTACCATGGGTTGGAAACCACTGCTTTGCACTGTTCACAACTGCACGTACATCATTGGCCTAAATCAGAGAGAGTAATGGATATGGATCAGTATTTATTGTATGCCCAAACAGTATTCCATCAATACTACCTAATGACTAACCTGGTTCATGACACCCAGCACCAGATGCATGGTGGCTATGTAACAGTTTCCAGGGGCAACAAGAATTTGAATTTCAACATTTTATATATATTTTTATATTCAGTCAATAATTAAATACCTGTTTTGATCTACTCATTAACAGGTATAATGTTAGGTCAAAGGTTTAACACAGTTTGACTGTAATATGGACATGATGGTGTTTTCAGTCAGTGTAGCTCATGATTGGCAAATTACACAGACTATATTAATGCAGTGCTTCATACTGAGAAAACTTGGTGACCTCAAACATAAGTTCAAACGTTATCTATTTTTTTTCTTTTTTGCCTGTGATTCAGATATTTAACACATTTAAACTGCTGCAAACATCTGATTGCTTTACAAATAATTTAAAAACTTGAGTGTTTGGTTCCTTAAGATATCATAGGTTCACTGTTTAATGTTGATTTGCTATTACTGCTTCTCCAGATGGAGGGTTCTTCTGTGGTTTATATTTTGCCTCCTTTCAATGTATTTTAAATATGCACTTGAGTTGTAATACATTTAGTCCCTTGAGAATTACATTACCAATTTAAGCTATGTTTTAGCACACACTTTGGCCACCATATTGATTGTCTTCTAATCCCATCATATGCCTTTGAAGTTAACAAGGGCCAACAAAATTAGATTACATTCCTGATTTTGTGAATTTCAGACTTCTGACCACTCATGGCTTTTATTGTATACAGTATAAACGTTTGTTCTATCTTTACACAGTCATGTAGTGTTAGGACTCCTGTTCTTTTGTTATATCACATGACAGTTTTTACTTAATTACTCAACATTGTGCCCGCATCTCGTGGTCGTGCGGTAGCGTTCTCGCTTCCTACGCCCGGGTTCCCGGGTTCGATTCCCGGCGGGGTCAGGGATTTTCTCTGCCTCGTGATGGCTGGGTGTTGTGTGCTGTCCTTAGGTTAGTTAGGTTTAAGTAGTTCTAAGTTCTAGGGGACTGATGACCATAGCTGTTAAGTCCCATAGTGCTCAGAGCCATTTGAACCATTTGAACTCAACATTGTGGTTTGAGTGTAGATTTGTGTTAATAATTGTAATGATGGGTTCAGTGTAATCTGAACGTGATGTATAAGTACAGAAAAACATATTACTCCTCTAGTGCTTTCAAAGCTTTCCCAATCCTTCACTCTCTATGAGTACTTCCTCATCAATTGGTGGGCATTATGTACTGTATTTTGCTCTAAATGTTTTGTTTCCATGATTATGCTTGAATTGTGAATATTTCCATTTCCTTTTAGTTTTTGTGCATGTGGAAAAATAACATGCAGGTACCTAGAGTGCCAGTGATATATTCATATTGATCTCCCTGCCCCTTAAGTAAAGTAGTAAACCATGTGTGTGATTACATTATGAAGCTCTCAGGTTATTTTGATGTGTTGTCTTGCTATTCAATGTGATTTTCTATATACTTCCAGATGATACATTATTTAATATGATTATTTAATCACTCATGTATTCCAATCTCGTCTTAGTGTTATAAACTTCAGAAATATAGTACATAAATGTGTTACTATATTTCTTGATGATTTCATTAAATTGAACTCAAGTAGGCTTAATAATGAAACTCCTCATGACATTTGATACGTATGCCATTTACTTAAATTGCGGTTTGTGCACTGTTTCTTTTATTATACTTGTGTGGCATATACACATACAGCATATGCACTCTGAACATACAGTTTGATCATGGGGTAAATAGTTTAAAAATTTTGAAGTACATACATTGAAAATTTTCATTTACTGTCACTCTACACTATCCACATATATGCCCTTTATCTGTATGATCTACTTTGTATTACCTTGTTGGCTTCTTAAATGAAACATGTGTACCTGACAGACAGTGTATAGTCTGAAGCACTGGATATGTATGTTTGCATTCCTTACATTTTGATTGGGACAATTTTTTTTTCCTATGTGGAGAAATGTATGACAATTGACAAAATATTTTTCTGCAAATATTAAAAGTACACTTCAACTATAATACACTATTTCATTGTTACATTGCTTTATTTTCAGTTTTGTCAATTATATGGAACTGTGAGGATGGTCAATGACAGAATGCAGGTGTTATAAGTTTCAGGAAGCAGCAGTGTCATGCATTTCTCAAAGACAATAGTTATCTAACAATTTTAGGGAGACTCTAAGTGCACATGAATGTCTTTGTGTGAAGACTTAAACACAAAAGTATCTTTGTCTACCATCTGATCATTTTGTATGCTCACCATCTCCTCAAGGGGTGACTCAGATTGTGGGCTTGGATTGAGTTCCTCCTCATTTCTTAACTTCTCCAGACATACCACCCTCTCCTGATTGTGGAAGTAACTGTTACAGAAACTTTAGATTTTGCAGTTAAATTTTTCATTTGATACATAAATTTCCTTGTGTGAAATTTGTATGTTAATACTGTTGCAGTCTGACAGTGTGCTGAAGAGTTTGTGTAAAATTAGATAATTTTTCATATTTATTTACTTTTCAATAACACTGGGAAATTCATGTGAACATCAGTGCAAAGTACTTTGTGAAAATGGAATTTGTGGTGTGCTTGGAGTACTGACTGTGAAAGAGAAACTCTTTGATATTTGTAATGCATAAGTTTGGTGTCACTGTCATTTGTACAATTAATGTCATTGGAATTTGCTCTCCTTTAAAGGAAGCAAATATTTCATATTAATCTTACTGAAATTCTTAAGTTAATGTAACTTTTTCAAGCACTGTAATGAAGACTGTTGTAAAAATGTATCTGTATTGGGCATGCTTTGTTAAATGGTAGAGACAAAAATTGTCGCACAATTTGCTTGTTAGAAATAACTTACTGTTTATATTATGATGGGATGAAGTAACTTTGTTTCAAGAATAACAGCTAATTATTTGACTCAGAGAGCTGGTACTGATAGCTAAGTTGTAGCCTGAATGTAGCTTTTGTTGTGTAGATGTACACAACCTCCCATGTGCAATAAAAGATAACCTGTAAGAAGTGTCTGTAATGCTTTTGTTCTAAAAGTTTTATTTATTCAGTAACAGTGTCATTACTGTATAAGTAACAACTTGATTCCTTTTCTGTGCACTGATATAAAATTGTAGTTAGACTGCAACTATCATGTACAAAATTTCACAATCCATGGAAATACTCTGTCCTTCATACAACAATGCTCCTTTTTCATCAGGCACTCTCTGACAGTCTTTGAAAATGCCACCACATGACTGACTAAGCTGTTACCTAATTCTGACATTGATTCCACTTATTTATCAGACTACTATCACCTTTCCTGTCAGCCTCCCTTGGCCAACTCTTGATTTTTCGACCCCAATGGTATTAGGTTGTGAAGCCGGGCGGTGTCTTTCATATTCTTTCTCTAATCATTATGTGGAAGGGGGGAGGAGGGCATGCTCAGGTGTTGTGAAGCCAGCATTCCTTGTAGAGCAATCACATAATACTAAGCCTGGTCCTCCAAGCTGCAGGTTATTTGTTTAAGGCTGGTAACATACCCATGTAGATGTCCCCACACACCTGAAAATAATCATCCTCAAATACGAATGCGAAGTAAGAGGCGGTGAGGTCGGAAAGGGTTATTGTGGATATGTAGAGAGCAGTGTTCGTATGATATCACTCTGATTAAGCTCTGGTTTTGTAACAAAATGTGACCACAGTTGGAGATGTTCTTTGCATGAAGTAAGTGGTATGGAAACATGAGCCTACTGAATAAGGAAGCACCCTTGGAAGAAGGGTTGCTGGGTTTGGTTGTGATTCCACTGAAAGGCGTTATGAGGTGTTTTGGAAACACATAATCTCACATTGCTGCCACTACTACATGGACAATACTGGAGTGGTGTATATCAATGAGGTGAACTCGATGGTTACTGAATAAATGCAGATGAGACAGAGCAGACTCCTGTTCTGTAATACCAATGACAGTGTGCAGCAGATGAAGAACATAATTGTGGCTGCCAGATCTGAAGAGGAGACCAAAGTGAAAATGATTACACTATGCTGTGATGGAACACTGCCAAAAGTTACTACTTCTTATCAAGGCAGTCTCTCTTCAGTGCACGGCCTCTCAAGTAGTATGATGTCTGAAGGTCTCTGTCCTGGAGCTCACGGATGTGTGCACTGTTCCTACTGTCCGTGACTATTACTATGAAGACAGTGACTGTTTGTTGCTTATGATCATTCTCCATCTTTGCCATCATATGAAGAGTTCCAGCCAGATGTGGACCTGCAGTACTTCACTTGGGGCAAAGGACATCAACTGCATGTAGGGCAACAGCCTTGGTGGAATTGGCAATTCAAGAGGACTACCTGGCCAACAACATGCTTCACCGGTACTGTACAAGTCTGACCTTCCCTGACGGCCATCAGCATTATAGATGCTGAGGTTGTAAATGGCAGTTAGTCCCAAACTACAGGTAGTATATTCTCTGGCACATTTCACTGTAGTAGATGTGGCACATCAAGGTATTCTGATGAGTTTTCAGCTGATAGTAATATTTAGTACCATTGGACTATTACTTACACCTAATCAGAAAGCAGCCAGCTGAAAAGAAATATAGTCAAGATGCAAGCAGCAGCCCGCACCTCAACAGGATGTGGTAATGACAGTGCCTGTTTAATGATCAGCAGCTCTTATGTCAGTGAGAGACACTTTTCCCCCTCTCCAAACCCCCTTCCCCTCGACCTGCTCTGTTGCTCATATAGCAATAGAAGCAGCATATAGCAAACAGCACTGAGTATAAAGTCACTCTGTATTTAAATTAGAATGTAAAATTTATGCTCAGTGTGTTAGTACATAAACTAAAATGGCTAGTGTATAGTTCTCCAAATAATCTTTTAATGTCATATTTTATTTCTTCAATTATGTGAATGGAAATAATTGTAAATCGATTATAATCTACGTCACATCACTGTAATATTGGTTAAATATGTATTATTAGTATGTAGTATAGTCATAGACATCTCAAAAATAGTTTCAGAATGTAAGTCTAAATGTGGAACTATTTCAACAATGCACAAGACAGAGGAAGTTCTGTGGTCTGATGTATGTAATGTTAGTAGACATAATTCTCCATCTCTTTTGCACTCTGCCATCAACCCAGCTGATGTTAAATTGAAGGAAGTTAACTATACAATTGTATCATTAGATATAAGGTGAAAAATTGAAACAAATGTAATGCTCATTACATTCACACAGTCAGTGAAAATGGAGATGTAGCTCTGAAACTTGTTGTACAATAATTAAAAAATAAATACCTATGAATGACAGAATATTGACTTGATTAATGCTTACTTAACATTACTATTTCTATTATATTGACAAATGTTGTTGTTATGAACAAACAACTTTATAGACATATCATGACAACAGTTTCTTAGAAATTTATAACATGCTTGCATGGTTATCATGTAGATATCTTGAATACAAACAGGTTAATGCAGTGGATTTCCAAACGTGTCTAATTTACTTGTGGAAATTTTGTAGCACATGGATGACAAGGTACAAATGTACCAGTAAATTACAGATCCATTAAACAATCAAACTCCCGTGTGTGAAGCAACTTTAATAGTCCAATTACTTTAAAATGAGTTTGATTACTTCACAGTGAGTTAGTGTGTTAAATATTTGACTTCAAGTACAATAACAAACCTTACCTAAACTTTTTCCACTTATGTTCTAAAAGTTAATTGGATTCCATTAAGAGGTCACATTCTCAAATACTGGATAAACAGACCCCAGGTAGCAGCATGCTGTCAGTTACACTTCTTAAAGACAAGTTCACAGTGCCTAAATCTAATACTTGTTTCTTTCTGTTTTAAACTTATAATATATTTCCTAATGTGCAGTTTCAGATTATGAGGGCATTTTAAATTTTCAGAGTTGGTCAGTCATTATGTGGAATAACAAAACTAAAAACTGTCTAATTCCAGGGGCAGTGATTTTTTTTTAATTTTTTTTTATTTATTTTTTTATTTATTTTTTTTTAATGCTCCAACAGGTCTTTGTTAGTACAGTAATATTTATTCTGAATGCCAAGTCTACCATTACTGGTATTAAAATAATCCTCTCATTTTGGATTCTGCACTTCTACACAGTTGCAACTGTACTGTGTCTCAATAATGGTATACATGTGGCTAAAGATCAATGTGATACAGTACACTACATCCCACAGTTGGATGTATTTGACATTTGGAGCCCAGTGCTATCTTACATACTCAGCACACTAACATAGGGTGGTCAGATGAAGAACTTTCAGTGAGAGGTGTAAGGATGTTACACTAACTTCTTAGATTCTAGTATTTTATTATTTTCAATATTGCTCTACATTCAGCTTTCAAATGTTCATGTTTATATTTTCTGTTCAACAAACCTTCAGATTCTCCTTTCCTGGATATGAATTGAATTGTCTGCTTGTGTGCAAAGTTTAGAAGTTACCTCAATCTGTCTACTGTAGGGAGAGAAATTAATTCCTATTTGCAGTATGCAATAACTATAAATCATCATCTGCATCATTGTTAATAGTTTATAGTGGTTGTTGTAATTCAGTGAGCAGCTCATCAAATTTGTCAATCTGATTGAAAGACACCTGGAATATTTGTATTGACTTGAGTTGGCCCACTAGTAAATCCTGCAACTTCTCATTTGCCGAATTCAGAGCTTCTGGAAAGGAGTGTTTTTCACTGCTGCATCAGTCGTGGAGGGATGTGATTACTGAGAAAAGTGAATGTGTGTTGTGACATAACTTCTGCGCTCACTGGCTTTTTCCTTTTTTTCTTGTCTTCCAGAGAATAGTGATCTGACTGGAAAGTGATTTCTTTGGGTTTACTAAACTTGAACCCAAAATTCACCGTCACATGTGATATTACTTCCATGTTATAAATTAATGACACAGGCTAGTGAAGATGCCCATTTTGAAAACGCCGAAATTCACTTTCTCTCCATTTTGTTTCAAGCTGTGTACAATTGCATGTTACATTCATACAATCATTCATACTAATTATAATGTGCATGGCTCAAACTTTTGGAATAGAGAGTGTGATGTTTACTGAAAACCACTATTCTACAAGCTGAGATCACTTTCATTCTCAGTTACTCAAACACAGTTTGTGGGTGAGAACAGAAAAATTATTGCGAAGTAAACAAAACATGATAAGCAGTTAAGTAAATAGGACATTCTTAAAATTTGTAATCATTGCACCAAAAAAGATGACAAAATCTGATTAAACCTTCCATTCACTTCCTTATTCACTTTCCTAAGGAAAGTGAGAAAAACTGCTCTCTTCAATTGTCACAAGTAAAACACCACCCAGTTCACTCTGTAATGCAAATAGTTCCTGAGGAAAAGATACTTAAAGCTGTGAGAACTTGAATTTGCTAAAAATTGATGCCCAAAACAAAGACAGTAGGTTTTAATGTCAAACAAAACAGGGTTTCAGATCTCTCTTAAGTGATACCCCTTATGTCCATTATAAACAGAATTACAGGGGTATCCTGTTCTGTTTGTTTTTTAATAAGTGTTTGGTATTTGATTTCTGCAAGTTTTCACTGCCGGTGCACTGTCACGCTTAGCACTGGTGGACAGTTAGAGTGGTGCAAGTGTAGTAGACCTAGATAGTGTACACAGGAGCTGCTATATGCTTTAATTTCTGTTTGAACGAGTTAGTGTGCCGGATTAATCACCTGAAGATGCTGGCCAGGTGAACCTCTTGGCTGACGTTATGTTCTGGCTGGAGCCTGGTTATGAGTAATAATGATATAGTAATGCTGGACACGAAAGCAAGATCACATATGAACATAGTTTTATATTACATTGTACATAGCTCCTGAGAGCTTACATACAGATACAATACACATCATAGTGTTATGCCAAATGCTTTAGTTGTGTATGAAAGCTCTTGATGTATGAATTCCAAAGACGCTCTGTTCACCTAATACTTGCATATAAAAGACTGCCACTAGGTTCTTTCATGTGAGATATTCTTAACACCGCAATCAACATACTTAGTTCCAAAATGCTGATTTCTTGGGGTGTATGAACTAGAGGATTTTTTAGACCTTTGCAGGTGCAGAAGTGGTTCAATGTCATGTTGTGTATTTGTCCAGTGCCACATCAGGTCAGTGAATAAATCACCAAGAGAATTAGCTCATTTCCATGATTATGAAATCCTCATCACTGAAAATATACAAATACTGCTCAATGTCATATGATGATCAGAAACTGTGCAACAATGAAGATTTCCCCACGAACTCCATAGATAACTACTCCAGACTAGTTGTGCACATCACATGGAAACTTGCTACCCTCCAGTGAATGTGAGGTATGAGTGAAGATCGGCAAGATGTGTCACCTGTTAACGTTAATTGTCTGATATTGTAATTAGCTATCTCTTGCCAGAAGGAGCTGCATTTCCTATAATTGTCATGATGGTATTGCTTTTACTTGGCAGGAAAGACCCAAGGAGTTTCAGACAGTTAAAGGGTGCCCACAACACTTAATGCATGCAAGATTACTGCACAACTTTTACAACCTTGAAAGATGCCCCAGCTATAGGAAGCAATGGTTAGGCACAAAAGCTCTCCTTCAGTAGTAGACCTCTGTTTTCATATGAAGCAGGGTCTGTAACTAAAAGACATGGCCTATATTTAAGGCACTGTGCTACAGTAACTGGGAAAACTCGATAATCATTAACTCTTTGTCTTCCTACTGACAGGCTTTTTCCATTTGGACTGCACAGTGCACTGTATATCCCCTGTATTGCTATGTGACCTGGAGCTATGGTAGCTCTGCTAACAGAAGGGTCTGTAGTGACTGCAGCATGGGAGTTCAGGCTCCAGGTTGTATTTCTGGTGCTGCAGAGTGGAGACCTGTGTCTGTTACATACACTAACCTGTCTGTATGTAGACAGGTACCCTCCAGAGAGGAGAATCTAGCTTAGTTAGGTAGGGCTATTCCAGCAGAAAGCCTTGCTAACAACTGGAACATCAGACATTGCTGGGAGTGTTGTGGTGTGACACTGTGATTACATTGCAAACGCATGGCATTAAAGATTCTGTGGGCTGTGACCCTTTCATTTTACTTCTTAGGTTCATTACTCATGTAACCAAATACAAGTGGTGTGACACATATGTTACAATGCAGTGCTGGGTAAGTACAAGTTGACTAGTACCAAAAATTATTTTTGGGGGGATGCAAAAGTTGCTTAATTGTAGCTTGCCCAATGGTATTGGTATTTATCAGATAAGATGCAATCCAAAGCTGCTTCTTTCTTCTTGTGAATTTCCATATGGCTTCCAATTAACAATCTTCATTCAGATACCTAATCTGTAATGTTATAGTGCTTCTTTAAAGGCACCCACACTCTATACTTATATCCAATCTCCATTAATCACTCGTACCTTCATATTTACTACTGGAAAATCCAAATATGTCTTGATGGATTGCAGCACATATTACATCATCCATACAACAATATTTTACATGATCTGAGACACCAGAGATCAGACATTGCATACTGTTACATCTGTTAACACATTTTTTTTTTAGTTCACTGCTTCTGGCATTTGCTACAGGAGAGGACTACTATATCATTGTTCTCATGCAATTTTTGTAAAAACTATTGTGCAACTCTGAGTGTCTATCACAAAATTCTTTGCAGTCAACTAAAAGATGAAAATGAGAATTTCATTCCCTAGCAGTGTTCCATACTGTGCATAAATGAGAGTTTGAGCATAAAGTAGACTATGTCATTGAGACAACATTCTACCACATGAACCATTCAATGATGGATTGGAAGCCATCAAAAAGACAGCACTGCAACCCCCTGTTGGCTGTAGGTAAGACTAGGAGAAGCACTAGGCTGGTATTGGACATGAGGGCAATTAATAAAATAATAATCGTGTGAGAATCTGAGCAGAAAATTTAGTTCAACAAGTACAGTGGAGCCAAGGATCAAGTACCTCGTTTCCATCAATTTGAGTATGTCGTATCGACAGATAAGTCTAAACAGAGCTCCTGTAATGTACACTGCTTTTATTTCTGCATGTCATACCTACCCGTTTAGAATGACAACAGTTACTCTAAACATGAGTGTTGGTGTGTTTATAATAACATTACATGATGTGTTAGGCCCAGAATTACTACAAAGAATTACTTTATATGTGGGTGATTTGATGAATGCCACACAAATTTTGGAAGTGCACATGTCATTGGTAGAGAATGTTTTAGAATACTTTCAGCAATATAGCAAGTATAGATGTAGATGTAGATGTATGATGTTAAAGGCAATATGAAAAAAAAAAAAAAATTTCTAGACAGAGGGAGACAGAGAGAGACAGAGAGATAGAGAGATAGAGAGAGAGAGATATAGAGAGAGAGAGATATAGAGAGAGAGATATAGAGAGAGAGAGAGAGAGAGAGAGAGAGAGAGAGAGAGAGAGAGAGAGAGAGAGAATGAATAAATTTCTTCTGGCACATTATTATGCCTCAATATATCGTAATTGACAAAACAAAAATACAAAGAGTTCATAACTTCCCAGTATACCAAACAGGTGCAGTTAAAAGTATCTTCAGATTTAGCCAATGAACATTGTCATTTTGTTCCAAACCAGTTTTTATATGCAGAACAATTACAAAATTTTGTACGCAGACTGATCCCTTAGATTGGGTCTGAAGTAATCCAGTCTGCTTTTAATAAGATCAAAGATGCACTAGCAAATAAACAGTTGGTGTACCATATGAATGTCCCAGGATTTTTGCTTGTCAACTGATGCTTCATTTACCAGGTTGGGAGCTTCTCTCTTCCAAATTAGGGGTTTAGATGGTAGATGAAGTGTCTGTACACTACCCTTTCCTAATGGGCCTACACAGCCATTGAATATGAAGTTGTCACAATTATTTACCCTTTCAGGAAATTCCACCACTATTTTGTTGATAATTACACCAAAGTATATTGTGGTTGCCAACCTTTAAGCTTTCTTCTCAGTTGCAAATTAGTGTATGCAGAAGTGGTTCACTTCAGTAATACAATTTAAAAATAGTTTGTCATGGAACAGAACAATGTAGTAACTGACACATTACCATGTTTACCTGAAGAAATATCCAGTAACTTTTGCTCTGAGGGATGAAGTTCTAAATATAATGTCTTTCTGGTGCATGATAACACTTATTGTCTGTGTTTCATGTCAGCAGCAATGTGTGTCATCTCCAAGACAGGAATCCTAGGTGGAGAGAAATCAGAATACAATCTGCACTTGACCCACCTAAGACACTAGTTAGATACTATGTGCTTCACAATAATGTATTATTTTGTTGTTGTTTTACCCAGTATAACTGGTGTAATTGCATTCCAGAGGACAGCCTGGAGAACCTAATCTTGTACATCCATTAAGCACTGGGGATCCTGAAGTGGTTAAATGTGCTGAGAAAATCAATGGCTATTGCTATTTTCCTTACCTGTAAAAGAGAGTAAAATGGATTATCCACAAACATCTACTCTGTCAAAGTGTGAAACCTCCAAACTGTGGCTCTGAAGGTGAGCTCCACCCAGTCTGGGTGGAAGAAGAGATTTAGGTGACATTACCTCATGCTCAAGAGTTTGCTTTCCAGTTACGGTCCTCTGCTGCTGTGCACATTCAAATCACCCACTATATGCACAGGCACTCATATGAAGCTAAAGTTTAGGAGCACTGTGCTGCCACAAAAAGCTGAACACAGGTTGTAAGTCAGCTGGAGTGAGACGTGGGCTGCCAGATTCACTTGGACACAGATCTCTAGTGTGCCTGGTGAACTGAAGAGATCAGCAACGAAAAGTTATAGTTTATTATCTAGAAAAATGTATTTTAGTATAGAGGTCTAGTAGGTACAGGTAGTACATATACATAATAAAGATGGGATGGCAGGCAAGATTGTGGAATGAGGACACAGTAGCATGTTCTGTTTCCCACAACCTACATGAATGCATTTGAAATTTCAGATGAGGAATCATAATTCAGGTCTTAGATATGGTAGCCAGGTAAGCTTGCAGCTCAGTAATATCACAGACAAAAAATTTAGAGCAGCCAGCTACTAGTCAGACTTGGGACAAACTATATGATACGAGATTCAAAACTTTCATGGCTTTGTTGACATTTTCTATCGTAAGTGGCCACGATTTCTTTTTTATATATGAAAAGTGGTCAAAACACTTCATCATAAATTTTAGTATTTCTATCAAACAAAGATTTGATAGATTCATCCACATTAGTCCATGTTGATGTAATTCAATAGCTGAAGTGAAAAACGTATAAGTAGTTTATCAGATGATAGCGAAAATCAAAAGATCCTAATTCCCAATACTAAAATAATATGGACACTTGCAAAAAACATAAAAATATACGTGGACACTACATTAAATGGCGAAAATGTGTGGATGTCAGCATAAATGATGGGGAATGCTATGTTTTGATGTAGCAAAACATTTATAAAGATTTGATATAGCACTATGGCAACAAAGGAGTTACTACTGTAATTTTGTGTTTCCTTGTTAGAGTTGTGGGGCATTTCAGTAGCAGTGCTATCATGTATAAACACCGCTGTGTTTCGGGCTTCCATATAAATCTGACCACTAACAAAATCTCTAACCTTGGCTATGGTGTACGAAAGAAGATGTTTCTGTAAAGGATAACAGTTCAGGGCTGTTAGAGTTTAGATTAGTGAGGTTTCCCGCTTTAGGCCCAAGAGTGTCCTGCAGTTGTAATTAAGTGAAGGCAGCAGCTTCTAAGCAGTCAGTGTATTAATTACATGTCACAAAGTACAATCAGTAAGTCTATAATAACTGTTCCACATTCAGTGCCATTCTGCTCCAGATAACTTTACTTCTGCTCTTATGTGTTACCTTCTTTAGGACCGCCTGAATCTTTTGAAGTGTGTAGATTGTTGTTTTTTATGGATCACACCTACAGATATCTATTATGAGGTTTGATGTAAGAAAAAGAAAGATTAATTTCTACATCTACATCTACATCCATCTACATCCATACTCCGCAAGCCACCTGACGGTGTGTGGCGGAGGGTACCTTGAGTACCTCTATCGGTTCTCGCTTCTATTCCAGTCTCGTATTGTTCGTGGAGAGAAGGATTGTCGGTATGCTTCTGTGTGGGCTCTAATCTCTCTGATTTTATACTCATGGTCTCTTTGCAAGATATACGTAGGAGGGAGCAATATACTGCTTGACTCTTCAGTGAAGGTATGTTCTCGAAACTTTAAAAAAAAGCCCGTACCGAGCTACTGAGCATCTCTCCTGCAGAGTCTTCCACTGGAGTTTATCTATCATCTCCATAACGCTTTTGCGATTACTAAATGATCCTGTAACAAAGCGCACTGCTCTCCGTTGGATCTTCTCTATCTCTTCTATCAACCCTATCTGGTACGGATCCCACACAGCTGAGCAGTATTCAAGCAGTGGGCGAACAAGCATACTGTAACCTACTACCTTTGTTTTCAGATTGCATTTCCTTACGATTCTTCCAATGAATCTCAGTCTGGCATCTGCTTTACCAACGATCAACTTTATATGATCATTCCATTTTAAATCACTCCTAATGCGTACTCCCAGATAATTTATGGAATTAACTGCTTCCACTTGCTGACCTGCTATTTTGTAGCTAAATGTATTCGTAGCTCATTAAAGTTGTCTACATTGAGACTGAATTGCCATACCCTGCACCATGCGTCAATTCACTGCAGATCCTCCTGCATTTCAGTACCATTTTCCATTGTTACAGTACTTGGGCACAGTCAGCTTCAATGATTTTGTGCTGCCTTCTTGCAACCTGTGATTCTGTTCCTGCTCATGCCACATAAAACAGGTAGCTTCATGTTTCTATCTCGGTGTGCACGTGTAAATCTCCACTAGAACACACATGCTACAAAAATATCTGTAGCTAAAAATCTTGGGACATCAAATCTTTGTGTGTGCCTGTGCACAACACATCAGTTACCCACAGATGAGTCACTGCCTGTCTTCAGTTTTTGTTGTTGTCATGTTATTGTAATTGGTAAATGGTTGCACAATTGTGTTGGTGGCTAGTGCAGGTAGAGGAGACACAAGGATGATAACTGCTTTCAAATAATCGAGGTGTCAGTATTTTATGGTGGAAGTGAGGGACCACTTGAAGTCCGATTCATATGTAGGACAAAAATCCCCAGGGAATCCAAAATGAAGATGATTAATATGTGTCAGAAGGTGTAAGCCTACAACTGTGTGAAATCTTGCAGTTGGAATTAGCCCTTCACTGTTAAATTTGGTTGATCCCACGTGGCTCCCCTAGAAATATCATGTAATGTACAGTTGTCTTGTCAGTTGAAATAGAAAGCTTGGTATAATGTGTGACCTGTGATTAGCGAAAGTCAGAAACTGATGACACACAGTTTCACAGTGGCTGAGGATCCCGCAATTTAAAAAATGCTTTAGAAATAACAATTGACCCCTACCAAATTCCAAAAGCTTGATGTGCCTTTTTAGACTACAAAGAATGATCTCATGCCACATGTGATTTTTAGTATGGTCATATTATTCTTTCAAAAGTACCCTGCTACTTAAATGGAAACTTTTACACATTGCAGTGTACAGTTTTGTAATATGTCTGTGTTGTGGGGACATTATCTGGTGGCAAATAATGCAGATAATCTGAGCTCATTATGTAGCTCTAATTGCAAAAGTACTTTTGTAACATTCTGTTACCTAAATCTGATGTCGTTATTTTCTCTAAACATAGTTGGCTGTGAATTACATGTTGAGATTGTCAGACAATTTCTTCCATAAGCGAAAGCTCGTAGTTTATAAATTTTTGGCTTGAAATTACTGTATGTTCAATCTCAGAAATGTCTGAGAAGGATTTTTAAGCATTTTTTAAATTATTATACTTGGAAACAATTACAAATAAGTGTATTGTTCAAATTTTGTAGCAGTATAGGCTAAGTAAAATCCTTCTAATGCAGATGACAAATTGATGTGTTACGTAGGTACTGTGCGTGAAAACTGCTAGCAGTGAATAGTCTAAACAGACAGATGTGTCTCAATAATGTCCAGTTTCAGAAAATTATCATACCATGAAAGATGCTTGTTGGTTATGTCTACAATAAGACAGGCCATTCATTATATGCTATTTCTCACAAAGTAAATCTGCAGTTGCCAACCCACACAATTTCAAAGTATGTGAACTACCTACATTAATTGTATAGAAGTTCTCATTGCTTGTCAAACCTCAGTCCATGCAAACATGTTCAAGATATGTTACTTGGTGCCTCCATATGCACAACAAAAAAATGACACACACACACACACACACACACACACACACACACAAACACACACACACACACACACACAAGCCACAGTTGTTAGACTTAGGAAGGTGAATGATGTTTCCAGGAGAATAAAGCATGGGGAAAATGTCTTGCATATCCAGTTTCTTCTACACCATTGTATAGAGTTGCATTCATCTTATCCCAACAGTATGTTCCTTTGTACATAGTGTGTTATAAATTTCTGTGCATGTTTCAGAGTTGTGGTTACATATAGCTCCTTCCACATCTGCATCCCTAACAGTTTTTTTTCAAATCACTGATTGTTTCCCTACTAGGAACTGATATGTGGATTATGCTGATTTAGGTACCCCCAAGTGTTCCACAGGTATGACTAGTGCATACCTGCATTATCTGTTAAGCCCTCTGACTCTTGATCAGTCTTGTAGAAAAGCTGTAAACTGATTTACAGATATTGTGCAAATGATGTACACTATACAGTTTTATACTAACATGACTTTTTTCCATATTTATTACCACCAGAAAATACTATGCACATCAAATGCTTCTATGCAAGTAAATTTGCTCATCAACCAGCCTACCCCTCTCTCCTATGACACAGTACCACAGTAGCAAATGCAATCACTGTCTGAAGTTACAGTAATTCCTAGATGCAATATTTTCAGTATAGTTTGACAAAAACTAACATTCCTTGTGTAGCAAATGCTCACAGCAGTTCCAAGACATATGTTTATTAGATACTTAGTGTAATGTGCTTTGTCAATGGCGACATCCATACTAGTGTAATTGGGCACTGAACTCCACTGCTGGTTTTTCTGATGGGTGTGAGGAAGATGATGGGAATGTGTCCATGGATGTCTCCTGGTGTCAAAATAGCAACATTTATTAATAAACAGCAATATATTGGTTGTGGGCACTCTAGGTGAGGGTTGCTTCCATTCGTAATATTTTTGGTGGTGATAGAGGTGACAGGTGGATGTTCACAAACGCGCCAGCTGCTGCATCTGTAATTGCATTGGCATAACTTGAATCTGCTGCGTTGCCAGTGGCACTCCAGCCTTCCAGGACATTTTGCTGCAGCTGGAACAACTCACTGTGGGACTCAGTCATGCTGGCAACTGGGGGGTGTGGCAGGACAGATCAGTGCCCTGTCTCAGCAGACATCCCCAGCACCGACACTCTGGTGTGAATGGGCCAGCGTCCCTGGCCCTGCCCCAGTCATGGTGTTCAAGCCAGCAGCATCCAGGATAATGCCGACAGTGCATTATCACAAAGCACCCCAAGCAATGGCTCCAAAGACAGTGTCCTAAGATAATTAAGGCTGGATAGTTATGGCAGTGGAGTCACTCTGGCAGCTCCTGGGAAACTACGTGCATTATGACAGTGACTATTACAATGATTGTGATTGCAGTTACAACTCTGAACTGGTGGTGGTGGTGGTAAGTAACACGGCTCTGTGTCACTCAAACATCTCAAGACAGATGATGGTGATGAGCGGGCTGCCGGTCCTTAAATGTGGCTTTCTTGCTGGTCTGCTGTTTTTCTTTCCCAGTAGGTCAGGGGAATATTCTGGTGTTGCTCAGCTGGCCTATCTGATCCAATTACTGCCTCGATGTTGGTGCCCTGGCTTGCAGTGAGCTGCTTCTTGTCATGTCTTCTCCTGTATGGTGAACTGGCTGTTGACACAGCATTATCCTGTGTTACTGTACTCGGCACTCCACCGACCAGTTATGCCACAGTATCATAGCACTGAACTGCACAACTGAGTGTAACACACACAGATTCAGGCTCCTAATACTCCTTCACTTTTTAACTATCTTTATTATTCCAAATTCCTAGCTTTAACTAATTTAATCACTCTCATCTTTCAACACACTATAGTTTGTTCAGTCCCCAATTCAAAAATTGTATTGCTTTCAGTTTTAGAGTAAACAGGAGTAGAAGTCAACTTCCTCATTAGTGTGGTTCCTGAACTCACCTCTAGGTTTTTAATATGGGAATATGTAAAGCGTATTGTATACTCTTTACCAATAAGAACAGTTGTTGGGTTTTTAAAGTGAAGGTGTGCATCTTTCATAAACTTGTTCTATAGCGAAAAATTATACTCTTTACAAAAATAGTGTGTTGCTAATGCTTTATCAGGAATGATGATATTATTAGTTTTATATTTCAATATACTGAAAGCATATGAAGACTGATCAATTTGTAATACAGAATGGGCTTATCGTTGTTTTTTGAAAATGTTTTCATGGGATACATCTTATCAGTGGAACATGATTCCACACATTTGCCAAAACACTCAAATCAAGTATTACCAAGGCACCACCTGATTTTCATCTGTAGGATGATTCTTCCTCTATGGACCTCCTTACTTCATTCAGATATATTTGTTTAGCACAAACTGAACAGTCAACCAACAGCTTGAATGTATCTTTATCAACAACAAAATTTAATTTTACAACATTTATGAGACATCACATTTATTGTATGGATAATTGTTCATACAATAACATTTTTGTTGTTGTGGTCTTCAGTCCTGAGACTGGGTTGATGCAGCTCTCCATGCTACTCTATCCTGTGCAAGCTTCTTCATCTCCCAGTACCTACTGCAACTTACATCCTTCTGAATCTGCTTAGTGTGTTCATCTCTTGGTCTCCCTCTATGATTTTTACCCTCCACGCTGACCTCCAATGCTAAATTTGCGATCCCTTGGTGCCTCAAAACATGTCCTACCAACCGATCCTTTCTTTTAGTCAAGTTGTGCCACAAACTTCTCTTCTCCCCAATCCTATTCAATACCTCCTCATTAGTTACGTGATCTACCCACCTTATCTTCAGCATTCTTCTGTAGCACCACATTTCGAAAGCTTCTCTTCTCTTCTTGTCCAAACTAGTTATCGTCCATGTTTCACTTCCATACATGGCTACACTCCATACACATACTTTCAGAAACGACTTCCTGACACATAAATCTATACTCGATGTTAACAAATTTCTCTTCTTTAGAAATGCTTTCCTTGCCATTGCCAGTCTACATTTTATATCCTCCCTACTTCGACCATCATCAGTTATTTTGCTTCCCAGATAGCAAAACTCCTTTACTACTTTAAGTGTCTCATTTCCTAACCTAATTTCCTAACCTAATTTGCTCAGCATCACCCGATTTAATTCGACTACATTCCATTATCCTCATTTTGCTTTTGTTGATGTTCATCTTATATCCTCCTTTCAAGACACTGTCCATTCCGTTCAACTGCTCTTCCAAGTCCTTTGCTGTCTCTTACAGAATTACAATGTCATCGGCGAACCTCAAAGTTTTTACTTCTTCTCCATGAATTTTAATACCTACTCCGAATTTTTCTTTTGTTTCCTTTACTGCTTGCTCAATATACAGATTGAATAAAATTGGGGAGAGGCTACAAACCTGTCTCACTCCTTTCCCAGCCACTGCTTCCCTTTCATGCCCCTCGACTCTTATAACTGCCATCTGGTTTCTGTACAAACTGAAAATAGCTTTTCGCTCCCTGTATTTTACCGCTGCCACTTTCAGAATTTGAAAGAGAGTATTCCAGTTAACATTGTCAAAAGCTTTCTCTAAGTCTACAAATGCTAGAAACGTAAGTTTACCTTTTCTTAATCTTTCTTCTACGATAAGTCGTAAGGTTAGTATTGCCTCACGTGTTCCAACATTTCTACGGAATCCAAACTGATCTTCCCCGAGGTCCGCTTCTACCAGATTTTCCATTCGTCTGTAAAGAATTCACGTTAGTATTTTGCAGCTGTGACTTATTAAACTGATAGTTCGGTAATTTTCACACCTGTCAACACCTGCTTTCTTTGGGATCAGAATTATTATATTCTTCTTGAAGTCTGAGGGTATTTCGCCTGTCTCATACATCTTGCTCACCAGATGGTAGAGTTTTGTCATGAATCCCTCTCCCAAGGCCATCAGTAGTACTAACAGAATGTTGTCTATTCCCGGGGCCTTGTTTCGATTCAGGTTTTTCAGTGCTCTGTCAAACTCTTCATGCAGTATCGTATCTCCCATTTCATCTTCATCTACATCCTCTTCCATTTCCATAATATTGTCCTCAAGTACATCGCCCTTTTATAAACCCTCTATATAATCCTTCCACCTTTCTGCCTTCCCTTCTTTGCTTAAGACTGGGTTGCCATCTGAGCTCTTGATATTCATACAAGTGGTTCTTTTCTCTCCAAAGGTCTCACTAATTTTCCTGTAGGCAGTATCTATCTTACCCCTAGTGAGACAAGCCTCTACATCCTTACATTTGTCCTCTAGCCATCCCTGCTTAGCCATTTTGCACTTCCTGTCGATCTCATTTTTGAGACGTTTGTATTCCTTTTTGCCTGCTTCATTTACTGCATTTTTATATTTTCTCCTTTCATCAATTAAATTCAATATTTCTTTTGTTACCCAAGGATTTCTATTAGCCTTCGTCTTTTTACCTACTTGATCGTCTGCTGCCTTCACTACTTCATCCCTCAGAGCTACCCATTCTTCTTCTACTGTATTTCTTTCCCCCATTCCTGTCAATTGTTCCCTTACGCTCTCCCTCAAACTCTCTACAACCTCTGGTTCTTTCAGTTTATCCAGCTCCCATCTCCTTAAATTCCCACATTTTTGCAGTTTCTTCGGTTCCAATCTGCAGTTTCAATCTGCAGTTCATAACCAATATATTGTGGTCAGAATCCACATCTGCCCCTGGAAATGTCTTAAATTTAAAACCTGGTTCCTAAATCTCTATGTTACCATTATATAATCTATCTGATACCTTTTAGTATCTCCAGGATTCTTCCAGGTACACAATAACATTACAGTACATAAATTTAACAAGATATCAGTCCTACTGGCACAACATTCATGTTCTTTAATTTAAATTTTTCATAATTAAAACTACTTTATTTCTACATGAGATGCTGCCTTTGTTATCAACAAATTCCATTATTATAACATGAAACACAATATTTTTTAACATTAACAGTGTTCCTAACAAGCCTAATCACACAGTTTGATGCTGGAATCACACCCAATGTAAAATAATCTCCACTAAACATTAACATTTTATTGCATTAATGAAGTGTTCATAATAGAGTTATGTGGTAACTGTTTCAAATAATAGCATCTCAGCACTGTGTTATACAATACCTAGTAGGTGACACATGTACTTTGAATTAATATAAATTTTGATAGAAGCTGTTTTTCTTGTAGAATTCCAGAAATTTCTTTTGAGCTGGCTTACGTTGGAGTGTGACAGACTAACTTTGACATTGCTTTTCCCTGGCATTCATCCACTGGTTGTTAGGAAAGTGTCATCTTTAACAAATCAATAACAGCAAGAAATCTGGCACCTCCCTTGTGCCTGATTTACAATGCAACACAACGTCTAGAGAACAACCTCATGTTAACAACTACAGCAGATTGATAGCAGCAGTGGATCAGTAAGAGAAATAAGTCACTGAAAGCATGGGGATGGCAATAGGAACATGGGTCTCCATTTACTTATCTCACGATGGTGGTCATGTTGTACATGCACCAGATTGTAGAACACATGCCACATGATAGCTTCGTGCCACAGTAAACAGCAAAAGGTTCCTGGAAGCTCATAGGCCTATACATTCATATTACACTGGCTTGAAAAATATAAGGACAAAGCAAATTTTGCATGGTGTAACAGCCAAATAACATACCTCAGAGAAACTGTACATACAAATAATTATTTCAGTATTCTACAGAAGGCAACTGAAAGAGAAACTGACAAACAGAAATGATGCTTTCATTCAAAGAAAATAAGTACACTGAAGTGGCCATGATTTATGAACATCCTCTGGCCTACAAAAGACAGAACATGGTTCATAATAGGGTGTGTGATCAAGAATGAGAATGCATGATCTGCAATGTGCACCCATTTTGGCACAAGGTTGGTAAAGAGTTCCTGTGTACAGTGTTCCAGTCCTCCTCCAGTGCAGCTAACAACAGCTAGATGCTCATTGGTGCATGTGGCCATGCTGCAACGCATCTCCCCAACATGTTCGATAGGGCCTAAGTCAGGGGAACATGCAGGATAGTCCATTCGTCAGATATCCTTGCATTCCAAGATCTCCACATGCACTGTTCGGTGCAGTCAGTCGGTGAAGTCACAGCTGAATGCACTCCTGAAAAAGCAAACATTGGGAAGAAGTACTGTGTCACAGTGGTGTTGTCTGGTCAGTATACTGTGTTCAAAGATTTGAAGGCAGTATGCCCTTGCAACATTGTGCCTCTTACATCATGACAACTAGACTACCAAAATGATGATGTCAGGCAATGTTGGTGAGATGCATTAGTGCTCTCACCAAGAGGTCACACATATTGCATACAGGAACATTGTTGAACATGATCAATTTGGTGGTTGAGGTTTTAGGGCATCGACAGTGATAATGTTGCATGGGCATATTGCCTGCTAATCATTGAACACAGTTCACTTACAGGTCAACGTCTTTGTGGCACTACTCCTTCTATACCCCTGCCTTTCCAAGAGTGCATTTGGCCCTGACTTCATTTTTATGGAAGACACTGCAGGACTGCATCTAACAGCACAGGTGCAAGAGCTGTAGGTGTGAGAAGATATTTGACCAGTGGGATAGCTTGCCCATTCCCCTGCTTTAATTCCCATGTAGCATGGCTGGATGTGTTTGGGAGACATACTGCAGCGCATCCACATGCACAGTCAACTGTCCTGCAATTATCGACAATGCTGATGAATGGAAAGCTCTACCATAAGAACTACATATCAAATGTGGGGGCAGAATGCCACTACATTGCGGAGCACACATTGCCATCCATGGTGATCACAAGAGACGCGTGCAGCCTATTGTCATTTCTAAGAGTTCTGCTTGATTCTGAAAAAATCCTTTTCTTAAGATAACACATTTAATCTCCAACTAAAGTATATAACTTTACCTCATAACTGAACAGACACTTTACACCATAATGAGAACACAAGATTGATTCTTTAACTTAAGAACTTTCTCTTGCTCCTCCTTTTTTCTTGGGGGGGTGGGGCAGCGGGATGCACTGTCAATACCACACTGACTCCCAAGAGGAAGAAAAAAAATTACATCACCAAAGATTATAAGCTATGGAATAAGCTACATGCAAAGAAAAAACAGTTAATTACTAGTATCTACAAAAACTGTTTTAGCCTTTCTCTTATCCTGCAAAATATGACTAGTGTGTGATAGTGCCCACCACCATCCCACAGAAATATGGGCTGAGGTAGTAAATAATCTGTAGCATACCCTGTAATCTAAGATACGTTGGTATGTGGCAATCTGTTTGTGTGGCTGAAAAGAGACTACTCCATAAATCAGTCTTTTAATTAGATTGCATTCAAAGTTTCCTCCTGTGAATGTACAAACCATTATGAATACAACAAAATATGCTGTAAGTGTGTTCCTTTACCTGCCATAGGCCTAGACAAAGAAACAGGATATACGGTAAGCATTTTCATGCAGCAAAGCAACTTACACAATATTAACAAAGGAATGGCATCCATCATAAGCATGTTCTTAAATAAACTAACAGATAATTGTTAATGATACATGCACAACATTACAGTACATCATATTATATTGACTACTTTTCTTGCCTGTCCTTTGTACACTCATGTGTTTTCATGTGTGTTGAGAGTCATCACAATTCTGACACTTGCAGTCAGTGGTAAATGCATTTTCCATAAGTTATGACTTTGGGCAAAAAACTTTCCAAAACATTACACATTTGATATTTAATTATACCCTGTGAGCCAGGATAATCTATAAAATATGCCACTCATAACAGAATGGTTTCATTGGCTGATTGTAACTTCAGTTGTCATTGGATAACTGTGAAATTGAGCAAATATCTTTGGAGTGGAATGCATTTTAGTCCGATGAAATAGGTACCCATTCCACCTGCAATCCTTTCACAACTGTACTTCTGGCTGACTCTAGCATTCACTGCTGCAATCACTGAAAGTTTCTTGTTATTGCTGGTGTTTCTAACGAATTTACAAGAATTGTGTGTGCATATTACTATACATTAAACTACATGCAACAAAAGAAAATAAGAAAATTTGAGTGCAGAAAACTACACTGAAACTTCATAGTTACAAAACTTGGTTTGAGGACTGAAGCACTTAAAAATCTCTCCATTAGGGTGCATAAACAGTGGAAACAATCAACTCTGTCCATTCACTGGGGCCCCTGTAAGGATCACAGGTTAATGTTTTGAGTACTCTTTATTGGCTTCCCTTCCATGTGATGGTGGACAGTTTTCAAATTCAAGAGTGAGGAATGTCTATGGTGCACTGGTATATTTATGACTTGGAGCCATTTTTGTAATCATATGATGTAATTGTTCCTACAAAGCACTTCTCATAGCTGGATAATGCGATAAATATTAACAAGCTGACAGTAAATATTACTCCAACTTGTAAAATCTGGGAATCTAATAACTTTTCCCCTGCATTTTTTTCTGTTGGTCCTATCATAATCATTATCCTCCCCCTTCTCCTACCATTAAGAGTTTTGACTTTCCAAACTCTACCACAGGTTTCAACGTCAATTTTCAAAATTATTCACATGGAAACCAAATTGTGTTCTTTCTCATGTTTAACCTGTACAGTAACGCATAACAAAACTGTTTTGCACCCTAAATGCCTTTGGGTTCATTTAGAAAAAGATTTGTCATTTTTAGGTCTGCTTTCAAAATGGTTTCACAATGTTTCATCACCTGAGTGGTGGGGAGAGTGTTGTAGCTGGAGCAAATCTTTTCTGGCTGGGGCTTTGGTCAAGTGAAAGATTTTTAGAATCACACCAAGGAATGTAGATTAGAATCTGCCATAACCTGCTTTGGTCATTTTCGACTGTTTTTCTTGTTTTGAGTCATGGGTGCAGCTTTTGTAAATGTGAAGTAATCTACTTATTTAAGTGATGTAAAATACTTTACAGCTGTTTGGGATAACTTGTTCATTCTTCAGTTGCAGAGATATAAGGTGAGTAACATCAAAATTTTTTAAAAATGTATCACATAAATCATGGACTCATCTGTCCACGTGTCATCAGTCATGGAAGATGATGAACATTGAAACAGGAGGTGTTCTTGTACCTTGCTGATATTTGCCAACTAAGTTTCTTTAACATTTAAATAATTTTCCTTCTTGAAAATGGAGATTTGTGTTCGAAGCATAGCAGGTATTTCAACATATTTTTGACTTGTAACTGATTTTTATATATTAATTCATAAAATGATATTGCTTATTTATTATTGGAGTATTGTGGATTGATAATGTAACACAGACCACCAAATACAATACTGATGTAATTTTCTCAAATATAAAACTTTTAAATTTTGATAGAATATTTGCCCTCAAAAGGCAAAGGTCCAGAACTCAATTCATCAAACAGTTTTAACCTGCTAGGATGTTTCATATCAGCACACACTTTGCTGTAGAGCTAAAAATATGTTCTATTGTAGTTTGATAAAGTTTCCGAATTTGTAAATTCTGAAAAAATTTTGTCAAAATATAATTTCCAAGTGTTCATCCAATGCAATAATCTCATTTAATTGGTTTGGCTTAAAACATTGACATTCACTTATGTGCTTTTGCAAACGAAATCGAATGTGGATGAATGTATCACAGAAAGTAAATCAGGATCTAGTTGTGAATAAAATGACAATGGTAGGCTTGATATAGATACTAAATTTGGTTTCCTGAAAGAAAAAAAATTGTGAGTATGATTTGCAAGATTAATTCCTCAAACTTCTGCAGAAACAGCATAGATTGATTGAGAACTCCATCTGAGCTGCACGGCTGGAGGTACATCTACATACTCAACAAGCCACTGCACAGTGCTTCGTAGAGGGTACATTATACCACTACTAGTAGTTCCATTTTCTGTTCCAGTCTAAGATAGAGAGAGTGGAAAACAAATGATATATTTCTCCAAATCTGTCCTAAATACTCAAATATTGTGTCATAGTCCCTATATGAAATGTTTTTTGGCAGCAGTAGGATAGTTCTGCACTCAGCTTCAAATGCCAATTCTCTTAACTGTCATGTTCTTAGAAATGCATGTCTTCTTTCCTCCAGGGATTTCCATTTGAGTTCCCATAGCATGCCCGTAACACTTGCATGTTGATGAAACCTGCCAGTAACAAATCTAGCACCCTGCCTCTGAATTTCTTTGATGTCTTACTTCAGTCTGGCCTGGTGCAAATCCCATTCCCTCGAACAGTACTAAAGTGCAGGTAACACTAGAGTGCTATATGCAGTCTTCTTTACAGATGAACCACACTTCCTTAATTGCTCCCAATAATCCATGGCTGACCATTTGCCTTCCCTATCGCTATCTTCATAGGTACTGTGGGATGCTTGGACTTGCAAAGTCTGGTACCATTTGATGAGGACAGGAAGTAACCTTTTCATAGTAACAGCATTCTCGTTTCTCATGCTTTTTAGATAAATATCTGATGTTACAAACCTCTGGAACATGAAGTAATGAAAAATACTATGTCAAAAATTGTTACTATTAAGGTGCATTTATAAACATACAACATTAAAAATAGCACAAATACATGCAATGTATTCTACAGGGCATTTATTACGGGTTGTCTGTATGTTGGGGTGCAACTTACAACAGCTATGGTGACAGAGACCATACTGGATTTCATTTACTTGTTTCAGATGGTGAGAGGATTATGTGTGCCATCATTCTGAACTGTCTCTTTCTCAGAAATAAACATGTGAAATCTGTTTTGAGAAACCTTTATTAGTGTAGGAGTTATGACCTGTTAAAATTTGGGACAGTTGGCAAAGCCGGTATTGCAGTATGTGCTCAATAAGACCACCATTGTGCCAAACCTTCATTGCCAGTCATGCTGCACACATCACCAGATCTGTGGGTCCAGCTGTGAGACCAGGGCACCATGGTGGCCTTCTGATAAAATGCCTCCTATGTATCCTGTGACCTACAAACTGTTTTAGCCAAAAACAGTCTGACTTCAGTGGCATATTGGGGAGGTACACAGTCTCATTGGAAGGTGGTTGGGGTATCACCCTCTGATTCATCAGTGTTGGAAGCACATAACCATGGAACATATTAAGATACCTCACCCCATTCAAGGTTCCGCCAATAAACACTGGAACCATGATTTTTGTCCCAAATCCCACATAAAATCATCAATTTTTCACCACCAGCACTTTTCAAGAGGTCCATGCAAAAGGGAGTTTGCATCTGACAAGTAAAAAACATTTTCTTCTCCTTGTAACTAAAAAGTAACTTTGTCACTGAAAAACACCTGTCAAGTGAAGTTAGGATTCCTATTACACTGATCAAAAGCCTCTTCTACGAATTGCACCCGCCAATCAGGGTCACCCTCAGATCTGGTACTGAGACTGTAGCTTATCTGGTGTCAAAGTTTTAAGCTGCATGTGTTGTAAACACACCAATGGCACCTGTATGTTTCTGAGAGCCAGTTCATGCTGTGACTTGGACTATCCACAAATGGTGTCAAAATTTCTGTTGCCAACTCTTCATCAGTGGCTGTTCTTGGATGTTCAATGCATGGCTTGTCAAGTAACTTGGACACTGTCCTGTGTGAAATACCATTTCTCTTAGGATGCTGGGCATTGAAGAAGTCCGCATCAATCATTATGATACTTCATCCACCTCTCATTAACAAAATTTCACCATGACACACAGTAGGGACACAATGAATCACCTGCAACAAAAAGCAGAATTGACCACCTCCTAGCAGTTTCAAACTTGAACAGGCCATAACTCCTAGACCCAGAGACAGCTGAAGAGAGACTTCACATGTGTGTTCTTGATAAAGGGGCATTTCAAAATGATGTGCTACATGAATGAAACCCTCAATACTAGGTACCCACACACAACTCTGAAACCTGATACTGCATATTTCACATGGACTCTATGGCAGAAAAAAAGGAAACTCACAGTGGCTGAAACCAACATACTGAACCATCAAATCCATGTTAGATAGGGTAAGCGAATGTTTAGCATAACGAAGTCCACAGAAAAACAATGAAAACTCCGGCTCTTACAAGGGGAGGCCACCAATTGTGAAATTCAGATTCGATTCATACTGCGCATAATAAAAGCTCATGGCCAGAGGTGTAATGTGGCAAAGCACCAAGATGCACTTCTAAGCTGTTCTCGAGAAAATTGACAGTTAAAAGAAACCGTTGCGGTGAAATACTCCCTACGATTAATAATTTTCTACAGCGTCGTGGCGCAGCGGTAAGCGCTCGGATTCATAATTGTCTTCATAGTGTTTACCACGTATACACTCCTGGAAATGGAAAAAAGAACACATTGACACCGGTGTATCAGACCCACCATACTTGCTCCGGACACTGCGAGAGGGCTGTACAAGCAATGATCACACGCACGGCACAGCGGACACATCAGGAACCCAGGAAGCGCGGTGTTGGCCGTCGAATGGCGCTAGCTGCGCAGCATTTGTGCACCACCGCCGTCAGTGTCAGCCAGTTTGCCGTGGCATATGGAGCTCCATCGCAGTCTTTAACACTGGTAGCATGCCGCGACAGCGTGGACGTGAACCGTACGTGCAGTTGACGGACTTTGAGCGAGGGCGTATAGTGGGCATGCGGGAGGCCGGGTGGACGTACCGCCGAATTGCTCAACACGTGGGGTGTGAGGTCTCCACAGTACATCGATGTTGTCGCCAGTGGTCGGCGGAAGGTGCACGTGCCTGTCGACCTGGGACCGGACCGCAGCGACGCACGGATGCACGCCAAGACCGTAGGATCCTACGCAGTGCCGTAGGGGACCGCACTGCCACTTCCCAGCAAATTAGGGACACTGTTGCTCCTGGGGTATCGGCGAGGACCATTCGCAACCGTCTCCATGAAGCAGGGCTACGGTCCCGCACACCATTAGGCCGTCTTCCGCTCGCGCCCCAACATCGTGCAGCCCGCCTCCAGTGGTGTCGCGACAGGCGTGAATGGAGGGACGAATGGAGACGTGTCGTCTTCAGCGATGAGAGTCGCTTCTGCCTTGGTGCCAATGATGGTTGTATGCATGTTTGGCGCCGTGCAGGTGAGAGCCACAATCAGGACTGCATACGACCGAGGCACACAGGGCCAACACCCGGCATCATGGTGTGGGGAGCGATCTCCTACACTGGCCGTACACCACTGGTGATCGTCAAGGGGACACTGAATAGTGCACGGTACATCCAAACCGCCATCGAACTCATCGTTCTACCATTCCTAGACCAGCAAGGGAACACGCTGTTCCAACAGAACAATGCACGTCCGCATGTATCCCGTGCCACCCAACGTTCTCTAGAAGGTGTAAGTCAACTACCCTGGCCAGCAAGATCTCCGGATCTGTCCCCCATTGAGCATGTTTGGGACTGGATGAAGCGTCGTCTTACGCGGTCTGCACGTCCAGCACGAACGCTGGTCCAACTGAGGCGCCAGGTGGAAATGGCATGGCAAGCCGTTCCACAGGACTACATCCAGCATCTCTACGATCATCTCCATGGGAGAATAGCAGCCTGCATTGCTGCGAAAGGTGGATATACACTGTACTAGTGCCGACATTGTGCATGCTCTGTTGCCTCCGTCTATGTGCCTGTGGTTCTGTCAGTGTGATCATGTGATGTATCTGACCCCAGGAATGTGTCAATAAAGTTTCCCCTTCCTGGGACAATGAATTCACGGTGTTCTTATTTCAATTTCCAGAAGTGTAGTTAACGGATATTCCAAAATGAATATTTATGGTGAAAGTTAAATGTTCAAATTAGAATAGAGACCCCATGAACACACATTTGCTGTGGCAGGTATGAAATGTAAACTGCATTGTTACACTTGAAGGACAGATGTTGAATGGGCCAAAATGAGCCGCTGCATAACAGCGTAGTTGCCAGCTAACTTCAAAAGGTACATGCAGTCCCTAGCGCAACTTATAACTTTGTTGAAAATCAGAGTGTATGTGAGTGCTTTGGTACACCCTGTTAAACAAGTGGAAAAATGGAAGCGGTACAATTGAAGAGCGATGCGGGCCCTTCGCATGATAGTGATGTGATCAAAAAAGATTCTATAAACAGCGAAGTGGCGAAACAACAATTGAAAGATGTGTTGGTGTATTTTGAAAGCCTCCTTCATAACAGGAATCGCATCTCAGCAGAATCGTCATCATCAGTCAACGAAGAAGCCATGGCAATTGGGGAAGAAATGTTCCAGAATACGCTGCAAATGCTCGCCAAAAAAACCCTCGTTCATGATGAGGAACTTATAGACATTAATGAAATCAACGATAATAATGCCTATGAAGACGTTAAAACGAGTCCCATTGCCAACGAATCATCAGACAAATACAAGCCAGATGAGAAGAAAAAAAAAGGGTACGACTATATTTCTCTGGATTACAAAATTAGAGCTGTCAATCTGGCCAAAGAACATCTAGGCTAGAGTCTCGAAACTCTACAAAAAGGGGTGCTCTTGTTTGACAAATATGTGCTATTTATCCAGGTGGGAAGAGCAAATCAAACATGGCGGTAGCAAATTTGATAAATATTGTACCATCGATTCATGGGTGCATGATTGCTTCGTAGAAGCTCGACAAAACTTCCAGCAAGTTACTACCAGAAACCTGCAGCAGTGGGCCTTGGGCGCTGCAAGTCAGTTCCCAGATTTCAACTTCAAAGCTTCAAAAACATGGGTCACCGAATTTAAAAAGAAGCATGGGATTCAGCAACAGAAAATCACAAAATTTGTTTCCCGGAAAGAGATGGCTACCCAAGACGAAATTTTGGCCACAGCGGACACATTTTGGATCCAGCTGCGAACGTTGATAACTAACTTTGACAAAGATTTCATTATTAATACTGATCAAACAGTTATGTAAAGAGCTGTTCACAAATGTCATATGACATGATGATAGAATATGATAATCTGATATTTCTTATATAAACGATATTTTTTTATTTTGTTTGTCAGTGTGCCAGTACCAGTCCACGTTCAACAGAACTCTTGCCGAAAAAGTTTAAAGGCTGTTCTGGTAGCCTGAGACGACATGAACAAGGTGACGCATTCGTATACGGCACAATATTCAATCACAATGTCTGGGCGAGTCTTGCCTCTTGTTTTCATGTGCCTCCAAGAGTCCACAGGTACATTTGGACCCAGAGTACAGAAGACAGTCGATGAGTACACCAAGAAGTATACCAAGGTTGTTATTACATCCTCCAAATCCAGTAAACTAACAAAGGGTTTGTTCGTGGACTTCTTGCATAATGCTTTGCAACCATACGTACAAAAGAAAGAATTTCTCCTTCTGATCAACTATTGGGGTGGGCAAACGAACCCAGCACTATACAATGAGATGTTCCAGGATGATAAGAAGCACTATAAAAGTCATTCCTCCAAAGTGCACTCCTCTCGTCCAACCGTGTGATGTGTATTTTTACCGACAGATAAAAAATTTTATCAAGTGCCTTCAAAATTGTGCTTTTTTAATCGAGCAAAACCGTGACATCAACTCCAGAGATGATTGTACAAAAATCCAATCCATCGTCCACCACCAATTGTCTTCTCCGAGTTTTTCCAATATGATACGATACACATGGTATGCATCAAACCTGACGAATGATAGAACAGTTTTTCATAATGTCAATCAGGTGTGTACCCCAACAGATAATTAAAAAAAAAATTGTTCTTGTAAAAACACATCGTTTATCAGATGTGCTCGATGTCGTGCTGTTTTCTGCTTTCCATGTTTCTATGATAACTATCACTCAGGTTCATGCGATACTCCAGCTACTTCTGGTCACTAATTGTTAATTATGTACGAGTGTATACCGAACTTTTCAATAGATTGTATCCACTTTAATATTATTTGTGATATTGTATTTTATTTCGAGTATTATTTTTCCACAACAAACGACTTTCAACAACTTATTATATGCATAATTGTTGCAACTGATTGCCATTACACCAACAACATGAAAACAGCTTTCACATCCCACAACTACCCTCCCGACCTGGTTCAGAAGCAAATTACCAGAGCCACTTCCTCATCCCCTCAAACCCAGAACCTCCCACAGAAGAACCCCAAAAGTGCTCCACTTGTGACAGGATACTTTCCGCGACTCGATCAGACTCTGAATGTGGCTCTCCAGCAGGGATATGACTTCCTCAAATCCTGCCCTAAAATGGGATCCATCCTTCATGAAATCCTCCCCACTCCACCAAGAATGTCTTTCCGCCGTCCACCTAACCTTCGTAACCTCTTGGTTCATCCCTATGAAATCCCCAAACCACCTTCCCTACCCTCTGGCTCCTACGCTTGTAACTACCCCCAGTGAAAAACCTGTCCCATGCACCCTCCCACCACCACCTACTCCGGTCCTGTAACCCGGAAGGTGTACACAATCAAAGGCAGAGCCACATGTGAAAGCACCCACGTGATTTACCAACTGACCTGCCTACACTGTGAAGCTTTCTATGTGGGAATGACCAGCAACAAACTGTCCATTTGCATGAATGGTCACAGGCAGACAGTGTTTGTTGGTAATGGGGATAGCCCTGCGGCTGAACATGCCTTGGTGCATGGCCAGCACATCTTGGCACAGTGTTACACCGTCCGGGTTATCTGGATACTTCCCACTAACACCAACCTGTCAGAACTCCGGAAATGGGAACTTGCCCTTCAGTGTATCCTCTCTTCCCGTTACCCACCAGGCCTCCACCTCTGCAAATTTCAAGTTGCCACTGCTCATACCTCACCCTGTGTGTGTGTGTGTGTGTGTGGGGGGGGGGGGGGGGGGGGGTGCACATTTGAATTACAAAAAACAAATAATAGTTGCGTGGCGCGAGATTCGATCCGGCGACCTTTGGATTACGAACCCGAGCACTTACCACTGCGCCACGACGCTGTAGAAAATTATTAATCATAGAGAGTATTTCATCACAACGGTTTCTTTTAACTGTCGTTTTCTCAACAATGGCTGAGAAGTGCATCTTGGTGCTTTGCCACATTACACCTCTGGCCATGAGCTTTTATTATGCGCAGTATGAATCGAATCTGTATTTCACAATTGGTGGCCTCCCCTTGTTAGTACAAAAACCATGACAAACCAATAATGGTAAACCAATTTATATGACACCTACAACCACTGTCTAACAAATACTAACAAGAAACTGATAGTGGATGATTTTTTCCATTAATTACAAAGAGTCGAAATAACTGTTGGTAGCTTATCATACATGATTTCTTCGTTCATTGCAACAAGCAATAACTTGCTCATAAATTCCTTTATCACTCACAATGAAATTGATATCCATCCCTTGTCCTAAAAATGTATTGTGCCACTTTTGGTCAGTTTTCATCTTTTCTTCTCATAGCCTTCAAAACAAAGCTCATTACCTTATCAAGCAGAGTAAAAAGGAATACTGGGAGCACTTTGTTTCTTCCCTGGGGACATACCTCTCTCCGTTGCAGGTTTTGTCTGTGCTCCGTAGCCTCCTGAGCCACCAGTGTCAGTCAACTCTGCAGGGTCTTATCCTCCAAGATGCCCTGTGGAATGATCAATCGGTCCTCACAGAACACCTCGCGATGCACTTCACAGTGGCATCGGCGTCCTCTTCCTATCCTGTTACATTTCTCCAGCAGAAATGCCATGTTTAACAGACCCCCATCTGTTTCAACCCGCACCATGTTGAGCCTTATAATGAACCCTATAGTGAATGAGAATTATTTCAGGCTCTTACCTCTTAAAGAGACATGGCCCCAAGACTTGGATTCCGTCCACAGTTAGATAATCCGAGACGTGGTTGTTCCCCAGAGGCAACATCTCCTCAGGGTTTTCAATGACATTTGGCTCACGGGTGCTTTCCCATCACAATGGCCAGATGGTATAGTTATTCTTGTCCTTAATCTTGGGAAGAACCCAACTTCCCTCGACAGCTACCATCTGATTATCCTCACCCCTTCTCTTCCCGTTTCTCCGCTTTGGCGTTTGAGGTCACACTTTTTCATCATCCTCCTCCCTGTGTGCTCCTGAAGGCTCCCCCCCCCCCCTCCACCCCCGTCCCCCCCCCCCACACATCTTACACATTACAGGTGACTGGGTAATGCATAATTCCCAGCCCTAGGTCGACAGGTAGGGTTCGCACATACCACTGGGTACAGATCGGGCCCAGACAGGTGTGATTGCCTGAGCAGCTACCTTCCAAATTGCCAATTTATCCATCTGTCAGGTGTTTGGGAGGTGTGACATGAGGAGTCAGTCAACTTCGGGGGTGCACCCCCTCCTGAAGCGGTCCCACAGTCGGGACGAGTGCACAAACGGAGATGCTGGCAATCGTGGCGATTCTCTGGCAGTGAGCCAATGGTCTACAAAATCGACGTCTACAGAACATAAATGGAATGAGACTAAAGATTCAAAGACCCTTCCAGCTGCAACATGGTTCCTCATGGTCTCACATACTGAAGTGTTGGGCATCTGCAATGACAAATCCATGTATTATTCAGAAAGGTCTCAATGCCATTAACCGAACCTGTAAAATCCTGCTTTCATTTGTGGAATGGTGCTTGGCTCTTGTAGACTACTTCTGATTCTCGAGCATGACAATTGCTCACTGCCTCACTTTTCTGCGGCTATCCAGTTCACGCCGAGGCCCACGGAACTCTGAATTCTTCCAGCGGTGTTATTTATACTAGGCCACTCGACAGTCCGATCGAGGTCAAAATCCGGTCTTACCTCTCTGATCAGGGTGTCATTCCCGTCCGTCAGATGAGGTTAAAGGTAGATTCCTCCTTAGTGCCCTCAAGCGCTATTATTCTCACCTTTGATAGAGTGGTGCTTCAGTCTGAGATCAGGGCAGACTATGAATTTATTACAGTCTGACTGTACATTCCAAACCTGATGCACTGCTATCAGTGTCATCATTTCAACGACACCGGAACATCTTTCTGACACCCAGCCAAATGTTAGGGATGAACACGGGGCTGCCTGATACAGAGCGGAGAAGGAGGTGGACAAATGCAATGGCTCAAGTTATTGGTTAGTCACAAACCCTACGTTCTCCCATCTGGCACTTTTAGTTCTGTTCTTATTATCCCTTGTTCACGAAGGACATGGCCATGCAGAAGTGCGACCTCAAATACAATCTGAGTTTGTGAAATTGCCCAGTGTCGAGGTAACATTACCGTCACCCTGTCCAGCTGTGCGACGCACCATCAGATTCTCGCCTCGAGAGGCAAAGCCGCTTGCTACACAACTGGCAGACCGGAAAGGTCGGGAGGAGAACTCCCGTCAAAACTTCCTTTTCCCTCCAGCCAAACACCACTCTTGTCTTCCTCTGCTAACTGGTGAGGGTCGAAGTAGTCCAACAGAGGCGTGCGGTCTTCTCCTTTGCTGACTCGAAGATCCTCTTAGACTGTGTCGCCACGTGATGCCTTGGCCCGGCCGGCCCCCGTGTCGGTAGTACGCACTGCCAACTGTTTCTCTGCATTGAACTTCACAGACCGATAGCACGAGAGAGCCGACATTTTTGTGGACCTCGTGGCCACAGTCGACAGGGTCTGTAGTGCCACCTCGTGCTGTGGGTGGGGATGGGGTGCCCTGGGCAACCTCTGCTGTACTAGATGTGCAGGGGGGGATGTCATTGAGCCGACCTCAGGTGCGACTGAGCCAGCTGGCCAGCTCTCACTTCACTCACTTCAGTGTGGATGGCGAACTGTGTCTACCTATCTTGCCTCGAGGTGAAGGCTGCACAGGGGATGCAGGATCCTGCCAAATTCCGTGCACTTTGCTAATAGATTCCGTGTGCCATCTGATGCTTGTTGGGTAGAGGTGGGGGGGGGGGGGGTGTTCGCTGAGCTGGATCAGAATGCATCTTCTGCCAGGATAGTGGCCACTCCTTCGGCAAGATCAAGACGGTCACGTGGGGATAGGGGTTTGTTAGTTATTGGGAGCTCCAAAATTATGCTGGTCGTGTTGCTCCTCAGGAACATAGCAGCTAGGGTGGGGAAGAAGTCCAACATTTACTCAATGTGCTTGCAGGGGGGGCCTTGTCCAGAATGTGGAAGAGGCTCTTCCAGTGGCTATCGAGTGTGTGAGGTGCAGACACCTACAGATTGTTGCACGTGTTGGCACCAACGGTGCCAGTCATCAGGGTTCCGAGGAAATCCTTGGGTCCTTTCGACAGCTAGCTAAATTGGTGTAGGAGCTCTCCATCTTTCGAAGAGTGGAAGCCGAGCTGATGATTTGCACCATTGTACCCAGGGTGGACTGAAGTCCTCCGGTTTGGAGTGGAGTGGAGAATCAAACCGCTACGCTATGGGGTGGACGATTGTAGGACTCCCCTTGATAGATCAGGGGTGCACTACACACAGGAATCAGCTACACGGGTAGCACAATACTTGTGGCATGCACATGGAGGTTTTTGGAATTGGTTCCTTCCCATGGGAAACAAATCGTTGGCCTGAAAAATTACCAGTTCATAACACTGATGCAGGAGTGCCAACTGTAAAAATTGTTAGTTGGCGCAAACAGGTCATTCCAAAAGATTTAAATACGCTGAATCTAATGTTGGTAAATTGCTTAAGTGTCTGTAGCAAGATCCCCGTAATACTCTCTGAAATAATCAGTAGAAATGCCAATATTGTATTAGGTACCGAAAGCTAGGTGAATCCAGACATAAATAGCAGTGAAATTTTGAACTCAGATTGGACAATGCTTAGGAAGGATAGGACTGATGCTATGGAGGTGGTGTGTTCATTGTAGTTAAAAGCTGTTTAAATGCAGTTGAGATCAATACTGAGTCAGACTGAAATAGCCTGGATAAAGCTGTCAATCAGACAAGGAGTGACTATTGTATTAGGATGTTTTTATAGACCACCAGCATCCACAACAAACATTGCAGAAAATTTCAGGGAAAATTTTGAGCATATAGGAAATAAATATCCAAATTATCCATTAGTTTTAGGTGGACACTTTAATCTGGTGTCTATTGACAGAAAATTACATGTTTATCACAGGGGCAGAAGCAAAGACTCGTGTGAAATTATTCTAAGTGCCCTCTCAACATAAAACCTTGAGCAGTTGATTAGAAAACCAACTTGAGACGGGAACATATTAGATACCTTGGCAACAAACAGAACTGATCTTTTTGAGGAAGTTAATCTAGAAGAAGGTATTAATGACCATAAATTCGTTGTGGCTTTTATGTCAGTGGAAGTAGCAAAAAAAAAAAAAAAAAAAAAAAAAAAAAAAAAAAAAAAAAAAAAAAAAAAAAAAAAAAAAAAAAAACGGCATAGAGACTTCTTTTTTGGGAAAGCAAATAAAAGTGTCATTAATGAATATCTTCATAATCAGCTCCAAGCGTTCACCACAGGACACAAAGATATTGAGCATCTTTGGTCAGAATTTAAATGTATTGTCCACCATGTGCTAGAGAAATATGTGCCTAGAAAAAATATAGGAGTGCAAAAGGATCCACCTTGGTTCAATAAACATGTTAGGAAGTCGCTGAGAAAGCAGAGAATTTTGCACAGTCATTTTAAACGTAGTCTCTGTCCTGCTGTCAAACAGAAATTATGTGAAATGAAAGCAGCTGTCAAAAGTCAATGAGAGATTCTGACGGCTATCTGGAACATCCAGTTAGTTCCGGATCTCTCAACTAACTGTCGCGCAGGATACCTTAGTAGACAGTCATAATCTCTAACTCATTGTGTCAATACTTTGCTCATATTTCAAACTTTTCTAATTACTCACCAGCCTTTCTCTCAAAGAATTTGGTAGCAGAATAGTGACCTCTTACTTTTTTATATGAAAATCATGAAAGCTACAAAGCCTTTTATTCTACGCCGGAACTCATACATGCATTCTCCTCCTCCCCGCTGCTCTGGAACTGGATGCTATCCACTATCTATCGCCCAATCTCTCTCACGAGTAGTGTATGTAAGATTTTGGAGCATATGGTAGATTGCCATTTAGGCTGGTGGCTGGGGTCCCAAAACCTTTTAACACCTGCCCAGTGCTGTTCCTGAAAGCATTGTTCTGCAATTGACCATATTTTTGCTCTCATCACTTACATCATGAACGAATTTCTCAGGAAACGCCAAACAGTAACAATATTTATTGATCTCCAGAGGGTTTATGATACCTGTTGAAAAACAGGCATCCTCTGCATACTGTGCTCTTCTGGCTTTCGAGGCTGGCCATCCCTTTTCATCCATGAATTTATGTCAGAGTGCACATTTAAGGTGCAGGTGAACATTTCTCTATACCGCACTTTCTTCCAAGAAAACGGGGTGCCCCATGGCTCTATGCTAAGTGTTGTACTGTCTGCCAAAGCCATAAATCCAATTATGGATTATCTTCTTCCTGATGTCTTGGGCTCCCTCTTTGTGGATGCTTTTGCAATTTACTACAGCTCTCAATGGATCAGCCTTCTTGAACAACATCTTCAAGGATGTCTCGATCGCCTCTACTCATGAAGCATTGAAACCGACTTCCAATTTTCTCGCAGTAAGACATTCTGTGTAAATTATTGGCATCGTACGGAGTATTATATGCCTTCCCTACATCTACGCCCTGTTGACCTTCCATTTGGGGACATCGCCAAATTCTTGGGACTTAAGTTTGACAGAAAACTGCTGTGTCATATCATTTGGATTGCTGTCTGCAATCCCTCACATCCTCCGTGTTCTGAGTGGTATCTCCTGGGAGTTGACCGAGTGGTCCTCCTTCGTCTCTATCATGCCTAAATGCATTTGAAATTGGACTATGGAAGCATAGTTTATGGCTGTGCACAGCCATCTATTCTTTGGCATCTAGACTCTGTCCACCACCATGGATTGCATTTAGTGTCTGGAGCTTTTTACACTAGCCCTGTGGAGAGCCTTTACTCTGAGACTACTGAACATCTGCTGTCAACTCGGTGAGCTGTCGTTCTGAGTCATTGCACTTGTCATTTGTCTTCCATACCTGCTCATCTGACCTATGCCATTTTTTAGATATCTCCTTGGATTTAGAGTATGCAGGCAGCCCTTCCTCTTTACTACCACCACCGGGAGTCCACTTCTGTCAACTGCTACATTCACTCTCCTTCCAATTTCCTAAAATTTTCTACAGAAATGGGGGTACGACACAACCTTGGCTTCATCCCCAGACCTGCCACCTCCATGACCTTTTTCAGCTTCCCAATGATAGTACCCCCCCTATAGTTTATCATCGGGCATTTGCTGCTCTAGGCACACAAATAGAGGATGCCACATTTATTTACAATGACGGCTCCAAGACCACATTTGGTGTCAGGAGTGCCTATATTCTTGGTGACACCCTGATTAGATTTCTGCTTCCCGACAAGTGTTCAGTTTTTACTGCGGAGCTTTATGCTGTTCACCATGCTGTCCAATAAATTCGTCACCATCTAGGAATACAGAATATTATATACTTGGATTTTCTCAGCTCTCTTCTCAACTTCCAAGCCCTTTATCCCATTCACCCTCCGGTCCACCAGACTCAGGACTGCCTCCACTTGCACTACTTGGAGGGCACCTATGTGGCATTCCTCTGGATCCCAGAGTATGTTGGTATACGTGGAAATGAGGCAGCCGATATAGCGGCAAAGGCTGCAGTCTCTCTCCCTTGGCCCACTGTTCGCATGGTTCCCTTTGCCAATCTACAGAGCATTTTATGTTGCTCTTTTATGGTGCACACACTGGTCCGCACTCCAGGATAATAAATTATGGGACATTAAACCTCTTCTCTGTTCTTGTACCTCTTCCTTGCAGCCTCGTCATTGGGAGGAGGTAATTTTAACTAGACTCCAGATTGGGCACTGTCTTTTTAGCTACTGACATCTTTTGAGTGGTGCTCCTCTCCCGCTTTGTCCCTACTCAATCATGGATGGTGAGATACCTTTTACTTCAGTAGTGCTACTTTAATCTGCTATGCACCTGTTTACAGCTGTCGCCTGATATATATTCTGTTTTAGCAGATGATGTGCACTCCACCGATCCTGTCCTTGAGTCTATAAATGTTAGTGAGATGACGTCAGTCATTTGAAGCTCTCTTCAGGAAAAACAACCCCCCTTCAATAGCACTTTTCTCAGGTCTCCTTCCGTTTTAGTTTCCCCTTCTGCTTCAGTTTCACTCCAATTCCTCTTGATTTACATTCTTGTTTTTATCCTCCAATAAACCACAGAATGGGTACTTTTTTACAATGGTTGTTTTGCACCCTAAAACCATAATCAAAAATAAATAAATAAATAAATAAATAAAACAAAATAAAGACTGGAGCACCCACATTCCTTTCTGATTCCTCACACACCTATTCCCATTTGAATGTATCCTTGTGCACTGCCCAGCTTGCCCATCATCTTGAATGGTCTGTACTTTCTGAAACCTACTCAGGCAACCATTTCCCATGTGCCATCCATTACTGAATCCTATCGTACCTACGTGCACACCCAAGTGGGAGCTTACTAAGGCTGCTGTAAGAATGTTCCATTCCTCTCACCTCCTCTTTACCACACCTTGTCCCAGTCCATTGGTGGTCTGAGGTATGTGTCAATGCAATTCATGTGCTGACACGTGCTCTCCGAATTATTAATTGTCATCCTATGAGTACAGTGGCATTCATTATAATCAGATGTATGCGCAGTGTTGTTGTGTTCTTTGGGATATTAAAAAAGCTAGCTGGATTTCATGTACTAGTTCTTTTAACAGTTCTACCCCTGCCTCTGTTGTGTGGACCAACCTCTGACAGCTCTCTGGGACCAAGATCCATTTGCCAATTTCCAGACTAACAGCAATAGGGTCTACAATGAGAATGCCTGCTACTATCTCAAATACCTTGGGTCCCCATTTTGCTGAAATTTCGAGATCTTCCCACTATCACCCTGCCTTCCTCCATCGGAAATGGGTGGAGGTGGCCTGGCAATACCTTTCTCTTCTCAGAATCGTGAGTGCCACAATGTCGGCTTTACTATGGGGGATCATGCTCTCAGTTCATCCCAATCCTTCTCTGCAGGGCCAGACATTGCAGATGTTGCAGAACCTTTCTGTTGTGGGCAAGTACTTTTTCGTTCAAACATACAACCACATCTGGCAGAGGGCGCATTTCCCAGATGTTGGTGTGAAGCCACTGTCATACTCATACCTAAGGCCAGTAAGGACAAAAACCATCCTTCCAACTACTGCCCCATGATAGTAATTTGCGAGATTCAAGCCAGCATACCAGCTGAGCATGAATCATACATTCTAATGACTGCACAGTGTGGACTTCGAGTATGCCGTTCTGCAGTTGACAATCTACTTACTTTGTCCACCCATGCCATGAATGGTTTTCTGTGGAAGTACCCGACTGTTGCCATATTTTTTGATTTGGAGAATGCCTACAACAACTACCGGAGAACTGGTATCCTCTGAACTCTTTACACATGGGGCTCCAGTGGCCCCCTGCCCCATCTCCTTCAGGAATTTTTAAAAGACAAAGTTTTCAAGGTGCGTGTGGGTTCTGCCTTGTCAGACACCTTTATCCAGGAAACTGGTGTGCCTCAGTGTTCTATCACGAGTGTCATCCTCTCTGCCATCACCATTAACCCTATAATGGCCTGTATCCTGTTGGGCACCTCCAGCTTCCTTTTTCTCGACAATTTTGCCATCTATTGCAGTTGTTGCACCCAAGTTTTAAGTGTCTGCCATTTCCTGATGGAATTCCCATGTATTTTAACTGTTTACATTTCCACTTGGGTTTGCCATCTGAGTTACTTGCCGAGTTGTCAACCTCATTTTAGTTTTTATGGTGAAGGCCATTTAATTTTTAGTTCTTGACCTCTGTTTCTCTTTGGTGTACTTTATACACCTTTCTCCAAGTCCCTATTTTGAGCTGACTTCTCTTACATTGATTGGGATTGATGTGTATTCATTTTTTGACTCCTCTCTGTCTTCAGGTTCTATGGTTTTGACTTGGGCGTGTATGACCCCAGTTGTTTTTTCCCCTTAAACAAAACAGCCCAATCCAATAACAAATTTACTGCTAACCAAAAATAGACTGGTCAGAATTGAAGCCTAATATCCAACAACCTTGTCAGTTTGAGAGACCTGCTGTTCTTGTTTCAGAAAAAAAAATCTCATAAATTTAAATGGTTAAAAAGTTATTAATGAAGATATGATTTCAAGCATCCCATTTTTATTCGATCACATTTTTAAAATCTGTGTTGATAAAGTTGCAGCCTGAAATTTTCTGAACAGGGTGATATTCTTACTTTCAAATATATTGCAATTGGAAGGATTTATCTAAAGTTCAAACCTTTTTAGAATAAATTGTAAATGGTGACAATGGGAAACTGGAACAGTTCTGTCGAAAATAAGGTGATGATATCAAAAGAGTAATCATCAAGCTTTTGCAAAATGCAGATACAAATCAATGAAACATGAAATAATTAGTCCTAAAACCCAGTTTGATTCCCTTTATGATACTCTTGTTTTTTTTATTGATTAATTCATCATTTTCTTGTTATTGGCACACAAATCACAAATCACAGAGTTACAGTATGGCATCTCGTGGAAAGGCTACAAACAGTTGTGATCGACACCAGACAAGGAAGATGAGAAGTGTATTCAGGAGAGGACGAACAGTGACAGTTGCAGGGGTGAAATCCCATGTGTGAATTATGAAGTGTGTCCCGTATGATAACTGCACAAGTCATCCACAACTGTTAATGGAAGACATTAGGGTGTGAGCAGTTAGGTACTGACCCATCGGCACTGTACTTGTATGTGACGGAGCAGAGCATAAGTACAAATGCGTATACTATATATTCCAAGGTTGCAAATTATATCTGGCATTATTCATATTATATGTTGTGGGAATAGACTACCCATGAGTAGCAACTCTCTCTCTCTCTCTCTCTCTCTCTCTCTCTCTCTCTCTCTCTCTGTGTGTGTGTGTGTGTGTGTGTGTGTGTGTGTGTGTGTGTACTAAATCACTCATACACACACGCACACACACGCGCACACACCACACACACACACACACACACACACACACACACACACTTATTCCATATCCTAATGTACCACTGGTGACATTATGATTTTCAGGGGAGATGGTAGGCATGACAAGGAATAGAAATTTTTCACACTCTGTCAGCACCATCCCACACCCTCACCAAGGTCCTGGAGGCCATCGCATCTATTGTCTGTGGGATGCTCTCCTGGAGCCACTCCTAGATACCTGGGTATGCCATTGGTGATGTTACCATTCAGGTCTACACTGCTGTCACCATCTGTGGCTGCTGCTTCCTGCTGTGCCCGGATGTTGTGTAGGTCGTGCAAGGGCATGCCTGCTGCTGGGGGCATGCACCACATTGTTACATTCTCCTTCACAGACATTATTTTTAGCAATGAACTAAATGAGTTCTGAGAAGTTACTGCATATATAAATATGGTTGTTGGTAAGAACTGCAGAATAGAGGAGATGGATGAGAGACAATACGTGAATAAGGAGGTACTATGAAAGGATGGCAGTAGTGCTCGAAAATACACACACACACACACACACACACACACACACACACACACACACACACACACACACACACACACTCTCTCTCTCTCTCTCTCTCTCTCTCTCTCCATCTCTCTCTCTCTCTCTCTCTCTCTCTCTCTCTCTCTCTGCATGATGAGTGAAATATTTTCTAATGTCCATAAATGATATCATATTCAGTTGCAAATCAGCCTTAATATAAATACTTTAGTTGAAACTTCATATCATATTAAAACTGTGGCGGGCTGAGACCTGAACTCAGAACCTTTGCCTTTTGCGGGCAAGTGCTCTACCAACTGAGCTACCCAGGCATGACACACGACCCACCTGAACAGCTTTAATTCTGCCAGTACCTTACCTCCTACCTTCCAAACTTCACAGAAACTCTCCTGCAGACTTTGCAGAACTAGCACTGCTGGAAGAAAGGACACTGTGGAGACATGGCTTAGCCACAGCCTGGGGGATGTTTCCAGAATGTAATTTTCACTCTACAGCAGTGTGTGTGCTGATACAAAGCTTTCTGGCATATTAGGAAGTCAAAGGCCCCAAGTTCGAGTCTCAGTCTGGCACACAGGTCAAATCTGCCAGGAAGTTTCATATTAGCATACATTCCACTGTGGAGTGAAAATTTCATTCGGGAATACGTCAGTTATTGGTTGTAACAACAATGGCAACAATGCTGCTGCCAAATGAGGTAACAACAGGACAGTTAATTACAAATGACTTAATTGTAGTCATTTTTTCCACTCAGTGTAGGCAAAACTCAAAGATGTACACAGGTAGCACAAATGGAAAGTACCTTGAGAAATTTATTTAAGAAGCTACTTAATAGAGTTTTACTTTTTGTTTATGTTTGATTATTTTTGTCTATATTTCTTTCTTCCTATCTGCTCACATTTGTAGCTATTGTTAAGTTTTATTGAATTAAATAGTATTTTGATAGTGAAGAATTAGAGAATTATTAGAGAAAACATAGACTATTATGTACAGAAATTCACACATCTTGATGTATCATACTACTAATGACTTTAGCCTTAAAGGAGAGCCTTTGTGATGGCAATATGTAAGTAATTAATAACTAAGTTGAATATTCTCCTCCAGATGCACATTGTAACGTATTTATGTGAAATGTTTCCCAGTGATAGGACACCGTGACAGCTGGCCTGCACCTGCCATTATCATGGACCCTTCTTTATGCTGACGATGTGATACTGGCAGCAGAAAAGAAGCTTGATCTGCAGAGCCAGACTCAAAAATGGAGTGACCAGGTGGTGCAACTTGTGCCTTAATTTGAAGAAAACCAAGTACATTATATCAGACGGACATGAAATGGGAACGATCTTGATTAATGGTGAATATCTGACTTGTGTGAGTAAGTTTAAGTACCTTGGTTTCACGATCCCTGTTGATGACCACCTCACCGAAGAGGTCAACACCACAACTCTGGAAGCCTGGATGAAATGGCAAACAACAACCAGAGTCATTTTCAACCACAGGATGAAAGTGCAATAGATTTTTGATTTTAAATTATCTGTCATTTGACCAGTTGCCTTGTATGGTTGTGAGTGCTGGCCAACTACAGTTGAGACAGAACGCCACCTCAGTGTAATGGAAACAAAGATGCTAAGGTGGACAGTGGGCCACACTAAGTTAGATCATGTTTCCAATAACAGCATTAGGAAACAGTTTGGTGTTGCACTGATCCAAGACAATATGCGTTAGAGTCATCTTCAATGGTATGGGTAGCTTTTACAGGCCGGTGATGACTCTGTTGCCAGAGTGAGTTAGACACTTGAAGTCATCGGCAGAAGACTCAAAGGATGACCTAAGCAACATTGAGCTGATACGATTCATAAAGACCTTAAATACATGAACATCCACCCAGACACCCAGATTACAGCCCGTGATAGAGCAAAATGCAGACAATGGACCCATGTAGTGGATCCCACAGGAATGCGGGACAAAAGCTGAAGGAAAAGAAGAAGAAGAAGTTTCTTGGTGATAGGTGCTGATAGGTAAAAATCAGTTAGTCAATCAGTAGAATTTTCATAGGTTAATTCTTCAAAGTAATTGCAGTATGTATATTAGTTGCCACATTTCATGTGCTGAAAAGGTTCTGCTTATCTGTGTGGATCAGCTCTTCTGAGCTCACTACTTTTCCTTTTGTGTCAAAACATGCTGAAATAGATTTCTGCTGCTCAGTGTGTCCACTGTAGTAAGACACCAAGATAGTTTGAACTCTGTGTATTGCTTGTAACATACAATTTTAGATGACAGATGGACAATATCTGCATCTATTCCAGTCAGACAAGAGAATATACATCTATTGTATCATGGCAAGCATTTCGTGGATGTCACTGCAGTCACATTTTCTCCATGAACTTCATCCATAGCACCACAGAGCAGAAGTACTCGACACAGCATGTAGAAGTGCCCATTCGTGAATTGCCTCTCCGGCAGCACAGGATCAGTACCACTCCGATCTACACAGAGTGTGAAACACCTCCTGAAAGTGCGGTGCTTGCTGGTTGCCAACTACCTTAACTCATGAACATCTTCCTTTGGCCAGCAGAGAGGAGAGAAGTGGACCTCTCATTCTCAGAATGACACATCATGCTTCACCACTACGGGCACACATGCACGCAAGTTCCCCAGATATGTGATATGCAGATGAAGCCCCTCATTGGTCATAAAATGACATACAATTAGCATATGGAGGCAACATGTACAACAACCTAGAAGAAACAGTAAGAATGGAACACCAAGAATGAAGTGCTCCAATTAAAATGGTCTAACAAGGGAACAGTGTGGTGAATGAGTTTTTGCAATTTTTTATGTTTAATATAAGTAATGTCCTGAAATCCATTATTAATTTCCCAAAATAATTCAATGCACTTCTCAATAATTCTCAAGAAATCCTACTTTTAAGTTTTCTGACTGCCTTTAATATGTATAGTGAGGTCCCTTTCTGTCAATAGGTCATGCAGTAGGATGCTCATGTACCATGTAGGTGTTGCAGGTTCAAATCCCACCTATTGCAAATTTTTAAATAAAGGTTCCTGTGCTACTAGCAGTTCCATAAACTTAAAATACACAAAAATAGAAAAAAATTCAGTGTGCAAGGCTGGTAATTATTGGTTTGCATCTCATTTCAGGCATTATTTTTTTCATTATTTCCCTTTTTTCCATTCGCTTTGAATCACTAAGCCATTTAAATATAAAAATCAGCATGTATCTGCAAGGTATCATATCGAGTTGCTATTTTTATCAAAAATGCACACCTCCAAATTATAATTACATATCACACACAAAATATTTCATTGCAAATATACTTTTGAAATTACTGATCTTTTATAAAAGAATTACTGATATGTTGTAAAAGATTCCTTAAATTAAAGAAAAGCATTAAAAATTAAATTCGTTTTCATCTTCACATATTTTATGCTCCATGGGATATCCAATAAATATGCAAATTTGTCTAAAATTTGAGCAGAGCTAGGGATTGAACTTGTGCCAAACACAGAGTAGGCAAGCATTCTACTACACAGTCACATGACCTGTCAAAAAGAAGTGACCTCACTTCAACTTATTAAAGGAGCTCAGAGAACTTCAAACTTTATTGTCTCCAGACGTTTTGAGAGTTGCCTTGAACTGCTTTTGCCAACTGAATTTGAGATTCAAACTTCATGTAACAAATGTAAAAACACACTAAGTTCAAGTGTCATGTGGCCTCCTCTAAAGACAAGGATGTGAGCTTTCTTCCATGCTGTTCAATCTGTGCACTGAAAAATCTGTGATGGAGCTTAGAGAGGTTTGTGAGTGGGCCTAAGATTCAGGATGGAAGGACATCAATGGTGAGATACACTGCTGGCATCGCTATTCTCAGGAGAAGTGAGAAAGAGTTACACAACATACTGAATGAAATGTACAATCTACTGATAACATAATACGGACAGAGTAGACTGAATGAAGACTGAAGTTCTGAATAAAGCAGAAGTGAGGCTACGGAAACCACAAAGATGAAGTGAAGGAACTAAACTGCCCTGGGAGCAAAAAAAAATGTATAGTGGATGAAGCATTCTCCTTCCAGCACACTGTGCCTTGTGAGCTACTCCAGCTGCTGCTGTAGGCATCCTGTACACACCCAGATAATACACATTGTAGGAAGAAACTACCAATAAATAGCAGTTACATGTGTCAGTGTGTTTTATTAACACCCAAATCATTCGTACACCAACACTCTGACGCTGAGTGCCAAGTGAAAATCTGAATATAAACAAACACACGGAGAAGCTCAACATGATAAAAACCAGAAAAGACTATTTCGACATGCTGAGAAGTTTATAATGCATTAAAGTCTTCCCCTCCCCCCTTGCCAACCCATGTAACACTGGAGCCAGTATGTGCGAGGATGGTGGGCAGTTCTCCATTGAGACTGCGGACTACCCTAATATCAGTATATAGGACACAAGTGCCACAATATGCTGAACTGAAAGTGGCATCCCACAAACCTCACAGAGTGGTGGATCCTCCCACTGGAGGGGGCAGCCATGTGCTAGAGGGCTATGTCCAATGTGCTGGTAAGTAGACCCTCCTTCCAGCAGTGCTGTCCCGCGCTCATCTGGACCATTTCGTTGCCGGCAAGTCCCGTGGTGGAGTACGGCCATTGCCATTGCCATCCATGATCGCCGTTGAGCTTTGCAACACTTTAAGAGGCACCCATCCATAGCCAGCCTTACTACCTTTAGACGCCTTCACGCTAAAGCCCGTTATTTAATCAAACAGAGCAAGCGGATATGTTGGGAGCGATTCGTTTCTTCCCTTGGGTCCACTGTCCCTCTGTCACGGGTATGGGCTACACTTCGCTCTCTCCAAGGTTGCCATCAGCAGTCCACCCTCCCAGGCCTTCACCTCCCAGATGGCATTTGTACGGACCCATTAGTTCTCGCAGAACATCTTGCGACCCATTTTGCAGTGGCATCAGCGTCAGCCTCCTATCCAGCTGCTTTCTTTCATCGAAAACAGCAGGCTGAAGCTCTCAGCTTATGTTTCACCACTTGTGAGCCAGAATCTTACAACAAACCTTTTACTGAATGGGAATTTCTTTCTGCTCTATCTTCTTCTCATGATACGGCCTCTGGCCCAGATTCCATTCATAACCAACTGCTTCAACATCTCAGTGCTCCACAACGGCAACATCTTCTTCGGGTGTTTAACCATATCTGGCTCCAGGGTGACTTCCCTTCTCAGTGGAGGGATAGCATTGTAGTTCCTGTCCTTAAGCCTGGTAAGAACCCCCTATCTGTTGACACCTATCGGCCAATTAGTTTGACCAATGTTGTTTGTAAGTTACTTGAACGTATGGTAGCCCGTCGGCTCACTTGGGTCCTCGAATCTCGGGATCTATTGTCCCCTTACAAGTGTGGCTTTCGAGAGGGAAGATCTCCAATCGATCATTTACTTCGCTTGGAATCCGCAGTTCAGCAGGCTTTTTCCCACCGCCGTCATTTGGTTGCAGTGATTTTTGACCTTCGCAAGGCCTATGACACGGCCTGGCGCCATCACATCTTACTCACCCTTCATCAGTGGGGTCTTCGGGGCCCACTCCCGATTTTTATCCGCCTGTTCCTGATCCATCGGTCATTCAGAGTTCGAGTTGGTACTGCTTTTAGTTCTCCACAGACCCAGGAGACGGGCATCCCACAGGGTTCTGTCTTGAGTGTCCTTCTTTTCCTCATTGCTATCGATGGACTTGTGGCCTTTGTCGGTCCCTTGGTCGCTCCTGTCCTGTATGTGGATGATTTCTGCATTTGGGTTAGTTCCTCCTCGATGGCATCTGCAGAACGGCAGCTCCAGGTGGCTATACGGCGTGCCTCTGCATGGACCCACTCACACGGGTTTCAATTCTCTCCTTTAAAATCGCGGGTGGTCCACTTCTGTCGCCGTACTACGGTCCACCCTGATCCAGAGCTCTATCTTGCTGCACAATTATTGCCTGTGGTTCCACAGTTTCGTTTCCTGGGTCTTCTTTTCGACAACAAGCTCACTTGGCTGCCCCATATCAGACTCCTGAAGGTAGGATGTTTCCGTAAACTCAATGTCCTTCGCTTCCTTGCCCACTCCTCTTGGGGTGCGGACCGTACCCTCCTCCTCCGTCTTTATCGTGCTCTAGTTCTGTCTCGTTTGGACTATGGTTGTCAAGTTTATGGTTCAGCTGCTCCTTCCACACTGCACGTGCTGGATCCAGTCCACCATCGTGGTATCCGTGTGGCCACCGGTGCCTTCCCTACTAGCCCTGTTGATAGTCTCCTGGTTGAAGCTGGGATCCCCCCCCCCCCTTTCTGTTCGGCGGTCCCAGCTTCTGGTGTCTTATGCCCTCACTATCCGTTCTCCTCCCACTCATCCTTCCCATTCTATCCTGTTCCCAGACCAAGGACGTCGCCCACCCGACTCCCGCCCTCGGGCGGGTTTACCGGTTGGGCTGCGCCTTGCATCTCTTTACCGTGATTTTCAGCTTCCTTCTTTGTCCTGTCTTCCTCGCTCCCTCCCCTCCACCCCTCCTTGGTTAGTTCCTCGGCCTCGAATTCGGATGGATCTCCGCCGTGGTCCGAAAGATTCCATCCCCCCGGTGGTGTTCCGTGCCTTTTTCCGCCAAATTTTATGGAAGTTTTGGGATACTGTTGTTTTTTACACTGATGGCTCTAAATCTGCTAATCATGTTGGGTATGCCTTCACGTCCTCTGTTGGAACGGAAAATCATCTGCTGCCACCTACATGTGGGGTGTTTACTGCGGAATTGATGGCAATTTCCCGGGCCCTTACCTTTATTAAACAATCACAACACAACCGCGTTTTGTTATGTACAGACTCGATGAGGTGCCTTCTTGCTATTGACCGGTGTTTTTCGCGCCATCCCTTGGTCTCTGCCATCCATGACCATCTCGCTGATACTCACCGTGCTGCTTGTTCTATTGACTTCCTTTGGGTCCCTGGCCATGTGGGTATCCCGGGTAATGAGCTTGCTGATCGTTTGGCTGGGGGAGCAGTTACTTACCCCCCATTTTCTGTAACCCCTCCTGCAGCGGATTTACGGCTTCACATCAAATCCCACTTCGCACAGTCATGGGCCAATTCTTGGGAGGCTACTCCACTGTCTAATAAACTTCGTGCAATTAAGGTGAAACCAGGCCCATGGCATTCTTCCTTTCACCTCTCCCGAAAGGACTCGACCACACTGTGTCGTCTCCGCATTGGCCATACCAGGCTGACCCATGGTTTTCTGTTGCGTGATGAGCCACCCCCGCTATGTGGTTGTGGCGCCTTCCAGTCAGTAGCCCACATTTTGGTTGAATGCCCCCTTCTTTTGGCTCTGCGTGTTAAGTACAGACTCCCCCACACTTTACCTTTGATGTTGGCTGACGATTCCCGGATGGTCTCCCTGGTTCTCGGTTTCCTCCGGGAGAGTGGTTTTTATTCTCAGTTTTAAGGTTTTTAATCTCTCTCTGGTGTTGGGGCAGGGCGGTGAGTGTTTGGGTGTCTCCCACTGTAGGTAGTGTTCAGAGATTCCCGATTCACCTCGCTGACCGGAATTCTTTTTCTTCCCCTTTTACTCTGTTTTTACGCCCTTTTTTTTTTTAAGGCTTGGTTAGTCTTTCTATTCCCATATGTACTTTGTGCATTATAGCAGTTGTATCTTTTAAGTCGCAGGTGGTCTTGCCTATGCTGCTTCAGCATAGTGTTGGGTTCGTTTCTCTTGCCAACTTCCCTCATTTATTTTTTATCAATGACAACGTGACTGCCCTTTTACGTTTTTCCCTCTTTCCGTTTTATTGTCCTGACTTTTCTGAGATGTCCCGTTAGCAGAATGGAGTATATTTGAAACAAGGGACTGATGACCTTGCTGTTTGGTCCCTTACACCTCAAACAACCAACCAACCAACCTTCCAGCAGTGAGGCTGACATGAAGTCTGCCATGCCATTGAGGTTGATTTGAGAGACTGCAGTTGGTTTTCTGTCACATTCAACAATTCAGTCTCCCACTGATGCATGATGCATCTGTGAGAAAATGGGATGGTGGCATGCAACAGGTGGGACATTGATGGACAGCACAATCCCAACATGCTTCCTTGGTGACTTTGTTAGCCATGTTGTTGTCCTGTATCACGATGTGGCCAGGTATCCAGCAAAGGGCTACATCCTTATCACAGTGTTGGAGCCACTGCAAGGAGTCGTGGATGAGCTGAAGAGCTGGTCGACTGGATACATTTGGTAAAATGCTTGCAGTGCACTAAATGAGTCAGGACACACAAGAAAACTTGTATGATGATGGCTGTGAACCCTCTCCAGTGATATCAATATGCCATATAATTCCAATTCATAATTTATAAATTCTTCTGAAAGACACACTTTAAAAACCCTATCAGGGAAAACAGCAGAACAACCGAGGACATTCCCTTGCTGGGATCCATTTGTATAAACTATGATTAAACTGTAGTACATACTTAAAATGGACAAAAACAAAGTTATAAAAACATAATCTGGAGTCCAAGTTTTCTTGTACTGCGTAAAGCCAAAAATCATTTTGGGCCTCTGTAGATGCCAAAGCGGCAATGCATTCCATCCTTTGCTTGGTTGCATGGAGCCAATTCATGAACAGCCATTCAATGTTTCATCGGACCACTGAACTAAATGTGATGACCGAGGTGACACTGAATTTTTTCAGCACCTGGCGAGCCACAAGGATATGTCGCCGAATCCGGAGTGATAAGGGGTACACTCTGGTGACTCATTAGGACGCTACAGTCCTTGCCTGGTTTCCAGAAAGGAATTAATATTGCCTCCTTCCAAGTCGTGTTATACTGTCCATCAAAGCAGATCTGATTGAAACAAGAGAGAAGCTCTCCTTTCACTTCAGGGCACAGATGACGAAACATGGCATAATGGATCTCATCAGGTCCTGGAGGAGTGTCTCTGTCTGCAGACAAAGCTGATTCACTTCCAACATGGAAAACTGTATGTTGTAGATTTCTTCATTATGCAAGAAGAAACTGAACTTCCTCATCTCTGCAGCCCTCCAGAATACTTGAAAAGCAGAAGCTTGTCTGGATAACATAATAACAGTTTAGGTTTCAGCTGAACAATTGTTTACTATGTCTTCTGGTGTGTCCACAAAGATGCCATTTCTTAACAAGGTCATAAGGGGACGTGTACTACCCTTGATGAAATCCGCAATACTGATTCCCAAATTTGTGCAGTGGAAGTGGACTGATTAATGGGAGTCGTGAATTCCCTCCAGGAATCTCTTCTGTTCTTTTGTCATTCACGAGGCATGTACTCATGCAGATCTGAAGACATGAAGGTTTTCTGTAGTTGGACAGTGTTTGAAGTTCCACAGAGCTATTTGTCTGGCCCAACTGCCAATCGACAGTCGTCATTACACCAGGTTAGAGGCCACTGTCTGAGATGGTTACTAGACCCAGGAATGGACTCTGCGGCAGCACATAATATCTCAGAAGTGATATCGGTCACCATCTCCTGTACACAATACTTTTGTTCAGAAATAACATGTTGACTGCACAGCAACCAATTTCCCTTTGTAGCATCCATCTACGTGGTCTCCTGTCAGCCAACACCCTAGTTGGCAGGCAGATCCACACTGGTAAGTGGTCACTAGAATGTAAATCTGTAGCCACTTCCCACTGAACTGTGTCTGCAATAGCTGGGGAACAAAAACCAAGATCAATCGCTGAAAGAGACCCTATACCTGTGGGAAAGTGTGTCACCTGACTTGCATTCAGAAGGCAGTAGTTCTCAGAATGGACGGGTTGCTCTATCATCCATGCCATGGAGCAATTAGGAGCCAAGGGCCATAGCACATTGTGTGCATTGAGGTCTCCCACAAGGAGGAAAGAGATTGGGAGTGCCTGGAAGAGTTCTACTGCTGCCTTTGCATCCAATGCATCATTAGGTGGAAGGTATAGAGAACACACTGTGATATTAAAGGGTGCAACAACTTTCATGGCAATTGCTTGAATGATCATGGTAAGGGGGACAGGAGAGGAGCAGCATCTGTTCTCAATGAAAAAGCGACTCCACGTTTAGCCCTCTCTCCAGTAGTATTATCCTTCATGTATGAGTGGTAACCCTGTAATACAGGTGTGTCGGTGACTTTAAGGTGCGTTTCTTATAAGCAGATGCAGAACGGTTTCTCCTGAAGCAGGGGCTGTAATTCTGACAAATCTGAGCGACGCTGTTGTTGTTGTTGTTGTTGTTGTTGTTGTTGTTGTGGTCTTCAGTCCTGAGGCTGGTTTGATGCAGCTCTCCATGCTACTCTATCCTGTGCAAGCTTCTTCATCTCCCAGTACCTACTGCAACCAACATCCTTCTGAATCTGCTTGGTGTATTCATCTCTTGGTCTCCCTCGACAATTTTCTCCCTCTACGATTTTTACCCTCCACGCTGCCCTCCAATACTAAATTGGTGATCCCTTGATGCCTCAGAACATGTCCTACCAATTGATACCTTCTTCTTGACAATTTGTGCCACAAACTCCTCTTCTCCGCAATTCTATTCAACACCTCCTCATTAGTTATGTGATCTACCCATCTAATCTTCAGCATTCTTCTGTAGCACCACATTTCGAAAGCTTCTATTCTCTTCTTGTCCAAACTTTTTATTGTCCATTTTTTACTACCATACATGACTGCACTCCATACAAATACTTTCAGAAATGCCTTCCTGACACTGAAATCTATACTTGATGTTAACAAATTTCTTTTCAGAAACGATTTCCTTGCCATTGCCAGTCTACATTTTATATCCTCTCTACTGCGACCATCATCAGTTATTTTGCTCCCCAAATAGCAAAACTCCTTTACTACTTTAAATGTCTCATTTCCTAATCTAATTCCCTCAGCATCACCTGACTTAATTTGACTACGTTCCATTATCCTCATTTTGCTTTTGTTGATGTTAATCTTATATCCTCCTTTCAAGACACTGTCCATTCCATTCAACTGCTCTTCCAAGTCCTGTGAGGTTTGCTGATGACATTGTAATTCTGTCTGAGACAGCAATGTTTTTATTACTTCTCCATGGATTTTAATTCCTACTCCAAATTTTCTTTTGTTTCCTTTACTGCTTGCTCAATATACAGATTGAATAACATCGGGGATAGGCTACAACCCTGTCTCACTCCCTTCCCAACCACTGCTTCCCTTTCATGTCCCTCGACTCTTATAACTGCCATCTGGTTTCTGTACAAAGTGTAAATAGCCTTCGCTCCCTGTATTTAACCCCAGCCACCTTCAGACTTAGAGAAAGCTTTTGACAATGTTGACTGGAATACCCTTTTTCAAAGTCTACAAATGCTAGAAATGTAGGTTTGACTTACCTTAGTCTATCTTCTAAGATAAGTCGTAGAGTCAGTATTGCCTCACGTGTTACAATATTTTTACGGAATCCAAACAGATCTTCCCTGAGGTCAGCTTCTACCAGTTTTTTCATTCATCTGTAAAGAATTCGTGTTAGTATTTTGCAGCTGTGACTTACTAAACCGATAGTTCGGTAATTTTCACATCTGTCAACACCTGCTTTCTTTGGGATTGGAATTATTATATTCTTCTTGAAGTCTGAGGGAATTTTGCCTGTCTCATACATCTTGCTCACCATATGGTAGAGTTTTGTCATGACTGGCTCTCCCAAGGCTATCAGTAGTTCTAATGGGATGTTGTTTACTCCCGGGGCCTTGTTTTGACTTAGGTCTTTCAGTGCCCTGTCAAACTCTTCACGCAGTATCATATCTCCTATTTCATTGTCATCTACATTCTCTGCATTTCTATAATATTGTACTCAAGAATGATATCCATTAAATTCCACTGCAACACAGAAGTGCCTGTGGAAGCCATTGTTTAGGGATGGTTGTCCTTTTCTTTCTCCATCAGAGGTATTGATTTATTTTGGAGGTCAGGGGGAACTTTAGCAGGTTCACGGCTCTCTGGTTCCTCTGACTGGAGGTCCATATCCTCCACAGCATAGTCCCCATCAGAGAGGAGGGGAGCTTGCTGATCCGAAGGTGTAACTACACTTTCTTGGATTTGGAACAACTTTTCAAAGGACATTTTTATTTACTGATGGTAGAAGGTGGTTGCCTGGGTTGCAGGGATGGCTTAGTTGGCTTCTTATGGTGGGTAGTAGTATGTGGCTTAGGTGGCAAGCCCATTGCTGATGCTTTCGAACAACTTCAGTTTCATGTGGAAAATTTCCCCCACAGGTACACCCACAAATGCATGTACTCATACTTGAACCTATGGTCTGAGTAAGTGTGAAGGCATCACACTTAGTGACTGGCATCTTAAGGGCTGAATTAACAGATGTAGCAAAGACCCAGAGGTTGTGTAGCTTTGAAAGCTCTTTTAGCTTCACCATAGAGTATGCATCTCTTGACTTTCAATTCCTGAATTTTCCTTTCCTCGTTGTAAACCTCATACATTCTGCTCCACACTGGGTGACCCCCGGGGAAATTTAGACATTTCAGAGGAAGTGTACAAGAATGGCCTGATTCATGAGCTGAGCCTCCACAATTGCTCATAACATCCCATAGTGGTATGGCCAAATTGTTGACATTTGTAGAATTACATCGCGTCAGGAACAAATGGGTGAACCTTAAGACAGATATAGCCTGCAAGGAATGTTCTGCTAATTCTGGAGTATTAAACATTAGAACAGACGTTGCTGATTTTTCCAGTTTTCCATTGACTCTCTTCTTACAGTTCTGCACTTCTGTGATGCCCATATTTTTCCATTCATCATGTAACTCTGTGGGTTCCACTTCCAAAATATTAGAGGAGGTTACCACACCCCTACTAAAGTTAGGGGTGTTATGTAACTCAGACTTGACTGGGTAGTCAGGTAAGGCCTTACATCCCAGAAGCTTAGATACTTGGTTCCAAATAGCAGTTTCAACTAGAAGTTGTTTCATTACAAAGTTGTTTGACATTTTTTGGAACCCAGCAATACCTTCCAATGCCTTATGAATCTAGAAATGGGAGACCTTCACAAAGGTTCCTCCTGTTCGCTTGATTACAGTGGAAGTGTTATGGCACACTAATGCCCTCTTAACGTCATAATGAGACTTCTTTTTGAAGGACTGACCAACTGAGCTATTTTGATGAGTGGGTATATGTATTACCTGACAGTACACCTACCCTGTGAGTAGTAATAGTTTGATGGGACCATTCCATAGGGATGCTAGGGAAACAGCTGTTGACACAGGCAGTGGCCTGCATGCTAGAGCAATCCTTATACAACTGGGCTGCAGCAGGTGTCCCAGAGGTTGCCTGCTAGTTTTACCTCAACAGCCACTCACCTCATCAGGATGTAACACATCTTGAGGGTAAGGTTTTTTTTTTTTTTTTTTAATAGAGGTATGAACTTTCCTCATGGTCCAGGTGGTGAAGCCATGACCCCCATTCTCCAAAACACATAACATTCCACCACTGCACCACATGGTGGTCGCAGAAGCATGCCCAGAGCTGTGGTGATAGAAGGCTGGTGGTACTTACTAGTCTCCAGCTAAGGAACTTCAGATCACCAAGCCCGTACTCAGCACACAAATGCTGAGCCCCTGAGGGGTGGCCAAATGCATGCCATGATGATGGATAACATTGAGATAGCATAAGAGAGACAGATGTACAGATGCATAAATGAAACACCCGTAGTCTAGTTTTGAATGGACAAGGGACCAGTACAAATTGAGGAGGGTGGTTGGATCTGCATCCCATAAATTACCATTGACGACACATAGGACACTGGGGGATCAAATACAGTGGGCTGCCACTTAAGACATGTAGGAGGACCAAGAGAGATTATTATCAAGCATGAGCCCAAGAAATTCCATAGTTTTAACATACAGAAGAGTAACAGATCCAAGACTTAAGGGCAGTGGAAGAAACCAACTGCAACACCAGAAATTCATAAAAATGGTTTTGTCAGTGGAAACACGAAAGCCACTGTCAACGCTCTATGAGTAAAGACAATTGAAACAACACTAAAACCACTCAATGAGACAAGTCCATGCAGAACTGCAGTAGATGGCAAAATCGATAATGAAAAGGATGCCAGTGAAGACTGGCGGGAGACAGACCATTACAGGATTAATGCTGATATCAAAGAGGACGATGCCCAGGATGGAGCCATGAGACATACCATTTTCAAGGATAAAGGTGTCCGTCAAGGCAGAATCCACAAGTACCTTGAAAACTCGGGCTTTTAAAAATTCCTGAAGGAAATGTGGCAAGTGGCCATGGAAACCACACGTGTAGAGTGTACAGAGGATACCAGTTCTACAGCAGGTGTCATAGGCTTTCTCTATCTCAAAAAACATGGCAACAGTCTAGGATTTCCACAGAAAACCATTCATGATGTGAAGTACTGTATATTCAGTCTCTTTTGCAGATGAACTAGTTTCCTACAATTCTTCAAATAAATCCAAATCAAAATGTTGCCTTCTTTACTAACATACCTGTGTTAATTCCATTTCATATTGCTTTGCAACATTATGCCTAGATATTTAATCAACATGGATCATGTTGAGTGGCCCATTTCATAACTGCAGCAGTGCACCAAAGTACACTGTTTTGTCCTGCGAGTTTACCCAGCTTCTCTCTAGATGTGACTTATTCTGAATTTCCCCTACGCTCTTTAGACAGTTAATGAAACATGGAACTGCATGTAACATATACACAAACATACACAAAAGATATTTAACTAGATTGTATCACCACCATCCATAGTGTGGATAGGAACTTTGACTGCTGTGTGTTCAGGTTCCAGGTGAGTTGATGACTCTTTACTCACAGCTGCAGGAGTCTTGGCTTCAGTGACACAGCTTGAGGCTGTTGCAAATGGGCTTACTATGGGGGGGGGGGGGAGGGGGGTTCATACATGGGGATCTGTGGATGTCCAGCACGTGACCTCTGTCCCCCCAATTGGTTCACAACTGTGGCTGCCCTGGGTGCTGCCCACACTGAGGTTGACCTCTCACATGTGGTTGGGTAGGAGGTGGTTCTGAGTTGATGCGAGTAGCAAAAGACTGTCCCAGGGGTCGATCACAGTGCCTGTACAGTAAGTCTGTCAACTGCAGACATCACTCAAAACTTGTTTGTCAGAGACCCAGAGTCAGATGCAGTCACCATACTCCATAGGTAGCTTCTTGGCTTTCACAGGGGGTGGGATAACATGCAGTTGCAAGCACCAGTGTTAGGCACACATTGGGGCCCTTTCTGGATATGGATACCAAAGAGGGGAACCAATCCAGTGTACTCATTGTGTGCATACCAGGAGAAGTCAATCCAGATGTGGGAAGGTTGTTCCCAGATGGCATGAAGTGCACAGGGTGCAGCCAATTGAGGGGGCTGGATCATGTTGCAACTAAGGATGTGTGTTACTTTGGACCAGAAGAGATTCTTTCTGGTTTCAGATGGCTAACTGAAGCCTTAAAGACTGCAGTCTTGCTTGCGAGATGAAGATGGAGCTCACAATCTGCAACATTATTGACAGAACTGACTGAGGTCCTTTGATTCAGAGCCTCCACTCATCTCTGTACCAGATATTAAAATGGTTCTGTGGCCATGTAGGCTGCAGATTCATTGACTTGCACCATTGAGCAGTGAGATTCTGGGTTCTGCTTTCAGAAGTAGTTTCTCTTTCAAATAAATGGAAGTAGATAGTTCTACGGGAATTTATACCTATGTGTATGAAAACTTTGTAGTTCTTTCGAGATGCTTCTGCTGAGCAATCCTGTGGGCCATATATTTTGCTAAAGCATTTCTTCAACTGGTGGGTCTTGATTTCTGGACAAATATCTATTGTGGAATTTGGCACAACAGTGTTTTGTAGCAAAGAATTTCCTATAACAAGGAATGCAATTTTTTTGCTGTGTTTCTCTTTACTGAGATGTTTTGAATTCTTTTTACTGTATGTTACACAGCTCAGCTGTATTGCAAAGATCTGTACCATCAAATACCTTGAGGACAGCAGTGTTGCCTCCCACCCCCGTTCCATCCAGCCCTTCACTTCACCCTTGCGGATGATTGTGGCATAGTGAATAACAAATTGGATTGGGTGCAGACTTTACTAAATTTCTTGGATGGAAGAATGATTATAACTAGGTTACTACACTTGTTGGGGAACACTTTGAGTGAAGTAGCAATGTTACAAAAAGCAGTTCACCATGCAAATAACTGATGATTAGGTCCTGAGCTGTTACTACCATAACAGTTCCTAGCCACAAAAACTACAGCATGGCTGAACAGTTGATTTGCAGCACATAGGTGAGTTTACAGAATGAAGATTTTCGTTATTCCACCACTTGTGGACTGATGTAATCTTGCTTCATCTGTGTTCATTCCATACTTGGAGTGATTCACAAAAGTGAGTGTAGATGCACACCTCCAATACTTCATGGTACATCCTTTGCAGAGAAGTAAAAAGCTATGTGAAAATTGGTATGGGTAAAGACACAAGAAGTGCTGCTAATATAGGAAGGAAAGGAGACCTATGTGATGATGTCAGCAGAAGAGTTACCACAGTGTGAGGGAGTCCCACAGTTTGCCTTATGTAACAAATCCAGAGAAGTAAAGTTGCCACTCACCATATAGCAGAGATGCTGAGTTGCGATAGACACAACAAAAAGATTCACACAACTGTAGCTTTCGGCCATTAAGGCTTTTGTCAGCAGTAGACACAGACACACACACACACACACACACACACACACACACACACACACACACACACACACACACACACAGCGAGGAGCAGCACCAGTGCATGATGGGAGTGGGGACTGGGTGGGAGTAAGAGGAGGCTGGGGCAGGGAGGGCGAGGGATATTATCATGGGGGTGGCGGACACTGATGTGTTGCAGTTTAGATGGAGGACAGGAGAGAAGGGGCAGATAGGGGGAGAGGCAAAGTAGCACAAAGGAGAGAAATAAAAAGAAATTAAAAGAATGTGTGTGGAGGTAAAATGACAGCTGTGTAGTGCTGGAATGGGAACAGGGAGGGGACTGGTTGGGTGAGGACAGTGACTAATGAAGATTGAGGCCAGGAGGGTTACAGGAACATAGGATGTACTGCAGAGAAAGTTACCAACCACACAATTCAGAAAAGCTGGTGTTGGTGGCAAGGAACCATATAACACAGGCTGTGAAGCAGTCATTGAGATGAGAGATATCTTGTTTGGAAGAGTGTTCAGCAACAGGGTGGTCTACTTGTTTTATGGCCACAGTTTTTCGGTGGCCATTCATGTTGACAGACAGCTTGTTGGTTGTCATGCCTACATATAATGCAGCACAGGGGTTGCAGCTTAGTTTGTAAATCACGACTGGCTTCACAGGTAGCCCTGCCTTTGATGGGATAGGTGATGTCAGTGAGCGGACTGGAGTAGGTGGTGATAGGAGGATGTATGGGACAGGTCTTGCATGTAGGTCTATTACAGGGGTATGAACCATGAGGTAAGGGATTGGGAGCAGGGTCTGTGTACAGATGGACGAGTATATTTTGTCTGTGGGTGGTGGAATATCATGGTAGGAGGGGTGGGAAGGATAGTGGGTAGGGTATTTCTCATTTCAGGGAACAACGAGAGGTAATCGAAACCCTGGTGCTGAATATAATTCAGCTGCTCATACCCCTCTAATAGACCTAGATGCAAGACCTGTCCCATACATCCTCCTACCACCACCTACTCCAGTCCGGTCACTAACATCACCTATCCCTTCATAGGCAGGGCTACCTGTGAAACCAGTCATGTGATTTACAAGCTAAGCTGCAACCACTGTGCTGCATTCTATGTAGGGATGTCAACCAACAAGCTGTCTGCCCACATGAATGGCCACCGACAAACTGTGGCCAAAAAACAAGTGGACCACCCTGTAGCTGAACACGCTGCCAAACATGATATCCCTCATCTCAAAGACTGCTTCACAGCCTGTGTCATATGGATCCTTCCCACCAACACCAGCTTTTCTTAACTGTGCAGGTGGGAACTTTCCCTGCAATACATCCTATGTTCCCGTTACCCTCCTGGCCTCAACCTTCATTAGTCACTGTCCTTACCCATTCCGCCTCCTCCCTGTTCCCATTCCAGCACTACACAGCCGTCATTTCACTGCCACACTCAACCTTTTAATTTCTTTTTATTTCTCTCCTTTATGCTACTTAGCCCCTCACCCTCTCCGCACCTTCTCTCCTGCCCTCTGTCTAAACTGAAACACATCACTGTCTGCCACTCCCACCATACTATCCCTCCCCCTCCCCACCACAGTCTCCCCTTACCACCACCCAGTCACCACTCCCATCATGAACCGGTGCTGCTCCTCGCAGTGTGGTTCCACTTCTCTGAGACTGCAGACGTGTATGCAAGTTGTGTTTGCATGCGTGTGTGAGTGTGTGTGTGTATGTGTGTCTACTGCTGACAAAGGCCTTAGTGTCTGAAAGCTATAATTGTGTAAATCGTTTTGTTGTGAATATCGCAACTTAGCATCTCTGCTATATGGTGAGTAGCTGCTTTCCTTCTCTGGTATTGTTACATTCCATCCTGGATTTTCCATTGTTAGACGTTTGCCTCATGTGGATGATTCAGACTAAGACACAATTATGTTATGTGTAACTGTTCCTGGGCAAGGCAGAAGCAGCTGAATAATTTAGAGAAGTGTTGTTGCCACACCTTTTTTTCAGAACATGGGCATTCATTTAGTTTAGTATCACTGTTTCCTTAGAAAATATGAAGTAAATTGTTACAAGCAATGAAAGCCAAGGATCATGACCAGAATGGATTTACAAGATATCAGATTGCTAATTAACGGTAGAAACAGTGACATTGTGGGCAAGGCATTCTGTCTCCCAGCTACCATCATGGAGCAGCTCACATAATGTGACACAATCTATGTTGTATTGGCCAGAAAAGGCCATACATTTGTTACCAACCCATTACCTAACGCCGGCCGCGGTGGTCTAGCGGTTCAGGCGCTCAGTCCGGAACCGCACGACTACTACGGTCGCAGGTTCGAATCCTGCCTCGGGCATGGATGTGTGTGTTGTCCTTAGGTTAGTTAGGTTTAAGTGGTTCTAAGTTCTAGGGGACTGATGACCACAGATGTTAAGTCCCATAGTGCTCAGAGCCATTTGAACCATTACCTAACCTTCCAAAACAAGACCCTAAACCCAGACCTACATTCGTTAAATTAATTCAAAACACAAAAAAATCCTTCAGCAGATAGAACAACATTACAAAAGAGGACTCCACGGCATCATGACTATAAGTGTACAGACTTAGAGTGCTGTATTAGTTTGCTTGGCTTATGGCAGGTGCAGTCTGCACAAAATACAAGACCTGTACACCCTTCAAACTGCCGGTATGTAACATACTTGCTGACTGGTTTATCAGTAAAAGTAATAATTATGTAAATTAGAGTTAGAATAATAGGTTACCTGTTATATGAGAAAAAGTAAGCGAGCTTGTGAACTTTAGACTGCTTTGGAATGGTGCATGAAAAATTAGTTTAAAGGAGAAACATTTATGTACAAAATGTGGAATTATGGTACTGATGACACACACTCACAAATTACTGTGTTGAGTAGATGACCCTTTCTTCAGCTTCTGCTATTGCAGCATACTGCCATTTCAATTTTTGACTCTTATCACAGACTGATGTCTATGTAACTGATGTCTCCCCACCTGTTAGGCACAGGCTGTGACAAGGATGTAGTTATGTAAACCCCATTAATAAATTTCCTGTAGAGATGGTTCTGAATGGAGCAGATCCAAAGAGGTGTCAAGGGGGGTCACGTACCATCAACCAAAACAATATTTTTGTAAAAGCTTTTATAATATCTTAAAGTTTTCTGAGCTAAGCTTTGTCAACTTCAGCATGTGGATGAATTCATGCCTGTAACCTTGTCCTTATGGACCATGAGGCCAATGTTGCCAAGTGGTGCTTGGCAAACTAATTTGTAGCCAGCACTACAAGGGGTTGCAAGTGTGGTGTAGTTACAGCCCTTATTGCTCATAATAGAGAAGTACAGACTGTGTGCAGTGGAGCTGCAAAAAGAATGGCCAGCAAATGATTTGCCTTATTTATTGAAGTTCTTGGTTTCTGAAAAGTAAATTGAGTTATGTCAAAAATTTTTGGTAACCTATAAGCAGGTAAAAAGATGTGGGAACTTTATCACAGATAAACTTTATCAAACAGAGGAGACAGCAGTGGACTAGAAGAATTTCTGAAGAGATATTTATATGGAAATTTGTTTGAAACAAAGTGAAAACCCTGACTGTGATGGCGTTATTTCCAAAAAAGACTTAAGCTATTCTGAGGAGTACAAAGATGGTGCTAACAAGAGTCATAAAAGGAAAATATCCTTCCAGGCACTACAAACTACTGTGATTCCTCACTGTAATTTACAGTCATACTTTTAAATCATTCATTGTTCACTTATGTGACCTGGAACAATGTGATATTCGCAGACTCTGACATATATTTCTATGTGCACCCATTTCAAAGGCATCTGGTCGTCAATAAGAAGTTCGCTGCATGGCGATACATAGCATTCAAAAAATTTTGATAATACGCAGACCACATCTGCAGTAATATATTAATGATAAAACGTTGTGTTCAATCATTTAGTGTGGGTTAATGTGGAGAAACTGAGTTTTTGCAGAAAAACACAGATTCAAACAATGATATCTACTATGGTACAGGATGCTATGTTAAAACAAAACTTTTACCTCTCCCACCATCAAAACTAAAACACTGTTGTCATTTCCTGTACAAATCAGCTGTTACACCATCTTGCTCATGACAGGTGTTACCAATGAACAGTTCAAGGTAACTGTGTGGATGTCACTATAATGTTTTTCAGAAAAGGTTAAGCAAATCCACACTTTCCTTATGTGGAACTGAAGAGTGACAGCAGGTTACAGACATACCACACAACCTACTAATACTTCACCTGGCCAATTTAGGTGAAAGAATGAACCTACGCTACGAAATTTGAATCTAATCTCACAAATGTGCATCCTCAAATGACATTTTGTTGGATAACTCTGGTCATTTAGAATGTTTCCATGAAAATTCCATCATTTACTTATACAACCACAGCCCAAATACTGATAATGAATAAAATACCATATATCTCATCCAATCAGTTTCCTTGTCTTTATTCATTAAAAATCATCAATTCAGCAGGCCATATATTTTACCTACAATTTTTAAGTTTAATTTTAAAATTAAAAATATTTAATATGTAAGCCAAAAGACAGCAGCAGTAATTTCAGTATTTATTAGGAAGGTGTACTTTGTTTATATCAAAAAATTATATCTATTGTCACTTTTATCAGTTGGCAACATGGCAATGCTCCTGTGTTTATGCATCATACAAATAAAATGTGTTGTGCCATAGTTTTAATGGAGAAATTATTAGCAACAGTATGCAGAACAGAAAGTAAGTGCATCTAAAGAGTAATGTACTGTAGACATACAGCTCTTGAAATATAATAGACAAACAAATTTGTTATTTTGAATGGGGCAGCTGCAGCACCCAAATTGAAGTTAATTTCTGTAATGATGTGCCAACTGATGATTTAAGTATGTATTACACCAGTTGAAGATGGGTTAAATTCTGAAATGTATGTTGCTACAAATAAAAGGTCATACAAAGTGGCTGCTTACTACATTGTTTAAAGCAATAAAGAAATTTGTTTGGTTTAAGGCTACACACTATCTTCATTGTTTTCAACACTGATCTCTGAAATTTACCTATCTAAAGAAAGAACTGGAATAGATATATGCCAGAAGGCCTACAGTACATCAGAAAAACAATATCTTCAGGCTATCCAGTGAACACCACTTTTGGGAAATGTTCCAAGTAGACTGATGCCTGAACACATGCACCGTGAGCTGTTTGCAAAACTGTCTCCTGATATTCTGAACAAAATAGCTACTTATGTTCTCAGTAGTAGACACAGACCTTCTAGCTTGCTCCTGCCTAGACTTCAATCTACTCAATTCTCATGACCCTTAATCAATAGAACCTCTCAGTCCAGTCCCCCCCACCCGAGCATGCACCTGTGCTCTCTCTCTCTCTCTCTCTCTCTCTCTCTCTCTCTCTCTCTCTCTCTCTCTCTGTTCAGAGGCTAGGCACAATTTCAGTTTCATACTTTTGCCAATCAAATTGATAGACAACTGGAAATGTGACAACATTTAAAAAGTGACAGGAGTGCCAGTTTTTGTTTGTGTACAGTAACAAAATTTGATACAGAATGAAATTGGAACACATTTCTCGTGGATGAGTACTGCTTACTTTTGAACTCTAAATGGGCTGCAAAATTAATTGAGTCAAAGGAGCAGTCAGATGACACCTAATGAATCTGGTGTATTGCTAGGATCATAAGAGGTTTACACTTTTCTTTTAGTACATGTCTCATCTAATTGGTGTAGTACTTTAGGAGCACAGATCTCAACTTTTCTGAATGACAGCAGTGACAGCCCATTGGTACTTGGCATTAGAAAATGATTTTTCAGCTCTTGCTGTGTCAAGTGCAACTTTATAACTTCTGAGTTGATAAAAGAATGCATTAATGATGCTGCCAATGTTCTGCATCCACTGAATGCAAATTGGTTTGGAATAATCAGTCCTTCTTGGCATGAGAGAGCAGTACATGCCAGAGAAGTATGTGAGGTTATAGTTCAATTCATTTATCTTGGCGGCTCGCGCATGCCCGCCCAGACGCGGGAGATTGCAGCGTTGCCAGTTGTACGCGCCAAGAGAAGCAGCGCCGTAGCAGTGTAGTTCTCAAACTTACGTTTAGGGGGGAGCGCGCAGTTTATGAAGTAAAGCCACCACGGCCGCATTAAACCTTTCGCTGCTACAGAGACGTGCTCCCCGCATTCCACGCCGTGCGCGATTTTGTAACCACTGCACTGCTCGCCTGTGCAGACACATAGTGTTCCGACTGCTTTGACACACTTATCATTCGATTTCACAAAAACTATTTGGCCCAAAAATTTGATTTTGACACATCTTCTTGACTGATACCTTCCCCCCATAAATGACTTAATTTTGTTTCGATTTTCAACGCAGTTATATTGCAGCATTAAATGTAGTAAACCATTGCACGAAATTTTGAAGAGTTTGCAGAGGTAAAGTTCACAGCGTATACTTTCCGTATGTTCAATTGTAGTTACCACAATGTTGAGAATGAAATGTGGACAAGATACCTAAATTTCATATAAAATTCACTGTATAACAACATCTCATTTAATTTAAGTACCAGATTGGTGTCGTATGTAATATTGAGAAATATTCCGTCTTTCGCGACTGTAATAAAAGTTTTATTTACACCAGGTGCATTTGACTTTATTTTAAAGCACTTCAATCAATCAAAAGGAAGTACACAAAATACGTTAAACAAAACTGTGGACTTACAAAAACATTAGGACTTGAATATACTGTGTATCAGTGCTCTGGGCTATGTCAAATATAATTTTTGTGTGTAGCACACACAAAAAGCATTTATTTGCTAAAACACTGATCGGCCGACACAAACGTTGAATATTGTGTTACCTCAGCACAAAACTACGAAAGGTGACTTGGCAATGGAGGAGACACAATGCTGTCCAATGAAGATGCTTCAAAAGAGAAAAACGCGTCTGGTCTAAATAAGACGCTTATTACAGTTGCAGAAGAGGAATATATTTCAATACCATTGGTAAAATTGCAACTGTGGAACAAAAACAAGAAAGAGAACATGAGTATTATTGTGTATGTGCCTTACCCTTCATTGTTGTCAATCGCTGCGATAGTCTTCTGCATCGCTGTAGTCAGTGTCGCAGTCCGAATCATCAGGTCTTAGAGTTATGACGATGGGTTCAAGCAGATTGTCAATTACAATTTCCCTGTCCATGTCCTCCTACTGTAGCCTTTGTGCATGCCGAACACATTCAGCCCATGCTGAAGAAGTAATTCTGTCAAGTGCTTCGTGCAGAAGCCTTTCTGTATCAGCAATTTTAAATGTCACGTTTCGTTCTGCGACATACCCTTTCACTTGTGCCCAAATTAACTCTATTGGATTGTATTGGCAATGGTACGGTGGCAAACGCAAAACTGTGTGTCCATGTTCCTGTGCAATACAATCGATTTCATAAACTTTTGTGCGAGGCTTATGAAGCACTACAAGATTCAACATTTCAGCACGTTTGGTTGGCAGTATGTGGAATATTTTTACTTGCAAGCCATAACATGATATCGGCTTTTTTTGTACTTGTTGTGGGTGTCTTGTCAACAACAACAGAGTGATAAGTCGCATTGTCCACTACAATCACCGAGTTTGCAGGCAAGTAAGGGAGAAACTGATTCCTAAACCACAATTTAAATGTCTCAGAGTTCATTTCGGAATGATAATCCCCTGAATTTCTCTTTTTTGCCCGGAACACTAATTTGCTTTCTGGAATGAATCCAGAAGCAGAACCAGCGTGAAGCACAATTATTCGTCCACCTTTACCAACTGGTACTTTAAACCCACCCGAACCATCACTCATTTTCCAACACGCTTTCATTGTGTGATTTTGGTTCACCTATGTTTTGTCCAAGAAAAAAATGTTCTTATTCCCGGATTTTCTTACTTCAATAATATGTCTTAAAAACTGTGCCCTTGAAGCAGCGATATCACTATGTTCCATTAAAAACTTTCTTCCGTCATTTGTATGTACATATTTGAATCCAATGTTTTTAAGTATTCTATTCATTGAAGTCATGCTACCTTTAAAATTTATGGTTTCACGCATTTTCACAGTGATTTTTTTTTACAGTAGGAAATTCGCCTGTGTTGTACATGTTGAGCACTTCTCGTCTTAGAACATCTTTGTCGAAATTATCTAAATTAGTTACAGTCCTCTCACGAGTGCGATATTTCCCTGGCGATCTGAAGAGTGGGCTTCCACAGGTCTCCGTAGATAACTTTCCTTCATTGGCAATCCGCTGAACGGTTCTCAAGCTAACGCCTGTCGCTTCTGCAGTGCGTTCCTGAGATCTGGCGACATCCGTGATAGGTCCACCGTTTTCTGCTTCGCGCTTGAAAAAAGCGTGAATCCGGTAAATTATGTCCCTCGCCTGTTTATGGAGAGTTTGTCGCTTACCACCATTATCAGCCATGACAACTTGCAACAAATGCGATAAAAATTCACCAAAGAATAACTACAATCACATTTAACACTCGCACTCGCCAAGACATTCCCAGCAGACCTTTCAGAAAACTACTGAACACTCATTGGCTGTCAGCAGATGCGTGACGTCAGGTGCGTAGAACGAGCCTTAAATCGACCGCAGTCGTTCATGGTTCCAACTATACAGAGTGTTCATTTTAATTGGAGACATTGAAATATCCGTAAATCTACACATCGGATCAAACAAATTTATAACTAATTTTTTTTTGACTCAGAGGGGGACATCCAATGTTACCAAATTCGTAGTCAAATTTGTTATAATTGGATGTCCCCTTCCGGGAGGAACTAATTTTCATTAGGATTTATTTTGGCTCTGTGTGTCGTTTTCAAGAGATTTCAATGTCCCCATAAAATGAACACCCTTTACAACGTAAACAGTGTTTATAAATTGGGAAATATTCTATCTTTAGCAACTGTAACAAAACTTTCTTTATACCAGAGTCATTTCGCTTTTTTCCAAAACGTTCTGATTAAAACGAAGTTGGCGAAGTACACAAAACTGAATTTTGGACGTAATAAAACATAAAACTAAAATATATTGCCAGCGAGGCACAGTGCGCAAACATTTTGTTTTTGTCACAACGGACAGCAAATACTTGCCAAAACATAGATCAGTCGACGAAACCATTCAATATGATGTTGCCAAAGCAGCGAAGCAAAGAATTCCGTCAGACAATCAAATAGCTCGGCAACGTACGAGCCGAAATTCTGCTCTAAATAATACTTTTAATACTGCCGCAAAAGAATATATCTCAATATGAATAGTAAAACAGCGACTGCGGAAGAGGCGATATACAAACAAAACGGATAACATGAATATTGTATGTGTGCCTTTTCGTTGTTTTTAATTGCTGTGAAAAGAAATATTGGAGGAGAAAATTACAAAAACTGAAAACTTATTATGATTATAATGAAGCACAGGAAATTTCAAAACATTACATGCAAACGAATAAAATTCATTAAGTAAGACACTTCGCTATTGTTTTTAAATAAATAAAATATTTAGTATGCAACAAGCCTTGAACTCAGAATCTTCCGATTAGCAGCCCAACACCTTAACCATTACGCCAACGCAGCTACTCATTTCTGGCATCTCCTGGAGCACTCTAAACGTTTGCAAAATACCGACAAACACTGTTTGGGTGACTATGAATTACTCACGTTGCGTCGAAGTACAATAGGAAATAAACAATTACCGCTGTTCTTTATTGCAAAAACGCGGTTCGTGAGACTGATACAAACACCTTTCCTTGCTATCGCCTGAATTAGGAGGCTTATTGTTTGTTTGGTTTAATTAATTATTGGTGTAAAGAATGCTTTTTTCAAACTTTCTATAAAAGAAAGTCTGCTATCAAGACATTGCTTTTGTTCAATTACTTCATTTATGACTGAACGTTTCTAAAATTAAAGACACTCGTCCGTGCTCTGCACTGCAGTCGAGATCTGGCAACGTCGTTCTCTGTTCATTGGCTGACTGTGATTTGTGACGTCAAATGCGCAGAACGAACCTAAACTCGGCCGCCAAGATATATGACGCGCACCTTAGTGAAAGAAAAGTACAGAGGAGCAATGATGCAGGTGAGAAGTAGTGTGGGCATGACAAAGGAGTTTCCAGTAAAAGTAGAGTAACATCAATGATCTGTGCCTAGTCCCTATCTCTTTGACCTGATTATGGATGTGCTGGTGAAAGATGTGAAGAAGGAGGCGCCATGGAATATGATGTTTGCGGATGATGTGGTTCTTTGTGAGCAGAGCATTGACAGACTTGAGGAAAAGCGGGAGGATTGGAGGAAGGCACTAGAAGAAACAGGGATGAATATTAGCAGGAGAAAGTCAGAATATTTAGCACTGAAGGATGTCCAGATGAGGTCTTGCAAGATCCAGGATGATGAGCTGAAATCGGTCTGCAAATTTAAATACCTGGGGTCATACATACAGAGCGACGAAGGACTGGAAAGCAAGATACAACACCAAATAAATTGTGGTTGGAGCAACTGGAGGAAAATGAGTGGAGTGTTGTGTGACAAGAAGGTGAGCATTGGGTTGACAGGGAAAGTGTACAAGTCAGTGGTAAGGCCTGCTATCATATACGGGGCAGAGACATGGCCAATCACAGTAGCCCAGGTAAGGAAGATGGAAGTGGCAGAAATCAAGATGCTGAGGTGGATGTGTGGGTTAACAAGGAAGAACAGGATTAAAAATTAATTTGTTAGAGGAGCTGTGAAAGTGGGACCCATGGGGAAAGAGATACAAGAGAGCAGACTAATGAGGTATGGACACTTACAAAGAAAAGGGGAAGAGTATATCAGAAACAGAGTTGAAGATATAAAGATTGAAGGTGCAAGAAGGAGAGGAATACTGAAGATGAGGTGGAAGGATAAGATATCCAGGGACCTAAGGGGGAAAGGACGGAAGAAGGAAGAGGCAACGGATAGAGTACTATGGAGGAGAAGGATCCAGAAGATCAACGCCAACCCTATGTGACATGGGTCAAGGCGACGATGAAGAAGAAGAAGAAGAAGACAATGTACGACATCTTCAGGTGTGCAATAAAATTCCTTCATGCATCTGAAGTCTTGTCCTTCATGACATTAGATCCACATTCCAACGTTCATGTTGCTACAATCATGGGTTGTATAAGCAACCAGTTAATCAAAATTACTACACAGTTAAGACTAGTCAGTTGCTTCAGAGTATCATCAAAGCTGTCAAACAATCTGCAATGTTTGTTGTAGCTGTGACTTATAATATAGTGTAAATATATTAAATAAAACATTTTCTGAATCCAGCAGGTAACAGCAAGAGCATGTAGGTTTCCTTGAACACACATCTGTTGAAATCTTATTGGAGCGAGTACACTGACGGAGGCATTTTATTACATAATATTTTGAAAATTAGAAAGTTTCTCTATCTTGCCATTTGTTAATACCAAAAGACTGACTTAACAGTAACACACCAGGTTACCAAAATGCACTTTAGTGTAAGTAGATGACAAAGCAGAAAGGATGGCATCATGCATATCTTCATGACTAGTAGTTCAGCCCTTGAAGTATCATCTATACAAGGACACTATTGAAGTTGTTCAATATATCAAAGATGCCATTGACTCCAGACCTCCAAATGATAAATCAATATTACAATAGAGGAGAATACTAGAAAAGAGATAGTTGGAAATGTTCAAGTAATCTAGTTAGCGACGACAGACTGTTGCTTTCAAAAAATGTTTCATTACAGCAATAAAATCTTTCTTTGACTTTTTTGAAAGCCAAAAGTACCATGAATGCCAATTATAGGTGAAGTTAAATGTTAAGTCAACATTACGTGTCATCAAAATCAGGAAAAAATGTTTATAATAATTCTATGCTGTTTGGTTTAAGTATCTTACCAACTAGCATAAGGAGATGCACTCTGTTCCTACTTGACACCTCAACATTAGCAACATATATCCTATTCTTGTATCATTCTGCTACATCAATTGCTCAGCTACCACACACAAATGCTACAGGTGGCATGTACAATGACACTGTTATGCATGACCTTTTGGGCTATTCAAATAATTTGGTCAATGCTGTTCATGAGATACCTGCAATTAATACTGCTGCAAAGATCTCGGTACGGAAGTATGATACAGAAATACTGACCACTAATTTCTATCCAGAGCATTCACTTCTGCCCAACACCATGTCGTGTATCTCTTCCATACACTTCAGTCATGGTTCAATCCAGGAACTGCCACAACATGAGGTCCAAATGATTGGAAAAGAGCACAAGTAGTTCCAGTTTCCAAGAAGGGTCGTCGAGCAGATGCGCAAAACTATAGGCCTATATCTCTGACATCGACCTGTTGTAGAATTTTAGAACATGTTTTTTGCTCAGGTATCGTGTCATTTCTGGAAACTCAGAATCTACTCTGTAGGAATCAACATGGATTCCAGAAACAGCGATCATGTGAGTCCCAACGCGCTTTATTTGTTCACGGCACCCAGAAAATATTAGATACAGGCTCCCAGGTAGATGCCATTTTCCATGACTTCAGACTGGTCAGATACAGGCTGCCAGGTAGATGCCATTTTCCTTGACTTCTGGAAGGCATTCGATAGAGTTCTGCACTGTTGCCTGATAAACAAAGTAAGAGCCTATGGAATATCAGCCCAGTTGTGTGGCTGGATTGAAGAGTTTTTAGCAAACAAGACACAGTATGTTGTTCTCAATGGAGAGACATCTACAGACACTAAAGTAATCTCTCGCATACCACAGGGGAGTGTTATGGGACCACTGCTTTTCACAATATATATAAATGACCTAGTAGATAGTGTCGGAAGTTCCATGCGGCTTTTCGTTGATGATGCTGTAGTATACAGAGAAGTTGCATCATTAGAAAATTGTAGCGAAATGCAGGAAGATCTGCAGTGGATAGGCACTTGGTGCAGGGAGTAGCAACTGACCCTTAACACAGACAAATGTAATGTATTGAGAATACATAGAAAGAAAGATCCTTTATTGTATGATTATATGATAGCGGGACAAACACTGCTAGCAGTTACTTCTGTAAAATTCTGGGAGTATGCGCATGGAACGATTTGAAGTGAAATGATCATATAAAATTAATTGTTGGTAAGGTGGGTGCCAGGTTGAGATTCATTGGGAGAGTCCTTAGAAAATGTAGTCCATCAACAAAGGAGGTAGCTTACAAAACACTCGTTTGACCTACACTTGATTATTGCTCATCAGTGTGGATCCGTACCAGGGCGGGTTGACAGAGGAGATAGAGAAGATCCAACAAAGACCGGCGCGTTTTGTCACAGGGTTTTTTGGTAAGCGTGATAGCATTATGGAAATCTTTAACAAACTCAAGTGGCAGACTCTACAAGAGAGGCGCTGTGCATCGTGGTGTAGCTTGCTGTCCAGGTTTCGTGAGGGTGCATTTCTGGATGAGGTATCGAATATATTGCTTCCCCCTACTAATACATCCTGAGAAGATCACAAATGTAAAATCAGAGAGATTCGAGTGCACATGGAGGCTTTCTGGCAGTCATTCCTCTCACGAACCATACATGACTGGATCAGGAAAGGGAGGTAATGACAGTGGCACATAAAGCGCCCTCCGCCACACACCGTTGGATGGCTTGCGGAGTATAAATGTAGATGTAGATGTAGGTCATGGTAAGTTACCTGAGCTGGTTGGTTAAATACACAAATCAGGATGCTTTGCCATCACATTTTGATTTTACGAGTTGACTGACTCACCTCCATTCTGATGTTGGGATTAGATTAGACAACAACCCCATTTCAGCAGAATTGCATGCACACTATGTCTGAATATCACATTGGCCCCAGTAGCAGAGAGGAGGTGATACACTTTACAATACAAAGAAAGTGAATCTGGCTATCTCTCACTACTCCTGTGGAGACACCATCAATACTAACATTGTTCAGGATGCATACTCTTACTGTACAAGTTCGTGAATCATCTCAATTATGAACCATGAATCAATGCCAGGATTAACTCCTGTCTCAAATACTGATTTTGTATGTTCAAAATCTGGCACAAGGGGAGTGTGGCAGAAGCCAGACATTTTCTGCATGTGAGATAAACACCCATTGTAAAATTTGAAGAGCTTTACTGTTGGTGTTTAATGAGTTAAATCTGATACAAAATTCGTTTACATTTGAAAAATATTGAACACTGAAATGATATTGACCAATGGATAGCCATCTGATACATGTAAATCTTCTACTACAATACTGACAACACTCTGCTATGAAGTGCTGTGCCGAGAATGAATATAATGGCACAGTCCAGTAAAAATTCAGACATCTTACCTGGCAACTTAGGAAGCAGAGGAAAGCAGGCCAAGCTGCAGTAATAGAGTGACATTTCGTTTTGGGGAGACGGTTGATATTATAATTATGTCCAGATTATGGAACAGATTGCTGCATACCATATGAGCTGGGCTGTCTGAGAAGCCTATGGAGCAAAATATCTTAGGAGGGAGGTGCTGTCATTCTGTTTACCATAAACAATTAAGCAAGAAAGTGTAACTCAGATGAAATAGCAGTATGCTGATGCTACGAAATACAGCAGCGAGAGTGACTGGAAAGTAAAGTTGGGTCATCATGGAGTGTTCAGGAAAGCTGAGCAGACGGACAAAGCAGATCAGATGCATAACGAACACATAGCAGCCTCCCACAAGAACTACTCATTTCCAGTACAGTTATTCATTCTGCAGCAGAGCAGGCTGGAGGAGCAACCTATGTCAGTATGCTGTCTACTTGTCAAGCTGTCTATGTGATTCTGTGGAACAGCAGGACCCATTGTGGAGACTGATGTCGTTTAGTGCAAGTTGCATAGAAGTAGTGTAGATGTAGATTGATGACATGCTCCAGTAAGTGCATGTCAGAGGGTTCTTTGAACCATGTTCACATTTTTTCTCTACCGTTCCACTCTCCAGCTGCATGTAGGAAAGACAAACACTTAAGAGAGTTCAGTTTCCACATGGATACATTTAAGTTGTTAGAATTGTTGAATTGAAATTTCTCCGTACTTACATAGGTGTCAACCAAATATTTCCACATTTCTACGTAAATCTAGCTTCAATGGAAAAAGTGTTTGTTTAAATGGTTGCCATGACAATTATCATATCAGTGATTTTCTCTCCGCTTCACCTCCCCCCTCCACCCATTTCACGATATTACAAAATGAAGTGTCCTTCTTTAAACTTTTTCAGTGTACTCAATTAGTCTTATCTGATAAAGATCCCATAAACCACAAGAATACGTTGGTGTCTACTAAATGTTCTAGCAATAAAATGCAGTCGTTGGCTTGGCTTCTAAACAACATTATCATTTCAATTTAAGTTGTTTGTAACTCAAAAGCCTACGTATCTAGTAGAACAGACTACCTTTTATATTTATGTGGTTTCCTGTGTAGTTGAAATTTAACAGATTTATTTTGGTACTTATGTGAATGACTTCACACTTTTTATTTATTTATCTTTTTTTTTGGGGGGGGGGGGGGGGTGGTATCACATTTCCATTCTTCACACCATACAGATATTAAGATTAAATAATTTTGCAATTGATTTTAATACTGTGATGTCTTCCTTGGATGGCAAATATCAGTATCAGCTGCAAACAATTTCAAAAGGAGTCCTCCTAAGCCATTTATATAGCTTGCCTCGAGTGAGAGAATGGCCCATTATCCATGGGATATGTGCAGCTGGTGGCAATGCTCTTCCTTCCCATTGCCCCATAAAGTCTTAGGCAGGCTGATGGGCAAAGCTGGTTGGGACCAGTGAGTGTCTACTGCATTTTTCAGAGCTCTGCAGTCTTCTAAGAACCAAGCTTCAATAATATGGAATAAGTTTCAATTTCTTCCTGTAACTAGGCAGAATTGGTCAGACTAGGAGATGCACGTATTTAATTCAGATGTTTACCACATTTCTTTGTATGAGCTATGACCGTTGAGTCCAACCATTACATTGGTTGTTTAATTCAATACGTACCTCAGCTAAAATGCTCTAACAGTGTTTCCATGTTCACTAACCTCACTGATACATAGAATATAAGTGATCAGTTACTTCTCTAAGAAATCATCGCTTATTTGAAACATGTCCAGTGAGCAGCATCTTACTACCTCGTGTTTGTGAATTTTATGTAGATTCATTTTAAGAAAGGCAAGTACGCAGATATTTCCGCAAAGGTTCCAATGATACCATTCAGGACTATGTAGGTCTAATATTTTAGATTTTATCATGTGTTGAGTGATTATGGACAAAAGCAGAACAAATTTCTTTGTGTCCATACGTCAGTACCAGCAGCTTGACCAGTGTACATTTTGAAACCTTTATATCGTGATTATGGACTGCTTTGTAGATCATCGTTCAGTTCTTTCTTGAAAGAGTTGCTGAAGTATATAGCCATGCTACTCACACCGTAAAAAAATTGATCACTTGGGCTCAGAGGGCTGGCTGGGTTCAGGAGGCTGTCCAACCATCACACCAGGTGTGGTGAGTGGATTCTCATCTGACACCCACGGGCATTAGTGAAACAGTATCAAGACACAGAACTGTTATTTTTGATAAAGTGCAATGATTGACTTTTCTACACTCCAGCACAGTGGCAGAAGCACCCACCCAGTACACGCTGTCTGAGGCGAGTGGCAGCAGCATCAGCTCCGGCTGTGTAATGGCACCAGACCTGTCAGTCCTATGCAGCCGACACTTTGAAAGTGTGCCTCAGTTACTGGGTATATTCTGTGCAGGCTTGGTATGTGAAGTATTACCTACCTTCATGTCTCATCTTTCATTTATACTGCACAGGTTTGAACACTTTGGTGCCTACCCCTCCCATTTGGTATGACAGATCATGGCTTTTAACCTTTAATCTAGTTTGATTAACTTTTGTGTTTTTGGCATTCAGTCTGCAACACTAAGATACATCCAGTTGTCGCGTGCACACTTGAGATGCCCGAATGCTGTTCTGTCACTCGTGCTCTGAGAATTAATAGACAATGAATTATTGCCACACGACAGATACTTGCATCAGTATCACATTATCCAACATGAATGCCATGCGACTTGATCTCAAAGTTAATGTCATGATCAATGGGAAATTGCTAATTTAATAAGTGACCTTCCCATAACAAAACAAACTTACCATTTTCATGATTACAACAGCTTCTTACATCATATATGTGACAAGAATTGGGAATAGCAGGAGTATAAGTTATTGAAAAATTTTTCACCTATATTCTGGTTTATAATAATTATTGAAGAATCTTCCAAACTTTCTATTCACAAAGTGAATTCCTTACTGATTGAGCTCTGATTAACTTCTGAACAGATTATTAAAAGGCTTTACCAACTGTATTGCAAACGGTTGAGTTGGACACTTTCTAGAGAACAGCTGAATGGTTTGTCACTGAAATGAAATCAATCAGTAGATGCATTTTCAGACATAATTACGAAGGTCAATACACAATCCTAAGCATTAAGGTAAAACGCCAAAACTGATAAGATTTATTCTGGTGGAGGGTAGACCCTGGATGTATTTTTTATGAGCATTTCCAGGCAATATGTTGCAACTACATGATATAGGTTGTGTGGAGTAAGAGACAATGATGTGGTGTCATTGGGATCAACATGGCTCAGTTTCATTGTTGGTGTATGAAATTTTCAGGACCAGATGGAATTACTGCCACTCATTGCTGATGGGTACTGTGTTGCCCCATATCCAGAAAATGCAGATCAAGGACAACAGTCCAGATGCAAACGACCACTGCTAGTGTGACATTGTCACAAGTTTCAAGTATAATGCAGGTGATACCAAATACACTGCAGATGTGTCCACTGAAGTTCAGTTTGCACAGTATTTTACCAACAGATACAGAATTGATAGTCTTGGTGACCTATCAAGTGAGATGATGAGTGCTGTGGAGCTGTTAGAATCCACTAAAGAGATGAATACATTGTATATTTTCTGCGTGGTAATATAGCAAGCGTAAGATAATAGGTCGAGCTTGTATAGTCGCGAGGTGTGTGGATAACTTCAGTTCAGATGAGGTGTGTCTGCCAGGGAATTAAACTTGGACATCCTGCGGGATGATGATTAGGTATGTCAAGAGGAGACAGTCCCACGCAGACTGTCAATCCATCAACATCACATGAAAAGGTGATTCACTTTGTGCAGACAGACAGAACAGTGGTCAAAACTTCACTGTGATGACTTAGACCTTTTTAAATTGTGGTGGACCATTACCAGCAACAACAGCTATGCAATGTATGATACCAGTGGGTAGTGATGGACAAATTCATGGGAAACCATACAGAATCCTGAAAGATCTACAGCCAATAATGTAAGAATTGCTCGAGCAATAGGTTGCTTATGGGATTATTGAATGTAATGATAATCTGCATGGTGCATCTGTTTTAATTGTTTCCCAAAAAAGTCATCAATTGGAACAAGGAAGTATAGCTTTTGATTATACAGGAGACCCTGGCCATCATCTATGGTTTAATGTACTTAAATTGTTACTGGCATGGAAGAAATTATTAAGATGTGACAGACCATGCTGCATTGAAGTGGTTTCTAGGATTAAAACACTCTTCAATTAGATAACCACCAGTAAGCAGAAAGGCTGGAGTACTGTGAGCAATGAATAAGAGCACTACAGAGTGAAAGAAGGAACTTTTGCTAACACTGACAGCCAAATTTAGGGAGCAACCACAGTCTGTGACACATAGAGGCTTGTTGCGCAGAATGACTGTGGACCATGCGTGGTGGTACCTGCAGCTTTCTAGGAAAGCACTAATGCAACCATATGACAATTTTTCGGTAGATCATGGAGGTTGAATACCAACTGAGCGATGAGTAACCATAAACTTTTGGCCAAGGACCAGAAGCAGGAGCCGGATTTTAGAAATGGTATGATGTCCTCCTCCTTGCCGTGTCCGGCGACAGTGACTCCATCAGTCTTCTCTGTCCTTGTTGTGGTAGGCTCGGATGTGGCTCGCGAATCCGAATTTCGCTTTGAATGTCATGTTACATGGAGCACAGTGAAGTTGAACAGCAGAGTTGTAAGTATACGTGTAGACAGGCTTCAGCTGAGATTTTCAGAGCTCTCTTTTAGCATCCAGGTCCATTACACGCTTTTGCTCGAATTGTTCGATTCTCTTATGTACAGTTGATCCCCACTCCGATCGGCGCAATGCTAGCTCCTCCCAACGGTTGCTTGGGATGCCACAGGCTGCAAGGTGGCGTTTAATGGTGTCTTTATATCGCAGGTGTTGACCACCTTTCCTCCTCTTCCCGCACGAGAGCTGCGAGTAGAACACCGCTTTAGGTAGCCTACTGTCATCCTTGCGTACTATGTGACCACTCCATCTCAGTTGATGTTTCATTATTAAAGCTTCAATACCAGCCAGTTTCATGTGGCGCAAAATCTCCATGTTTGGGACACGGTCTTCCCATTTGATGCGCAGAATTGATCTCAGACATCGAAGATGAAATTTATCTAGCTTCTTAATGTCAGCTTTGTAACAGCACCAGGTTTCCGAGGCATAGAGTAAGGTGGATAATCCTAATGCTTTGTAGACTGCAATTTTTGTTTGTAGTTTGAGATCATGTGATTTCCATACTCGGTCATTAAGCTTACCGAAGGCTGAGGCTGCGCTGGCTATACGCGCTGCGATTTCCGATGTCAGGCTGTTGTCAATTCTAATTTGGCTTCCCAGGTATTTGAACTTTGACACATTTTGCAAGGGTTTGTTATTTATCTCAATACTAGAGTCATCTGCATTAAGACCTCTAAGTGGTTGTTTAAGAACTTGCGTCTTAGTGATGCTAATGGCTAAGCCAAATCTTCTGCAGGAGGCATTTAGCAGGTTTATGTAAGTCTGAAGAGTTTCGCAAGAATTAGCCATCATGCATACATCATCCGTGTAGAGAATCTCTAAGATGGATAGTTTGGTTACGCGACTTTTTGTTCTGAGGCGAGAGATGTTGAAGACACTTTTGTCTGTCCTTGTGTCGAGACTAATTTGATTACTACAGGTTTTGATCGCGTCTCTCATAACAACTGTGAAGTAAAGTGAGAAGAGTGTGGGAGCCAGAACACAGCCTTGTTTTACACAACATGTCATGGGAAACTGTTCTGAGAGCTTGTCCTCATGGCGGATTTTTGCCATCATGTTTTCATGAAACTGCCGAATCAAACTGACAATTTTGTCAGGGCACCCAGTTTTCTTTAGTATGATCCAGAGAGCTTCCCGTGGGACACGATCAAAAGCTTTTTCCAGGTCTACAAAGCACATGAACAAAGGCCGATGTTGCTCTAAACTTTTCTCTTGCATTTGTTTGACAACAAATATGGCATCCACTGTGCCTCTGTTTGGGCGAAAGCCACACTGGGTCTCTGGTAGCAGTTTTTCTGCAAAGTGTGTTAACCAGGTGTTAACTATGTGGGCAAGGACTTTTCCCGCTGCTGACAGAAGAGAAATGCCCCTGTGGGAGCTGCAGTCTGATATGTCACCCTTGCCTTTATAGATCTTGGAAATACAAGCATCTTTCCAGTCTTGTGGAATCATTTCATACTCCCAAATCCTTAAGATCAGAGCAAACAATGGTTTCTTGATGTTTGGCCCCCCATATTTATATAGCTCTGATGGCAAGTTATCTAATCCTGCTGTTTTGTCATTTTTCAGCTTAGCCAGTGCTGAAATGAATTCATTGTAGGAAGGGGCATCCGCAAGTTGTTCCTCAACTGGCAGGTCTTCAAGTGCTTCTATGTATGGAATATCGGTTGTCTGATGGTCAGGATTAAGAACGTCATTAAAATGTTCCGCCCACCGAGACAGGATGTCACTCTGTTGCGTCAGCCGACAACTTTTATCTTTGTTATAGACTGGTGCTATCTTCCCAACTCTTGGACCAAAGATAGTTTTCAGGGACTCAAAGAATCTGCCCGTTTGGTGTGTGTCGGCATATAGCTGTATTTCATTTGCTTTATTTGCCCACCAACTGTCTTTGAGAGCACGTACCTTCACTTTCAGATTGTAATGCGCTGCTCTACGCTTGTTACCATCAGGGGTGCGAAGAGAGGTTCTGAAATCATTAATTAGCTTTCTGATCTCTGGATCTGAGTCGTCAAACCAGTCCTGGTGCTTCTTCTGAGGCTTTCCCAAGACTTCTGAAGCACAGCCACGCAGTCTGCAAGCGTATGGACTCCACTGTTCATCTACAGGGGCAGATTCAGATATCAAAAGGCCATCGACACCAAATTTTTCATCCAGTTTTGCTCTCATAGTCTGATCATTGGCCAAGATTTTGCAGGACAATTTTGTTGGTATTTTGTGTGAAGCTTGGCGTGGTGCCTTCAAAGTTATCTTTAATTTGGACCTCACGAGTCGATGGTCTGTCCATCCCTGAGCGCCTCTCATTGCACGTGTGACCAGTACGTCACCAAGATCTTTTTTCCATACTATCACATAATCCAGAAGGTGCCAGTGTTTAGATCGCGGATGCATCCATGTCGTTTTATATTTTTCAGGCAGACGAAAATATGTATTTGTCAGACAGAGTTCAAACTCGGCACATAGAGTTAGAAGATCCAAACCATTCGAGTTGCATTTTCCAATCCCATGGCGACCGAGGACTCCATTCCAAGCACTGAAATCATTCCCAACATGAGCATTAAAATCACCAAGTAACAGAAGTTTATCTGCAGAAGGAATATCCCTAAGGACATGTCGGAGGTCTTGGTAGAACTTGTTCTTCTCTTCATCCGGAGATGGCAATGTAGGTGCGTATACATTGATCAGGTGAAGATATTTCTTGGATGCCAGGTGAAGTCTGAGTGTTATTATTCTGTCACTGATACCTTTTGGGAGTTCTGTTAGTGAGCATGCCAATTTATCGCATATGGCAAAGCCTATCCCACTTTCCGCCCTTTCAGTGGATGATTTTCCACTCCAGTAGTAGGTATAACCTCCGAGCGGTTCACATAACTGTCCAGAGTCACTAAGATGTGTTTCACTTATGGCGGTAATGTCGATGTTATATCTAGCCAATTCCCTTGCGATAAGTCCTGTCTTTCTCTCTGGGCACTGATTATGGTCATTATCCTGTAAAGTACGGACGTTCCAGACTCCAATCATTAGATATTTAAGGTAACTGTTTATTTTATTATTCTTTTGACCGCATATGTTAGTGAACAAGTGACCGCAGTTTGCCACTTGTGCTGGGTTGAGACGGGCTATGTTTAGGCCACCTTTTCTAGGCCCCTCCCTGGATTAGGGAAAGCAGAGCGATCCTAAATAGGGCTGCTTTGTCGTCTGACGAGCTGCCGAACCAGTCCTCCCGTCTCTCACGAGTACCAGAACGACCATGACCGTCTGACCGCCTAACGTGCAGAGCACCAACTAAGGTTCAGGTACACCAAACCCTTGCCTCCAAATCGGTACTCCATCGCCGCAGGACTTTCAATGCTCATAGTCCATTGAAACTTTGCCGGAGTCATCTGCGCGTGAAGCTATTTAAAGTGGACAAGCAGTTGTGCAGATGCAGATCCACTCTCTCGTCCTCTGCCTCTGAATGGCAGTGGATCGTAGGGCCGATACAACTGGCAAGAGGCAGGGGATGCAGTGAATGGCCATATGCCACTGGAAGTATCCTGACATACGCCCTTAAGGCACATCACAGGTGCCTTGCTTCGTCGGTACAGAAGCCGTGAGTGTTTACCTATCGATATTACCCGCCTCCTACACCGATGAAGAGACTGACAGAAGGGAAGAAGGAAAGGGAAGGGACTGGAAGGGAAAGGGAGGAAAGGACGGTAGGTCGTTGTGAGGCACACTTCGTCAGGCTCCTCTGCTGAGACCTGACTGGCTAGGTTGAACCTGCCAGTAGCCACGCTACCACCGGTGTAGCTCTCGGCATCACAGGAACACGCAAACTCTCCCACCCACACGGACAGTGCTACGATAAGGTGGTGATGGTATACTGTGTGCACAACATGCCGATTTCAACCTATTATACAGACATCAACTGCAAAGTTTGTCAGAAGCATCCAAACAATTTGAAATAGTGTGGATGGCTGTTGCCTGATAATTTATGGAATACCAGGTGCTACTGAAATTTCATGTTGCCGACAATAATAACAGATGAAGCTATCAATTTTATGTCCGATTTGATGAAAAAGTTATCAAATTTGCTAAGCATTCACAACCTTAGGACTAGACCTACCCTTCAAATGGAAGAAGGCAGCATTTTCATCTTACAATTGCCAAATTTTACATTTTTTGGTGAACACCAACCAAATGACAGAGGTGTGACTCCCATATGCTGTATCAGCTTAGAACTGTAAAAGAACACAGCAATAATGTGCTTTCACCCTGTCATATAGTGTAGTATATGGCAGGAAGATGCCTTCACCATTTGAGGTAGTAAAGCCTTTATTTGGGAGAAATGGGGACTCAGCACAATATTTTTAGAAACTTCTTCACTATCTGTAACAGAGGGTGAAGAAAAGCGATGCTCAAGCATCAGGACCACACAGGACAGTGCGTCAGCAACCTGCCTCAGTTGGACAATGGGTTCTGCAGACGATGATGGGTTATGTCATCTCTATGGATCCATTTTCTATGAAGAAATACCTCTGCTGCTATGCATTGAGTCATGTTATAGGACATTGCATATTGGCCAGCAGTATGACTATCTTAGTAATGGATATATGCGCACTTTTGGAAAGGGGGAAAAATTGACACACATTTCTTTCTGCCGGATGGTTTGATCCACATCCTAGATACTCGGGAATATAGTTCTATTGGTTCTATCCTTCAATAAGTGAAGAGTAGTAGAATCGCTACAGTATCAGCTGCCTAAATCAGGAGTATTACCTGCCAGAAAAATGGGACACCACACTTGCTAGTAATCATTAGAAGTTGAGACTGTTGCTTCTTATATTTAAAAGAAGTCTCAGAATTATCAAACTCTTAAGTATGGCTGTTACTGGCTCTAAAATTACATGGTAAAGAAAACAATAGATTTGATGTGTACAATATTTGCTTCCATACTTAAGGACTGTTTATAGTCTTCAGTGTCTCCCAATTCCCTCAAAGTTTGCAAAGTACTTCCAATATTTAAATTAGGAGACAGTCCTGATAATAAGACAGTCCTGATCAGAAGACAGCCCTGATCAGAAGACAGCCCTGATCAGAAGACAGCCCTGATCAGAAGACAGCCGTGATCAGAAGACAGACATGATCAGAAGACAGCCATGATCAGAAGACAGCTGTGATTAGAAACAACCCCCTGTTTTCAAGGGCATTCTTGAGAAAAAATAAAGTTTTTTCAGAGGCGGAACGAAGTTCACCGGGTATAGCAGGTCTTAAGAATAATATGTTATTTTGTTTCGCCATCTAAATTATCTCTGGTCTATAAGAATAATGCATATGTGTAACACAGTGTATACATGTAACACAATAGCCATTGTTGGTGGTAGCTCGTGACACAAACAATAATAATAACTGAAAACTGTGTAGGGAGTGAGAAAAGGCTAAGGGGGAAGTGCATTTCTATGGTAGATCACTTGGATTTAACAATTGCAGCCAATACACAGTTCTTCCATGAGCATACAAACATAGCAGCAACTTTGTGTAGAAACGTGTTCGCCAGCATTATGAATTAGGCCAAGCCCACACACATCGATTTTTATTGTAAGTAAAAATATTGTACAGTTAAATTCTTGTAGAGGAACAACGGAGAGCAGAGGAATTTCTTTGTCCTACTAAAAGAATTTGATTGTATGATATATTTCCATATGATAAAAATTGATGCATGTGCACTAGGCCTAAATGTCGGTTTGGCAAATGATGCGTGCTACCTAGGTGAACTTCTCAGTCTAGTTATGTTGATTTAAAGAGGGAAATTTGAGTCATGCCTTTTGGTACATTTTCTTCAATTGACTATCTATTGAATATCATTGGTACACATTTGGAGAGGATAACTGATCAAGTGATAATTGATCAGTTATCGACCGGGGTTGAAATTATTTAATTACTAAAATTGCTATTAAAAATGGGGGTTGGTGATAGAGGGGTGAAAATTTAGGGTTTTGTGTATTTTGTAATGCCACACCATAAAAAAAATAAAAATAAAAAGTTCTGTCCAAAAAACAAGAAAAATTTTTTTGGGGTGGACCATTCTTATCACTTAGGGGTATGAAAAATAGATTATGAGAGATTCTCAGATGTACCAAATATACATGTAAAATTTCATTAGGATTGATCGAGTCATTTCAGAGGAGTATGGCACTGTGACACAAGACTTTTATATATAAGGAGGTGGATATTCTGACTAATCAAAATTACAAACTGTTATAGTATCTGTCTCAGAAGTTAACATAATACCTATTCTAAATGCATGCCATTTGTTCATTGTTAACAATTTGATAATGGAAGGACAAATAAAAGAAACGAAGAAAAAAAGTTTTACATTAATTTTCTGATGGATTTCCTTTATACATTTTTCACATAGCAACCCTGTCATCTGGGGTACCACTAGTTTTTACTCATCATCATCATCATCATCATCGCACATGTGTGAAATTTATATCATCGTGGTCACATTTGGCTGTTTCTTCCTAATATGTTGCCATTTCTGATGATGTGGTTACCTTGCGATCTCAGAATACAGCTATTTTTATGCATATACGTATAGGATTATGCTTCTATTTTGACATATGTTACAATATGTCTTGCATCCAAAGATACTGCCAATGAGAGAGTAGTGAGAAGACGATGTTAATCCAGCATCAGAGACATGGTTTCATTCCCGTCATATGTCACAGTGACTGTCGACTACATGGCATCATGAAACACTTACATATGCCTCTGTTCCTCATCTAGACTTTCATTTTCTCCTGCAGAAATGAATACTCTTGTTGAGTTCTTGTAAAATTTTACAGTCAAAACTCAATTCCGACTACAAACTGATTCAGGCAAACTGCAATTTAAATATGTTACATGTTCCTAAAAAGCTGAAGCACGCAAGATAGATTCCAATGGTTGGCCAATAAAACAATGTAATTTGCTGGCCATGCGCTACTCCCCTGCCTGTACTAATCAAATTTTCACCTAAGCTGATATCACTGTAGAAGGATTGGAAGAGGAACAGTGTTGTGCTTGATCAACTGTTAAACACTGACTTGTGCCCCAGAAGATATTGCAATCATATGTAACAGCAGCAGCAGCAACAGCTAATACATAATTTAATATCATGATTCAGTTCAACTGTCAAACTTCCTCTCGGCTTCCATCTTCTGACATCTATTGGTACCAGCTCTACATCACGTCTTGAGACTGTAATTTATTCTTGCAAATGCATTTAATATGATCTATTTCATTTGTTCGATCATTTTTTGTCAGAATGTCAGCATCATGTTCAACAGCTGATTAAAAACTGGTAACATTTTTATACAGAATTCTAATACATGAACAGCGACCGAATTTATCATTTGCAATGCACTTATCAAATCATTACAGTCTCTCAATCAAAATATTGATCCAGTTTCAGAATCCAGTAACTTTTTTGAAGGATAACATTTCTCCTTTATTTCAACATGGTATCCATACATGTACGAGAACTTCTACTCTGAACCTGATCAAATACAACAAGAGACTGTAAATGATACAATATGGCACAGTTTCCTCCCACGTTCCAGAAAATAGTCAAATTTTATGCAGAGCAACGTATTTTTGTAGTAGCTGTTTCATAGTTTCTCGCATATCACTTACACAAGCAATGTCTGAGTTGTCACATGACTCTTTGCATAGCGTTGATAGTTTATCAAGGCACTTCGGCATATCGTGATATCTTGAACCTGTTGGAAGTCGAGTTTTATTTGGCCACCTCTGTCCTGAATTCTTCAAAATAAATTTCTGTGTGACCTCAATAGCCAAAGCTTCATTTGTAAATGTAAGACAACCACTATATATCCTGTTAAACGATGGAAAAATGTTGACCTTAGCAGCTATAGCTTTATCAGTGAATATAAGGTGACTCTTTATTTTCCAAAACATGAAATGGGGAAAAAACCCTTGCCTTATAATTGTCTGAGATATCTCACTTATTTACATACATCCAATTACTTACCTTATATGAAATGAGCAAAGCATTTTGTAACACCACAGCTCTTATGCTGTATGGATTTATTTATTTATTTATTTATTTTGCTTTATTTAATGTTATATTGTTGATCTTCTGTAAATGTGATTGAATCGATAACATAAAATTATGTACTGTTTTCTTTATATAAACTTTGATGTCATGTTTTGGTTCTATGCAAAGTAGTGTATCTGTAATTTAAAATCTTTGTCCCATTTGGAGGGAACAAAACTTACTGTATATAATTGTAATTTTGTGTGAATAATTTGTTTGTAGAAGTGTCAATATGTGAAAATGTTCTGTTTTATTTAATGTATTTGTTTGCTGTTATGTAAACTGCTGACCTTCACTTAGGTTTCTTAGTTATTCTGTATGTAAAAGGTGTAGTGGTTCCCCTCGGGAACAGAACTGTTTAGCGCGCACAAATTGTGGTTGGCCTAGGTGGAAAAGGTGGAACTGATAGTCAGTCGGAGACGAGCCAGCAGTCGGGGACGAGCCACGAGTCGGGGACGAGCCACGAGTCGGAGATGAGCTACGAGTCCGTGCACTGCTATTATAAAGGTGCATATTGTGCTGATTCAGAGAGAGGCTTTTCCTGCTTCTTTCCAAGGCCTCGGATGGATGGATAAATAGCTGGAACTATTCTGGAATTTGTATCTGTCGTCGCCGCCAAGAAATGACAGAGTCCAGCAATTCTGTCCACGAATCCACCTACCAACATGCAGATGCCACCACGTTGCGCAATCATTGCAACGTAATGCTATAATAATGTACAGTGAAGGATCAACTTAATGGATGTGCCAATGTGCTGAAATATAAGGTAATTTGTATCTAAATTTATGTACCTACCTTGATTTTCTCCTCATCATAACACCTCTCAGGTTCCTTTCCATTTGAACTAAAGTAATTACCGAGTGTCACTACTGAAAGAACATTTATGACCAGAGTTTTGCTAATTAATGCCTCTTGAACTTAGTAAAAAGAAAGTTAAAGTTAATGTGGCAATAGAGTGAGTTAAAGTAAATATTATTTTTCAAAATAATTTTCCTATTAAAACTGCTATTTAAAGTGCTGTTGCTAACTTCAATATTAAAAGTTCTTAAGACTGAGGCTTATAAGGCAAATGATCACATTATTGTCGGTAGTAAATTCTAAAAGGTGAGTCAGTTTTTTGCAATTTGATCAGTATTGTGTTTCGCTGTGGTAAAAGTGAGAAAGCTGCAGTTGTGAAACATTAAATATTCATGTTTGCTAAGTGTTTGTGTTTCTTGTGTATTAGAAGTGCTTGTTAATAGTAATGTTATAAAGACCATTCACTTTATGTAAGCCTGAAAGTAATAGGGTGTATCGGTATCTCTTATAATTTAGCAAATAGTTTGTGCTGCTCCAGTTGTTAGCTTCAATCTTAAAACATATGTGTGTCAGAGTTCATTGCACTCGCGTGTGGCTAAGTCTAGGTTGAGTTTGTCCATTATAATTACTTATACCTACTTTTATAAACGAGAACTTTAATCTTTCTCTTGCCTAATTAGGCTGACGACCGTTTCCCTTATTTTATAAACAGTATAGCTAGGCAAAATTTTGTTTGTTACTATACAAATATTTACGTAATTCTGACTTTCATTTCCGATAAGCCACCTCCGTTAGCAACAACACGGTCAAACTCACAAAATTCCTCTCAGAGGGTAACACTGCTCTGTTGCTTTGTGCCATAGTTGCTTTTACAAAATTGTTTTATGTTACAACCTGCTTCTGGCATTGAGGTTATGGTATAACAGCAGCAGGTAGGAGTGTTATACGTGGCGACCGTGACAGGACGTTGTTCAGTTTGCACCTACAGACGGAAAAAATTAAAAGTAGTTAGCATTTTACAAACATAGAGTGAACATAAAACGTCCAGCGGCACGAACCTGTACATTAGCTGACAGAACTAGTAGTGAAAGTTCAGTTTAAATTATAAATAAAAGGTATCAGTACTTAATAATAGCTAAAATGGACAGGAAACTAGAAATAAATGTAGACACGCGAGAGCAGAATGCAACCGAGAGCAGTTCAGGCCGCACACCAACAGATCGCATGACGCGCGAGTTAAATTACGTACGTTATCACGCAGACGTTAATAAACAGATCGAAGCTATGTGTATAGCGCGTACTAAGCAAGACAATGTAGGCGATGTTGTCGAAGACAGTGGCTATGCTGATGAATCGTGGGATATGCTTGAATCACCAAAAACTGAAAGGAAAGTAGAACTTGAACACGAAAATGTAGCAGGACATAAAAGTGAAAAGAATTCAGATATGATAGAATTGTTAAAAATGTTGTCTGCACAAATTGCAGCACAGGGGCAACAAAATGCAGCAGAAAATGACAGAATCAAGGCACAAATTGCAGCGCAAAATGACAATATCAATGACAATATTAAGGCACAAATTGCAGCACACAGTGACAATATTAATGCACAAATCGAAATGCAGATTACCAGACTTAGTAAACAAATTGAAGAAGTCAACTCAAGGGTAGGAACAGTGAGTAATGAAATTAAAAGTATTAAAAGCGAAATTACTGTCATCAATGGCAATATTGCCAATGTACAAGGACAAATTGATGACATTAACGAAAGATTTGACTCTGAAGTAATTAAAATTCAAGATCAAATTGACCCCTTAGTCTGTACTAAGGTTGACGAAAAGGTATTCGGTATTAAATCCGAAATACAAACCGAATGTAATGCAGAATTTGCACAGATTAAACAATCTGTAACAGAAACAAGCAGAGCTCTAACCAAACAGATTCTTACTTGTGAAAAGAAGTGTGAACATAACACTTCACAAATCCAAGGCAAAATGTATGACTTGGAAAGAAAAATACAAACCGGACCTACACATTTTACTGAAAAAATGCCTTTCAGTAAAATATTAGAGGGCGAGGAAAAATTCGATCCAGCAAAGAGGCATAACGGATGGCACCCCCCTAGACTTTGTAAAGAATTGCGAAGGAAATTTTCCTGAATATTTGTCTGACCAGGAAAAAATTAATGTTGTAATCAGTGCATTAACGGGAGAAGCAAAAAGGTGGGGGTTGAATCTTGATACTAACCAGATGTCTTTTGAAACTTTCAAACAAAAATTTATTGACAAATACTGGTCAGAACAAAAACAAGACCAGTTGTGGTGTGAATTTCTAATGGCCAGGTTGTATGACATCAGAGGTAGGCAAACCATGAAAGAATTCTGCGAATCATGGTATAGAAAACTGATACATTTGAAGGCTAGAAGAACTGAAGCTGAGATCGTTTGGGTGCTTTGGCAGAAACTGCCTGAGGATTCGAAACGATATGTTGGGAGTACACACAGAAGTTTTTCTGCGTTCTTGGAAAGGGTAGAGGATGAAGATCACTGGCGAAGAAATCGCGAGTACCGTCCCCATAATAACAATAATTATTCGTGAGAAAGTAATGACCAAGCTGAACGACAGGAAAACGATAGATTTCGTGTAAACACGATTCATAGAGGTCGTGCGAGAGGTAGAGGAAATTATACAACGCGCGGCAGAGGATACATAGCACGGAATCCCCAAACTAGAGACGAAATGGAAAACTAAAAACCGCGTGTGTTACGGGCCGGATTCACGCGGAAACCGGTTTTGGGCCCAAAGAAAAGATGCCAAATATTAGATTCGAGAAGGAAAGATGTAAACTACGGGGCAGGAAGGTTAAGGGCGCGCCTATAGCAGACAGGCGCGGAGTGATACATAGTGGCGTTCCCAGTGCAAAGTCACGTGACCGTTCGTGCTCGGGCCAGCGGTTGCCGGAGCAGCGTACATTGCACTTGGCAGCAGACACAAATGGCAGACGTCAGAACAAGATGGCTGCCGTAGAGAGAGACAGAAGAGGCGGGATCGGACACTTCCGATGGCCGGTTTCAGTAGTAGATGAATGTAGAAATGAAAATAAAGTTAATATGTCATATGATAATGATAACTCGGTATTGGAATCGTGTGAAAAGACTTTATTAAAGAATAAAAGGGAGCCAGAAAAGGCGAGTGAAAAGGAGAACATTTGTACTGCTAATGATGTGTATGAGGTAAAAGATGTAGATGTGGGGGAGGTTGTGATGAATAAAGAGGAAAGGAAGGTAGAATACGCCACGCAAAAGACGTGTGCTCAATTAATAATAGGTGAAAATGAGGTAGAGGAGGACGTTAGTAATCATGACATTATGAGCAGTGCAGATGAAATTATTGTTGATGGAAAGTTGTTTAATAGTTTTGATGCAGATGGGTCTAGTAAGAATTTCGCACGATTACCTGAAAATGACAGCATGGAAGAAAATGAAATGAAAGTTATTGAAGTATGTGATGATTATACTAAGTATGAAGTTAAGGCTGAAATCGTTCAAATTGATATAACAGAAGTGACTGACTGTCCAAACGATGTGCATTGTGTAGAAAATGGGTCGGAAAACGAAGTGACTGAAACATCTAGTGATAATCTGCCTCACTGTTTAAAAGTTGCCTTATTGCTTGAATCTGATGACAAAAATGAAATCAGTGATAGTTCAGACGATGAAGGATATATGAATACAGATAAGAATGAATATAATAACTTTCCCTATTGTTCAAAAGTCGAGTACTTAAGTGAATCTGATAGTGAGGAAAAGAGTAGTGATGACTCCAGTGAAGATGAATTCTCAGGTGTAAATGAAAGTGAATATACTTTTACTGAAAGAGGGTATGAGAAAATTAGTGACATTTTTCCAAGGCAAGATACAGAAAGTGAAACTGGGCCAAAACCGAATGAATTATTCAGTAATGTAACACAGGGGCATAATTTGCAAGAACCTCCAGATGATACTATACTGGGGCAAGCCTTAACAAATGTAATGAAAGAAATAGATTTACAGATACCAAAAGAACCACCTGTTAAAATGATAGCAGAACAAGTAGTGATGTACCTTGCTAAAGACTTTGAAATTCCAAAACCTAAAAAGCCACCCGATGAAACAAAATGTTGGCAAGATCTGAATGGGTTAGTGAAAGATGTAGAAGATAGGAGGCCTAAAAAGCTACCAGACTTAGTAACTGTTTTATGAACCATAAAAGGCTGCCTTGTTAATAAAGTGACTGGGGGCAGGTTGCTGTATTTGTACATAATTTTAATATAATGCATGACTTTATTATTATTATGTCTGAGTGTTACCTGGAAATGAATTATTGTTCTGTTGATCTTCAGGCCTGTGGGAGGTTGTTGCTTATATACTGTAGTGTACTGTTTGACTTTGCTTAGGAAATGTTTATTTTCAATTTAATACTTACTGTTGCCAGTCTAATCATAAAGGCAGGTCCATGTAGTGTGAGAAACCTGAGAACTTTATGACTAATGATGCTTATAGTAACTTAACGAGAGTGCAGAGAACTCCAAAAGATAATAATTTATTTCTCTTATAGTTAAAAATCAGAAAGGGCTTCTGTTTGCATTATGTGGTTTACTTAAAGGTACATGTCCTCAGACAAGGGTTGATAACCCTCAGGGGGCAATGCACTCTTTGCGTTGTCAGGTGCCTGACGAGCACCAGGGACCCGAGTCGTTGCTAGCACTACTTCCGTTTCTTTTCGTGCTGCCAACCTTCCTCTTCATCATTCAGAACTTTTACTATCTTTTTTCCTTCTTCTCTATCAGAGTGTATTGAATAGTGTGGCAATGATGTAAGATATTGTGTATTGTTTGTGGATAAGTAAATAAATAATTACATTGGATACACTAGAAAATGGCAAAGAATAATGGAAGCATAGTGGGTATTGTAAAGAGAAAATGTAATGGAAAAGTAAAGGGAAAAATAGATGAGAAAAGAATAGCTTACTGAAAAGAAAAGGTAAATGAATGCCATAATATGACTAAATGTAAATGTTTTTGAAAATAGGGATAAATATGATATTGAAAAACTGTATGTTGTTTAAAACTGTGGAAATGAACCTGGCTAATGTGTGTAAGATAGATATGAGATGTATATGTCTTGTGCCACAAAAAGGGTTGGCAGAAATCACTTGCAATAGGATATGAAATTATTGTCCTGATCTTGATGTATGTAATGACCTAACTGTGTGTGAAAAAAGCAATGGTAAAGGAGTAGTAAGAAATTCTTAATCCTGACGTGAGCCCAAGTGTGACATTTAAAGTGTTTTTGATTAATGTATATGTTACCTAATGTTGTCACTTGAAAAGAAATGGTTTTGTTGCCAGTGTCTAATTACTGTTTCAAAGTTGCAGGTTTTATGTTTTATACCATTAAAGCAAATTTTACCAAAGATGTGACAGAATGATGAAAAACTTGGAGATGATGACAATAAACTGCTCAAAAGTATGTTGTTCGGCAGCAAAACAAGACAAAAGAATAAGAATGCTGTGATTCTGAAGCTAAGGATTACAAAATATGCTATGTGAGCAGTAGCCAAAGGACTTGCCATTGTGGGGCAAGAAGTTGATAAGTGGTCACGAACTGCCAAACCTAGAGGATGGGGCAGTGTGTCAATTTAAAAAGGTGTTTTTTTGTGTGTTCTTAATCTAAATTGTGATTTGTGTCTAAATGTTAGAGGTAAAGACTGCCAAACCAATAATGGGCAGAATGTGTAACATGGACTGCTAGTGCTGAGGCAAGCAGTGAACTAAGTTTGGTTTTTTGAGCAATATGTTATAAACTGACTATTCTTATTGAAGTCAGTGAAAAGTTATTATAAAATATATATGCATTCTTATTTAAATGGATGTAGATGTTTTGATACTAGGTTTTTTGAAATAATGTAAAGTTTTGGACTGCCTTGTTTTAAAACACAGCAGTGATGATTAAAGATAGGCTCTGAATATGTTAGTGTGTTTATGTGCAACAAATATTTTGGACTGCTATTAATGAAGAGCAGCTTTAAAGTTAATTATTTTGAAACAACCTTGCAAAGTTACTTTGGTATTTAAAGAGTCAGTTGGAAAAAGGTTCTCATAGTTTTTTGTGTAAATATTTGTGCATATGTGAATGCAAACTGATATTTTCAATATTTCATTAATTGCTGAACCTTGTAAAATGTACCGTGATCATAAATATGCTTGTGTGTCTGTGAAATTTTACATTCCTTTAAAATTATTGAGAGACAAACTTCTGTTTTGCTAAGTTAGAATGTTCTGTGCTATTGTATATGTGTTTATTCCTTTATTTTATTTTGAAGGCTTTACCTATTCTACTTATATGTAGATGAGTTTGTGTACTGTTTGTCAGTTATTTGAACTGTGTGTGTTTGAAATGAACATGCTTAAAGATATCTTGTGTAATGTTGAAAATTAGTTTCCTTAAACAAGTGTGAATATGAAAATATCTGTAACTTTCTTATTTTGAAAATCTTTTGGAAGAAATGTAAGCAATTTCTTAGTGCATATACTGTATGTTTGTAATGTGTGTGTTTTTTTTTTCTCCCAACTGAAGTTGGATGGAATAATTTTTTTTGCAGCTAACACCACTTAGGTGTTATGGATGTTTCCTTGAAGTATCCCTGATGGGAAACTTCAACGAAACATGGGGCATGTGTAACACCATAGCTCTAATGCTGTACTAACTTATTTTGCTTTTTTTTTGCTTTATTTAATGTTACATTGTTGATCTTCTGTAAATGTGATTGAATCTATAACATAAAATTGTGTACTGCTTTCTTTATATAAACTTTGATGTCATGTTTTGGTTCTATGCAAAGTAGTGTATCTGTAATTTAAAATCTTTGTCCCATTTGGAGGGAACAAAACTTACTGTATATAATTGTAATTTTGTGTGAATAATTTGTTTGTAGAAGTGTCAATATGTGAAAATGTTCTGTTTTATTTAATGTATTTGTTTGCTGTTATGTAAACTGCTGACCTTCACTTAGGTTTCTTAGTTATTCTGTATGTAAAAGGTGTAGTGGTTCCCCTCGGGAACGGAACTGTTTAGCGCGCGCAAATTGTGGTTGGCCTAGGTGGAAAAGGTGGAACTGATAGTCAGTCGGAGACGAGCCAGCAGTCGGGGACGAGCCACGAGTCGGGGACGAGCCACGAGTTGGGGACGAGCTACCGGTCGGGGACGAGCCACGAGTCGGAGACGAGCTACGAGTCCGTGCACTGCTATTATAAAGGTGCATATCATGCTGATTCAGAGAGAGGCTTTTCCTGCTTCTTTCCAAGGCCTCGGATGGATGGATAAATAGCTGGAACTATTCTGGAATTTGTATCTGTCGTCGCCACCAAGAAATGACAGAGTCCAGCAATTCTGTCCACGAATCCACCTACCAACATGCAGTTGCCACCACGTTGCGCAATCATTGCAACGTAATACTATAATAATGTACAGTGAAGGATCAGCGTAATGGATGTGCTAATGTTCTGAAATATAAGGTAATTTGTATCTGAATTTATGTACCTACCTTGATATTCTCCTCATCATAACACCTCTCAGGTTCCTTTCCGTTTGAACTAAAGTAATTACCAAGTGTCACTACTGAAAGAACATTTATGACCAGAGTTTTGCTAATTAATGCCTCTTGAACTTAGTAAAAAGAAAGTTAACGTTAATGTGGCAATAGAGTGAGTTAAGTAAATATTATTTTTCAAAATAATTTTCCTATTAAAACTGCTATTTAAAGTGCTGTTGCTAACTTCAATATTAAAAGTTCTTAAGACTGAGGCTTATAAGGCAAATGATCACATTATTGTCGGTAGTAAATTCTAAAAGGTGAGTCAGTTTCTTGCAATTTGATCAGTATTGTGTTTCGCTGTGGTAAAAGTGAGAAAGCTGCAGTTGTGAAACATTAAATATTCATGTTTGCTAAGTGTTTGTGTTTCTTGTGTATTAGAAGTGCTTGTTAATAGTAATGTTATAAAGACCATTCACTTTATGTAAGCCTGAAAGTAACAGGGTGTTTCGGTATCTCTTATAATTTAGCAAATAGTTTGTGCTGCTCCAGTTGTTAGCTTCAATCTTAAAACATATGTGTGTCAGAGTTCATTGCACTCGCGTTTGGCTAAGTCTAGGTTGTGTTTGTCCATTATAATTACTTATACCTACTTTTATAAACGAGAACTTTAATCTTTCTCTTGCCTAATTAGGCTGGCGACCGTTTCCCTTATTTTATAAACAGTATAGCTAGGCAAAATTTAGTTTGTTACTATACAAATATTTACGTAATTCTGACTTTCATTTCCGATGAGCCATCTCCGTTAGCAACAACACGGTCAAACTCACAAAATTCCTCTCAGAGGGTAACACTGCTCTGGTGCTTTGTGCCATAGTTGCTTTTACAAAATTGTTTTATGTTACAACCTGCTTCTAGCATTGAGGTTATGGTACAGTAGTAGCAGAAAATGAGTGTTATAATTTGTCTACATTCCCTTTGACATCCGAACAACAGAACTAGAATTTTATGAGGTATGTAATCCAGAATTAGCTTGTCACAGTTGAAAATAAAGATATGAAGCTATTACTGCTATTTAGTATTATAAATACACCCCTTTATGTGGTGTTCAAAAGGGCACATTACTTGGACCATTCTTCTTCATCGTCATTATCAGTGACATTCCTCTCTACATAAATCATACGCTATGTGATGACACAACACTGGTCGCCTCACTTCGGAAGATCTATGTCTTGCATAACAGTAAACAGGAAACACCCAAATCTGCCCTCCACTGGTTCTCAGCAAATAAATTACTCTGTAATCCAGAGAAAACAAAACAGCTTATTTTATGATTGCCCAAGGACATAGAAAACAGATCAGTGAAAGTGTTAGGAATGCATATTGAATCCAATGTTAACTGTGAAGAACATGTTAGTCAGGTATTAAAAATATTTCTAGGATCTCCTACTTGCTTTGGAAACTTACAGACATGATTAGTATTGACTTCCTGAGACTAATATACTTTGGACTGTTGCCATCACATATTACTTATGGCCTCCTCGTTTGATAACACACCCTCCTACACTGCCAAAATTCTCAGAACTCAGGAAAGATTGTAATGCATAATGCGTGAAACAAGTCCCAGAGAGCACTGTCATCCTCTCTTTACCAGGCTCAGACTATTGACTGTTGTAAATGAAAATATGTACACATATATCTGTTTACTATATGTAAACATAAAATTCTGCTAGGGTAGAAATTCGTACTACAACAACAGAATGAAGGTGGATGATGACGTACCAAGATACAGATTAACACCACCGTGTCTCTAACACAAGGTGACTATTTTAAAACTCTTCAAATAATAACACAAAGTGCTTGGGGCATGCCATTACAAATTTTTAATGAAAAACTGCACAATTGGTTATTGGACAACCCATTTCTCTGTTTGCAAGATTTCATGATCTGAGTAGTGCTGAGATCAGTCTGTAAAATCGACTATATCCACTGTTTATTTTGTGAACTGATAGGCCCTCACAAACAGAATAATGTACAATGGTTATTAGCATGCAAGATAACAGCTAATTGCACTGTCAGCATACAATTAATAATTCTTTAATCACTGCATCAGTATATTTTGTATTTGTTAGCGTGGTACGTTAATTGTGCTCACCAGGTTAGTAATCGTAATGTGCAATGAACACTATGTTCACTGCCTTACCATGTAAAGTATTTACAAATTCCTTGTATGTCAACCCTTTCTATTTACTGCAAATAGCTTCAGAAAATTTTATTGTGATCTGTACAAAAACAAAGCCTAATTCTAGCTGAATGACCATTGGCGATAAACATTCTTGACAGTCAGTTACCTGATATCCCACTTTGGACACAATGACAGTTTCAGAAAATTATAGTTCAAATTGGGGATGAGTATGGCAAAAAACCAAATCACAGTGAACTCTGCTGGCATAGCTGCAGAAATGTCCTGAAAAGATTTTTTGACTAGAGAATCCCAATAAATCAGTTTTTAAAGCTCAAAAGAAGGCATCACCACAAAACAGAATATCCATAGTGGGCTGCCGACCTTGGTTTGCCTTGGATATTACAGGACATTTGATTGCTTTGCACACTAGCCTGCTAGGTGAAAATCAATTAATCTATGAAATGACTGAAAAATATAAATCACTTTCATGAGAAAACTTCCAATGTGGAAAGACAGACAAAGCAGAGAAATGTGCTGCATTTTTCTGATGACAGTTATTCTCCAGGATAAGAATTACAAGGAGTACATTCTCCTAATTAGTACAATGAAGGCTGAACCTGGACGATTTAGGGATATACTAAATCTATTCCAAGCTTTCAAATTATTTTTGAGACCACTTGCTACTTCTGTAGATGACACTTCCTGCAATTTGTAAATGGAAGTAATACATGGACCTACAAAGTAATTGTCCTCTGATAGGCAACTCCTTTACAGAAAGAAGTTTAATACGATATTATCATAACTCTGCACAACAACAGCTTCCTCATCTTCATTACGAGCTTTCCAATATTGGGTTTGAGATAAGTCTGAAAAACAGATTTTCAAATATTAAGAAAATTAATGAATAACTGTTAAATGCAAACAGTTATGTAAATTTTAATCACTGAATGAAATCTAGTACAAAACTGATACTTAAAGACAAGAGCAATGTCATTGTAAATTCACCTTGTGGTACTTAAATTCGATAACGATTTTTTGCAATTATAAGTATACCGTTATTGAAGTAGAGAAGATCATGCAGGTCCATACATTTGGTGAGGTTATACATTTGAATTCCTGAAAATACTAACCACAAAGCATACTTCAAACTGTTTTAAATGCTTGCCATCTGGAGTGGGAATGTAATACTGCTTGTGGTGTTTGTTGTGACAGTGCCATGACATTAAACAGTGCCGCCACGACAGTACTCACAAACGGTGATAGAGGCGCTCCGCAACTCGGCTGAACACGGGAGCGCCACCTAGCTACGAACGGTGCCAGCTATTGTTTCTAAGTGAGAGTGTTTGAATATCCACGCAATTATTGGTGATTAAAGGCTATAACACTTTTTGGCGACAAGGTCAGATATTTTCACTGCGTTGTGGATTTGTGTGTTCGTGACGGGGCAGACATGGAACAGCTTATGCAAGCGCTCATTGAACAACAAACACAGCTGACGGCTGCTATTCAGGTGTTGTCGATGTCATTTACTCATTGTCTGTCTTCCTCTTCTCCGCCTCCATTCCCTCCTTACGACGAGGCCGCTGAAGACTGGGAGGATTATGAGAAGCGTTTGCGGCAACACTTCTTGGCTTTCGGCGTTGTCGACGCTCCTATGTGTAAGTTGTTATTTCTATCTTGGATTTCCCCACGGATCTATCAGCTGCTATCTCAGTTAGCTGCTCGCAGGAACCTGCTTCTCTGTCCTTCCAAGAAATGTGTGACTTATTGTCTGACTATTACCGAAAAAACACTCATGTTGTTGCCGCCCGCGTGGTGTTCTGCCGGTGTCGTAAACAGCCGCATCAATCTTACTGGGCTTGGGCGGCGGAACTACATGGTCTGAGTAGGAAATGTCAGTTTGTCATGGACACTCATCATGTGTCTTATGCTGATTCAATGGTAGGGATGCTATTCTACAGCTTGCTCCTAATAAAGAAGTTCGGCAATGTGCCCTACAACTGCCAACCCCGTCGTTGGATGATGATGTTTGGTTTGTGGGGCGCTCAACTGCATGGTTATCAGCGCCCGTACAATTTCCCAACCTTTGCTCATTCCAATTTCGCCACTGTACTGGATGATGATGAAATGATGAGGACAACACAAACACCCAGTCATCTCGAGGCAGGTGAAAATCCCTGACCCCACCGGGAATCGAACCCGGGACCCCGTGCTCGGGGAGCGAGAACGCTACCGCGAGACCATGAGCGGCGGACAACCCCATCGTTGTCGGAAGTTCTAAGCATCGCTCAATCCTTTGAAGTGTCTCACACTGCTGGCGCGCAAATAGACACATGGTGTGATGTAGGCACTGTACAGTCAACTTTCAACATGGACAATTTGCCTGTTTCACAGGAGAACGAAGATGTGGCGGTGGTTCACTCACGTAAACAACGTTGCGTTGGGCCGCAATGCTTGCAGCGAAAACAGTAACCACAGAAGCAGGTTCATTCCGTACTTCCTTCTTGTCCACGTTGTTTCATACAGCATGAGAGCGCCGCATGTCCAAAACGTTGGGTAACGTGTAATTTGTGTAGGAAAAAAGGCCACATTGCTTCTGTGTGTCAGTCCCCTAAAGTTCCTGTCAACGAGGACAAGGCATCGGACAATGATGTTAACTGTGTGCTTTCTCAAACAAATAAGTTGTTTGTTACTGTTCGTGTTCTGGATAAAGACATTTGCATGCAAGTGGACACTGGCTCTGCAATAACTCTCATTAATTCTCGCACATATTTTGAGTTGGGCTCCCGTCCCTTGTCTCCAGTTACACGAAATCTGATAACTTATAATAAACAGAAAATTCCTATCAATGGTCAGTTTTATGCTTCCACTGCCTACAGGTCTGTTGTTAGGCCCCTCACGTTTTATGTGGTGGATCATGTGGGCACTGAAAACCTGTTCGGTTATGATGCTTTCCAGTTGTTCGGGTTCTCCATTGATGATGATGTGCACCTCATATCTGAGGATATTCCGTATCAACAGCTGGATGGATTGTGTTCTGAATTTTCGTCCATGTTCTCTGCTGGTCTGGGTCGTGCCAAGGATTTTGAAGCCCACATTAGTCTTAAACCTACAGCTCGCCCAAAGTTTTTCCGGGCACGCCCTATTCCACTGGCGTTGCATGCACCTGTCAAGGCTGAGATAGACAGGTTAACAGCTTCAGGGCTTCTCCTTCCTGAATGGGCTTCACCAATCGTGGCAGTTTCTAAACCAAACGGGAGTATCGATTGTGTGGTGATTTTAAAGCCACTGTCAATGCTCAGAACCTCATTGACACTTATCCTCTTCCCCGTCCTGAGGAGTTATTTACCAAGCTCGCTGGGGGCCAGTTCTTTTCCAAACTTGACTTATCGGAGGTGTACCATTTGGCGTCGCTAGCGTGCCAGCCATTTTTCAGAGGTTTTGGAATAGCTCACAGCTTCTGTTCCAGGCTGCATAAACTGTCTGGATGACATTGTTGTCATGGGGGCCTCCACTGAGGAGCACCTTCGCAACTTGCGTTCACTGTTTCGGGTTTTGCATTCGGCCGGGCTGAGGTTCAAGTTACAGTTCTTCCAACCCTCCATTGTGTATCTTAGTTTCCACTTGTCCCGTGAGGGTATACGTCCTCTACGTCAGCACGTTGCGGCCATTAACGCTCTACCCCGGCCGTCTACAGTCAAAGAACTTCAGGCATTTCTAGGCAAGATTGCTTATTATCACAAATTCATTCCATCCGTGGCAGCTGTAGCTCACCCCCTGCATCAGCTGTTACGCAAAAACGTCCCTTTCTGTTGGTCCAATGAGTGTGAGCAGGCTTTTGTCTGCCTGAAGGCTCATTTGCAGTTGGCGCCTTGTCTTGCCACATTCCGTCTGGGTCAGCACTTGGTTCTGGTGACTGACGCGTCACAGTATGGCCTAGGGTCTGTTCTTGCCAATCGGTATGAGGATGGGTTGGGACGACCCATCGCCTATGCTTCCAAGACCCTCAACGATGCGCAACGGCGTTACTCTCAGATCGAAAAGGAGGCGCTCGCTATCATTTATGCTCTAAAAAAGTTTCACCTCATCACCGACCACAAGCTGCTGGTCTTTCTGTTCAACCCATCGGGGTCGCTTCCAGATAAGGCAGCTCACCGCCTGCGACGTTGGGCCTTATACTTGTCTCGTTTTCACTAAGAGATTCACTACCACCCCACGGCCCAGCACTCCAACGCTGACGCATTGTCGCGATTGCCAATGGGCCCCGACCATGTTTTCGATCGTGATGAACCACTCTGTTTCCACATTGATGAGGAAGAACATCGCGCGGTTGAGGGTTTTGCACTTACAGGTTCGCAGGTCACGTCGGCTACTGCGCGGGACCCGGTCCTGCGCCAGGTGATCGGTTTTGTTCAACGGGGTTGGCCGGACAGGACCAAGGGCTGGGCATCGGATTCCCTTCGCAACTACCATGCCTTGCGCCTGCCTCTGTCTGTTCATGATGGTGTTGTTCTTCTGGCCACGGATGGCGCATCTCCACGGGTCGTGGTGCCAGCCTCTCTTCGCAAAGGTGTTCTCAAACTGTTGCATGAAGGCCATTGGGGTATTTCTCGGACTAAGTCCCTGGCCCGCAGGCACATTTATTGGCCCGGTATTGATTCGGACATTGCCCACACGGTTGCTGCATGTAGTCAGTGTGCTCAACAACTGGCTGCACCTCGTACAATGCCCTCTCTGTGGCCTGAGCCGGCGCAGCCATGGGAACGGGTGCACGCTGACTTTGCCGGCCCCTTCCTCAGTACTTATTGGCTACTGTTGATTGACGCCTTCTCGAAGTTTCCGTTTGTTGTTCGATGTCCGTCGCCCACCACTGCGGCGACGACGCTGGCTTTGTCCAAAATCTTTGCGCTAGAAGGTCTTCCATCCACGATCGTCACGGACAATGACCCTCAGTTCTCTTCGCAGGCCTTCCGTGATTTTTGTACTGGACAAGGTATTCGTCATGTTACAGCACCGCCCTTCCATCCGCAATCAAATGGGGAGGTCGATCGCCTTGTCCGCACTTTCAAAAGCCAGATGAAAAAATTCTTTAGAAATTGCAGCAGAGTGTCATTCATGGAAAAATCACTGAGTTCTTATCGCTTCACACTTCTGGGTGATCGCATCCCTGCTGAACTCTTGCATGGCCGCCAACCGCGCACTCTACTGCACCTGCTTCACCCTGTCAGGCCTTGTGCTGTGTCCCCTAGTGTGGGAAAATTCTCAGTGGGCACCGACATGTGGGCACGAGGGTATGGATCTCGCCCTAAATGGATTCCAGGGGTGGACAAGGCTCTTCGCGGCCACCGGCATTGTGAAATATGTACGGACGACGGCATGGTTGTTCGCCTTTATGACCAGATGTGCCCACGAGTGGTGGCCACGCCAGTGCTACCGCCCCTTCCTTCACCTCCACCAGCCCGAGAAGCCAGTCCTGTCACTACTGCCGATCTACCATATGTGTTGATGCAGCCAACGTCGCTACCACTTCCGAGTACACCAAAACCGGCCCCAGTCACGACGCCGCCTTTTTCGGGACCCGTCACGCTGGAACACACCCCCAGGTCCACGACACCTATGGATGCTGCTCCGGAGTTTTCACCCATCATCTCATCCAGGAGGCACGTTCCATGCACGAGCTTCTGTCCTGGACATTTTCGACCATACTCTCGTGCCTCTCCGCGGGATCTTTTCGGGGCCTCACAAGAAGCCATGAATGTCTCCGCACTGTCCATATCTCCAAGGAAGTGAGTGTTTTTTTTTTTTCAAGGGGGCAAAAGTGTTGTGACAGTGCCACGGCATTTAACAGTGCCACCATGACAGTATGCGCAAACGGCGATAGAGGCGCTCTGCAACTCGGCTGAGCGCGGGAGCGTCACCTAACTATGAACGGCGCCAGCCGCATGTCACGGCATGGCAGTCGAATAAGAGATACTGAGTTGTTATCATGTAATCAGCTATTGTTTCTAAGTGAGAGTGTTTGAATATCCACGCAATTATTGGTGATTAAATGTTATAACAGTGTTGGTTCTGAGTGAGTTACTTGCAAATGAGAATTTCGTTCATGGCAAAAAAATTTTAGCACTCCCAGCAAACTTCGCTGGCTATGATCGCATATAATGTGTGTGTTTACACGTCTTGTAGACTTAAAACTTTTGTATATTTTATATATTTAGTCAACATAGTATTCTGAATATTTCTTGAACAATTCAAGAGCTCTGTCTAAAAATGTTGCATTATGGCAATCGCATCTGATTGTGTAGTTAGAGATGTAAAGAATTGTTCAATGTTGTTCTAACAAACTACAACTGTTTTGTCAATTTGCATATTTATGAAAAGCATTTTAAACCCCCTTCTATTGTTGCAGGATGGGTTATTAAATACCAAAATTTAAGGAGAGAAGGGATAATAGAGGAAAAAGATACAAAAATAGAATGAAAGAAGTGGTTAGTTGTATGATGGAAGGAAATCTACACACACCAGAGAAGATACAGGATCTCCTGGTGATAACTCTTAACAGACTTTAAGAGGTGAACAGGCTTGTAAAGAAAGCAATTTATGTGCGATTGTGAAATGCCACATTTTCCACAACCTCCAGACATGTAATGTAGGGGTCTGCTTGCAACAGAGTGGTAGGCTGATGACCATATCTAACTTTGTACTTTGAAAATTTCCTGTCTAAAGAAGATTAGAAGTATGACAATGGTAATATACTGTAGATCGGGACCCACTTTATGGTGCTAATACTCATTATGGAGGAAATTTTTAAATACGTCATTTTGGATTCAACACACAAACAAAGCACATCACATGTGGCACATGATTTTTGTCTAGACTTTTATGAATGATGAGGATATGCACTTAATCTTTACCTGCCTGTGACCATGAACAACGTGTGCAAAGTGTCAGGTGACACAATTACTCACAATCCTTGGGCTACTACAGCAGGAGACGTCTGATCACAGTATATGTAATGACAGAGTTTGTGATAAATGTGAAATGAGCATCCTACAGGAGAAAGAGCAAGCTTCAAAGGGTGAGGACTAAAGTTAAACATGTTTGATTAACCACGTGTATCCCACAGAAAAACAGGAGCACAAGACAACAAGCGCTACCGCACACCAGAAATATATCTGTTTGTCCATCTAGGGCTGTAAGTGTCACATGCATTGCAAGGTCAGGTGAGAGGCCATACGCATGGAAGATGGTGCATGCATGCATGTTGTATAACAGTGGCATTCATTTGTGATGGGCGATAGTGGTTAATAATGAATCCGTGCACAGGCCTGTTCGAAAGTTCATTATTGGTGTTGTGAAGATGACACTTGGTAGTGAGATTACCAAAATAGTGTTTGTACCAAAGCATGGGGGAAAAGCATGGGGACTACACACCAACAGTGGAGGTGACCCAGACCTACCCTCAGATTTTACAGCTGCACGGGAGTTGTCGAACCTGTTGGACCAACATTTTGAAAGAGATACTATCATGTTGGAAAGACAGACTTTGTGCTGTGATATTCCTGACACTGGAAGTGATGGGTGTCACTGTCAGGTAACATCCCTGTTTTCCCAACAGTTGCATTTGCAAAATGTGGCAAACAGTTCCAGTTCTTAGGATCTGTCACCCCCACACCCACAATGCCACTTGCAACGTTCAGGCATTCACTAACAATTCACGCTAACAACCACACAGAGGATTAATGACAGTGTGAAAGTAAGGTCTAAATCTGAAACAGTGACTGAACGCAACACAATATAACACCAGAGAAGATGTGACAAACTGTTGCAGCTCTTGTATTCTGTAGCACTGCCAGATTCAAGGTGGCAAGAATTCGCCTGCATATGTATACCAAATTCTATGAGGTGTCTCACAGTAATGGCTGCATACACTTTCAACATCACCATTGTGAAGCCAATCGTACAGGCTGTATGGTGAGTGGGAAAGTGGACAATCGCCAATGTTAAGGTCTGGGGCACCATTGCGTGCAACATAAGAGCATGTTACCTATGTTTTGAGGGCTACCTGAACAGTTACCACTAAATCATGGAGGTTTTACATCCCAAGTCACTGGCCCTAATTCAAGCCATTCCACATGGCATATTTTAGTGTGACAACATTCAGCTAAATGTAGTAAGGAATATGCAACTCATCTTCGAAGAATGAATGGTGCCATCACTTCCGTTGCTTGTCTGTTCATCTGACATGTCACCCATCAACCGTGTGTGGGATATGGTTGGTTGGCAACTTGTACATTCAGGTGTACTGCAGCCCACAATTGATGCTATGTAGATGTGCCTAAAAACCATGTGGCAGAGTATTCTCCAGCAACATGTTCACGTGCTCTTTGACTGTGGCAGTTCAGTACAGAGAAGCGCCACCATCGAGCTGCCATCGTTGTCCCTAGACCTCGTGGTATAGAATCATAGTGCAGGTACAGGTCCGTAGTGTTACTCATGTGTGTAGTGTCAAGTCTGTAATCAGTGGTATCAATTTCCCTGTGATCACATCTCTCAGTGTTTCACTTTTTCAAAACTCTAGTGTCTCAACAGAAACATCGACAATGGATGTCACACGCCATTTTATACCTGCACTTTTCAATTTTCATTTTTCCTCAGAAGAAACGGTATAAAGATAATCCATTGATGGTAAGTTCAAAAGAAATAATTTTTTGTGGAGCTCCTGAAAGCAGGTGGATGAATCGCAACATGTTCTTGCAGTGGTTGTAGCATTTTAAACTGCACATTCTGCCAACAGGAATGAATCCAGTCCTCTTAATTGTGGATTTCCATGCTATTCATAAAGAGCAGTCACTTAAAGAATGTACAGGTAACCATCACATTTGTGTGCTGTACACACCATCATGTAACATTTGCAAGTTACAACCATTGGACAGGAAATTCTTTAAGCCTCTTAGGGCTGCACTTGGAACTGCAAATTCAACACTGAAGGGATGACAGTCAGTGCCTCTAGGTGCAAGATGTGATACTGTTCCTCTTGTGCAGCCATTTACACTCCATCCCATATGATTCTCCCCTCAGACCTGATTAACTGAACCAAATTAGTAGGTGAGTGCATAATCAAGGACGTTTCAACAACAGAGGCACAAAACAACACATACGAATAGTACGGAACTAGCAACAAGTTTCAGCAGATTTACCACTCCTCCAGCTGCAGAACAACCCTTCTAATTTTATTATACACACACAGAAAATCCCACGACTGACCACACTGTCTGTAGTGATCCAGTCCCTTTCTTGTTATAGAGTTTAATTCCTTTTCTTGCTTGTTGCAAGTGTCTACTACAGCAGCAGTGTCAAATAGGAGTGGTGAAGTGAACTTCCTTGCTAAGACTTCCTCCATTATAAAAATCAGAGCAGGTCACTGCAATTCCAGCAGTCACATCCCATAATTAATCGCACCCAGTGGCAGCCCCTTACAACACAGGTGCACTCAACTGAGGCCTGAACCGTTGCCATCCAGTGCATGATGGCGAGCATTTGTCAGCCTGTTTGTGGGCACTGGAATTCTCAGAAATGCCAGCTGAAGCAGAAGAGCATTGCTCGATTTTAGTGCTGTCTGCAGGTAGAGATCTCGTTCGGAGTAGGTGGCACATGATGGTATCAGGCACAGTGGAAAGATCAAAGGTATCAGCTTGTGGCCCTGATGCTCCAGAAATCTCTCTACACAGATATAAGTGTTATTTCATGACTAGTAACCTTCCTGCCATGAGCACACTGTCAGAGGAAAATAAGTATCAAGGACAATGCAGAAAATGCAGACAACAACCCACTCACTTTCCAATCCTCAAAATAGGCAAGCGAAGACCTGAAGAGGTCTGATTTTACATTCTATCATATTAAGGAGCCTGGAAAAAATACTATTATTTTCATACCATCTCATAAATAGTGCTTTCTGCCATGACTGTGGCTAGATCACCAGAAATATCTTTATTATGTACTATATTTGGGTACATCACCTCCCCACACACAGTTCCCTCCTCCAGCATCTACTAGTGACTCGCTCCAATTATGGGATCCTCTCCCTGGGAATGCCCAGACCAGCAAGCTAACACCAGTCAGAGACAGTAAGGAAGGGCAGAAGATTAATGGCGTCATTGTTGATGGAACGGTGAACACTAGACATGGAGTGCTTGAAGAAGACACTATTTCAGGTCCAAGGGCTGCTGGCTCCTCTACAGTTCCTACCCCCATAGGGTAAGTCCTTCAACAGTCCCAATCCTTCAAAGCTGTTGAAGAGAAAAACAAGACAACTCAGGATAATGCTACTCCAGCAAATCCAGACGTCAGATTCCCTCAACCTATCAGACTCAGAACCTACATATGTCGATGTCTCACCATCCTAAACTGGGCAGATGGCATGAAGCACCACTATGTGATGTCATCGGTGTGAAACACAGAGTTTTTGTTCTGTCAGTAGAGGAAGCTAAAACAATGGTAATCATCACTGTTGACAGCTGTGATATGAATGGAGGGTGCCATACTGAAGACATACTGATATTGTGCTTGTCTGTGTCCCTGCAGTCAATTTTTTAAGGCAAAATATTTGTAGGCCAGTGGGCTTCTACACAACAGTTAGATTACTAATTGACTCCCCATGCCATGTGTCACAAGCTGGAGTTTAAGAACCGGCTACAAATATCTGGCCACTCAGTTCTGAGTGTGCCTTCAGTCTGGTCACCCACAATGCAAGCATGTGTCACATGCAACACCACATCCAAAAATTTGAAACAATATGATTTTTGCTCTTTCACATTTTTCAAGTATGTGGTTGGCAAAAAGAAAATCACTTTTCAGATAATCTATACAGTCCTGCAGAATTTATCAGCGTATTCTAAGGATATTGATCCTACACTTGAAGAATCGGAACTGTCCTTCCAGTTCCTTGCTACAGCACAGTGGCAGTACACACTGGGATGCCCATCATTCTGTAAGGGAGAAACTGGCACCTGGAGATGATCTGGTGTGACAGAGTGACTGAGTTGAGCATGAGCACTCCTGCAGGTTGGGTTCTGAGAGTTTGAACTCCATACGGGGCACATAAAAGTGAAGTATTTCCCCGAAATATTATATTGTAGATTGAATCAGAGTTAAAGCACAAGCAGGACGCATACGTGTTTGAAACATGAGCATCAAAATCTCGTATAGCTCAATTCTGAATTGAGGTAACTGTTACACAGTGAAAAGGCCATTTTACATGAGCCGGCAATGGTAAACACAGACAAGCTCCTGACAAATGAGTGAGTAAATTTGCAGAGTGTGTGCACTAAGAACCAATAGGGTTGTGTCTTGCAAATTTAATGTGGAATAAAACTATATAACACAAAAGTCCTCACATATTACAACCTCTTGAACATTAATAGAATATTTTGGAAGACATAAATTTGTTGCTGTGAGCCTAAGATGTGTGCTCTGTTTATTCTCCCATGCTGTTAAAATTATTATTATAAAATAGTTGATGTGGCAGGGGGGGGGGGGGGCCCTTGTAAAAATTTTTCAAATGTCTCATCTAAAGTTAAGGCACATTATACAAGCAACCTATTGCAACGATAATAGTTAAGCATTTCAAAGGTTTCTACAAAAACTGGACTATTACAGCTTGAATTTTTTATCAAGATTCTTCAGTCGCTAGAGGACCTTCCACAGCCATACAGACCAAATAACTGAAAATTGAAGATGGAGATTCCCAAATGCGTACCATTCAGAGATCAGCAGCCTCAGAACCCACAAATGTGTAATGACAACAATTATGGCAGTTGGTTCAGTAGAAATAGCTATGAGTAGAAAAAGTTTGTGGACGTTGGATCCACAGACTGAGGAAATAATCCTATAGGATGATGATGACAATACAGGTGATAGTCGAGTCAACAGTCAGGATAGAAGAGATGATGATGATGATGATGATGATGGCTGGTTTGTGGGGTGCTCAATTCAGTGCTTATCAGTGCCTGTACGAAACCATAACTTTACTCAGTCCAGTCTCGCCACTTTCATGAATGATGATGAAATGGTGAGGACAATGCAAGCGTACAGTCACTGGGTTGAGAAAATACCCAACCCAGCCGGGAATCGAACCCAGGACTCCGTGAACGAGACACAGCACCACTAGCCACTAGATGGGATAAAGAGAGCAGTCATAGTAGCACTCACTTTTTACATCATGAAGATATAAGAGGATGGTATCTGATATAAGTTGTTTAATTTTATTTTCATCTACACCTACATACATACTCTACAAGCCACAGTACAGTGTGTGGTTGACTGTATCGTGTAACTCAATTAGTCATTTCCATTTCTGTTCCACTCACAAACAGAGTGAGGGGAAAACAATTACCTGAATGCTTCCATTATGCCCTAATCTCTTTTTCTCATCTTATCCTCATGGTCCTTATGTAAAATGTATGTTGGCAGCAGTACAATCGTTGTGCATTCAGCTTCAACAGTGTTCCTCAAAAAGAAGGCCACTTTCCCTCCAGGGATTCCCATTTAACTTCCCAATCTCTGTAATACTTGCATGTTGTTCAAACCTATGGGTAAAAGAGCTTGCAGCCTGCGTCTGAATCTTTCTTTAATCTGACCTGGTACTGATCACAGAAAGTCATTCACCCTGTGATTATTTTTGCAGGTGAAGACTTGCTGTTTTGCATGAAGTGTTACTCTGGTTATCAGCGACATCACGTATGGTAAGAGTGAAGATGAGAAACCTCGCTAATTCTGTCATAACAAAGAATTGCAGTTATGGAAACAATTGTGGAGAGAAAGAAGTTTTAACTGTAGGAAGAAGGAAATTCAATACTAATTAGGTTGGCCCAGACATACCGAGGACATAAGCTGTCACATACACAATTTTAGCAGTAGATTTTTAAAATTAACATCAAGTAGTATTGAATTTCAGTGGTGGAAAAGTAGAGCTCAATGTAAATGGTATTTTTGTGTTGTTAAGGGCAGCTGCATCAAACCAGTACTTGGACCGAAGGCCACAACAAGAACATTGTTTGAAAACTGTGTTTTGATACAACATATTGGAACAGATTGACTGAGGTTCCTCACTCCTCCTAGATCACGAACTGAGCTAGGATCCTTTGATGGGGGTAACGGTTAGATTGGGATGTCATGTTGTGACCATGATTCATGTTCTGAATTGCCCTCAACACAACTTTCACACAGATTAAAATTGTATGCTGGACTGGGGCTCAGTTCTAGAAACTTTGCCTTTCATGGTCAAGGCCTCTACCAATTGAGCTATCCAAATATGTCTCATGACCTGCCTTCACAGATGGATATCAGTCCCAAAATGTATGCAGGAAAAATTCAGTGAAATTTGGAAGGTAAGGGATGAGATACTCACTAACACTCCTGGGAATGATCCCTCAGGCTGTGGTTAAGCCATAGTTCCAAAATATCCTTTCTTCCAGGAGGGGTAGTCCCAGAAGGTATGCAGAAGAACTTCAGTAATGTAGGGAATGTACGAGATGAGGCTCTGGTAGAAGTACAGTGGTGAGGGCTGTTCACAAAGTGTGCTTGGATAGCTCAGTCAGTAGTGCACTTGCCCTCAAAAACAAAAGATGCCATGTTCAAGACCAAGTCTGGTATATGGTTTCCATCTGTCAGGAAATTTCTAGTTTCTAATCAGCACGAACCTTGCAGCAGAGTGAAAATTCATTTTCAAAATCTATATAAATTTCATCACGTTGAAAGTTCTTCAGATTCAGACAGACTTTAAATGGTTGATTTTTGCAATATCAACCTCACGAGAAGGGGAGGCAGAGAAAGAACTGGCACTAAAAGGATGCAACATATTATTGGCAGAGGTAACAAATTCCCTTATCATGCAGGTCAACACCTTACAAATCCATCCATATCTAAACACCGACCTGGCATCCTCATAGATTTCCCACATTCACCATTGGAGGGCATACCAGTAGTTCAACACACCAAAGTTGATGAAATGTACTCATTGTTTCAAATATGAACAACCATCAGTGTATAATGGAATGACAACAATGAAAATTTCTGACAGACCAGGACTCTAACCCAGATTTCTCTTTACTAAACACAGTACTTACCATTAGCCTATCCCACCATGATTCATGGGTAAACCCAAACTTCCACTTATTGTCAACCATGTGTCTTCAACTTGTACTCTTACATTCATTATGTGTACTCCTGTACAGGCGAAATATATTAATCAAAATTCACAATTTGTTTTAAAGTCACTTACCGGGTGTCAGCAGATAGACCTAAACAACATAGCGCATAAGTACAATGCACTGTTGCTTTGGACATGCATGCCTGTCTGAAGGAACATTGCACTGTATATCTGAACATCACAAGCACTGAATTACCCCACCCCAGTGTTCACATTACCACAATTCACACATTGTATAAGGAAAAACAGGTTATTACAATTACTATACAGTTATGGCTAGAAGTTTTCTTCTGACATTCATCAAGGCTGTCAAAGAGGATGCAACAATTTTTGTAGCTGTAACATAAACCTGGGTATTTTTTGCACCCATATTTTGTGTTGGTACAAATACAACATTTTCTTAACCAAGAGCAGAGGCTTTTTCTAGAACGTCACACCTGTTAAAGTTGTCGCAGAGCCATTTAATAGATGGAGGTATTATGCTATGTAACAGACTGAAGTTAAGAAGTTTCTGTACCACATTCTTCATAACTAATCAAATGAGTGGCCTAACAATAACAAACTGCATTGCTGAGGTATAACTTTAGTCTAAATGGATGAGAAATGCAGGATATATAGATGACATCATGCCTATTTCCATGATGAATAGTTCAGTCCTTTAGTGACTTCAGCAGAATAACCCTTATGTCATTAAGTACATTCTGTGCAAAGACACTATTTGATGTACTGAACTACAGAATCCCAAAAGATAAAGGTTCACCTCTATGCAACAGATTTCGAATCCTTGTTACAATTCAAGAGAATATTGTAAAAAATTACTCAATTGCAGAAACTCTCAGTAACTGCATCCACTGCCTAGAAGCTGCTGAATGGTGTCACTCTAGCAGATGGCTGGCCACACTCACACACACCCTCTTACCCACCCACAAACACAAACATACAAAAAAAAAAATTATGGGCAAGTACGAAGCTTGCTGCCTATGCTAACTGCGATTCAGTGTGTTTACACAGGTTAGAATGAGATGAGAAATGGGTAACAGTGCTGCGACATCACACCCCCCTCATGAGGCACCTCAGGGCAATGCCAAGTGACACAGAACATGGTTGAACGTCACTACACTTCCTATTACAACTAACAGCAGCTTCCAGCTGAATGCTGTTGCTATGGAACTTGGGGTCAATGTAATGCCCAGAAACATCACAACCTACAGAGTAGGAGAAGAGAAATGATCTAAACTTGTTTTCAATTCCCTGGCGTCTCTGGCTAAGACACAACAGCCAATGCATGTGATGTTGGTGGATTGGTGGGCGGACTACAGATACGGAGAAATAGTGTGCTACCACAATCCCTTAAAAACCCGGTTCCATTTATTCAGGGCAAGTGCTCAATCAGGCCATTGGGCAGTGAACTTCTTATTGCTCATAGCCAGCTTCTACTGCTACATCTACATCTACAGCTAAATCTGTACTCTGCAAATCACTGTGAGGTGCGTGGCATAGGGTATGTGCCATTCTACTATTTATTAGTGTTTCTTCCTGAGCCATTCATTTATGGAGTGTGGAAAAAATAATTGATTGAATGCCTCTGTGCATGCAATAATTATTCTAACCTTATTCTCACAATCCCTATGTGTGTGATATGTAAGGTGGTGTTGTATATCCCTGGAGTAATCATTTAAAGCCAGTTCTTGAAACATTGTTAGCAGACTTTCTCAGGATAGTTTACAACTATCTTCAAGAATCTTCCAGTTCATTTCCTTCAGTATCTCTGTGAAACTCTACCACAGATTAAATAAATTGGTGACCATTGACCCTGCCCTTCTCTGTATATGTTGAATATTCCCTGCTAGTCCTATCTGGTACGGGTCCACACACTTGAGCAATATTCTAGGAAGGGTTGCCAGAGTGATTTGTAAGCCATCTTTTTTGTAAACTGATTGCACTTCTCCAATATTCTACCAATAACGTGAAGTCTACCACTTGCTTTATTCACAACTGAACGTACTTTCTCATTCAGTTTCCAGTGACTTATTGATATAATAGTCATAGGACATTCAGTTTTTTCATTTGTGAATTGAAAGATTTTACTTTTCTGAACATTGAGAGCAAGTACTAAGTCTCTGCACCATATTGGAATCTTAGAAACATCTGACTCAATATTTCTGGAGCTTCTCCCACATAGTATTTCATTATAGGTAACAGCATCATCTGCAAAATGTCATTAATATACAACATAAAAAACAGGACTCACAACTCACTTTCCGGGAGGCACACTCAATATTACTTCTGCATCTGATGATGACTCTCCATCTGAGATAACTTACTGTGTGCTCCCTACCAAAATCTTCAGATAAGCTCCAACAAATCTATTTTCTCACTTGGAGTAGTGGCCTCGAAGTTCACACTTGGCAATGCTGCGAGTGTGATTCAGCCATTCACTCTAACCCTGTGAGCAGGAACACCTACTTCTGATGTGCATCCAGTTGCAGCCTTTGCTTTTTATAATGTATACAATCACCCTTCGGTGTAGTAATAAGTCTGAATGCAAATTGTGTTATTCAGACCCAAGAGTTACAAGAATTTCCTGCACCTAGTAGCCTTTAGAATCCCAAAACTTGTGACCCTCATATATGGCCTGTGATTGTTGGAGCTGATCAAAGCAATCAACCTGCTGTCACTTAAAGTTTGTCTTTCTGCATTTGCCTCCAATTCCTTGGGAAGTGCAGACTGACCTATATCACCTGTCTTCCTTCTATCTGATTTTATGACAACAAACTATGGTGGTTGGTAGTGACAAAGTGTTGCATTTTCAAAAATGTTTCATTATGTCAACAAAACGTTTGTTTGGTGTTCAAAACCCTTAAAAGTACACTACTGTCCATTAAAATTGCTACACCAAGAACAAATGCAAATGACAAACAGTTATTCATTGGACAAATATATTATACTAGAAGTGACATGTGATTATACTTTAATGCAATTTGGGTGCATAGATCCTGAGAAACCAGTACCCAGAACAACCACCTCTGACCATAATAACGGCCTTGATATGCCTGGGCATTGAGTCAGACAGAGCTTGGATAGCATGTACAGGTGCAGCTGCCCATGCAGCTTCAACACGATACCACAGTTCATCAAGAGTAGTGACTGGCGTATTGTGATGAGCCAGTTGCTCAGCCACCATTGACCAACATTTTCAATAGGTGAGAGATCTGAAGAATGTGTTGGCCAGGGCAGCAGTTGAACATTTTCTGTATCCAGAAAGGCCCGTACTTTCATCATGCAGTCGTGCATTATCCTGCTCAAATATAGGGTTTAGCAGGGATCGAACAAAAGGTAGAGCCATGGGTCATAACACATCTGAAATGTAACATCTACTGTTCAAAGTGCCATCAATGCGAACAAGAGGTGACCGAGACGTGTGACCAATGGCACCCCATACCATCATGCCGAATGATACACCTGTATGGCGATGGCGAATACCAGCTTCCAATGTGCATTCACTGCGATGTCGCCAAACATGGATGTGACCCTCATGATGCTGTAAACGGAACCTGGATTCATCCGAAAAAATGACATCTTGCCATTCATGTACCCAGGTTTGTCATTGAGTACACCATCACAGGCAATGCTCTCTGTGATGCAGTGTCAAGGGTAACTGCGGCGAAGGTCTCTGAGCTGATAGTTCATGCTGCTGCAAACATCATCGAACTGTTCATGCAGATGGTTGTTGTTTTGAAAATGTGCCCATCTGTTGACTCAGGGATCGAGACGTGACTGCACGATCCGTTAAAGCCATGCAGATAAGATGCCTGTCATCTCGACTGCTAGTGATACGAGGCCATTGGGATCCAGCACAGCATTCCATATTACCCTCCTGAGCCCACCGATTCCATATTGTGCTAACAGTTATTGGATCTCAACCAATGCAAGCAGCAATGTCGCGATACGATAAACCACATTTGCGATAGGCTACAATCCGACCTTTATCAAAGTCGGAAACGTGGTGGTACACATTTCTCCTCCTTATATGAGGGATCACAGCAACGTTTCACCAGACAATGCCAGTCAACTGCTGTTTGTGTATGAGAAATCGGTTGGAAACTTTCTTCATGTCAGCACGTTGTAGGTGTCACCACTGGCACCAACCTTGTGTGAATGCTCTGAATAGCTAATCATTTGCATATCACAGCATCTTCTTCCTGTGGGTCAAATTTCACATCTGTTGAACGTCATCTTTGTGGTGTAGCAATTTTAATGACCAGTAGTGTATACACATCAGTTACATATGAAATTGTAAACTAAATCACGCTAGCTTGTTTTTTGTTTTTGCATGTGGGATCTGTGTAATTTTTATAACAATTACACCATTTGGTGTAAGGAAAAAAGGTTGTGTCTTTACACTAGTTCTGCAGACTGGTGAGGTCACCCTATGATCTTATTTGATACCTCAATATTGCCAACATATCACCTGTTCATTTATTACTCTGCTCCATCATTTGATCAGCTGACACACACAAATGCTATGGACAACAGATTTCATTACAATCTTAAGCTTCACCTTCCAGCCTATTCAGATAATTAGGTCAATGCTTTGGTTAATGCTGCCAGGAACACATCAGTACAGAAATATGGCAATGAAACAACTAAGGACAAATTTATATCCCGTTTTCGCACATCTAAATGTCATAGTTCAATCCAGAAATTTCCATACAATGTGAGTTTATGCGAAGTTACCTGAGCTCATTATCTGCATACATAGACCTGTAAAGTCTGCCGTGTCCCTTTGATTTCATTGGTGGACTGACTGATCTCTATTTTGGTGAAAAAATTACAAGATTTGAGTTAGGTGAGACAACAGCATTGCTCCAGCAGATCGCCACAACTTTGGATCTCTGCTTATTACATTGGCCACAGTAGTGGGGAGGAGATGGTCCACTTCACAATACAAGTAGTGGAAACCAGGGTCTCACAAGCAATTAAAAAGATATCTCTATGAAATTTGTGTGTTTTTCATACTTTTTGACACTAATATTACAGGTATGATAGTATCCCATACTAACAAATATGCTGACAACCTTAGAACAAATTACAAATTCATCATAGATTGTAATGTTACAGATAGGCGTGAAATTATGGCACTATTTGGCGTTTTACATTTAACAGGTATAGAGAAAGTTGGTTGGTTGGTTGATTGGTGTTGAAGGGACCAAACAGCAAGGTCATCAGCCCCTTGTTTCAAAGGTGATCCACTTGAATTGATTCACATCTGAGAAGAGTCATAATGATAAAAGGTAATAGACCAAAAAAACGTAAAAGTGCAGTCGTGTTGCAATGGTGAAAACAAAAGGAGGGAAGTCAGCAAGTGGACAACCTCAAGGATTTGCTAGAGGCAGGAAATATCCCACCTCTGATGCAGTACAGGCAAGATCACCTGCTATTCAAAAGCGTTCAACCACTAGAATGTAAGGGTGCATATTGTAAAAGGAGACTAACCAAACCTAAAAAGTGATAAAGAAAGAGTAAAAGGGAAAGAAAAGAGGAATCTCCAAAATACAGCTTACAGTGGGAGACACCCCAACCCTCACTACAGTTCCCCTATTCCAGAGGGAAATTAAAAACCTTTAAACTGAAAATAAAAACCACTTTCACAGAGGAAACAGAGAACCAGTTCAACCATCTGGGAATCATCTGCCAATATTATAGGTAAAGTGCGGGGAAATCTGTACTTGGTATGCAGAGCCAAAAGAAGGGGTCATTCCACCAAAATGTGGGCTATTGACTGGAAGGCTCCACAACCACATAATGGGGGTGGCTCATTACGCAAAAGAAAACCATGGTCAGCCTGGTATGGCTGATGTGGAGTCAACATGGGGTGGTCAAGTCCTTTTGGAAGAGGCAGAAGGAAGAATGCCATGGGACAGGTGTCATCTTAAGCGCACGAAGTTTATTAGCCTCCCAAGAGTTGGCCCATGATTGTGCCAAGTGGGATTTGATATGAAGCTGTAAATCAGCCGCAGGAAAAGTTACAAAGAAGTGACTGCTCCCCCAGCCGAACCATCAGCAAGGTCATTACCTGGGTTACCCACATGGCCAGGAGCCCAAAGGAAGTCAACAGAAGAATCAGCATGGTGAAGATCAGCAAAACAGTCATGGATGGCCAAGACCAAGGGATGGCAGGAAAAACATAGGTCAATAGCCTGAAGGCCACTCATTGAGTCCGTACATAACAAAACATGGTTTGGTTGGGACTGTTTACTGCAGAATTGATGGCAATTTCCCAGGCTCTTACCTCTGTTAAACACCCAACATGCAGTTGGCAGGAGATGATTTTCCATGCCAACAGAGGACATGAAGGCATATCCTACATGATCAGCAGATTTAGAGCCATTAGTGTAAAAACAACAGCATCCCAAAACTCCCATAAAAGTCAGTGGGAAAACAATGGAACATCACTGGAGGAACAGAATCTTTCAGACCTCAGTGGAGATCCATCCGAATACGGGGCCAAGGATCTAACCAGTGAGGAGGGGGGGGGGGGGGGGGGGGGGGAGGGAACGTGACAGACGGGACAAAGAAGGAAGTTGAAAATCATGGTGAAGAGACACAAGGCGGAGCCCATGGATAAACCCACCCAAGGGCGGGAATCGGGTGGGTGACATCCTTGGTATAGGAACAGGATAGAATAGGAAGGATGAGTGAGAGATGAATGGACAATGATTGAGTAAGAGACCAGAAGCTGGGACCATCGACAGAAATCTTCAATCAGGAAACCATCAACAGGGCTCATAGGAAAGGCGCTGGGGGCCAAACGGATACCACGATGGTGGACCAGATCCAGAAGGTGCAGTGTGGAAGGAGCAGCCAAAACATAAACTTGACAACCATAGTCCAAGCGAGACAGCACTAAATCCTGATAAAGGCAGAGAAGAGTGGAATGATTCACACCTCAAGAGGTGTGGACAAGAAAGCAAAGGACATGGAGTATACGGAAACATCCTATCATCATAAGTCTGATATGGGGCAGCCAAGTGAGCTTCTTGTCAAAAATAAGACCCAGGAAACGAAACTGTGGGACCACAGGTAATCATTGTGCATCGAGGTAGAGCTCTGGATAGGTGTGGACCGCAGTATGGAGACAGAAGTGGACCAACCACAATTTTAAAGGAGAGAATTGAAACCCGAGTGAGAGGGTCCATGCAGAGGCACAACATATAGCACCCCGGAGCTGCCGCTCTGCAGAGGCCATCGAAGAGGAACTAACCCAAATGCAGAAATCATCCACATACAGAGCTGGGGTGACCAATGGAGGCCACAAGTCCATCTATAGCAATGAGGAAAAGAAGTTCACTCAATACAGAACCCTGTGGGATGCCATTCTCCTGGGGCCATGGAGAACTAAAAGCAGTACCAACCTGAACCCTGAACGACTGATGGAACACCAACTGGCAGATAAAAATCCGGAGTGGGCCCCAACGACAGCACTCATGAAGTGTAAGTGAGATAAGATGGCGTCAACCTATGTCATAGGGCTTGCAAATGTCGAAAAATACTGCAACAAAATGGTGGCACTGGGAAAATGCCTGATGAACTGTGGATTCCAAACGAAGTAAATGATTGATTGGAGACCATCCCTCTTGGAAGCCACACTGGTTAGGGGACAATAGATCACAAGCTGCAAGGACCCAATTGAGCCGACAGGCTATAATCCATTCAACTAACTTGCAAACTACATTTGTCAGACTAATTGGCCGAAAGCTTTCGGCAAACAGGGGGTTCTTACCAGGCTTAACGACGGGAACAACGATGATATCCCTCCATTCATAAGTGAAGTCACCCTGGAACCATATACGGTTAAGCACCCAGAGAATATGTTGTCGTTTTTGAGCACTGAGATGTTGAAGCAACTGGTGATGAATGGAGTCTGGGCCAGGGGCCATATGATGAGAAGAAGAAAATGTGGAAAGAAGTTCCCATTCAGGAAAAGGTTCATTGGTAGATTCTGACAGACAAGGGGTGGATTCTTCAGCCCACTGTTTCTGGTGAAGGAAAGCAGCTGGATAGGAGGTTGATGCTGGCGCTGTTACAAAATGGGTCATAAGACACCCTCCCGGATAGCCTTTGCATGGGCCTCTTGATTCTTGCGGGACAAGGACTGGGAGGGAAGACTTCCAATGGCAACCTTGGAGAGAGCAAAGTGAAACCCATCTGCATCTACATCTACATACATACTCTGCAATCCACCATACGGTGCATGGACCCATGACAGTGGGACAGTAGAACCGAGGGGAGAAACAAAGCATTCCCAATACACCGGTTTGCTCCATTTGATTAAGTAACGGGCTTTGGTGCAGGGGCATTTAAAGGTAATAAGATTGGCAGTGGATGGGTGCCTCTTAAGGTGTTGCAAAGCTTGGCAGCAATCACGGATGGCAATGCCAATTGCTGTACAGTACCACGGGTCATGCCAGCTGTGAAATGGTCCAGATTAGCGTGGGATACAAGGCTAGCAGCGTGAACATTCGCATCAGACATGTCACGTAGGACGTCATCAGTACAACCCAACAGAGAGGGAGAAACAACTACCTGTGCAGTATAGATGCCAACAGGCACATTGGTAAGACCAACGAGGTAACCTGTCCATTGGGGAGCGGGAAGGTAGCGAGAGAATCAACGGGAAATTGTCACTATTGCAAAGGTTGTTGTATGGCAACCAGTGCAATGAAGGGAGAAGGGAGCGAGAAGAAAGAGAGAGATCAATGGTGCGAAAGGTACCATGACCGACACTGAAATGGGTAGGGGAGACATCATTAAGAAGGCACAAATCGTGGTCTGCAAGGAACTGGTCTATGAGAAGACACTGACTAGATGGAAATGCACTGCTCCACAAGGGATGATGAGCTTTAAAATCCCCGAGAACGGGGATGGAAGGAGGAAGTTGCTGAAGAAGGGCAGTTAAAGCAGCAAGTGTAAGAGTCCTGTAAGGAGAGAGATAAAGATTGCAAATTGTGACTGCAGAGTCCAGCAACTGCTTCCAATGAAGTTTGAAGAGGAATCCATGTGCTAGTAGTGTCCATACGAACCAATGTACAAACGCCATCAAAGGCCTGCAGGGGGCCAACACGATTTCGGCAGAAAGCATGGAACCCGTGGAGGGCCGCCGAGTGATCATAAGTAAAATGAGATTCCTGTAGAACCACAGGAGCTGCAGAGTAATACAAAATAAGGGATTTCAACTCCGGAAGGTGATGGTAATATCTGTCACAATTCCATCGGATAAACACATAATCATGGTTCTAATGGGGGTGAACAGGCTAAAGCCAGTCACGTCACTGGGTCACTATCCATCACTGACAAGGAGGGGGCGACATCCGTGAACAGTAGGTCAGAGTCAAGTCTTCTTCTTTTCTGTTTGAGATCGAGGAGGGCTGTGCTGCGAAAGGGAGCCAGCTGCAGCAAGCTCTGGAACAGAAAGAGAGCGGGTGACCTGGGGCCTCACAGATTGTGGTTCTCATGGTTGTAGTGTGGCAGCAGACCTTTGGCCTGGAAGGTACCAGGAAGGGGGGTCCCAGGAGGGGTGCCCTTGACCGGCAGATGCCGAAGAAGCGGGACACTTCTCCGGCTAGGGAGTGGGAGCAGCGCCAGGAGGGGAAGGTGGGGGAACTGCAGGGAGAGGGGAAGAGGCGTTTTGGACTGGGGTAAGGAAGGGGGAGGAAGGGGTGAAGATGTAATTAAAGCATAGCTAGGTGTCATTGACACAGGATGAAGACGTGTATACTTCTTACAAGCCTCAATATAGGTTAGACGATCAAGGAACCTATACTCCTGAATCTTCTTTTCTTTCCTATAAGCAGGCCAATCCAGTGAACATGGAGAATGATTCACACGCCAATCCTGTTTGGTCCCGCCACATTTTCGTTAGTGGCAACCCCGCAACCGTTCCTGTCATGGTTACAGCATTGTGGTAACAAGGTAAACGGTAGTAGTTGTTAGCATGGAGTCTACGTTGGTCTGCCTTCTGGAACAACAGCAGCAACTCGTGCAGCAGCAGCAGGTACAGTTAGCAACCATATGAACTTTTGTAAGATGTCTATCAGATAAAGTCAGTGTCTGGGATGCATTTCCACAACAGTTTCTGAGTCCTCGGGTGTCCGATGCTTTCCCAGGTCTACCGTCGTTCCCACCATTTAATGATGCTAAAAAAGACTGGGAAACGCACTTAAACTGTCTGAAAAACATTTCACAGCTTTTCGGGTCACGGATGACCCCTTGCAGCGGTCGTTGTTTTTGTCGTGGGGCTCCCCAGACACATTTTTTCTTCTCCGCAATTTGGCCTGTGGCTTGCTCTTTCCAGGAGAAATGCCTTTTGCTGCCAAACTATTATTCTCAGCACTACCATGTGGTCGCCTCTCAGATGGAGTTCTACCAGTACCATAAACAGCGTGCTCAATCATATTGTTCCTGGATCACGGACTTGCAGGGTGTCGGCTGTCACTGCAATTTTACATGCACCAATCATCAGTGTAAGGCTTCGTATGCAGATTTCCTCATCCGGGATGTGGGTGTTCAGTTGGCTCCTGATCCTAAAGTCTGCACTGCAGCATTGAAACTCGATAATCCCTCATTCAAAGAGTTTCTCCTCATTGCCCACTCATTTGAAATTGCTCAGGTGGCTAACGAGCATCTTATGGCACAGCCGAAAGTGGCAGCGATTGATGTGTCTCTGTGGGTTCCGCCATCATGACGTAGACATGGCGTAGCCAACAGAGGCCAGCACCATCGGGATTCCTCTATGTCTGATATCTCTATTGCATCAGAGCCTCCAGTCGCCCCTCATCACTGGTCACGCAGTCCACTTCCACCTTGCCCACAGTGCTTTACCACACACTCTGTGCACGTTTTCCAGCTGTGGGGGGCAATCTGATAGAATGTTTGAGAAAGAGGGCCACATCCAATCTGTTTGTTGTAGTCATTCGACTTGCTCCCATCCTGCCCCTACTGGGCCTCAGGATACAGCACATGCTCTGCAATCAGTCATCCAGCTGGAGGACCCATCAGCATAGAAGCTATTCCTCATGCTCTGCCTTTTACTGAGGATGTCAGTTTTCAGCTCAACACTGGGGCCACCATCTCCCTGATTAATACTGTGACATATACCCACCTTGTCTCCCCTGCATTCTCAGCATTTGGTCGCCTATGTCGATGGTTCCAATCCCCTTCATGGGCAGTTCGTCATCCAGGCGACATACACACATGTTGCCTGGCTCCTTACCCTATTTGTTGTCGACCATCCATAGGTTTAGAATATTTTTGGCCTGGATATGTTTAAACTGTTTGACTTTTCAATTTCTAAAAAAGCTAAGGTCTGTTCCTTTTCAGGACTTGGATGCTCTGTGTTCAGCTTTTGTGTTGCCGTTTCCAACGAATTTCGGATGTGCTTCAGATTTTCAGGCGCACATCACACTTTGGCCGGATGCACAGCCTTGCTTTTTCTGGGCCTGTCCCCATTCGGTGGCCTTATGGCTGGCAGTCAAGTAGGAACTTGATTGTCTCCAGAACGCTAGCAGCCTGGAGCTGGTACATAAAGTGCCTGGGCGACACCATTGGTGGTCATACGGAAACCCAATGGGTCAACTTTGGCTGTGTGGGGACTTTGAGCACTGATAGTAGTGCCAGTCTTTAGTAGAAACTTACCCCATTCCCCGCCAAGCTTGTGGGGGTGAGTACTTTTCTAAGATCGACCTGGCTGAGGCATACCACCAGTTACCCTTGGATTCCGATTTCCAGAACGTCATGGTTATCAACACACCTTTTGGATTCTACAAGTACAAGTGCCTTCCATTTGGTGTCACTTTGGCACCGCCTGTTTTCCAGGGTTCCTGGAGCAGCTTACACAGCCTATCCCAGCCTGCGTGAATTATCTGGATGACATCTTGGTCACCTGGAATTCCTGTCAGGAACATTTGCACAACCTCAGCGCATTATTTCACGCTCTACAGTCTGCAGGTTTATGCTGTCGGTTGGACAAGTGTCGTTTTCTTCACCCGGAAGTGGAATACTTAGGCCACTCGCTTAGTAAAGATAGCATTTGCCCTTCGAATCACAATGTCGCAGCCATTGAGGCCCTTCCTCGTCCCAAGGACTTATCTGCACTCCAGGCGTTTTTGGGCAAGGTTACTTATAACTTAAAGTTTTTACCCCAAGCTGCCTCCGTTGCTCAACCACTCAATCACTTGCACCGCAAAGGGATGACTTTTGATTGGGCTCCTGCCTGTGACCACACTTTTCTCTGTTTAAAGATGATGCTGTAGTCCACCCTTTGCCTTGCTCCCTTCTCTCCAGACGGCCCCTTGGTTGTGGCAGCTGACACATCGGCATATGGCATTGGGGCCGTCCTCGTACATTAGAATACCAGTGGCTCAGATCAGCCCATTACTTATGCATCTAAGACGTTAAACCCAGCACAACGGAAATACTCCCAAATTGAAAATGAGGCCCTGGCAATTGTGTTTACCACCCAAAATTTAAAATCTATCTTTTTGGGGAAAGTTCAACCTGCTGACAGACCATAAACCTTTAGTTATGCTTTTCGGACCCCACTCTCACATTCCAGAGTGGGTGACTCTATGTGTCCAGAACTGGGTTTTATTTTTACGGAATTACACATACACCATCCAGTATAAGCCCACTGCCCACCATGCTAACGCAGATGCTTTGTCACATCTCCCAGCAGCCCCCAATCCTGCGTTCGACCAACAGGACGGCCTCTGCTTTCGCATTGATTCTGACCGCCGGGATGCGCTGGATTCCCTGCCTCCTATGGCTGATCACATTGCCACGGCTACACACCAAGACCCTATCTTGTGGCAGGTTCTCCACTACATGGTCCATGGTTGGCCTTCCTATACTACTTGTTGGATGGAGACTGACATAAGTCCCAGGTGCCACCTGTCGAACAGCCTCTCCATGGTTGATGATGTCCTTCTTGTTACACCGTGCGCACTGTGCCACATGAAAATTTTGGCTCGCCGGCACGTGTATTGGCCCACCATCAATGGCGGTATTGACAGCCTGGTCTGCAGGTGCACTGTGTCTGCGCATCAACAGGCAAGCCCCCATCAGTCATTCATTTTGTAACTGCGACCAGGATGGTCATGGGGTAGCAATGATGGAAGGCACAGTGGGACCCACAGAGAGGCCCGCGTACAATAACACAACATAAGAGGACAGACATGACTAACAAAGGACAGAATGAATGCAACAAGACCAAACAACAGAGTCACAAGGAAACAAACATGTCCACTCGTACACGAACCAGGAAGTAAGAAGTCTAGTGCAAAGCAAGGTGTAAACCGACGTAAGCAACATTAGACTGACTGGCTGAGCAAGAGGCCGCTGCTTAAGTACCCTATCAGGGGTGCTGCTATTGGCCACTGGGACCATGTGTTCCACTGTGGTGTGCCCACACTAAATGAGGGCCAGGAGGCGCACGCCGCTACAGCTTATGGCGCAATGGTGCAGAGACCTCTATGGGTCTTCGACGTCCATTACTTCCCCCAAGGTGGGCGGCAGTGGGAAAAGGAACTGTGTGTGTCAACAGCTAGTGACAGGGAGGAAGTGACGCCCAAGGTATCCATGACAGCCGATCCAGAGTCCATGGGCAGCGGAGGGAGCTGCCAATCCATCCGGAGGTGCAGAGGGCTGGCAGCAGGCCCGCGGGGAGACGGCAACCGGGGGCTGGGATGGTGACTCGACGACCACGTCCGTACCTGAAGGAGGTAGGGAAAGAGGCAGTGGCGCTAGTCCCGTGGCAGCATGAGGGTGGAGCTGATCGTGATGGTGGCGCTCCAACACTTTCGGCGTCTGCACTGACATAACATGCCGCCCGTGGGCTGCGACATCCACGGCGGGTGTCCAACCCACCTTGTGCCCGTACTCGCGGGCCCACACGGCCGTGCCAGGGGCATACCGCTGCGAGGGCTGGGAGTGGGCGTGGGAGGAGGACGGCATCAGCATGGACCAGGACCAGCATGGACCAGGGTCCACGGCTGTCGCCCATGAAGGCGCTCCGCCGGACTGCGACCGTCAAATGGCGTAGTGCGATAGGTGCTCAAAAACAGAGTGGGGGCCAACGTGGTTGGAGATGTGTCAACCGCCTTAGTCAAATGGTGTTTAAAAGTGCGGACAAGCCTCTCCGCCGCACCATTGGATGAAGGGTGCAAAGGAAGGCTACAGATATGCTTGATACCGTTGGCCTGACAGAAGTCGTGGAATTGGGGACCATTATTGGAGACCAACGTGTGGGGCAGGCCCTCAGTGGTGAGAACCTGGACCAGTTCCGTGAGTGTAGCCTCCGTGGTGGTGGATGCCATTCTGACAACATATGGGTATTTGGAGTAGGCATCAACGATGAGTAACCACATGGACCCCAAAAACGGTCCCGTAAAATCGACACGGATGTGATCCCAGGACCGGCGTGGCACAGGCCAGTGTGCACAAGACTGTGCGTCACCAGGCAAGCCCCCCTCAGACAGTACAGCCACGGATCAGGTGCTCAATATCACCTTCGATGCCGGGCCAATACACATGCTGGCGAGCCAAAACTTTCATATGGCACATACCCCAGTTCCCGAGGTGTAACAAACTGAGTACCTGAAGCCGCATTTCCGGAGGGATGACCACCCGGTGGGCATCTGACTCCACGGCCAACAGAAGGACATCATCAACCACGGAGAGCCTGTGGGACAGGTGGCGCCAGGGACAGGAATCGGACTGCATCCGACAAGTAACATAGGATGGCCACCTGTGGACCACGTAGTTGAGAACCTGCCGCAAGACAGGGTCATGGTGGGTAGCCGCAGCAACGTCAGCAGCCATAAGAGGAAGACCATCCAGCGCATCCCGGTGGGCAGAATCAATGTGAAAGCAGAGGGCCTCCTATTCATCAAAAGCAGGATTGGGGCCTGCTGGGAGACGTGACAAAGTGTCCGCATTAGCATGGTGGGCGGTGTGCTTATACCGGATGGTGTAAGCATAATTACGTAAAAACAATGCCCAGCGCTGGAGTTGTTGAGCCGTCTGCTCGGGAAGGTGAGAGTGGAGTCTGAAAAGTGTAACCAAGGGTTTATGGTCCATCAGGATGGTGAACTTTGCCCCAATGAGATAGGAATGAAATTTTTGGATGGCGAACACGATCGCCAGGGCCTCCTTTTCAATCTGGGAGTAGTTCCATTGCACTGGAGTCAACGTCTTAGAGGCATAAGCAATGGGCTGTTGAGAGCCATCGGCATCCCAGTGGGCAAGGATGGCCCCAATGCCGTAAGCTGACGCATCAGCTGCCACAACCAAGAGGCGGTCCGGAGAGAAGGGAGTAAGGCAAGGGGCGGACTTCAGCATCACCTTTAAATGGAGAAAAGACTGGTCACAGGCAGGAGTCCAAACAAAAGGTATGACTTTGCGACACAAGTGATTGAGGGGTTGAGCAATGGAGGCAGCCTGGGCCAAGAACTTTAAGTAATAAGTAACCTTGCCCAGAAACACCTGCAGTTCCAATAAGTCCTTGGGACTAGGAAGGGCCTCAATGGCAGTGACATTATGACCTGAATGGTGAATGCCATCTTTGCTATGCCAGTGGCCCAAGTATTCCACTTCCAGTTGAAAGAAACAACACTTGTTCAGCCGACAGCGTAGACCAGCAGACTGCAGAGTGTGAAATAGGGCACTGAGGTTTTGCAAACGTTCCTAGTGGGAACACCCGGTGACCAAGATGTCATCCAGATAATTCAGAGATGCAGGGATAGGCTGGGTAAGCTGCTCCAGGAATCGCTGGAGAATGGCTGGCGCTGAAGAGACACCAACGGGAAGGCACTTGTACTTATACAATTCGAAAGGCATGTTGATAACCATGATGTTCTGAGATTCGACATCCAAGGGCAATTGGTGGTATGCCTCAGTCAGGTCGATCTTGGAAAAATACTCTCCCCCGGCAAGCTTGGCAAGAAGGTCTTCCTGTCAGGGAATGGGATAAGTAACAACGAGGGACTGAGCATTGACGGCAGCGCCAAAACCCCACATAGCCAAAGGGGCCCATTGGGTTTCCGTATGACCACCACTGGTGTCGCCCATGCACTATAGGTTACAGGTTCCAGCACGCCAGCGGCCTGGAGCTGATCAAGTTCCTGGTTGACCAGAAGGGGCCTGGCCCAGAAAAAGTGAGGCTGTGCATCCGGCCATAGGGTGATGTGCACCCGAAAGCCGGAAGCACATCCGAGATCCGGTGCAAACAACGACACAAAATCAGAGCACAGATTGTCGAAGTCCTGAAAGGGAACAGCCGGGGAAACGACCTTAACTTCATCGGAAATTGAAAAGCCAAACAGTTGAAATGCATCCAGGCCAAAAATATTCGAAGCCGACAGATACTCTACGACAGAGAGGGTAAGGAGCCACAGAACATGCTTGTATGTCGCCTGGACTATGAACTACCCAAGGAAGGGGAATGGAACCGTCTCTGTAGGCGAATAAACGGCGAGATGGAGGCGACAACGCAGGAGAGTCCAGCCGGGTATATGTTGCCATAGCAATCAGGGAGACGGTGGCCCCAGTGTCGACCTGAAAGCTGACATCCTCTGTGAAATTGCGGAGCGTGAGGAAAAGCTTCCACGCTGATGGGTCATCCTGTGGGACAACCGATTGCAGAGCATGGACGGTATCTTGAGGCCCAGGATGTGCAGGACTGTGTAACAAGGAGGGCCACATCCGATCGGTTTGTCATAGTCGCTCGACTCGATCCAGTGTGCACATTTTCCAGTGGTGGGGACAATCAGCCCGCGAATGGGCAGTAAAGCACTGTGGGCAAGAAGGAAGTAGGCCGCTCGACCGGCGCCGAGGGGCGACCAAAGGGCCAACGCCATAGAGATGTCGGAACACGAAGAGTCCCGATGGCACTGGCCCCTGTTGGCTGGGCCACGTCGACATCGCAAGGGCGGAACCCGCTGGAACTCCGCGATCACTGCCACCTGCAGTCGCGCCACAAGACGCTTGTTAGCCACTTGAGCAATTTCAAAGGAGTGAGCAATGCAGAGAATCTCTTCCAAGGAGGGGTTGTCAAGATTCAACACCACAGTGCAGACCTCAGGGTCGGGAGCCAACTGAACCACTACATCCCAGATCAGGGAGTCCGCATACGAAGCCTTACACTGCTGATTGGTGCACGTAAAATCGCATCAACAGCTGAGACCCTGCAAGTCTGTGACACAGGAACGATACAATTGACCGGGCTGTTTATGGTACTGGTGGAATTCCAGCCAAGAGGCGACTACATGGTAGCATTGGGCATGCGGAGATGATAGAACGTGTCCGGAGAGGCCCTAGACGAAAACAGTGACCGCTGCAAGGAGTCGTCCGTGTCTTGGAAAGCCGTGAAATGTTGTTTCAGCCTATGTAAGTAGGTTTTTAGCGTCATTAAAGGATGGAAAGGACGACGGACGCGGGAAAGCATCGGACACCCAAGGACCCTGAAGCTGATGCGGTAACGTGTCCCGAGCATCAACTTTGTCAGTTACAGCGGCTTTTGTAAGATGTGTAACTGGAGCTGCTGCTGCTGCATGAGCTGCTGCTGCTGCATTAACTGCTGCTGTTGCTCCAGCAGACAGACCAACTTCGCCTCCATACCAAGAATGACAACTGTTTACCTTGTTGCCAAAATGTTGTAACTGCGTCCATGACGTCTGGCACGGATTCAAATTCCACCGGTCATGGTACCAGAATTCACACCCTGGCGTTTGCCACGCTTACCCTGGGATCGCATCAAACTTAATTTTCCAGGTGCGGTTTTGGTGTCCATGTGGTTACTTATCTTTGGTGCCTATTCCAACTACCCACATGTTGTCTGCATGGCACTCAACAACACAGAGGACACAGTCACAGCCCTGGCTCAGTTTCTCACCACTGAGGGTCTGCCTCACACATTGATACTGTAGGCCTGACAGAAGTCTTGGTAGGAGAACACCATGAATTGGAAGCCATTATCAGAGACCAAACATATCCATAGTCCACATTTCCTCCAATGGCGCAGTGGAGAGGCTTGTCCACACATTTAAACAAGAGATGACAAAGGCAGTTGAAACAATGCCAACCACATCAGCCCTCACCCTGTTCTTGAGCACATATCGCACCAACCACTTGACATAGAGCAAGGTTCATTGCTGTCACCCAATGGAGAAGCTCTGCCGGACTATTTGCTGATACCTTCACCCTCCCACCCCTGCTACTGGCCCTCCCAGCATTATGCCTCTTGTGCAGCCGTGTGGGCTCACGTGTACGGGAACAAGGTGGGTTGGATGCCCGCCTCAGTCATCGTAGCCCATGGGCAGCATGTGACATCAGTGAAGCTATTAAAAGTGTTGGAGTGCCACCATCATAACCAGCTCTGCCCTTGTTGTGTCTAGACAAGACAGCCTAGACACAATGAGAGGAAGCCGAAAGGCACCCGCTTAACCTCACGCAGGCTGGCATGAGGTCTGAAACAGGATACGTAATGAATGCTATAAAGACAAGTACGTAGCTTCTGGAATACTTAACTTTAATCCACATTTGTAGAACATCGCTCTTGATGATACATTAATAGAATCTCAATAACAATCGAATACGGTGCCTTGCTAGGTCGTAGCAAATGTAGCTGAAGGCTATGCTAACTATCGTCTCGGCAAATGAGAGCGTAATTCTCAGTGAACCATGGCTAGCAACGTCGGCTGTACAACTGGGCTGAGTGTTAGGATCTGTCTCTAGACCTGCCGTGTGGCGGCGCTTGGTCTGCAATTACTGACAGTGGCGACATGCGGGTCCGACGTATACTAGTGGACCGCAGCCGATTTAAAAGCTACCACCTAGCAAGTGTGGTGTCTGGCAGTGACACCACGGCCCTCGTACCCCTGTGGGACTCCCACTGCTGTATCTTCCTGCACTCCCTACTTCGGGTACAGACACTGTCTTCGAGTTGCCACCGGTTGCTGCCTCCCCGCGAGCCTGCTGCCAGCTCTTCCCACCCCCTGGTGGACTGGAGGCTCCCTCCGATGCCGTGGCCTCTGTGTTGGCCATCGTGGACACCTTGGACGTCCCTTCCTCCCCGACAGTGACAGTTTACAAGTCTGGGTTTTCTCCCATCTGCCGACCACTGTGGCAAGTCCAGGGCATTTTCGCCTCTATGCACAAGTTTCAGGGGGGAGGGATCAGGTACCGAGTGCCGCGTGTTTCAAATCCGCACCAGACTGCATGGAACTCAATGACCACTGGAGGTCTCTGTGCTGCCATGGCTTACGCCATGACTACTGCACACTCCTGGCCCTGAGTCTAATGTGAGGGCTCCACTGTAGAGCACATTGTCCCAGTGACCAATAGTGGCATACCCTGTCATATATTTAGGTGGCAGCCTCTCACTCAGTGAGGCAGTCTGGTATTCACATTGAATCGGTTGATATCTCGCTTACAGACATCGTGTTTACATTGCATGTGCTTGCTTCCCATTTATGAGTGGATGTTGTATTGATTTCATGAGGCTCTCTCTTGTGACTCCATTGCTTAATACTTTGTTGTTGTACTTGGAGTCTTACTCGGTTGTCTGTCGTCGTGCCGTGCTTCTCCTTCCATTCCCGTTCATCCATCTTGTTTGTTTGCGGGCCTCTCCCATTTGGTCCCGCTACATTTTCGTTAGCAGCAAACCCACGACAGTTCCTGTCGTGGTTATTACACGATCCAATGTGGTAATCTTTGCACCGCCTTGCTAGGTGTTTGGTGTGACAGGTTACAGTGTAAGGAAGGGCATTATGCGCTACCAAGCCAGGAGTGAGAAATGTTTCAATGGTGACTGGTGAACCAACTCTCGCTATTTCATATTATTTCCATAATTCTGCAGCAGGTAGTCATTTAGCAGTTGCCAGAACACTTTCTAAGATTAGGGAGCACCTCGCCTGACCTGGACTGTATCAGGTAATTCAGAGTGAGAGAATGTCAGAGCAGCAAGGTAGCCAAGTCTAACCCTAATTCTCAGAATGGGAGGTTGCATTCTGGGAAGGAAAATAACCCAGTGGGCTACCTGTCCATTGATTACATTTGTCTGTTATCTAGGACACAGGTTGGTGACCTTTATATCCGGGTTGTCATGGATTCTCTCTCCAGTAGTGTGTGGCTTGTAGTAAGTACTGGCATCACAGGCAGTCTAAAGATTCGGCATTTACCTCAAATATTTTCCATTATTGGCCTTCCGAGATCATTTTTTAGTGATAATGCCCAGTGTTTGTTTTGCATCAGTTTAGGAGGCTTTGCTCTGCGAATGACACTAATCATTCCACCACAATACCCTAGTATCTGCAACCCTCCTTTGCAGAGTCTTAATCTGAGTTTGAAATTGATTCTTATTGCATTTCATCAGCATTCTCACTGAAGACAGGACACCTTGCTTAAATGGTTAAACCTGAGTTTTAACTCTGTTCACTACAAGGCAAGTAAGGCCACTACAGCCTCTTCCATGTCGAGCTATCCCATGAATTACCAGCATGTAGGAACATAGAACTCTCACTCCAGAGAGGTGCACCATTATAATGAAGGGGGTCACTCCTCTGAGGTTAAGCCAGGGGAAAAGGGGTTCATCCATAATTTTGGAGTTTGGGGGGCAGGGGGACGGGCAGGGCAAAAAGGTAATCTTCAAATAAGCTATCCCCCCAGTTTGAGGGGCCCTGTCAAGTTTTTAAGGTTCTTAATCCAGTCAGTCTCTTGGTCCAGAATATGCAGACTGGAAAAATCTCAAGTCCACATATCTCCGGTCAAGAAGTTGACTAGTTTTCTTCTTGCTGTGAGAGAAAAGGGAGAAGGTACCTGCTTTTCTGTGGAGGAGGATAGGCTGTGTGGCACACCGATGATAGCACAAATGTGTGAATTGATGTATCTTCTATAATGCCTTAGGGCTGGTGGTGGCAGTGTCTGCTGGCCATTTTCATACAGCCGGGAGGTATGGTTCCGAGCTGTGGACAGTTACGGATGGACACCAGTTAACAGCAGATGTCTCCTCCCTACTACGACATCTGGGCTGGTTTCAGCACAAGTTGGCATCGTGTAACAACGAGAGCCACAATTGTGTCCTTGCAGGGCTGTAGCGCTGCAGCTAAGCTGTGGATGTGCAGTTTGGAGTGCTCGAGTCTTCCCTGGGAAGCATCTAGTGCATTCTGCTGGACGATACTTTGCTACCTCAGATGTTGCTAATGGCCGGTTCTTTCATGAAGTGACAGTTATCATGTGTGACACATTTCTGATACAGTGTCTCACATTTTAAGCCTTTTGTGTTTAGAATCTCTAATGTGACCACCTCCCACACCTGGCTGCCTAGTTCAAATTATAAAAACCATTCTATTCAATTTCTTATTGCATTTTTTTTGGGTGAGAATAGAAAAATTTGCTCAAACTAAAATAGGGTCAAAAGCTTAATAACTGAGTACTACACAACTTGAGATCAATTTTTCCCCTGAGAGTAACTGGCACACTGTATTTCAAATAATTGTGCCTAATCAATGACCATTATTGTGCATGATTGTAGGTGTCTGTTTCACATCATATAATAAGTAGGCCTAATTGCCCCTAGGCTGAATCAAAATGGGGAGAAATTGAGCTTCCACATTTTCAAAACGGGCATCTACAAAACTCTGTGTCCATGAGCTATAGAATGAAAGTGATCTCATGAATGCTTGGGTTTACAAATCGTGAATCCTAAATGTGCAGGGTGATCAATTTCCAACTACATCACCATCCTTATAAAGACCCCGTATCAGATCATGAGGGTGAAGGATTCATACCACAACACCCAATAGATTTGAACAGTAATTACATCCATCCAAGCTTGATACAGCAACTAAAATGGGACATTCCAACACAGAAAATTGGAATTCACTTAATCAGAAGCTGCAAGACGTGCTGGCAGAACAACTGAAGTTAACAACAAACCCAGAATGAGTTCTCAAATCAATTACTGATAAATCTGATGGACTGTTCACTACATTGCCACAACCCCATGAGCTACTAAGGATGATACATGAGAAATGTACATTTATTATCTATTGATAATGGAAATGATGAATTTCTTTACTACTCATATATTCATCCAGTATTTGAGACTGAGAACGCCTAGTGACTCTCTCACTTATGTACATGAAGTTTGTTTGGAAAGTTTGTGAAATATTAGAATTAAGTTTGAAATGCAATACTTAAAACAGTAACTAATTTACGAGTAATCAGATGACTGAAGCTGTTTTATATATGAGAGCTCGAGTCTCTAAGCATCAGGGGGTTTACTGGTACATTTAATACATGAGAATGTTCAGGTACAGCATTTCCTCAAATAAATTAGAGGTAAGTGGAACCACCAATTCAGTAACATGACTGTTCACAACAATAAAAAGGTTCATAGCAAATTAATATTATGCCTGCATTTTTATCACATAAATATTTTGAATACAATCAATTTTTTAGACATTACATAACATCAGTGTATATCAACATGCAGTAATATAAACACACAGGGCAGAGAGCAGAAAATAAAATTTGTGTATGACTAAGGATTTTATTCCTGAAGTCTTACTTAATGTGTTTTGGAGCTACAACTCAATTTTCAAGGACTGTTTGGATATAATAGGCTGAAAAACTGAAGCAAATGAAATGCCCAACGACACAGATTTCATGACAAAATATACCTTCAAGTGGGGTAATTAGAGTAGACATCTCTCTCCTCTTTCTGGTATTTTAACTTATTACCTGCATCTGATGACACAATTTTCACTTCTACATTGGTGAGAAACATTTGCACTTACAATCTGAAATTATTTGACATGTTAATGACAGTACTATGTGACTCAAATGTTGCATATTTAACCATGTTACAGTCATGTGATGAAGTAATTGATTAACTTTAACTTTCATTTCCACTACTAACAAAATACAGGAAAAAATATATTACGAGGAGACCTGACAGTTAATTTCAGGTTTATACACATATTCAACATGATATTTTACTTGCTTATTAAAATAACAGTTATTTAAGTATAGAAGCAGTAGACGACTGTATGAAGTATGTAAGAGAGGGGAGTTGAAGTGGGGAATGTTGTCAACTTCAGAACCTCTGGTCCTTAAACTGTCACTTTCCTTCAAGAGCCATCTTGATCGTGTCTTGCTGAAAGGCCTGTAAATTGTCGGGAAGTGATTTCCACTTTTGAGGTGCCGGCCTACAGCTTGCATCTTTCTCTACATATCTTGTAAGCTAGGTGCTTTCAAGTCAGGCAGAAGTAATAGCCCAATGCCACTAAAGACTTCATTCAGCTGCCAGCATGATCATCTTTGTCAAGTGAAAGATTGCAGGTGAAGTTCTGGCTGGACCTCTTCTCATATTATTGCTGCCAGATCAGCAGAATGATCTACAGTGAAAAGAGATCACAACTCCTCCAGTTGTAGTCAGCAAAATACAAATGATGAGAATCAGTGAAGACATCCATGAGGTGTGAGACAGAGAGAACTTGGAACATGGTACCATCTGGAGGCTGTGTACTGCTGATATACTGCTTTTGGAAGAAGTACACCAGTATCTGATACTTTCAGAAATGTTCCACCACAACATTCTATCCTCATTTTCACTTTGTCTACTCTTCGCACCTGGCAACCACAAAATTACTTTGCTTGTGAGGAGTCTACAGCCTGATGCACAGTATAACTGGAATTTTGAAACAGCAGTCTGCTCTTGTCTCACTTTCATTTATTCACTAGTCTTCAAGGTACCTTCAGCTCTGTTCATCTGTCCAGGATTGTCCCTGTAGTAATTGCAGCAACTTAGAAATATTGGAGAATATTAGAATCATGTAATTTCATTGGTGATGACACCGCCAACAGCAGCAACAGTTAACATTTGACATGGTTTACATCCTTCTGGTAAGGATCCTTTATGATGTGTAATGCTTCTTTTTCCACCCCCTTTACTGATGCAGAGAAGCATCACCAACTATGGTTCAAATTTTGTTCCCAAACTGGGGGTATTGTGAGTGTATGGTCATACTGACACTGCTGTCTACACATCAAGTATGGCTTGTTCCGACCTCACCATCTCTTGCTTGGCCTTCACATCCGAGAATTATTTTCAGGCCTGTGACAATGAAGATTTTTACATGCATCATTTACCAACCAGACCACATAACACCCAGCTTGGAGGACCAGGCTTTCTCCGATTGGTTTGCCCCCTAGGAACGCTGGCTTCCCCTTCACCAGACCTGAGACAGCACCCTCCCCCTTCCATGGGAGGTGAGATTGAAGAATGAGAATGAAAGACGCCCTCTGGCCTCGCAACCTAATACCATTGGGGGCGAATAAAACAATAAAAGAAAACAGATGATCGACAAGTAAGTGGAAGCAAGGTCAGACTTTGTTTCATTTGTGCAAATAGTCTGCTAGTAATGGTTAACGTTGCTGTACTAAGAATTGTCAAATTCTTAACAGCAATAATTCTAGTCTAATTGTGCTTCTATATTATTGTTTACAAAGGAATGATGATGTCAAATAGATCAGCAGCATTATTAAATAAGTAACTTTTACCATGCACAGTATGCAGATACTTCTTTTAAGTTACCTTCTATTAGACATTGAAAGTTTTTTTATCATTACACAACCAAAGCTACATGTAGCTAAAAATAAAAACATCTTGAGTTAAAATTTTCTTAATCTCAGTTATAGCTGAAATAACTATGCTAGTTGTTTGATCTGGTCATAAGAAGTCGTGTATTCATTACAATTCAACTGTAAAGCATTTTTTATGTCTACCATTTACCAATCATACTACAGACAATTTTTGTAACAGGCATTATTACAATGCCTGTAAGAATTAACACTAATTTCAAAATCTCAGCAATATTTCAGATTATATTACTGTTTCCTTTCAGAGAGAGGGATTCCAATTGACTGATATACAAATGTCAGTGATGATAAATTTATGAAATGCAAATATTAGGAAGAGTTCTCTGACTGAGGCACAATTTTTTTCCAGATCCAGAGGAATACTTCAAGCACATAACAAATTCCATTTTTAAGAACTACTTTGAAAAGTCTGTATGAGCACATTTGCAATATATTAAAGAGTGAAAATGAAAAATTATCAAGTGTTACATACACTGTTTAATCCATACAATGACAGACTTTAACAATATGAAGAGACACAGAAGTTCGTGTAAGCACATTAATGGTAATGAAGGGAAAATACAATTAAGAAAATCATGGATTCTGTAATTAGTAGTTCCTTTTTCAAATAGGAGAGGTAGGTTTGGACAGATTACAAACTGTAAAGAAAACAAATGTACAAAGTAGGCCTACAATAACACTCGGCTACAGAGAACTGAACATCATCCCCAATGCTACTGTTACATCTGACACGTCTCACGAAAATTTGGTACCCAAGCGCAAAAATGGTTTGGATCATACCAACATCAGAGCTCAAGCAATCTCTAGTTTTATCTATATTAGGTGTGCTGAATTATCACAGCTGCCTATTCCTGCAATAGTTAACTCTCAAAGGAAATCTTTTTTAGACTAAAGAACAATAAGCGTTACAGAGTAAATGTTGTGCCCGAGTCCCACTCACCTGAAAAACCATTGTACTCACACAAAAAGTCAAAATTTTGTGTTTTCTTCCAGAACATGCAAAGCATAAGGAACAAAAGTTTAGAACTACAAATATTTTTAGAAAGCTTTAGAGACACTATAGATGTGCTTTGTATAGCCGAGCATTGGCTTAAAGATAATGACGCTGCTTATTTTTCCCTTCCAGGCTTTCAAATGGTTAACAATTTTTGCAGAACTAATAAAAAAGGGAGGTGGCTGTCAAATACTTGCCCAAGATAATGTAGAATGTAATCCATTACTTAAAACCAAGCATACGAACTGTGAAAAGCATTTTGAACACATAACTAAAAGCTTAATAGATTTAACTTCTACTGTGACATGTATCTACAGACCACCTGATGGTAACACACAAATATTCACCTCCAAACTAGATATGCCACTACAACAGTACAGTTTAAAATATCCCAGTATTATCTTATGTGGAGACTAAGTTTTTCATGTTATAACATTGCAATATATTCACTATTTTCCAGGAAGCAGTGGATTCTAATAGGAAATCTACACTCCTGGAAATTGAAATAAGAACACCGTGAATTCATTGTCCCAGGAAGGGGAAACTTTATTGACACATTCCTGGGGTCAGATACATCACATGATCACACTGACAGAACCACAGGCACATAGACACAGGCAACAGAGCATGCACAATGTCGGCACTAGTACAGTGTATATCCACCTTTCGCAGCAATGCAGGCTGCTATTCTCCCATGGAGATGATCGTAGAGATGCTGGATGTAGTCCTGTGGAATGGCTTGCCATGCCATTTCCACCTGGCGCCTCAGTTGGACCAGCGTTCGTGCTGGACGTGCAGACCGCGTGAGACGACGCTTCATCCAGTCCCAAACATGCTCAATGGGGGGACAGATTCGGAGATTTTGCTGGCCAGGGTAGTTGACTTACACCTTCTAGAGCACGTTGGGTGGCACGGGATACATGCGGACGTGCATTGTCCTGTTGGAACAGCAAGTTCCCTTGCCGGTCTAGGAATGGTAGAACGATGGGTTCGATGACAGTTTGGATGTACCGTGCACTATTCAGTGTCCCCTCGACGATCACCAGTGGTGTACGGCCAGTGTAGGAGATCGCTCCCCACACCATGATGCCGGGTGTTGGCCCTGTGTGCCTCGGTCGTATGCAGTCCTGATTGTGGCGCTCACCTGCACGGCACCAAACACGCATACGACCATCATTGACACCAAGGCAGAAGCGACTCTCATCGCTGAAGACGACATGTCTCCATTCGTCCCTCCATTCACGCCTGTCGCGACACCACTGGAGGCGGGCTGCACGATGTTGGAGCGTGAGCGGAAGACGGCCTAACGGTGTGCGGGACCGTAGCCCAGCTTCATGGAGACGGTTGCGAATGGTCCTCGCCGATACCCCAGGAGCAACAGTGTCCCTAATTTGCTGGGAAGTGGCGGTGCGGTCCCCTACGGCACTGCGTAGGATCCTACGGTCTTGGCGTGCATCCGTGCGTCGCTGCGGTCCGGTCCCAGGTCGACGGGCAAGTGCACCTTCCGCCGACCACTGGCGACAACATCGATGTACTGTGGAGACCTCACGCCCCACGTGTTGAGCAATTCGGCGGTACGTCCACCCGGCCTCCCGCATGCCCACTATACGCCCTCGCTCAAAGTCCACAACTGCACATACGGTTCACGTCCACGCTGTCTCGGCATGCTACCAGTGTTAAAGACTGCGATGGAGCTCCGTATGCCACGGCAAACTGGCTGACACTGACGGCGGCAGTGCACAAATGCTGCGCAGCTAGCGCCATTCGACGGCCAACACCACGGTTCCTGGTGTGTCCGCTGTGCCGTGCGTGTGATCATTGCTTGTACAGCCCTCTCGCAGTGTCCGGAGCAAGTATGGTGGGTCTGACACACCGGTGTCAATGTGTTGTTTTTTCCATTTCCAGGAGTGTATATTAAACAAAAAAACCTACTAGAACAACTAATACCAGCTCATCTGAAATAGATACTGTTTTGGTTAACACTGGCATGTCATCTGTCTGCAAACTAGACTTAATCTCCAACGGTATATCAGATCACAACTGCTTGATACTGAATATGACCATGCAAGATGCAAATAGACAGACAAAACCTCCCCAACAGACTTACAAAAGATCAACTGGCAATAAAAATAATATAGCACATTTCTCACTTCTGCTCCATAAAGCTGATTGGAAAGGTGTCTATTGTGCCAGCAATGTTGACAGAAAGGCTAATGAATTTATGAGTATCTTGCAACACTGCTATGAAGTGGCATTCCCAATCAAACATACAGCTAAAAAATACACATCTCAACTGTCCAATAATAAATGGTTAACATGAGGAATAGAAACCTCTTGCAGAAATAAGAGACTGCTATATGCCTACATTAAAACTAGAATTCTTTTATACTGCTTGAAATAGTTACGGTATATCTCACTGTCTATAAACAAGGTAATTCATGAAGCAAAGAAAATGTATAATAGGCAATTCATTATCAACTCAAGCAATAAATCAAAAGCCATGTGGAGATTGATAAATGAAACAGTTGGCAAAAAAGACAGGACACACTCAATAACCTGCATTAAAGATCAGGATGGTGTTACCAATGACCCTAAGCAATTATGTGAAATATGTAATGACCATTTCACAAAAATTGGTGACAAGTTTTCTTCTTTAATCAAGACTGCTGCACTCACTTATCACTCAGATTCAGCAGTATTCCCACTATAAATGTTCCCTGACCCAGTCACACCAAATGAAATCTGCAATATTATAAGGCAGAGACCAAACAAACATTCCTGTGGTCTTGATGGTATATCTGTTTGCCTTTTAAAACGAGCCTGCCATCATGTGTGTGAACCACTGACAGATATAATAAACTGCTCTTTATCATCGGGTAAATTTCCTAGAATTTTTAAAGCAGCAAAAATTATTCCTCTGTTTAAAAAAGGGGAAAGGAGTGATGTAAACAACTACAGACCCGACCCATCTCAGTCTTTTCAAGCTCATCAAAAGTCCTCAAAAAATCAGTATATGACCATGTTATAAGTTTCTTGTAAAGTAACTGCATACTAAGTCCTCACCAGTTTGGGTTTAGGAAAGGGAGATCAATAACTGGAGCATTATACTCATTTTTAAATGAAATCTATAGGGCACTCAATGACAGAAAACACACAACAGGTGTGTTTCTTGATCTCACTAAAGCTTTTGATCTTGTCAACCATGTATTACTTTTGGAGAAACTACTACGTTATGCGATTAGGGGAAATGACTGGTTTAGGTCATATCTCTCAGACAGAATACAGAAAGTAGTGACTGAGCATTTTCACCAATTTTCATGTAATCAGAGGAGCAAGTTGTAAGACAAGGTATTCACCAAGGCTCTACACTTGGTCCCCTTTTATTTCTAATATTCATCACTGAATACCCCAAAGCATTCAGGAAAGCCTGCCGGTAATGTTTGCTGATGACACCAATATACTGTTTTCAAATCACTGTCCTCATCAGCTCAACTCCACAATTGCTGATACAAATTGCAGTCTGGTAAACTGGTTGAACAAAAACAAACTTCTCCTAAATAAAGATAAAACAATGTATATAAATATCCACACGACACAAAAGGTATTGTCTGTGATAGATGATATCAGGATTGAGAAAGTGCCCATACAGCGAGAAAGAGCCACAAAATTCCTTGTGGTGTGGATAGATGACACACTACAGTGGGACATACATAAAGATAAATTATTACGTAAAATGAACAGTTTGTGCTATGCTTTTAGTATTTGAAGTAAAATCTGTGATATCAAAACACTAAAATGTGCCTACTTTGCGTTAGTAACTCAATTATGTGCTTCTGCATAATAAATACATTCTTAAGGGAGAAGCCCCAAAAAGGAATGCAGTATGTAATTATTAAGACAATGAAACAAGTACCCCTGTCTTCCACGACTAAACATCTCTTTAAGGAGCTCAGTATTTGAAAATGTCAGGTCTTGCCAGAAAGGATTCAGATCCAAAATAAAGTCAATCCTGCAGAAGCACTGCTTCTATTCAGTGGAATAATTTATGAATAGTAATCTAAAACAATTTTTGTGATGTATTTTACTGCATGTGTTAAAATATTTCTTTCAACTGCCTTATTTGACTCTATTTACATTGTGTTATAACTGTTCCTCGTTATGGCTCATCTGCACTTATGATATCTGTGAACAGTGTTACATACAGTCATCAGATAATGATTATAGAGTAACATACCAAAAAAGTTATGATTCGCTATGTACAGCATATAATTTATATAAGTCTATACCTTAAGTATATCTACGTATCATAGCATGTTAACTGTAACTTATCCTACATCTATGTGTAATAACACAACAGGATTTCTGAATAAATAAATAAATAAGGGGAGTCTATGATGAGAGGTATTCTTCTGTGGTGTTTGTGAGGAATCACAGGATAGACAAAATTACTTTTATCATCATCTATCAGCAGTAACATTTTATGTTCACCCTGACAATACTGGGATACACTGGGAATCTGTGTGATGTTATTGGCTTGCAAAAATCTGTGACAATACTGTCTTCTAATCCTTATTTATTATTATTATTATTGTTATTATTATTAGTTTCCTTCACAGACCACACTCACAGTACTATACAAAGGCCATAATAGAGAAGCCAATGTAACAACAGAACAAAATTCAATATCCAATGAGATTACATAGTTGTCTTCACATACTTATCGTGAACTATTTATCACATCATCAGATATACTACATTTCTCCAGGTAAGAAAAATAACTATCACAATAAAAATGTATAAAACAGTGAACATAAGTTTGCAGCATTCTAGTTATACACTGTCAGGACAAACAAAGCATAGCAACATCGAACAATTTCTGCCAATATGTTGTAAGATTGTATTAATGTATGAAAGTAAATTTGTTACATTCAAAGAAAGGGAATTTGGGAATTAAGAAAATTGCTATTATCCCCACAGTGACTGAACTGTATGTATAGAGTGCGCACTCTTTATTAACATAAACTACACATAAACCCAAAGGTAATTAGGACGTACACCAAATATCAATCATTAAATTGAACCCACTACAGTGAAATACAAGGAAATCATGTTAAGGAATACAGTAATAAATTATACATCCAATATTTATTAAGTACCTAATATTATGAAGAGACTTGCAATAAATGAGTCCAGAAATACTCTTATTACATAACTAAAGATTCTTAAGCATATGGATGATGACATTGTATTTGAAGACAACACATGAATGTAACGTGAGAGCTTCTGAATGTGGTCTTAGAACTGTCAAATTACTATTCTACTTTAGACAAAAGGGGGAGAGGAATGTTAATATCAGTAGGCCACCAATACTAAATATAATTCTGAAACTGCATGCGAGTATTCCACATGCATAATGATTGACTGGAAACACAACTATTCACAAATCAACCACAATAGTGTACACAAAACAAATTTAGAACAAAATGTATAAGCCAATAAATTTGTGATTTAAATACTCATACAAAGTGAAAAATGGGTAGAGTTCAATAGCACAAGACTAATAACACATGCTTGTTTATCTCCATATGAACTTCAAATTACACTGAGAGCATAATTACAGTTATTAATATAAAACTGTCTTTAGATAAATACAAAGATACAGTGAGCACAGTTACCTAATATTACAGAAGGAGTTATAAGATCACATTTGGTTGCTTAAGAACACAAATTTTCTACAGTATATAATAAAATCCATGGATCATTAAAGAGCATAAAGGCATGAAAGCACAATTATAATACATTCGTTGTGTTGGCCCTTGTAACTTTCATATCCATTCTAAAGCACACACTCTTTATTACCATATTGCTTGTCTTTCAGCTCTAATATCTAAAATTATATATAGTCTACAAATTGCTGAATTTTTCAGTGAGGGAAAGTCATTGAGTGAATGTAGTTAGATGTTTTGGTGCTTTGCTATCATCACACATCTGTAGAAATAAATCAAATCAACTACTCGTGAAATAAAAATGGTTTACAAAACCATCATCAGCATGCAATAATGGCATTGAAATTCTTAAGATAACATGTACCATGGAACTGTATGCAGCCAGCAGACATAGCAGTTACAATTATCACTGGACGTAATAGTTACAAGTTGTAAAGGTAACAAACATACACAGACTAATAACACTGCTGACCATTAGATGAGAACACAAATGTTTAACAACAGATGGCATTGCAAGAGAGGGTGTGGCATCCTGCAGCTCCATCTTATGGAATTATGTATGACTTATAAAGAGCATTAAACCAACAGAAATGCAATGCAACAACTGTAATAAATGTTTATACAACATAAGTGTAAACTAAAAAAATGCATAGAAACACAAACAGCATTTTATGAATATTCAGGAATTTATAAGTGTTTGTGCCAGATGGCGTTGCAGATGAAAGTATGATGCTACATAGTGACAGTTTTAATTGGTGGTATGTACAAATATATTACATAGAATTTTTACATACTAGCAATGGTCACAATAAAAATAAGCTTGGTTCTATACATAAAACACAAAACATATAACTTGAATAGTACATTTTCCTGCCTATTCCAAGTGGAAAGTAGCATATGTAAGTGCTAAGACCACTATATGCACTCTTTAGCATAAATATTGACAAGGAATTACACACATGGTGTCAAGAGGTAAGTACAATGAAACAGTGAGTTCTGAATTACGACTTGCATATACAAGCACTATAATAGCTACACGCATTGTACGGCCTAATTGGTTACAAGAAAATAAACATTTAGTACCAACTTATTAACACAAAAGATATCCATATAGTACTCAGCCTATTTAAAGTTTAAATTGGTGTAAATAAGTTTCTATTTATGCCATGCCGTGCATGAAGCTACTGCAACAAGTAATGAGTAGTAACTGCTGACCTATTGGCACAACAAACAGCACAGTTCTCTGCTTGTTAAAAGTGAGACGTAGGGTACATAAGCGGTAAAGCAGATAGGTACACTGCATGGCATAAATAGTTACAAAGAATTACACATTTAGTGACATCACATTAGCACAACAAAACTAATTATAAAAATATTTATGACAATCAGTACATCTGTAATGAATAAGTGCCATAGACCTATGCAGAATAAAAACATGAACAGTTACTGTATAGCCCTTTGTTTCACTTCAATTGATATAGTTCTCATTGGAGACAAAGTATTAGGTCTCAAGGAGATGCTAAAACATTATTACAGAAGGCAAAATATAAAACATGGAAACCTCAGTCAGCAAAAGTATTAATAGCAATTACAAATCAAACAGTAAACCCCTGATCATTTATGGAGTCAAACTCCCATGTTTTGAACTTATTTGCAAAGCAATTTGATGCATAAGCTGTTTCAGTGTGTTAAATGGTTTGACATTAAGTGTGCAAGCAAGAAAAAATTAGAAAGGGTTTGTGAAATAATGTTTAATGTTTTCTTGGGAATTTCTAAATACCCTCAATGTGAAATACTGCATATGTCTGCATGTCATGAGTCCTGAACACCCCCCCCCCCCCCCCCCCCCACACACACACACACACACTATTAGATCAAAGGCTTGATAAATAACATATCCTAAACAGAATCAAGGATACTGCTTCTTGATGAGCAGATTGTGTCGAATTTTATTTCCAAAATTAATATCTTTCTGAAATTGAGTCTATAATCAAATTTTTGTTGCTCCTAGAAGCTTTTGTCACGTACCATGGAACTGGCACCGAGTGTCATGTGTCATGAAACACATTAGTCATGTAGTATTATAGATGCACTTTCTGTTCTGTGTCCTTTATTGTCAGATTTATGCTTATCTGCCAGCAGTTGTGAATGATGTAGAGTGAAAATTTTCCATGTTTGACAAATGTTCTGTTACAATGCAGGTGTCACCCATTAACAGTCAGCAACAACATTTTATCCAAAGTCTAACTGGTTTGCTGTTACCTCCCTTTCTGCATACCTAAGAAAGATAAATTTTACGCAATTTAGATCATGTCACAGAGTGTGAGGAATTCTCAGTGACACTCAATAATGAGCATGTGTAGGAGATGATGGCACCAAATTCCTGGGCATTCACTTAGACTGAAAACTACACAGGGTATGTTCCAGTCTGAAATCATATTTAGCTCAGCAGCTTTCGGATCCAGAATGCTCTCTTGTATTAGATACAAAACAGTCACAAAGACTGCATGTTTTTGCTTTTGGGTACTCCATGTCACATGGAATTATGTTCTGGGGAGATTAAATGTGGGTTAAGTCCAAGAAAGTCCTCTTGCAAATTACTGAGCAAGATGATAATACTTACCAGTGGTTATCAAAACACTTTTTCTCCAATTTGTTTTGTTATCATGGTCTCCATACCCTTTGGACACAACACTCTAGTTCCATGTGTGACAAAAATGGAATATCAATTACATTACCTGTCCCTGCTGTAGAGAGACACTAAGTACGTAGTAAATCTCTATTCAAATCAAATGTACACCAATTTCTCTTGAATGACTCATTCCAGTCTGGTGAGCAAAATTGGAGTAAACAGCTTACCTAAGGTACAATCAATTGTGGAACTGTTGAGCTATACCTTTATGTAAGTATTTAGGGAATAGAGGACTACGCCTACGGAAGTGAAGGTACATTTAAGTGTCCTACAGATGACACCTGGGTGCTGGTAAGGATGCAATGGAACTGACTACCAGAGAATATTTTCATATCTCCTGACTATATAAGACTTTGTGCACATTGAGTCCTTATGTAATCAGTGATTGTAGATTAATTAAGTAAGAATAAGGACACTGAAATCAGAAGAGAAATGACTCAGCACCACATCATAAGCTCTTTTTCAGGGCCAAACATCTAGAAAAGTGGGAACAAATATTAAAATTTGCCAGCTGATCATTGAGGGCATTACCAGAACCAAATGCCAAAGATTATAAGAGATACTGTTTAAGCTCATCGTCTACATTTTTGTCCTAAATACTGGGATATGATACCATTGGTGCAGCATATCACCATGCCTATGAAGTAGTCACACACGTCCAGACTAAAACTGTGAATGCTTACTTGCTATTCAGTTGCACAGACAACAGTATTCATTAATTCTGAATAAAAATTGGGGAACTGACCACACATAGTATCCACAAACCACAATGTTGCTCCTGGCCAACATATGTTTTTGAAACATACTGACATCCTCCACCAGATGCGATGGCCATATACACTGATGGAAAAAGAAACTCAACTCCAAAAAGAAAATTAATTTAGAGGAATGAAATTTTTAGAATATATTTGTCTAGGTGACTTATATAATTGATTAACATTGCAACAACACAGGTTAATGTAAGCACAAGATAAGCCACTGCAAATGTGAAACGCTGTTACGTTAATAACTGGTGTAACCACCAGAATGTTGAATCCAGGCATGCAAATTTGTATGCACTGTGTTTTACAGGTGGCAGATGTCAGTCTGTGGAATGGAGTTCCATGCCTGTTGCTCTTGGTTGGTCAATAATGAGAATGTTAATGCTGGTTGTGGATGACCCTTAAGCTATCGCCCAATGATGTCCTACATTTGCTTGGTAGGAGACAGAGCTGGTGACCATCCAGGTCAAGCCAACACATGGACATACTGTATAGCATGTTGGGTTACAACAGTGGTATGTGCGCGAGTGTTGTCCTGTTCAAAAACAGCCCCTAGAATGCTATTCATGAATGGCAGCACAACATGTAGACTCACCGGACTGACATACAAATCTGACGTCAAGGTGTGTGGAGCAATCGTGAGAGTGCTCCTGCTGTCGTACGAAGTCTCATTCCAGACAAAAACTCGAGGTGTTGGGCCAGTGTGTCTAGGACAAAGGTTGATCACAGGCCCAACAAACATTCTTTACTAACACCACATCCAATCTCAAAAGTAAGTAACACTCACGAACACAACAGTGTCTGCTTGAAGCAATCCTGATTTGCATCCTCATACTGGCATTACTAGTGCATCTCTTATGTGAGTAGAGCAAAATCTGAACAGGCATCTTTCAAATATTGAAGCATGACTAACAGCTTTCGTTTATGTCTAACAACTTTTCTTTGTTGCTGCTATTTTTTCACTCAGCATAGAGTATCTGAACAATACAAGGATGCCTTAGTAAACTAGGCAGTTGGAAAGAACATCTATTTTACTTTCAGTGCTAAAGATGCCAGTTCCACCAGTTCAGCGGCTTGGAAACATGAGAACCAGCCAGACTCACGTTTTGTCACTGGTGATGGAAGCCAACGTTTGGTCGCCATGACTAAAAATATTGTCAAATTTCCCTGCTAGTCAACACTACCTGCTTTAGAACCAATCAGCATAAGTATTCCATTTATTGGGTTGCTGTCTAAGAGACATACATACCAGTTTAGTCAATAATATATTATCCTTCACTATTTGAAACAGTCTGCCAACCCTGGGGTAACTTTTTGATTCCGCAGCTGTAGAAATAACAGGTGGTTTTGTAGTGAATAAGTCTCTGAGCCATGTTTGGAGCACATTTTCAGCAGGAAGGGAAATTCCAAGAAAGTGGTTTGATATGGCGCAAAAGGTGAAAATCTGAGGATTTTGTTTTGCTTTGTCACTCAAAAACAACCAGGGCACATGTGCTCATGTCAGAACTGTAGAACATGACGACAAAGAGAGGAGTTAAAAATGATTACACATTAATCCCAATTGACAAAATAGAAGATAGTTAAAAGAAAAAAAAAGGGGTCATGGAGAAAGTTCTGTGCTGGCCAGAGTGGCCGAGTGGTTCTAGGTGCTTCAGTCTGGAACCACTTGACCGCTATGGTCGCAGGTTCGAGCCCTGCCTTGGGCACAGATGTGTGTGGTGTCCATAGGTTAGTTAGGTTTAAGTAGTTCTAAGTTCTAAGGGGCTGATGACCTCAGGTATTAAGCTGCACAGTGCTCAGAGCCATTTTTGAAAGTTCTGTAAAATACTCCATAGAGAAACAAAGCTCATGAACTAAACATTAAATAGCCTTCACCATATTGCTATGATGGATAGAAAGTAAAGTGCGGTCGACACTAGTCACTAAAATGACTGATAGCTAACACGAATTAACAAATGATGATGGCTAAAAAGACAGTACATGATATGCAACCTAGCTGATCTTGCAGCGAGACGGCCGAGAGGAGGTCATCCAACCCACTGAGAGGTGCTTAATAACCTGCAGCTTGTTCCCATGAAGGGAGAACCAGTGGTGACACCATCTGCTGACAGACAGCAACGCAGATCATCGAAGGGAATGTAAGAACCAGTGGGTTGAGGTATGACGACTGCAGCATTGACAGCATCGTCAGTGGCCTAGTTTCCTGTCACACTGAGGTGACTGGGAACCCACATAAACATCATCCATCAAGAATGAGCATGTGACAGCTTTCCTGGACCGGTTGCACTAATGGATGGACATTGTGCCCTTTAAAGCCTCTGTGTTCTGTACAGAGTCTGAGCAGATGACGCAATTGAAAAGCCTGTGTCACCAGATGTGCTGTGTGGCCTGATACAGGGCGAACAGCTTTGTTATAAATACTGAGCACTGTACCAGAAGATGATATCGAAAAACGTCAGGACCAATGATGAAGGCACACCTGACACAGTATCTTTGTCAGTACAAGTGTCATCAGTGTACACAATCGTGAAGTTCTGTGCGAAGGTTGTGAAATTGAAGGAGATAGAACAAGGCTGGAGTAGTATCCTTAGGAATTGAATAAAGGCAAAGTTGAACACGGGCCGCCACATGAAGTTGATGAAGATGATGATAACATTGATGTTGTTTGGTTTGTGGGGCACTCAACTGTGTTGTCATCAGCACCTGTACACATTCCCCAATCTGTACACAGTCCAATCTAACCACTTACATGAATGATGATGGAATGATGAGGACAACACAAACACCCAGATCCTGGGAAGAGAAAATCTCCAACACCATGATTCAGAGGTAACAACACTGACAACACAAACACCCAGATCCTGGGAAGAGAAAATCTCCAACACCATGATTCAGAGGTAACAACACTAACCACTACACTACGAGCTGCAGACTCCGCTGCACGAAGCCAAGCTGGTAAAGGGTTTATATTCTGTGGAAAAGTTGCAGGTAGCATGAAGTTAAGCTGCTGGAGCAAGAGCTGAAAGTGAACTCCAGTAGGTAACAGAGTAGAGGGATGCAACTCATACTGACGATCAAGAGTCTTCGAAGAAAGAGGCATGTGATGGATGGCCACGTATCGCAAACAAACAGCATCTATATCTGCTGAGGAGAAAGTCACAGTCCTAGGACAGTGGTAGTTTGGCAGCTTCTGTGTGCAGACTCTCAGCAGGGCTAATGTAGAAGGCACCAGTGGTCAAATGGATGCTATGTCGGTTGATAGTACTGAGACGACATGAGAGGGATGGTCGTGCAGATACATAAACGAAACAAAGATATTCCAGTTTCTAACAGACAATGGACCAGTACAATCGGAGGAGTACATTTCAATCTGTTCTCCAGGTAGTACCACTGGGAACACACAAGACATTCAGCGACCAGGTAAGACACGTGGGAGGATGCAGAAAGTTTCCTATGGAGCATGAGCCCCAGGAATTTTGTAGCTTCAATGAACAGAAGAGCAACATGCTGAAGATGTAAAGATGGTGGAAGAAACAAATTGTACTGCCAGAAATTCATACAAATGGTTTTGCCAGTGGAAAAACTACAGTGACTGTTGATGCTCCATGAGTGAAGACAATTGAGACATCACTGAAGACACTGCACAATGACCGTAGTTCATGGAGAACTCTAATAGATGGCAAACTCGCCAATGAAAAGAAGCCAGACAAGTCTGGTGGGAGACAGGCCATTATAGGGTTAGTGGCAATAGCAAAGATGCCGATGCTCATGACAGGACCCCGAGGCACACTATTTTCCTTGGTAAATGCATCCAACAAGGTGAAACCAACATCCTGTTTTTAAGAGTTCCTGAAGCAAACATAGTAGGCAGCCATGGAAGCTCCATGCATAGAGGGTATGGAGGATACCTGTCCTCCAGAAAGGTATCTTACACTTCCTCCAAATTGAAAAACACTGCCACAGTCGGATTTAGGCAGAAAACAAATCATGACATTGGTAGATATTGCGAGATGGTCAACTGCAGAACTGCGCACTAAAATCCACATTCTGCAGTGGTTAATAAATTGTGAGACTCGAGCCACCGTACCAGCCAGGCATGAATCGTATGTTCCATCAGCTGGTGAGGGATATGGGGTGGTATCTAGAAGGAAGGTGTTTGTCCTTACAGGCCTTAGGCATAGGTATGACAGTGCATTGGAAATCTGATCTCTGCCCACACAGTTGCATGGATGAAGGAGAACGTGCTTTTCCAGCAGGAGAAAGATGCTGTAACATCTGACTGTGAACATCGCCTGGCCCTGGAGGGGGATTCGGATGAAGCGAGAGCATGACCCAGCTGCCTCATAGTTAAGGCAGTATTGTAGTACTCCAGATTCTGAGAAGAGAAGAGTATTGAAAGAGCTGCCTTTGCTCATTTTCGATGGAGGAAGGCAGGGTGATAGTCGAAGGAGCTCGAAATCTCAGCAAAATTGTGGCACAAGGCGTTGGAGATTACAATAGGGTGCATGATGACATCGTATGCTACTGTCAGGCCGGAAACTGGACTATGGCTATTGGTACCACAGAGCTATCAGAGCTTGGTCAACATGATGGAAGAGAGAGTGGAACTGTTAAAAGAACTAGTGAATGAAATCCAGCACGTTTTACACTATCCCGAAACCAGGATGAACCTGTACACCTAACTTTTTATAGTGAACACAGTTTGTCATTGTAGGATGACGGTAAAAATGTGAAGAGTGTGTCCCCGTGTGTAATTGGCGTCGCGGCATGCCTGAGTCTACCTAGGGACCAGGACACAGCGTGGTAAAGAGGAAGTGCAAGGAACAGAACATTCTGTGGCGGTAGGTTTAACATACTAAGATATTCTACCTAGTCATCACAGCTGGGAAAACGCTGTCTATTGAGGGTTGCCAGAGTGGAGTAAAGCCTCCAGTCAGCTTTAGTAAGCTGCTGTCTGGGTGTGAACGTAAGTGGGGTAAGAGTCAGTAAACGAATAGTACAGGGGGAATTGTCACTCGAGTATGTGTCAGAGAGCAGACCACTCAGGTTGATGGGCAGATGGGTAGTGCAGGAGGATAGGTAAAAATGGAAATATGTGTGTGTAGAGTCTGAAAAGACTCTTGCGTTATGGCAGAAGAGGTTATGATGACTGAGAAGGTCGGCTAACGGGGCACCTGTCTGACAGGTTCTGGGTTAACCCCAAAGGGCATTGTGTACACTGAAGTCACCAAGGAGCAGAAAGAGGTGAGGTAGCTACCCAATAAGCAGTAGGAAGTCTGTCCTGGTGACGTCAAATGACACAGGGATGTAAATGGTATGAAGGGAAAAGATCAAGTGAGGAAAGAAAAGGTGAACTACAACAGCTTGAAGGCAGGTAGTCACGGAGATGGGTTGACTCTGAATGTCATACCGCATGAGCAGCATGACTCCCCCATGCGATGGAATGCCATCCTATGGGGAAAGGAAATGCGAGCACTCAAATTGGTCATGGGGACGCTATTATTTTTTTTCTGGAGGCAGAGAACAAGAGGACATTGTGATTCTAAGAGCAGCCATAAATCCTCTTTGTTGGATAGAAGACCACAAACATTTCATTGAAGGAAAGTTATTATGAGGATAAAAAAATGAAAGGGTGTCACTTTGGTGGCTGCCGAGTGTCAGCCTTCGAAGACTTGCTGCTACAAGGCACAGAGGCAGGAGGATCATGCTCCACGAGGTCTGGAGAAGTGTCAGAAGGCTCCTTCTGTGAGCCTGCGGAATCCAGTGCAGAAAAATGGTTGGTGGTGCACACCGGAGAAGCACAGGCAGCCGGGCCAGGGTATCAACTGGCAACACTGTCTAAGTGGATATCAGACTTGGTGAAGGAGAAGACCATCTGCCTTTGACTTCTTGTAGACTTCCCGGTTGGCACAGGAAGACTGATGTTTGTTGGCTGGAGGGATGTAGTAGGTCTTTGTGTATATTCATTCAGTCCTTCCTGGCCTGCCGGTTGTGTAATACATGACTTCACCCCAGTAGGTCGATGTTTGGTGGCTTGTTGCACAGTTGTATGAGGAGACGGCAATGCTGCCAGGATGATGGGTGATTTCATAACCTCAGTGCCGAGTTTGATGTCACAGGTCTTTGTGGCCATGTCCTTGATGGAGCGAGACATAGCAAGAACAGTACTGTAATTAGCAGATGGTAGAACACGTGGTTTGAGACTAGCCAATAACTTGCAATAACCAGGTAAGGAACTTCTTCCTTTACCTGGACCTCCTGGACAGCCTATTCATCGAGATGCACGAGACAATTTTGAGAGGAGGCAGCAATGGTCACCATTGAAGTTGATACATCCAGGAGGAGGAGGAGGAGAAGGAGGAGGAGGAGGAGAAGGGGCAATTGCCCTCGTATGCATCCCTACCACAGGTTACACATTTGGCTTGGCGTTGACAAGACATTCCAGTGTTTGGATTTCTGCATCAGGCAGACTAGTGTAAATGACACCATGGGAAGTATTCAGAGTTCAATAGGCTTCAACATGAACAGGATACCTGTGGAGAAGCGAAGCAGCAAGTAGTTGTGCTTAAGACTTGCAGAACTACACATAGTTTCCAAAACCAAAGTGGCATTGCATAAATGAGAGCAGGATTTTGCAGGGCCAGCAACTGCATCAATACCTATCTGAATAAGAAACTGATTTACTGAGGCAAAGGATTGGCCATCTTCAGTACATGAAACCATGAAGAACCATGGTGTATCTGGAAGTGTCTATGAATCAGGAGCTTCATTCCATTTACATTTAGTAGATGCAAACTGTGAAGATGACTGCCACCATATCCAAAGGTATGCTTCATCTAACTGGTGGCTCCCTCCCTCAGTCTGGGGCTCACCTGCTTTAGGTGATTGTTCAGACCTCAGGTCACACCTCTTCATCACCTGACAGAGAGACCAATTGGCAATTTAGGAAGGTAGCAACTCAGGCAATAACCCCTCCCTGGGCCTGGTCTGTACCAGGGGGTGCATGTGAAACCTGTCAACCCAGGTCTGGGAATTACACACTACCCAGTCATCCGTTATATGACAGATGCCTTCAGGATCACACAGGGAGGAAGAAGAAGAAAATGAGTCTCAAACACCGAAGCAGAGGAAGGACAGGAGAAGGTGATCGAAGGAAGAAAAAAAGGAACTAAAAACAGTGGTGAAACATATCAGCTACTGAAACTGCAGAACACATCCCTAGAAACATCCCAGACATGTTCTCCAAGGGAAGCAAAAAGGAATAGCAACAGGAAGGATATCCAACACAGAAGGGTAAAGATGCTGCAAAGGCTGGGGACCTATGGTAGCCAAGCACATACACACCAAAGAGTGGTGAGCCCCTGAGGGAGAAACCTGAGGGTGCAGTATCAGGTAAAAGAAGTGAGGGCTAAATGACTTGATACTGCCTGTATTCTGCTAGGCTGCGAAAAAACACTGTACAGGAGTTGGGTTGTCACCACTTCATGCAGTCTTCCTGGTCATTGTCATTTAATTGCATCTGCAATTCATTGTACACCACACTGTCCTTGTTCTACCAGATGGACAATATCTTTTGTGGATGTGTGCACGTCTTTGTGCTGGGAGTTGCTTTGTTTGCACTAAACCATTCCTTTTTTTTCCTTATGTTGGTATAAAAACACCATTAGCAAGACAGAACAGTAATGATCAGTGTTTTCTACATATGCCCACTCCTGGTCTTTGCTATTTTGGTTTAGATCATACAGTACCCATACACTCCATTTTTGAACCTTTCTCATGCATGCATATGTTACACTTCAGTGTACATGAAACTGGCAACTGTAATGAACTGTGATCATTCCACAATCGTGTATCACTGGGGGGGGGGGGGGGGGGGGGGGATGTGTTTAAACACTCTTCAACCCCCAAAAGTCTATCTGTATATGAAAAGTCACAGATGTCAGAACGATCCTCCTCAAAATGAGAAAACCATTTGCTTGCCGTGCTCTCTCCAGTGGCATTATCTCCATACATGGTGCACATGTTTTTGGCTGCCTCTGCTGCTGTCACTACTCCATATGGCACTTCATTTTCTAGCATCCTCAGATACTCTATCTCCTAGTGATAGACCAACAGTATTTAAACTCACATATAAAAATGACAATTGATAATCTCTTAGTAACCAGAATATCAACATTCAAAACAAACCTGTGACTAACATGCATCTATTTAATATGACCTTAATTCCTCAATCCAGAATGTACCTAAAAAAAAAGCTGACTGGAATGCTTTCCTGGATAAATATCTGGACTGGATTCCTCATCCTGCTCATATCTGCCACAATTTTGTACATGTAGTTACCAGAACAACTAACAAGTGTTTGTTCTGAGGATATCAGAAAGGATATATTTAAGGCTGGGATGAGAAATGTGAGGAATGCAACAATGGTTTTCAAAGTGGTGGTTACAGTTCACTGATTAACTGACACAGCACCTGGATACTGCACAAAGTAAAATCCTATCATCTCAGTAGTTTTCATCCATATTTAAGTATCACCAGAAAGCATGGTCCTTGCTGTAAAATTAGGTTGAGCTGTAGTCAGCCTCATCAACTGAGAACATTTTCTCCGCTTCACTCGTGGTCAAAACATCTGAAAAAGCACATCACTGAGAGACTAAACATGAGCTCAAAGATAGAAAAGCAGCAGTCGTCTAGGACACTAAATATTTGTGACATAACCCTTGAAGAGATTGCAGACTTAATCTCTTGGCTCAGTTCACATACTCCCAAAATTTCTCATCAAGTCTGGCAAATAAATTTGAACATGGTTAGCAAAATTGGTCACCTCATTACTGCAGATGAGAAACAGTCCCCAAGAACTTAAAACATACCAAGGTGACTGCTCTCCCAAAGCCAAGCAATGCTTTGTCCCACTGCATTGCTTAGTGTCATCCATAAACTTCTAGAACTTGTACTGTTTTGCAAGACTGGTCAAACAACACTGTAGAACAAGCTGGCATTCACCCAAAACGAATCTGTGTGGTTTAAGTCCTGGCCCTCACAGCACACATTGAAATGGGCTTTCAGAAGATGAAAACATCTTTGGCTTGCATCAATCTATTAGCAGCCTATGGTACTGTCTGGAGACAAGGCCTTCTCTATAGACTGATGGATGTAATCTAAGCCAAAACATTACATAGCTTCAAAACATGACTGAATTTAGGATTCCAGGTCATCATGGAAGAGAAAATCAGGAGCCAGAAATTTCTCCATAATTGCTTTCCTCATGTATCGATATTAGTCCCACTGCTCTTTATCTTTTATACTGGATGTCCCACAAACAGTTTTTAAGCACTTTGGTTAACCTGACTGGGCCACATGAACAAGGCACATTTTTTGAAGTCATGCTGAAAGTCCTGATATCAGATTTGTCTGTTCTGTTGTGTTTTAGCGTGCAAGAACTAAGTTCAAATGTGCACGTATCATAACCATGGAACACTAAGATGAAAAAGGAGTTAAAAGCAACTACATATTCAGGCATGTTACTAACTATTTGGTTGTATAAATATTTTTTTTAACCATATGTGTTCAAGGGAAGCCCAGGTATTTATCTTGTGACTATAGACATCTACCTCAAGCTTCAGGAAGGGTAGGCAAGCAGATAACAACATAGCAGTGGTACAAAGGATCTATGAGCAGTGATCGTGTGTTGGTGAGGTAAACTGTGGTATTAGTTAGTATTGCATTGATCTAGCTCAGAGCGTTTCCTGGTAGGGGACTGATTGATTGATTGAGAGGGTTTATGGGACCAAATGGTGAGGTCCTCTGTCCCAAAATTCTGAAGTTATTCACAGAAGAAAAAGGGTCCACTAAAAGTGGACAGATCCAGTCAGGAGAATCAAATTGTAAAATAATTAAGATTAAATGCTTGCAGAACAAGGCATAAAAGGTGAGACCAAATCTAAAAACTAGAAAAGAGGGCAGTCATTCCATAGGGGAGTGGTCATGGGGTCCCACACCGAGAGTGCATGAAGAGAGGTCACAACTGCAAACAGTCTGCCCCTGCTCCAGGCGTGAAACAAAACCTTATATCTGGAAACAAAAATCACTTCCATGGAAGAAACTGAGGACCAGTTCAACTACCTGTGAATCATCTGCTAATAATAAATTTAAGGTATCTGGAAGATGATACTTGGCACAAAGAAAGAACAAGAAGGGGACATTCCACCAACATGTGGGATACATTCAGGCTTTTTTTTTTTTTTTTTTGTGGTTTTAGGGCGCACAACTTCAACGGTCATTAGCGCCCAGACTATGTTAGGAATGCACCGCGAGTCAGAAGTTTAAAACAGCAACGAAACGGAAAACACGATAAAAGACAGACTGAGGCATAGGATTAAGAAAAAGGAAAACAGCATAATCAAATGTGCTTAGAGAGGGTTGTCAAAATGATAAAATGAAGAACGCGAGCAGCTGCTCGTGGGTCATCCACTAAAAGGGCTTCTAGAGTACATGGCAGGCCAAGATCAAGACGCAGTGTGTTAAAATCCGGACAGGACGTTAAAATGTGGTGGACCGTCAGCAATTGCCCACATGGACAGAACGGTGCCGGCGCAGCCGTCAGCAGATGGCAATGGCTGAACTGGCAGTGTCCAATTCGAAACTGGGCCAAAACTACCTCCTCCCGCCGAGAAGGGCGTGAGGAGGACGTCCAAGCCACAGGAAGAGGTTTCAAGGCCCGAAGCTTGTTGTCTGTAAGTGCAGCCCAATCGGCATGCCACAGCGATAAAATGCGCCGACAAATGACCCTGCTAAAATCTGACGAAGGGACACAACAAGAAGCTGTCCGAGGCTGGAGGACCGCAGCCTTGGCCGCGGCATCTGCAGCTTCGTTCCCAGGGATACCGACATGGCCAGGAACCCACATAAAGCTAACCGGAGAACCGACGTCCACCAACTGCTGAAGAGAGCGTTGGATCCGGTGCATGAAAGAGTGAACCGGGTACGGATCACTGAGGCTCTGGATAGCGCTCAGGGAATCAGAGCAGATGACATATGCAGAATGTCGGTGGTGGCAGATGTAAAGAACAGCCTGGTAGAGGGCAAAGAGCTCAGCTGTGAAGACCGAACAATGGCCATGGAGCTGGTATTTGAAACTTTGTGCCCCGACAATAAAAGAACACCCGACCCTGTCATTGGTCTTAGAGCCATCTGTATAAATGAAGGTCATATTAATGAACTTCGAACGAAGTTCGACAAAACGGGAGTGGTAGACTGGACCGGGGGTAACCTCCTTCGGGAGCGAGCTGAGGTCAAGGAGGACGCGAACCTGAGCCTGGAGCCAAGGTGGCGTATGGCTCTCGCCCACTCGAAAGGTTGCAGGGAGTGAAACATTAAGGTGTTGAAGGAGGCGACGAAAGCGAACTCATGGGGGTAGCAAGGCAGAGACATACAACCCGTATTGACGGTCGAGAGAGTCATCAAAAAAGGAACGATAAGACAGGCATGCCGACAAAGCAGTATATCGCGCCGGTACGTGAGTGGCAACTCACCAGTGCCAGCATGAAGACTCTCGACGGGACTAGTATAAAACGCGCCGATCGCAAGTCGTAAACCCCGATGTTGTATGGAGTTGAGGCGGCGTAAGATAGATGGCCGTGCAGAGGAGTATACGAAGCTCCCATAATCCAGCTTGGAGCGGACGATCGACCGATATAGACGAAGTAGTACGGTTCGATTTGCTCCCCACGACATACCACTGAGAACACGGAGGACATTTAAAGAACGGATACAACGGGCGGACAAATATGACACATGTGGAGACCAGCTAAGTTTCCTGTCAAATGTAAGGCCTAAAAATTTGGTTGTCTCCACGATTGGGAGAGCAACGGGACCGAGTCGTAAGGACGGTGGGAGAAACTCTTTGTAGCGCCAGAAGTTAATACAGACTGTCTTCTCGGCTGAAAAACGGAAGCCATTGGCGACACTCCAGGAGTAAAGACGGTCAAGAGAACGCTGAAGACAGCGCGCCAGGACACGTGTACACTGCGCGCTGCAATAGATGGTAAAATCGTCCACAAAAAGGGAGCCTGATACATCAGCTGGGAGGCAATCCATTATTGGATTGATCGCGATGGCGAAGAGAGCGACGCTCAAAACTGAGCCCTGTGGCACCCCATTCTCCTGGCGAAAGGTGTCGGACAGGACAGAACCCACTCGTACCCTGAACTGTCGATCCATTAAAAAGGAACGAATAAAACGAGGGAGGCAACTGCGAAGGCCCCATGTATGCATGGTGCGGAGAATGCCCGCCCTCCAACAGGTGTCGTAAGCCTTCTCCAAATCAAAGAACACAGCCGCGGTCGGGCGCTTCCGCAAGAAGTTATTCATAATGAAGGTCGACAAGGTAACCAGATGGTCAACAGCAGAGCGGCGCCTACGAAATCCACATTGTACATCGGTAAGTAGGCGTCGAGACTCGAGCAGCCAAACCAATCGAGAGTTAACCATTCGCTCCATCACTTTACAGACACAGCTGGTAAGCGAGATAGGTCGATAACTGGAAGGCAAGTGCTTGTCCTTCCCCGGCTTAGGAATCGGGACAACAATAGACTCGCGCCAGCATGCGGGAACATGTCCCTCAATCCAGATGCGATTGTATGTACGAAGAAGAAAACCTTTACCCGCAGGAGAAAGGTTCTTCAGCATCTGAATATGAATAGAATCAGGCCCTGGAGCGGAGGACCGTGATCGGCCAAGTGCGTTTTCGAGTTCCCGCATGGTGAATGGGGCATTATAACTTTCACAATTCGAGGAGCGGAAGTTAGGTGGCCTAGCCTCCTCTGCCTGTTTGCGGGGGAGGAAGGCAGGGTGGTAATGAGCGGAGCTCGAAACCTCTGTGAAAAAGCGGCCGAAGGCATTGGAGACAGCCTCAGGGGCCACAAGGACGTCATTTGCGACCTTCAAGCCAGAAACTGGTGAGTGGACCTTAGTGCCAGATAGCTGGCGCAGGCTACCCCAGACAACAGAAGAAGGAGTAAAACTGTTGAAGGTGCTTGTGAAAGCAGCCCAGCTGGCTTTCTTGCTTTCTTTGATAATACAATGACACTGAGCACGTAATTGTTTATAATTGATACAATTCGCCACTGTAGGGTGGCGTTTAAATTTGCGTAAAGCATGTCGACGAGCATGTAAAGCGTCTCTACATGCTGCGGTCCACCAGGGGACCGGTACGTGACGTGGAGAAGAAGTAGGGTGAGGGATGGAATATTCAGCAGCAGTGAGAATGACTTCCGTGAGGTGTGCGACCTGACGATCACAACTTGTGAAGGTTTGATCCTGAAAGGTCGCCCTGGAAGAGAAGAGCCCCCAGTCTGCCTTGGAGATGGTCCAACTAGAGGAGCACGGAGAGGGGGTATGCTGCAGGAGATGGATAACACACGGGAAGTGGTCGCTCGAATATGTATCAGAAAGTGCATACCACTCAAACCGGCGTGCAAGTTGGGGAGTACATATAGAGAGGTCTAAATGGGAATAGGTGTGAGATGTGTCCGAAAGAAAAGTAGGGGCGCCAGTATTGAGGCAGACAAGATTGAGCTGGTTGAAAAGGTCTGCTAACAAGGAGCCCCTCGGGCAGGATGCTGGAGAGCCCCAAAGGGGATGGTGGGCATTGAAGTCTCCAGTTAACAAAAATGGTGCAGGTAGCTGAGCAATAAGTTGCATCATGTCTGCCCTGGTAACGGCAGATGACGATGGAGTGTAAACGGTACAACAGGAAAACGTAAAAGTGGGGAGAGTAATGCGGATGGCAACTGCCTGCAGGCCGGTGTGCAACGAGATGGGATCGTAGTAAATATCATCCCGGACCAGCAACATAACCCCTCCATGAGCTGGGATACCTACCACAGGGGGTAGGTCAAAACGCACAGAGGTGTAGTGTGCCAAGGCAATTTGATCGCATGGGCGTAGCTTCGTTTCCTGGAGGGCTACGACGAGCGGACGGTGCAAGCGGAGCAGCAACTTCAAGCCCTCTCAGTTGGAGCGAATGCTGCGAATATTCCAGTGAATAAGTGCCATCGTAAGAAAAGGAAGATGAAAGAAGGGGTCACCTCGAAGGCCGCTGAGGGCCTGGCTTCGAGCGAGCACTGCCGCCGCTATCAGTAGGCGGACAGTCATAGTCCATTGGGTCTATAGGTTCATCGGCCATCTCGGGAGGATGGCCGGGAGGGGGACCTTCCTCCGCCGGTGAACGGCCAGATGTACGGCTACCAGCGGTGCGGCCAGGCGAAACGGATGACGGCCTGCGGCGGCAACCACTGGGTGGCGCAGGATAAGAAATGCGCCGTGGCAGAGAAGGAGAACTGTGCTTCCTATGAGCCTTTTTGGAAGGACGTTTGGTGGAAGTACCGGTCGAAGGCTGGGAGGTCGAGGTACGTAGGAAGTCTGCATGGGATGGTTCCTTCTTGAAGGCCCGTGCATCTGACTTCGGGGTCTTCGTCTTAGCAGAAGGTGATGAAGGGGCTGGTGTCTGTGGGGTGATGGGAGGAAGAGGAGACGTCGACCGTGCGATCTTAGCACTGGCCGAACGGACGACCGTGGTGCTGAAGGTCAGGTTGCATGTCTGGGTTGCCACCACCCTGGTAGTCCGAGGAGAGGCGAGGACAGTACTGTAGTTCCCCGCTGGGAGCAGCGCGGGCTTCCTACTAGCCAATAGCTTGCGAGCAGCCGAGGTGGACACTTTCTCTTTGACCCGAATTTCTTGGATACAGCGTTCTTCCTTATAGACAGGACAGTCGCGGGAGGATGTGGCATGGTCACCCTGACAGTTCACACAATGAGGAGACGGAGGTGGACAGTCACCCTCATGGGCATCCCTGCCACAAGTGACACATTTAGCCGCATTGGAACAAGACTGTCGAGTGTTATTGAAACGCTGACACTGGTAGCAGCGCGTAGGTGTCGGGACATAGGGGCAAACAGAAATAACCTCGTAGCCCGCCTTGATGCGCGATGGCAGCTTAACACTATCAAAAGTCAAGAAAAGTGTCCGGGTCGGTACAAGGTCATTGTTGACCTTTTTCATGACCCTATGGACAGCCGTCACGCCCTGCTCAGCGAGGAAAGATTGAATCTCCTCATCAGTCAATCCGTCGAGGGATCTAGTATAGACCACACTACGAGACGAATTCAAAGTTCGGTGAGCCTCCACCCGGACAGGGAACGTGTACAGGAGTGTGGCCCGAAGCAGTTTTTGTGCCTGAAAGGCGCTCTCAGTTTCTAGTAATAAGGTACCCTTACGCAACCTGGTATAAGATTTGAGAGATCCGGCTATGGCATTTACGCCCTTCTGGATAATGAAAGGGTTGACAGCAGAAAAATCCTTTCCGTCCTCAGATCGAGAAACGACGAGGAACTGTGGGGCAGGCGGTAGTACTTTTGTCACTGGTGGCTGGTCACGTTTCCGTTTTTGGGCAGAAGTCGAAAGAGATGGAGTAGAATCCATTGCGGAGAAATCCCCCATGATTGCCAGCGTCTCCGATGGCGCGCTTCTTCCTTGTGGGGACCCTCTCAGAGGGCTCTCCCGCCTTAGGTGAATGTTTACACCTCAGGTCACACCTCCCGAGAAACAGCCGGAGAGACCAATCGGCATGGTCAGAAGGTATCAGCTCAGGCAATCACCCCTCCCCGGGCCTGGCCTTTACCAGGGGGTACGCACGTGCCTTACATGTCTACCCAGGGCGGGGAAGTACGCGTTACCGCGTCACCGGCTACGCATGTGAACGCATGGGTCGGCCTTCAGGCACGCACAGGGAGGAAGGAAGAAGAGGAAAAAGAAGAGAGAGAGGGAGAAAGAGGACAGGCTGTCTCAAACACCGAGGCGGAGACCAGAGAAGGCAAGGAGAAGAAGGCAATGAGAAGGCAAGGAGAAGAAGGCAACGAGAAGGCAAGGAGAAGAAGGCAATGAGAAGGCAAGGAGAAGAAGGCAATGAGAAGGCAAGGAGAAGAAGGCAATGAGAAGGCAAGGAGAAGAAGGCAATGAGAAGGCAAGGAGAAGAAGGCGATGAGAAGGCAAGGAGAAGTCAAGGGAAAGAGTAAGGAAGACAGTGAGGTGGAGAAGAGCAAAGAAAGGAACCAACAAAAGGAAGGAAGAAACGAGAAGTGAAAAACCAAAAAGGCCACAATTATAGGTCGTGGAACCGTCCGTCTCCGGACGCAGGCGCTAACTACCCCCGTGAGGGGGATGGACTCCTTTTAGTCGCCTCTTACGACAGGCATGAATAACTCGGGCCTATTCTAATCCCTGGACCCGCAGGGGTAATGCCTAGAATGGTATGTAGCAGCGAATGGAAAAGTAACAACCGAACTAATGTCTTACACCCAAATATGTGGAGAAACAATGCAGTTGCTCTTATAACGTTAACAGAAATATGCAGGGTGAAAGTAGTGAAAAATGACAGATGAATGTTGTGGTGACACCACAAGGCACCACACTTGCTAGGTTGTAGGTTTCAAATCGGTCGCAGTCTGTCAGTACACATTGGACCCGCAAGTTGCCACTCTCGATGCTAGCAGAAAGAGTGCCGCCACTCAGCTGGTCTTAAGAGACAGGCTAGCTCACTGGCCAGTTCTACAGCCAACTTTGAAGCCGTAACAAGTGAACCATTCCTATTAGAGATCTCATTTGCAGAGATACGCTAGTTAGCACAGCCTTCAGCTAAGTCAGTAGCTATAACCTAGCCGGGTGCCACTTACAGTTTACACATTGAAAATTGATCTATATGCGTAAAGCAATCAGAATTGTAAAGAATTATTCAGTCTATAACTACACTTCTAAATATTATTGTACAAAGTCAAGATCAACGTTCACTGCTGATGCTGAATTAAAGCTAAGTATTTAATTGTATTCCTGTCTACTAACTTTCTAACCACCTAAGTTACAGATACATCCCATCAAGTATAGTTCATTGATCCTCATGTGAGCCCACGTGATCAACGCTGCAATTAATGGCCACACCGCATAATCAGACTAAGAGTCAAACTGTGTGACTCAACCGGGTCACCCTTTTCCCACGAGGCCCATAGTTCCGCCTCATACATAACAAATGTGTGTGGCAATAAAAAGGAAAACATTCCTGCAAACACGAGCTAGTAAATTAGTCTTTAGTGATGTAACTGTAGAAGTAGCTGTGAATGGCCACTGATTTAAGTCAAATATATTTGTACTAAGTAGTATAAAATTTCTGAAGATAAACTTTTAAATTACCTAATTAGGCTCAAATATTATCCATGACCAACACATGTACATTTCCTTTAACAGGTAATTGTGTGAAACAGATATTGCCAAGTAATGTCATGAAGTAGTATTGAACTTCCTGTTCAAATACCCCATGGATGAAATCTTAGCACAATTAAATGAGGAAAGTTTGCATTTAATGGAAATTTTCACTAAGCCAGACAGTATTCCATATGAGGCAGTGGCAAGACCATATATTTTCACTCTTGCTCACCATTCACTTCTCCTTATGATACATCCTGTACAAAACTTAACTGAACAGGAGGATAATGCTAAATACATGGAGAGACCAAATACAATTGCTCCAGCAGGAAAATTCTAAATACATGTCAGATGTACACCTAGCCATGTTTAGGGAGGAACACAGTTTCTCTCAAAATATTAACAGAAACACACAAACATTAACTCAACAGATGCATTATGTACCTAATCTAACTATCCAGACCTAACCAGTGTTGAAGATGATGCTGGGAGTGTGCTTAAATGAACTTGCATTATGAACTCAGAGAAATGTAATAACATGGTAAGGCAATACATGGAGAAAATACTGCAATGACCGACTCTGCTATCGAGTTTTATATGTTCATCTCTCACATGTATGCTTGCTCTTCTGAAACTGGTGCCAGGGACCTGCACCCACAGATTAGGGATCTCGTAGGAACAGGATGGAGTGGAAGCACTTCTGCAACACCGGCGACCAGATAATGCTAAGCAACTTGAGGTTTGCATCAGAAATGATTTACATGAGCAAAGCATATTCTGTTGTTACTACTTACCGGAGTATACAACCACTACCTTCACTTGTCCTGTTTCAAATTCAAATTTAAATGGCTCTGTGCACTATGGGACTCAACATCTGAGGTCATCAGTCCCCTAGAACATAGAACTACCTAAACCTAACTAATCTAAGGACATCAGACACATCCATGCTCGAGGCAGGATTCCAACCTGTGACTGTAGCAGGTGCGCAGTTCCAGACTGAAGCGCCTAGAATTGCTCGGCCACCATATCCTGTTTCCTCTGAGGTTAAGTCACCTGAGGCCATCACCATCCATAAACCCCAATCTGCTTCTTCCCATAAGTTCTAGTCCAATCTCATTCCTTATTTTCTCATTCAGAATTCTTGAACATACTGAAATACAGTTGATCCAGTAATTCATTACAGACTACAATACCCTAGTCCCAGAACAGTCTGGATTCTGTGGATTCTGCACCGAGCATTCCACGATCCACTAATTCCTGCACTCAGCAGATGGCATCCTCATGGCAAAGTATCAGCGATAAAGCACTACATTAGTGTTCCGGAAACAGAGAGAACTTTTGACCCCATCTCCTGTGATTACATAATATTTAAATCACACACCATATTGTAACCAGGATACTTGCTTATAATGATCGATATGTTTCTGGGGTGGGATGATTCTCTGTTAGGAATGTCAAACATCACAGCAGCATAAATTTGATTAAGGCTAGAATTCTGTAGATTGTGTGCAATCCCGCACTGTAATATCTACACAAAAATGTCCCCAAAGCGTTTGGTAGATGATATTACCCTGGGAAATAGGTTATTCCACAAAAATGGAAATAAAGCCAGACAAATACTGCAATTCAGGAGTATACAAAATAAACTGAAATGGCTGAGACAAGTTTTATATAGGACAAATGAGGAGCAGATCAATGTCAAGTTTTAGGGAGTAATCCTATGATAGAAAAGAAGTGCATATACAATGCACTTCTAATGGAGAAGCATAAGTTGTGTCACCTAAATGAAAGCATGGAAGTGTGGTGTAGAGCCCCAAAGGGAGAACCTAGAAATTTTGAACCACAAAAAAACACAGGTCCACAATCTTAACGAAACAAAATAAATTTAGCCCTAAATGGTTTTTTGACATTTTTCCAGAATTGCTGGTGTAATGTATGCCAACTGTGGCATGCTCTCCTGCTGCTGACTGGGCCACACCTCACCTCAGATCAGCTGGTCTGGCGGATTCACTGCTGGTTGCACAGTAAATGACCAACACTTGGAAGTGAGTTGCTGGTTCATCCACAAGATAGAGTGGCCTTCAAAATATTTGAATTGAATAGTGAGGTTCTTTTTTCTATTAAGAAAATAATATATTTTACAAGTCTACATCTTCTAGTGTATTCTTTGGTAAGCTTTAGTTCATAAGGCACAGTTTTTCTATCCAATATACAAGCCTAATTGTAACAATACTACTTCTATTTATTATTATTATTATTATTAAATACTGCCATTTCATGTGCCTGATGTGTAGATAATATTAACAGATTCAGTGATTACTTGGTAAGTTTGGGTCCACTGCACATGGACTACATGTCATATCTAAAAAGTTGTCCCATTAGTAAGAAATTTTACTGAATTTAATCCTGTTTTATAATTTGAATGTGTATATTTGTAATTTAACTTATTTCTGCTTTTTAATAATTATAACTAGAAGAAGGAAAAATACAATAATAAAAAAGTGAAACTTGAAGGCAATGTTTCCCACATCAGTGCTGCTTGTAAGCTGGAACTCAAATCTTTGTATTAACTTTCAACCAGTTATTAAGTGACGTGCTGATTAGACATAGATTTCAATATTGACACTGAATTTTGCTTCACAAGTTCGAAGTTTCTTTGTGAGTGAACCTTTAAAATAATTTTTACTTTTTAAATTTTTTGAGCTCAATGTCGTTAACAAGCATCTATCACTCTTTATGTTCCTTTAATCGTTATTGCAGATATCTCATGAAGACAATGAACAAAGACCATATTTTTAATGATCTAGACAGTTTTATTTGCTTCAAAAGTTTCATTGGAGTGAAGGATGATCTCAGTACATTCATTTCTGCTAATATTTATTCTATGTAGATCCTACTAATACCATGTGAACACATTTGTGTAGCTACTGTTGCATTTTTAGCATTTGCAAGGAAGAATGCTCTAGTCACTAACACTAGTAAGCATAATCCAGGGGCAAGAAGTAACACCATTCAAAGCAAAACTAATTACCCAATCTGTGACAAGCTGGTGTCCACGGTTCTTCAAATTGTCATGGTGTAAAGACTGTTCCATTAAATTTTTGGCATTCACCCACATAAATTCTGCTTTTTGTTCTTCTTCTTCTTCTTCTTCTTCTTCTTCTTCTTGTAATATTTTGGCTGAATACCATCCAGCCATCTTCAGAGAGATCAGAGGTGACTGACACTCAAGCACTTGCTCTGTCATTTTTAACTCTAAGACTGAGCCACTGAATATGCGGCCTTAATGAGCTACAACAGATTTCTGCTTGTAATGCATAGTATGAGGTTTGCTAATATTTCCACTCAAAATGAAAGGAAAAACTTGACAGCATAACCACTGTCAGAAAGTGTCCACATTCCTTTGCAATCAACCTGAAGTGATCATATAATCCTGCTCATTATGTGACAATCGATGAAATGTACACAAGCTGCCAGTAGTGGAAGACATGTTAGAGAAAAAAATTGACCATCCTAGGCACTCTTCACAAGAAGGAAAGAGAGATCCCTCCTGAATTTCACATCTAAGAGATCAACCTGTGGAGTTTCAAAACTTGGCTTCCAAGCTAATAAATCTCTTGTCTTGTACCCAACAAAAAGTAATTGTTCACTCATACTCGTGTCCACAATGCATGATATCAACCCTGAAACAGGAAATCCAGGTATCACTATTAAATTACAATCACACTGAAGGAGGAATGGATACTGTGGATAAAATGATTATAGGTTATGCTGTTTCCAAATTTAGGAGTTGGCCTATGGTGTTAGTTTATAGTATGCTGAACATGTGTGTTGTGTTGTGGTCTTCAGTCCAGAGACTGGTTTGATGCAGCTCTCCGTGCTACTCTGTCCTGTGCAAGCTTCTTCATCTCCCAGTACCTACTGCAACCTACATCCTTCAGTATCTGTTTAGTGTATTCATCTCTTGGTCTCCCTCTACGATTTTTAGCCTCTACATTGCCCTCAAATACTAAATTTGTGATCACTTGATTCCTCGGAACATGTCCTACCAACCAGTCCCTTTTTCTTGTCAAGTTGTGCCACAAACTCCTCTTCTCCCCTATTCTACTCCGTACCTCCTCATTAGTTATGTGATCTACCCATCTAATCTTCAGCATTCTTCTGTAGCACCACATTTCGAAAGCTTCTATTCTCTTCTTGTCCAAACTATTTATCGTCCATGTTTCACTTTCATACATGGCTACACTCCATACAAATACTTTCAGAAACGACTTCCTGACACTCAATGTTAACAAATTTCTCTTCTTCAGAAACACTTTCCTTGCCATTGCCAGTCTACATGTTATATCCTCTCTACTTTGACCATCATCAGTTATTTTGCTCCCCAAATAGCAAAATTCCTTTACTACTTAAAGTGTCTCATTTCCTAACCTAATTTCCTAACCTAATTTGCTCAGCATCACCCGATTCCACTACATTCCATTATCCTCATTTTGCTTTTGTTGATGCTCATCTTATATCCTCCTTTCAAACCACTGTCCATTCCGTTCAACTGCTCTTCCAAGTCCTTTGTTGTCCCTGACAGAATTACAACATCATCGGTGAACCTCAAAGTTTTTATTTTTTCTCCTTGGATTTTAATACCTACTCCGAATTTTTCTTTTGTTTCCTTCACTGCTTGCTCAATATACAGAATGAATAACATCGGGAAGAGGCAACAACACTGTCTCAATCCATTCCCAACCACTGCTTCCCTTTCAAGTCCCTCGACTCTTATAACTGCCATCTGGTTTCTGTACAAATTGTAAGTAGCCTTTCGCTCCCTGTATTTTACCCCTGCCACCTTCAGAATTTGAAAGAGAGTATTACAATTAACATTGTCAAAAGCTTTCTCTAAGTCTACAAATGCTAGAAAGGTAGGTCTGCCTTTTCTTAATCTTTCTTCTAAGATAAGTCGTAGGGACAGTATTGCCTCACGTGTTCCAATATTTCTGTGGAATCCAATCTGATCTTCCCTGACGTTGGCTTCTACCAGTTTTTCCATTAGTCTGTAAAGAATTCGCGTTAGTATTTTGCATCCATGACTTTTTAAACTGATTGTTTGGTAATTTTCACATCTGCCAGCACATGCTTTCTTTGGGACTGGAATTTATTTATTCTTCTTGAAGTCTGAGGGTATTTCGGCTGTCTTATACATCTTGCTCACCAGATAGTAGAGTTTTGTCAGGACTGGCTCTCCCAAGGCTGTCAGTAGTTCTAATGGAATGTTATCTACTCCCAGGGCCTTGTTTCAACTCAGGTCTTTCAGTGCTCTGTCAAACTCCTCACGCAGTATCTTATCTCCCATTTCATCTTCATTTACATGCTATTGCATTTCAATAATATTGTCCTCAAGTACATTGTCCTTGTATAGACCCTCTATATACTCCATCCAGCCTTCTGCTTTCCCTACTTTGCTTAGAACTGTGTTTCCATCTGAGCTCTTGATATTCATACAAGTGGTTCTTTTTCCTCCAACGGTCTCTTTAATTTTCCTGTAGCCAGTATCTATCTTACCCCAAGTGAGATAAACCTCTACATCCTTACATTTGTCCTCTAGCCATCCCTGCTTAGCCATTTTGCACTTATGCTGAACATAACTGGGCCAAATTGCCAAATTTTGTATTCACTTTTGCAACCAAAAAGAAATGTCATAATTCAATGTATTTATCTGAAGAATTTCCATTGGCAAATGAACACTTGAAGAATAGAAATTCAGGTATCAGTCCTCATTGAGATGATTTCCAACCTAAGAAAGAAATTCCCTTCAGAAGCTGTCATTGACACACCAGAGCCATCAGAGATGAAGAAGAATGGGTGTTACATGTGTGTGGAAGGAAAAAAAAGGCAACTCCATGATAAAAGTTTGTATGAAGTGCAGCACGTTTACTTGTCAAGCACATCTGACTACAGAGCCTTTGTGTGTTGCATGTCATAGAGAGGAGACTGACTAGATGTGTTGTGTCAGCTGTCTAATGACACTCTTATCAGTGGTCATGTGAGTATTGTCACACCCATTGCTCGGTTGGTTGATTTGGGGGAAGGGACAAAACAATGAGGTCATTGGACCCACTGGATTATGCAAGAATGGGGAAGAAAATTAGCCATACCCTTTCAAAGGAACCATCGCAGCATTTGCCTGAAGTGAATCATGGAAAACCTAAATCAGGATAGCTGGACGCAGGTTTGAACCATTATCTCCCAAATGTAAGTCCAGTATGCTAACCACTGCACCACCTCCCTCAGTGTGTCACTCACATGAAAGAGATCCTGGACCTACACACCGCACAGACAGCTGTATAGACAGACATATGGTGAGGGCTACAGTGGCAGTTCGTACAGCTACCACACACAGATAAGAGGTCTTGTGAGCCCATATGTGCCAACACGAACTGTTGAAAATTGGTTATTAGCAGTCAGGCTAGCCTATCTTCCACCCATGGCACAGCATCGACTTGCACTGTTCGTGCTATCAGAGGATCATTTGGAAGACAGCATGGTGTGTGATAGACTTCAATGATGAAAGCAGATTCTGCCTGCAAGCAAGTGATGCTCATTTGCATGTATGACAGACCTGGTGAGCGATGTCTCATAAACTTATTTCATTCGAGGCACACTGGTCCCACCACAGTCCTTACATTTGGGGTTGCGATAAGCTACAATTCTCGTTTATCTTTGCATTTATGAAAGGGATGTGAACCATTGATCTGTATGGGCAGAATGTTGTTAGCCCAGTTTTTTTGCCATTCTTGCACCATGAAAATGATGTGTTGTTCAAACAGGATAACGCTAGCCCAAACAGTGCCCATGGAACTCAACATGCTCTGCAAGACCTGAAGAGAATTCTTGGGACAGCACTTTCTCCACACTTGTCCCCAATGGAGCCCGAGCTGGAGATGATGGTTGACGAATGGCACAAGTCATTTCTTGTTCCAACAGCTCTTACAAAACTACAAGAACAGGTCTGGCAGGTGTAGCATAGTGTATTCCTGTACAATATTCACCATCTGTATGATGGACTGGATGCCAGAGTCAGTATCCACATTGACACATTTGGAGGCTGCACCACATACTAAAATGGAAATTTCAGCACGGACCGATATCTGAGACCTCAGTACCACTTCAGCTACCAACCTGTAAATTTAGTCATTTCATGTACTCCATACACACTGTTGCAACAATAAATCTTGAGTGTGAATGTTTCAACAAATCTTGAGTGAATTGGAAACCTCTGAAAGGGTTTACCTAATTCTTTTTCCAGGAGTGTATTTTCACACAAGTCACTATTCACTTTTAATTATGACAAAATCTGTATAAACCTGAAGTAAATATGTGGATAATGTCAAATGCATGGAAGAAACCAACACAGTTGCTCTCACAGCAGCAAAATACATAATACACATTGGACATATATATAGCTACGTGTAGCGACAAACACATTTTCTCTCAAAACATTAACAGCATCTTGTTAACAGGGACATTATGCAAATAATTCAGATGTCCACATCATATCAGTGTTGAAGATGATGCTGGGAAGATGGTTAAATTAGCTTACATTGCAAACTCTGGTAATTGTAAAAACCTGGTAGGGAAATACGTGGAGGCCATACCGCATATGATTAACAAACCAGAGGAGCAGTCAGCTGTCTATTATGAGCAAAGAATCCACTTTCAGGACAAAAAGCCAATATTGGCTGAAGCTGGCAAAATTCCTCAGAATGCAGTGAAAAAACTATGCTCGAAGAGTTTAGCCTGTTCAGAGAAAGTAGTCCTCAAATTATGGCCTAATCAATGTAGTTTTAATTTCAAATTCACCTAGTAAATGACGACAAGAAGTAAAACACAGCAGTTATTAGAAGAAAATAATCAGTTTTTGAAAATATAATGCAACTGAATAAATAAAAAGTCTACTCAGCAACCTTTGGCAGGAGAACAATCATATAGAGGGTATTACAGTTTGTAAGTTTTGGGAGCCAGTGGCCCCTCTCCTGGTAGAAGAGTTGAAGGGGAAGGAAGAGGGGTGACGGAGATGGCCTGATGAATTTTAGTAAAAGTAGTAAATTTGGAAAAGTCAACCAAAACAAGGGGCTATGGCTGCATGAAGTCTTCCAAATTTTCCCATCTCTACTCCTTTTTTCTAAACCTCACCAGTTCTTTTCCTTGACCACTCTTCCTTCCCCTTCAACATTTCTGCCACAAGGAAGGTCCACTGGCTCCATGAGCTTGTAAACTTTAAGACCTTCTATATATTAGACTCTCTATGTATCCAATTACATTATGAATTATCAGAAGAGTAAGTCAACTGAGGACATAAAGACAAGATAGACACTCGACACAGTGAAGGTGGGACATTCGATGCGCTCTGAGCATCGGTCAACCACAAAATACCTCGACCCAACTGAATTATGGCTCCTCCTCTCAAATGTCGTCAACCTTCTGTCATTACCTTCTTATGACACAATACAATTACAGCCTTAATTAATCATGTTTCCCCTCTGTTTCAGTCATCTGAATTCATCACCATTCCCTTTTACTTATTTATGTAGATAGTCCCTGTGAGTTAGTATGGATAGGTTATATTTGACAACTTGAACAAATTAATGACTAGCTCATTTTACCAACCACCTGGAAGAGTTGCTGAACAGCTCAAAGACATGCTCAGTCATTTCAAATTGGTACCCCAGTCATAGAATTACAGATGGTGATGACTTCAATCTACCCTCCATATGTTGGCTAAAATAGACATCACAAATTGATTGTAAGTATAAGATGTCATCTCAGATCGTAACAAAGGCTTTCTCAGATAAGTATTTCAACAATAATTATTAGCTCAGGGTCCCACTTTAAGCATAAATTGTTTCAAAAGCATAATAGACCAATTACCAACAAATAATCCTGAGCAAATAGGGAGCATTATGACTGATACATGGGTTAGCGTCCAGACATATATTGTAGTGAATCTAGATATCATAAGATCCAAGCACACAAAAATAAACACTATATAAACGCTATATACATATATAAAAGCAGATAAAAATTGTGGTTGACCCCTTTTTAAGAGACAGCCTCAACTTCTTCTAATCTGACTATGTAGACCTAGACAAGATGTTATGGATTTGAATAAATAGAATCGGTGGCAGTTGTGGGCTATATATCAAATAAAATGATAAGAGAACCTTCATAGTACACAAAACAGGTCAGAACACTATTACAGGAGCTATGAGGAAATGCATGCCAAATGTAAAATAATGTAAAATCCCAAAACTGGCAAAAAAGGTTTTACAAAAACTGGAAATTTAGTGCAAACTGCAGTGAGAGAGGCTTTTAATAGTTACCACAATGAAACTGTCCTTAAATCTGGCAGAATTGAAAGTGATTCTGGTTGTATGTAAAGTACAACAGTGCCAACATGCAATCAATACCTTCACTGCATGATAACAATGGTGATGTTACTGATGAAGTGCCACAAAAGCTGAGTTACGATGCATAGTTTTCTTTGCTGACACAATTTCAAAACCCAAGTAAATATTCCAGTATTCAAAACAAGAATGACTGCCAACATTACTAACTTAGTTATAGGTGTCCTCCATGTTGAGAAGCAGCTTACATCACTCAATAAAAGCAAGGCCTCCAGTCCAGGTTGTATACCACTCAGGTTCGTTTCAGAGCATGCTGATACAATAACTCCATGATTAGCAATCATACACAGCCGTTTGCTCTTCGTAAGATCCACACCTGAAGAATAAGCTGCAAAATTTGCACCAATACAAAGAAAAGGAATGGGAGTAATTTGCTCAATTACAGACCTATATCAATTATGCAGATTTGGTGCAGGATTTTTGAACATAAACTGTGTGTGTTCATCATGAATTTCCTCCAGGAAAACAATCTGTTGACACACAGTCAGCATGGATTTGGAAAATATTTTTCTCATGGAGCACCGCAATACAACTAGCACTTTAGTTCCATATAGTAATGAGTGCTATCGACAGGGGGATCTCAAAATGATGCCATAATTTTAGATTTTCAGAAGGCTTTCAACACTATTCCTCAGACGTGACTTCTAATAAAATTGTATCACATCTTAGTTGTGCACTGGATTCATGATTTCCTGTGAGAAAGGTCATAGACTATAATAATTTATGGAAAGCCATCAAGTAAAATGGAAGTAATATCTGGTGATCTCCACCAGAGCGTTATAGGCCCTCTGCTGTTCCTGATCTACACAAATGAATTAGGAAACAATCTGAGCAGTCCTCTTAGATTGTTAGCAGTTGATGCCATCATTTACCGTCGTGTAAAGTTGTCAGATGATCAATACGAATTGCAAAATGTTTTAGATAAGATATTTGTATGGTGCAAAGAGTAGCATTTGTCTCTCAATAAGGAGAAATGAGATCATCCACACGAGTATGAGGGGATACCCGCCAAATTTTGGTTTCACAATACATCAAAATAAAGGCTGCTAATTAAGCTTAATACCTAAAATTAGAATAACAGCTGAATTAAATCAGAATGATCATATAGACTATGCTGTGAGGAAACCAAACCAATGACTGCAATTTATTGGCAGAACACTTGGAGAGTGCCAAAGGTCTACAAGAGAGACTGCATATAATCAAGCACATCCACCATCTTCTGAAGTATTGCTGTGCTTTGTGACATCTGTGCAAGATATTATTGACATAGGACAACAATCAGTTCAAACAAGGGCCGTTTTATTAGTATTATAGTGAAATTAGGGGAGACAGGGTCATGGATATAATACGCGAATTGGGGTGTCAATCATTAAAACCAAGCCCTTTTTCATTGCAGTCAGATCTTCTGATGAAACTTCTGTGGTGTCACCGCCAGACACCACACTTGCTAGGTGGTAGCCTTTAAATCGTCCGCGGTCCAATAGTATACGTCGGACCTGTGTGTCGCCACTGTCAGTGATTGCAGACCGAGCGCCGCCACACGGCAGGTCTGGAGAGACATCCTAGCACTCGTCCCCAGTTGTACAGCCGACTTTGCTAGCGAAGCTACACTGACAAATACGCTCTCATTTGCCGAGGTGATAGTTAGCATAGCCTTCAGCTACATCATTTGCTACGACCTAGCAAGGCGCCATGACCAGTTTATATTGAGATTATATAATGTATCAACAAGAGCGATGTTCTCCAATTATGGATTAAAGTTAAGTATTACATCAACTCCGTACTTTATTTATTAGAATCAACTACTTTAATCTGTTCCAGACCTCACGCCAGCCTGCGTGAGTTAAACGCATGCTATTCGGCTACACGTCATAGTGGATTGGCTGTCTGGTCAGTCCACTACAACTTCAATCACCAGCTTTCTCCTAGAGTGTGAAAATATTTTGTTGCCACCCACCTACATAGCGAGAAATGATCATCATCTTCACCAACACCAAATAAATTAGAGCTCACAGGGTGTGACTGAAGTGTTCATTTTTCGCTCATGCTGTCCGTGAGTGGAATGGAAAAGATAGCTTGAAGATGAGTAGACAAACAATCTGCCACGCAGTTTATTCTGAACTCCAGATCAGTCATGTGGATGTAGATTGTGTCAAGCATCACAGTACTGTATTTGAACATTAATGGCTTGTTTCTCCTATTCATCCACATTCACTTACATTTTTGTACATGTAAAACAAGCTGCCATTCATCACAATAAACAGAAATTCAGTCCACGTCAACATATTTCCTCCTAGAATCCCTAAACAATATTACTTTTCTGTGTATTATAGTGTCATCAGCAGATGGTACTCCAGGCAAAGTGACCAAAAGGCGAAGCAGCTGAACATAATGCATGTAAGTATAGAAGAATATAAAGATATCTTATTTGCTAATGGTTCTACAGGTCTACTAAAAGTTGAAAACAGCGAGAAGCTGCAACGGGCTGTTAACTGATCTACAAATTGAATCAGCAGTCTGGCAGACCACATCCACCAATAAGATTGTATACAACAATAGAACAACCCACATAATCTGCAAACATTCACTGCAACTGTGTTTTCCTTAAGGGTGATAAAGTGGTGAGTAGCCCTGTTACAAAAGTCAGTGGTGTTTGGCTGTGAGAGGCTATGAAACAGCTTCCTACTGGTCCACTTATTACGTTTAATCCACCACAGAAAATCTTGTTCCTAGAGACTGGATACTTGGTGACAGAACTCAACAATTCACAAGTGTGGCAGTAAACAAAACAATTATGTGCAGTGTCTCTGCTGCAGAGAGATGCTGCTGTAAAAAATTTTCAACCTCCTTCCCACTGAGCTGAAAACCTTATGTTGTTTTCTTATTTAGTTCAGCTTTGAATAGTTATTTACTATTCCATAATTGTCCCTTTAATCACTATGTTGTACAATATGTTTAGAAACAACTTATCCAACAGAAGATATACCTAACAAGTTGCATAACTGACAAAAGATTAATAAAAGTATTTCAGCTGACAATGCAGCTTCACATGCACACATATCAATTTTAGACGACTCTTCACATGATCCCTGGGTGGTACTACAAAACCAACACATCAAAAGCCCTTTACCAGGTCCAAACATCTGCAGAAGTGAGACCAAGTATTAAAACATGTCAACTAAACACCTAAGGCATTAGTTGAACCTAATGCCAAATTCTAGGGAAGATGCTGTCTAAGCATGTTATCAACATGGCTGTCCAACAACAAAGTCATACAAGTAATGGAGATCAGCTATGGGCAAGAGGAAAGTGGCTAGCAAGCATCAATGTGCAGTAGCGTGTGTGGCAAGAAAGGTCAGTAGAGGTTGTGGGCAAGTGCTAGAGTGTACTGGAGAATATGAAATCCACTGGCAATCCACAGTCTGTGACAAAGGGTCAAAAGGAATAAATAAAGAGCTTCTTCTGCACAAGATTAATGCAGCATTGAATGAAATAGAGACTAACATTGACAATGCACCTCAAATAAATGTAGATAATGGAACTTTCAGGAGAATCAAAAAAGGGCACAGGGTGTTCACCTTGCTTGGGTTCCAACAGTTCAAACTTTTCAAACATTTATTTCACAAACATTAAACCAAACAGGGCAAAGTAGACATGTGCGGTAGCCACATGTAATGTTAAGCAAATGTATGGGTCATTTGTGTAATCAAAATTTATTGCAACTGTGAAGAATTTTAACCACATTCTTAAAAAAAATTTGGTTGTGTGAAAAAGAGCAGGATTAAAAATAAAAATTTCCAACATATGCCAGAGACAGAGTGCAAAACAAATGGCCAGAAATTCCACAAGTCAAAGTCCTAATATGTGAAGTCTTTATTCAGTAAACTAAATGAAGTTATCAAAGGAGGCCGCTCAGAAATTGAAATTGTCAGAAATGGGTCAGAAGTTACAATGAACACTACCTAGTGCAAACCTGTCACTGAAGTGAAAGAGGATTTATAGAGGGAGGAAAAATAGAATCATGAACACATTTTAATGTCTTTCGTGTGAGGAAGATGGGAGCTATTACAGAAAATCTACATCCTTGCATTTTCAATATTTACTGTTAATGATCTGTGTATTGACACTGCTGTAAACAATCAAAGTAAACCCACTAAAGGCCAGGCACTGTTAAAGTTCAGAGTTTAGGAGAGTATGTATGAGCAGAGTGTATTCATTTTTGTATGACTTAACATCAGTTTGGTTCTCAGAATTCACTGATTCTGAATAGGTTTGTCAATGCATTCTTTCACACTTCTGTTCCTTCCACTTGTCAGACAGAAATGAAGAGGAGAGTGTTTCAGGATTCGTCAAGGGAGACGATTAGGTTAGTCCATTCGTAAATATGAGTTTGGGAACTGCATCTTTAAGTAAGTCGGGGGAAGATGCTGGGCTCCAGGAGAATAATGATGATTAAAATGCTCTGACCAGCACTCAAAGTATGACTCAAACATTAGGGGACATGCCTGAAGCTAAACAGAAGGAACAGGTAAAAATATAAGGGTGTTATGTCAATCTATTTTAAGAACATCTTGTCCAATCAGATGATGTGCTTGTAAAACTCAAGTTAAGAATCATGAGCCATTCCATAGTAAATTGTACCCAGTATCCTTGCCCTAGAAAGCCATAGTTAATAAAGCAATTAAGGGTGTGTAGAAGAATCAGATTATTTAACACTCAGATAGTGAAAGTTCTAATGCAATCCACACTGTAACAAAAAGGGATGGCTGTGTGCATTTACTAACTGATGCCCATTGAGAAATGATGCAGTTTACTGTACAATGTGACCAACTGGAGGATGAAGGTATAGCAGGAAGAACACAGCCTTTCTGTGGAATGGAAGGTGTTAGCAGTTTAAAAGGATGGCCTTCGGGCTGTCAGTATCATCAGTGGCCTTTATGACAGCACTCACAGAAGTTCTAAGAGAAGAATTATTGATACACTTATCACCTACATAATGTTATTCTAATTAGTACTACCTTTAGGGAGAACATTTATACATTCTATGTCATGTAATGTAAGCGTTTAGTGGATGGGTAAATAAGAATTTGCCAAATCGCTTGTTTTCTTGGGCATGTAATTTCTTTGCATGGAATCAAACCTGATCCAATGAAAATGGAACCAGTGAGAAATTTTCCTGCACAAAAATGATGTAATCAACTGAAAATCTCTCAGTTTGTGCAATTTCTATCACAGTATTTATCCTCGATTTTTTTATCTTCACAAGTACATCTCCACTGGAAATGGAATAAGGAATATCAAGAAGCATTTGAGTTAATTAAAAACCAATTGCATGAGGCACCGATACTTCACCATCCTGACTGAAGCAAAAATTTTTACACTGGAACCGATTCAATTTATTTCTACTGCTAGCTTAGTACATTTAATCCACCACAGAAAATGAATGAGTATAGCAGTCTCTCTAAATAGCCACATTACAAGTATTTAGAAACATTCTAGAGAAACACTCCAGCACTTTGCCTTCTTTTCAATTGTAAATGTACTAAATCACAGTAATAGAGGGCAACAATGAAAGAAGTGCGCAAACATGTCATAGCAGTACTCAGGCAGCAGTAGCTAACTGCGACAGATGCAGCAACAGATAAGTAACCACATTTGTCATTTACGAGTTCCTAACCAGGAGCGAATTTTATTATATCATCTGTCTACTTGAATAGTTCAATTTCTTGACTTTCTGCGTGTAAATTTAACATCTAATAGCCACAGTTCTCGTGTTTTCATTTGCATCAGAAAGTAAACTGATTTTGTGACATATTACAAGTTCCAGATCAGGGTCAAATTATTTAGTTTGACCTGAGTGCTTCAGTAGTTAGGTTTCTGAACATACGCGTATTACTAGACACAGTTTGTGTTTTTGGCAGGTTCTATAGTAGAATTGCACAGCATATGCTGACAGTTTGTTTATCTGCATAGTTTAGTCTTCCATGGTCTTTTGTATGGACAGGGACTGTGATTGTTGTGTGTGAATGTGAGTCGAGTTGGTGACACTTCGCTCTCAGCTTCAGTTAGTGTTTTTGGCAGGTTCTATAGTAGAATTGCACAGCATGTGCTGACAGTTTGTTTATCTGCATAGTTTAGTCTTCCATGGTCTTTTGTATGGACAGGGACTGTGATTGTTGTATGCGGATGTGAGCCGAGTTGGTGACACTTCGCTCTCAGCTTCAGGCTGTGATGGATTCCGTTACAGAGCTTGAGGCTGCAGTGGATGGGCACCACTGTTGTGGGCCGGCCGTGGGGACACAACGGATGTCCAGCACGTCAGAGTCTTCTGATCAGTCCTCACCAGTGGCCAACCCAGTTACTGCTCGCACTGAGGCTGACCCCTCACCTGTTGTCGAGTGGGAGGTTGCCCCGGGGCGAAGCACATGGTGAAAGACTTCCCAGGTGGCCACACATAATGCCTCTCCAGTTTGTCTGACAAACAGGTTCCAGGTTCTGTCTGTGGCTGACACTGTCACTGAGCCAGATGCTGTCACCTGTCCTGTTTCAGAGGAAACCATTCAGCCTCCAAGATCTGGGCAATCACAGAGGCTGAGATTATTGGTAGTTTGGAGCTCCAAGGTTAGGTGCATTATAGGGCCCCCTTAGGGACTTGGATGACAAGAATGGTAAGAAATCCAGTGTGCATTCCGTGTGCATACCGGGTGGAGTCACTCCAGATGTGGAAAGGGTACTCCCGGATGCCATGAAGAGCACGGCATGCAGCCAACTGCAGGTGGTTGCTCAAGTTGGTACCAATTACGCGTGTCACTTTCGATCAAAAGAGATTCTCTTTGGTTTCGAGCAGCTAACAGAAGTGGTAAAGGCTGCCATTCTTGCTTGCAAGATTAAAGAAGAGCTGACCATTTGCAGCATAGCCGTCAGGGGCAATTCCGGACCTCTGGTACAGAGCTGAGTGAAGGGTCAGAATCAGAGGCTCAGACGGCTAGGCTGCTGATTCCTTGACTTGCGCCAAAGGGTGGTTGGGTTTCGGGTTCCGCTGAATAGGTCAGGTGCCCACCACGTACAGGTGGCAGATACACAAGTAGCAGGGTCTGTGTGGTGTCGACTGGGCAGTTCTTTACGTTAGAGGGTCTCGGGAAAACACAAAAAGCACTTCAGTTACAAAGGGTGCAGGCTGAACACAGCAAAAATGTAGATACAGGAACCACTGGTATAACAGTTGTAAATTGTCGTAGCTGTGTTGGGAAAGTACCAGAGCTCCAAGCGCTAATAGAAAGCATTGATGCTTAAATTATTATAGGTCCTGAAAGCTGGCTAAAGCTGGATATAAGCTCAGCCAAAATTTTTGTGAAGAACCTAATGGTGTTCCAAAAGGATAGGCTAAACATGGTTGGCGGAGGCGTGTTTATTGCTGTCTGAAGTAGTTTAACTTGTCACGAAATTGAAGTAGATACATCCTGTGAATTAGTATGGGCAGAAGTCATTGTTGGCAAATGGAATAAAATAATAATTGTATCCTTTTACCGACCTCCCAATTCAGATGGCACAGTTTCTGAAAGGATCAAAGAAAACTTGAGTTTGATTTTAAACACATACCCGAATCATATGATAATAGTTGGTGGTGACTTTAATTTACCCTCGATATGTTGGTGAAAATACATGTTTAATTCTGGAGGTACGCATAAAATATCATCTGAAATTGTGCTAAACACATTCTCTGAAAATGATCTCGAGCAATTAGTTCATGAGCCCACGTGAATAGTAAACGGTTGTGAAAACACGCTTGACCTCTTAGCAAGAAATAATCCTGAGTTAATAACGAGCATAAAAACTGATTCAGGGATTAGTGAACACAGGACTGTTGTAGCAAGACTGAATATTGTAATCCCCAAATCATCATTCTTGTGAAACACAACTAGCTCTCTATTCACATGAAGTGCTGAGTGCTATTGACAAGGGATTTCAGATTGATTCCATATTTCTGGATTTCCATAAGGCTTCTGACACTGTAGGTACTACACAAGCAGCTTGTAGTGAAATTGTGTGATTATGGAATATCATCTCAGTTATGTGACTGGATCTGTGATTTCCGTCAGAGAGGTCACAGTTCATTGTAATTGTAGGAAAGTCATAGAGTAAAACAGAAGTGATTTCTGGCATTCCCCAAGGTAGTGTTGTAGGCCCTTTGCTGTTCCTTATCTATTCAAACAATTTGGGAGACAATCGGAGCGGCCGTCTTCAGTTGTTTGCAGATGATGCTGTCATTTATCGACTAATAAAGTCATCAGAAGATCAAAACAAACTGCAAAACGATTTAGAAAAAGAGGATCAGAATGGTTGGAAAAGTGGCAGTTGGCTCTGAATAATGAAAAGTGTGAGGTTATCCACACGAGTGCTAGAAGGAACTCATTAAACTTCAGTTACACGATAAATCAGTGTAATCTAAAAGCTGTAAATTCAACTAAATACCTAGGTATTACAATTATGAACAATTTAAATTGGAAGGAACACAGATTAGATTAGATTAGATTAGATTAATACTAGTTCCATGGATCATGAATACGATATTTCGTAATGATGTGGAACGAGTCGAATTTTTCAATATATGACATAATTAGGTTAATTTAACAACATACTTAAGTTAATATAAGAACTTTATTATTTTTGTGTTTTTTTATTTTTATTTTTTTATTTTTTTAATATTTTTTTTCTTAATTTATATCTAAAAATTCCTCTATGGAGTAGAAGGAGTTGTCATTCAGAAATTCTTTTAATTTCTTCTTAAATACTTGTTGGTTATCTGTCAGACTTTTGATACTATTTGGTAAGTGACCAAAGACTTTAGTGCCAGTATAATTCACCCCTTTCTGTGCCAAAGTTAGATTTAATCTTGAATAGTGAAGATCGTCCTTTCTCCTAGTATTGTAGCTATGCACACTGCTATTACTTTTGAATTGGGTTTGGTTGTTAATAACAAATTTCATAAGAGAGTATATATACTGAGAAGCTACTGTGAATATCCCTAGATCCTTAAATAAATGTCTGCAGGATGATCTTGGGTGGACTCCAGCTATTATTCTGATTACACGCTTCTGTGCAATAAATACTTTATTCCTCAGTGATGAATAACCCCAAAATATGATGCCATATGAAAGCAATGAGTGAAAATAGGCGTAGTAAGCTAATTTACTAAGATGTTTATCACCAAAATTTGCAATGACCCTTATTGCATAAGTAGCTGAACTCAAACGTTTCAGCAGATCATCAATGTGTTTCTTCCAATTTAATCTCTCATCAATGGACATACCTAAAAATTTGGAATATTCTACCTTAGCTATATGCTTCTGATTAAGGTCTATATTTATTAATGGCGTCATACCATTCACTGTACGGAACTGTATGTACTGTGTCTTATCAAAATTCAGTGAGAGTCCGTTTACAAGGAACCACTTAGTAATTTTCTGAAAGACAGTATTGACAATTTCATCAGTTAATTCTTGTTTCTCAGGTGTGATTACTATACTTGTATCATCAGCAAAGAGAACTAACTTTGCCTCTTCATGAATATAGAATGGCAAGTCATTAACATATAATAAGAACAACAAAGGACCCAAGACTGACCCTTGTGGAACCCCATTCTTGATAGTTCCCCAGTTTGAGGAATGTGCTGATCTTTGCATGTTACGAGAACTACTTATTTCAACTTTCTGCACTCTTCCAATTAGGTACGAATTAAACCATTTGTGCACTGTCCCACTCATGCCACAATACTTGAGCTTGTCTAGCAGAATTTCATGATTTACACAATCAAAAGCCTTTGAGAGATCACAAAAAATCCCAATGGGAGGTGTTCGGTTATTCAGATCATTCAAAATTTGACTGGTGAAAGCATATATGGCATTTTCTGTTGAAAAACCTTTCTGGAAACCAAACTGACATTTTGTTAGTACTTCATTTTTACAGATATGTGAAGCTACTCTTGAATACATTACTTTCTCAAAAATTTTGGAGAAAGCTGTTAGAAGGGAGATTGGACGGTAATTGTTGACATCAGATCTATCCCCCTTTTTATGCAAAGGTATAACAATAGCATATTTCAGTCTATCAGGGAAAATGCCCTGTTCCAGAGAGCTATTACACAGGTGACTGAGAATCTTACTTATCTGTTGAGAACAAGCTTTTAGTATTTTGCTGGAAATGCCATCAATTCCATGTGAGTTTTTGCTTTTAAGCAAGTTTATTATTTTCCTAATTTCAGAGGGAGAAGTGGGTGAGATTTCAATTGTATCAAATTGCATAGGTATGGCCTCTTCCATTAACAGCCTAGCATCTTCTAATGAACACCTGGATCCTACTATATCCACAACATTTAGAAAATGATTATTAAAAATATTTTCAACTTCTAACTTTTTGTTCGTAAAGTTTTCATTCAATTTGATAGTAATACTGTCTTCCTCTGCTCTTGGTTGACCTGTTTCTCTTTTAATAATATTCCAAATTGTTTTAATTTTATTATCAGAGTTGCTGATTTCAGACATGATACACATACTCCTGGATTTTTTAATAACTTTTCTTAATATAACACAGTAGTTTTTATAATTTTTGATAGTTTCTGGGTCACTACTCTTTCTTGCTGTCAGATACATTTCCCTTTTCCGGTTACAAGATATTTTTATACCCTTAGTAAGCCATGGTTTGTTACAAGGTTTCTTACGAGTATATTTAACTATTTTCTTGGGGAAGCAGTTTTCAAATGCATTTACAAAAATGTCATGAAATAAATTATATTTTAAATTGGCATCAGGTTCACGGTACACCTCATCCCAGTCTAACTGCTGTAGGCTTTCCCTGAAATATGCAATTGTTAAATCGTTGACTGAACGTACTACTTTGGAGGACTGTTTAGTATTGCTGAATGGAGCTATGTCATATATTGTAACTAGCTGTGCACCATGATCAGAAAGACCATTCTCAACAGGCTGAGCATTTATCTGGTTAAACTTATCTTGGTCTATAAAGAAGTTATCTATCAGTGAGCTGCTATCCTTTACCACCCGAGTAGGAAAATCAATAACGGGTGTCAAATTGAAAGAACCGAGTAATACTTCAAGGTCATTTTTCCTATTACCCTCTTTCAGAGAATCTACATTGAAGTCCCCACAAATAAAAATTTGCTTCCCCCTGTCTGACAGATAGCACAACAAGGAGTCCAAATTTTTCAGAAATAGATGAAAATTTCCTGATGGGGACCTATATACAGTTACAATTATAAATGTGCCTTTATTTAATTTAAGCTCACAGGCACATGCTTCTATATGTTTCTCTACACAAAACTTTTTTGTTTCTATACTTTTTGCACAATGATAACTTTTGACATATATGGCAACTCCTCCTTTCTCCATATTTTCTCTCATTACATGTGCAGAGAGCTTATAACCACTTACATTTACCTTATCCATATCAGTAACAATGTGATGCTCAGACAGGCATAGTATATCTATTTCATTCTCAGCTTCTAAATCTTCTAAACAAACCAGAAGCTCATCTACTTTATTCTTTAAACTCCCAATATTTTGATGAAATATGCTTACATTATTTTAAATTATACTTTTATGAGAACCTTTCCTTATTCTAACATTTGCAGTACTCTCCTGTCTGAGTTTCTCATTGTGCTTAGGCTTAGTTCCTATACCAGTGGTCACATGGTGTTCAGAGAGGCAGATTATGTCAACTGGGTTGGGTGACTTTAATTCATCAATGGAATTACCTAGGACTGAGATACAACTTGGTGGAGATAAAATTTCTGGTGATTGGTGAAAATTTATAATTGATAGCTGTGATTGGTGATCCAATGTGCTAGAATTGTGCTGTTTAATTTCTTTCCTAAACTGAAGATTTGTTTCAATCCTGACCTCTCGTAGAACTTGACATCTTTCTGTCTTACCTATCCTAAAAAAGGTGCTGCTCCAACACCTGTAACACACAGAAAATTATGTAGGGAAGGCTAACCAAAGACTGTGTTTTATTGGCAAGACACTTAGAAAATGTAACAGACCTACTAACAAGACTGCCGACACTATGCTTGTCCGCCCACTTTTAGAATACTGTTGCACAGTGTGGGATCCTCACCAGATAGCACTGACTGAGTACATCGAAAAACTTTAAAGAAAAGCAGCAGGTTTTGTATTATAGTGAAATATGGGAGAGAGTGTCACAGAAATGATATGAGATTTGGGATGGACATCATTAAAAGATAGGTGTTTTTCGTTGCGATAGAATCTTCTCACGAAATTCCAGTAACCAACTTCCTTCTCCGAATGTGAAAATATTTTGTTGACACCGACTTATGTAGGGAGGATTGATCACCAAGATAAAATAAGGGAAATCAGAGCTCGTACGGAAAGATATAGGAGAATGAAGAACCTTCCACAACTAGGAACTGCTTCTATCATTAGCCATAAATTAATGGATTGAGTTAATGATTTATGATCACCTAACAACCATGTATGCAAACAAGATCTACACTAATCAATGTTCATGTACCCAAAATTCTGACACATTAAGTAAGAAATGTGCATAGAGTGGACGTGCATGGATACATGCATCTGATGGAGAAAAATCTGTAGCCAATGGCTAGTGTAATAAAAATAGACAAGAGCCCCAATGAAGCTGCACTAATATTAATAACTCAAGGCTTATTATGTTAAAAAAGTCACTTTACAATCAGACAGTATTGCGAAACTAACTTTAGGCTCAGAAGTTGCTTACATAACAATGAATGACATCATCACTTATTAAACTAATGCTGTTCGAGTAACTGACCTTCAAGTTAACTCTTACACTGGGCTACTGGAGATTCAGCTGTATGTCCAGGAACCCGGTACCAGTTGCAAGTTGCCTAATTAATGCCTTCCAGGAACTACAAAAAATATTTTGGATAATTATTGATGGACTTGAACACAACAAGACATTTTTAACATAAGACTACACATCTTAGCGAATAGGTATTGGCAAGTAGTACAGTGGGAAACAGTGTGCTTGCCAAGGCAGTGTAACTGATCATGTGTGCAAATACCCACACTTTATTTATTGAGTATTTCAGGATGAGTGCACTTACAGACTTCTGATGAACTTCAAGCATGTAAGGAAGAAAAAGTTTAGCAAATGATTGCACTTATGCTTTAAGTGGAACATTTAGCTCATTAACTTATTTGCAAACCAGTCAGAAGTTTAACTCTTGTGTACAACATGGCATCAGAGTCTAAACAATTAGCAATTTACTGGTACCTGTACAATATCTGGATGGTAAGGTACTAAATTTTCACATATGAATGACAGGAACATGGAGATATCACTATAATTGGTGTACATACCAATGTCACAATGGTGTTGATATTGTGAATACAAAGAAATTATTGCAGTAACTTGCGAACAACAAAAAAGTTTGTCGTAATAGAATAAAGGTGACATGTATACTTTCTTATTAACAGCACATACACTCTGAACATATTTATGAACAAACCATTGTACTATTACCTATTGTGTTTCAATCACATTCTTCATCACTGTAATACTGAATTTATAAGGGAAACATGGAAGTCGATAACTGACAACTCCAAACTGGGGTAACATTTCCACAAAGATATCTAAACTGATAATCGTATGGACATCACAGAATAATGTTGTATTTGTATTATTGCAGATTTATATCCATTAGGTAAGACTAAAGCAAAGCTTCCTAAGTGCAAGCATTTTTTTTTCACTGCCAGGTAATGAACTACTTGCAAAACAAAGTTTCAAGAATTTACAAAACCCTTACAAAAACTTTCTTCACTACATTGGCAACAAAATAAGCTTTACTGCAAACAACAAGCTTCCAAGGAATCCAATTGACCAGTTGGCATCATGACAAGAAACGAACTCACACACAAAATTAATATAAAATTTCGATCTGTGTAGTAATATTTATAACACTTGTATCAAGTGGAATGATGTCCATAATAGATATAAAGGAAACTACTGAGCATCAGTAAGTCTACACTCGACACATGCCATCCATCTGCTCACTAAAAATCCAGAGTGTTTCACAATTCCTATTACAGAGAGGTTCCAGAGCAAACTCTATCCACCAGGTTTCATTACTGAACCCATGTCTGGAAATGTACAAAGTCCCTTCTTCAACTCTTACACACCTGTAACAGGAATTCTGACATGCCCTGGGTACAGCAAGAAAACCCTGTAGCAATTTTACAACAGATTGCATAGTTTACATTAAGTGCATGTAACACCAATGAAAATATCCCAAGAGCATATGGTATTTATGACTACATAAATAAATGACCAAAATAGTGACTTTATCATTTCTTTTATCCATGTAATTCTGAAGTTATGGTAGTATCTGGGAAACTGTTTACTGAGGAGGTACTCTTTTGTGAGGAAGTACAGCAGTACCTCATATACTTTCAACAATGCTCAACTATAAAGTCCTGTCCTCATTTTCATTTCAGTCTTCTCCAAACACCTGGCACCTCCAAATTATTTTTGTGTGCATCAGGAATGTCCAGCCTTTTGCACAACTTCACAGAAATTTAATAATGCTCCTCCACAGCATGGTCATCACTGTTCTGATACAAGCATGGCTAAAGGTTTCTCCAGCCACATTGTGGAGATACGAAGTAATATCACAACTACTTCCTCTTCCTCTTGTTCTTGTTCTTGTTCTTCAATACCCGAACAGGTCCTCCCCCATCAGAGAGAAGATTAAATAAGGAAAATGAAAGACACCCTCTGGCCTCGTAACCTAATACCATCGGAGTCGAAAAGATCAAGAGTTGGTCAAGAGAGACCGACAGAAAAGAAAACAGAATACGTCTGACACACGTAAGTGGAAGCAATGTCAGACGTTTCTAAAAAGAAGATAGTGAGACACATATGACTGTTCTGTTTATGGCAAGTGGTACCTGACCATATTTAAAACCAAAGTAATGTCAAATTTAATATGTGAGATTCACATGTTTATGCTGAGCTAACAAGTTGACACAATACCATGTATTCTAACATCACAAGTATATTCTTTGGACATAACACAATTAACAATGGGTAAATATACAAAAGTGAAACATTAAATGATTCAAAAATGTAACAGCACTTTATGCACTGATATATGCTGTTAGATATTCCTTCCAAGTACCTGGTACCTTGCTGATATTAAATTTTTTAAACTGTAATACTTGCAACATAGAAACATTAATGAAATGTAACATCTAACAAGCCTCTGTAGTCACTACAGAGAGATATAATATTAAATACTAAGTGTTAAAAGAAATTTCTTGACATCTATTACACTTGAAGTAGCTATTCAGATTGTTTGAGCTAATCATAATACACAAGTTAGTACATTCCATATTACTAATCTGGAACATTCGATTGTCTAAAATGCTGACTTAATTATATGAGGGGTGTTCAGTAAGTAACGCAATAATTTTTCTGAAAGCAGGTTGGCTTTATTCAGGATCCCATTACACCATATTATTTCCTATGATCTTTGATACAAAACCCAAGTTTTCAGCACAATTTCTGTTCAATTTGATGGCCTTACGCCACCTTACTGGGAGGGCTTGTATGCCTCATGACACCATTCTACTAATTGATGACAGCACCATCTTGTTGCATCAACAACTGCCCCCATCATCCACACACTGCTTTCTGCAGAGTGCAGAATGGACAGTTCTTCCTTGTCTACCCAACAGTCTGGACATCGCACCATCTGGATTTTGTCTCTTTGTCCCAATGAAGTATGTGTGCTCCTCTCAGGTGTGCAGATTTGGTGAGGTCTTGCAATGTCACGTAGAAGAAGAGTTCATTTCCATTTTTGTGGTGACGTACATGCTGAAGTTGTTTCTTCAACTTCATGATGGTAGTGCAAAACATTACACCATGATGGAGGTAATCACACAGAATAACAACTTCAAAATTCCAGAAGACCACCACCATGACTTCACTGGTTGAGGATGCAGCTTTGAACTTTTTCTTCAGAGCAGGTGATGTGGTGCCACTCTGTGGATTGCTGTCTTGTTTCTCAGTTCAGAGTGTTTCACCGTCTGACAATGTTTGACAAAGATTATCACTTTAACCCTTGTAATGTGCAGACAGTTTGGCACAGGTGGTCATTTGTTGGTCTTTACAGTCTCCAGTTTGGCGGGGCACACCTTTGAGTACCCTAACTGGTGGATGAGTGTGTCTGCACTAACAACAGAGACGTCCAGCTGAGCAGCAAGGTGTTCCATCCTTCGCGATTGCCAGATCACAATCAGAGTGTTCGCATGTTCCAACATTGCAGAATCACAACTGTGTGCAAATGGCATACTTCTTTTTTCCACAACCAGGTCTCTGTAGATATTCTGCAAGTGCCTATGAATATCTGTGATGGTCTGCTTTTGCACTGAAAACTCAACAGGTCCCTGCTTGCAATACACCTCTGTTATAGACGCCATTTTTAAGGCACAAATAGTGCTGCCACTTATTGCAACTTTGTGGAATATTCCTTCTTCAGCCCCTATAGCTTTATCATATCCGAAGATGTTAAATGCAGAATTTTTCGAAGTGACATTGGCCGAGAATAGAAATATGTTGCATTACTTATTGAATGCCCCTCCTACATTGTGTTACAAATGCAGACTGTCATTATGTAGAAAATCATCATATAGAAATACCAAAGTTGAGAGATACTACAATTTTGGGTAAACATATTGCTATTGTGGTAATGATATAAATGTGTGCAGGTAACAATTTAACCATGGCAAAATATCCTAATTCCCTGTACACACAGGTTACCTAACACAAAGTGAATATAACTTGCCATAAATTCCTCTGTGTGTTTGTAAATTATTTATTCATAAAAAACATACTTTAGCATAAAATTTAAAAAGTAATGACAATCACATATTTACAATGTCATTAACAAATTCACATCTGCAGTTATTCCTTCTTGACCAGCAGTTATTGTAGCCACATTTGATTATATGCAGATCCACAGCCTCCATATATGATAATCATTTTGTAAAAGAAAATACTGTCCATGAACTGCTTCTTCAAGTTCTAATGCATGTAACAGTGTAACAGACAACTAATATTCAGATTATTAGGACAATGGCAGAATACATTTCAGCAAACACATGTATCCATTACTTATCTGTGAAGTACATTTAGAAGAGTAACCTATAACTGAAATTTTTAATAATACTTTGTAATCATTTAGTGTGTATATTATTGTTACATCTGCATAAGAGAATTTCTAGCATGAGTGATGAGCCACATTATTATAAAAATACGCTCAAATTATGATGCATAATAAATATCTTCCGTATAAATCATATTCAGTATGTTTAAAGACTCAAACTACAAGGTATAAAACAACTTCATACTTCTGACTGCTTTAGAAATGCACAACTATGTTATGACATTAAGCATTTACGAGAGGTTTGAAATTATGTTTGAAGTTTTTTGGAAATCACATAGTGCTCTCATTATGAAACATGGGATATATGCAGTGGGTATAATTTGTGCAACTTGAGCTACACTGCTGCAAGACATATATGCACTGTTTCTGACTGTAATACTCGTCCTACAGGGTTAAACTTTTGTTATAAGTGCTAAGCCCCGTGGGATTAGCCGAGCGGTCTAAGGTGCTGCAGTCATGCACTGTGCGGCTGGTCCCGGCGGAGGTTCGAGTCCTCCCTCGGGCATGGGTGTGTGTTTGTCCTTAGGATAATTTAGGTTAAGTAGTGTGTAAGCTTAGGGACTGATGACTTAGCAGTTAAGTCCTACAAGATTTCAAACACATTTGAACATTTTACATGTACTAAATCATGGCAGGAATTTAAATTCACCCCACATCTGTACGAAATATTGAAAATTAAAGAAAGCACTTATATAGGCTACATGCAACAGGCACTGTTTGTCATGAACCCGATTAGTCACTTAGTAATACACCCACAGAACAGTGTTTGGGTAAAGTAACACCTTCTGTCCTTCTGAGTCCTTCAGTGTCTCTGGTTTATGCTAAGATCTGCCTGCAGTAGTCAATGGTGCCCAGTGGAAATATACCATGTTTACAGATGACACCATCATTGTAACAGAATATCTGTCTAACACAATCTCCAATGACATTTCACCAAAATTCTGTAGCAGGTTTGTTAACTCCCTTCCTGCCTAGCTAAACACAATAAATTTTATGTAATTTACATAAAGTCATGAAAAGCCAGACAAACACTCAGTGACACTGAATAACCAGCACATAATCAGTTTGATTAAGGAAGAGTTCCCCCAGGACATATTTCTATCACCTATCATCTCCCTACTGAGCAGTGAAAATAATCATATATAGAATGAGTCCATCAACCTCCCATTGCAAGTAATTAAGCCAGCTGAGATAACTGACTACTGCTTCTCAACACTGATTTTCTCTAATGTATCGTGTTCCTGGAGACTGGATCCTTGGTGACAGAACTCAAAAATTCACAGGTGTGGCACTAGAAAAAAGAATTACATACACTGTCTCTGCTGCAGAGAGATGCTATGTATGCTGCTGTAAACATTTTTGATCTCCTTGCCACTGAGCTCAAACTCTTATGGAATAGTAAATCTCTTTTAAAAACTAAATGTCCTGACTTTACCTTGAATCAATATGTTGTACAATATGTTTATAAACAAGTTATCCAATGTAAAATATATTTTTATTAACCTTTTTTCAGTTACTTGTTACTATTTCAGGGGTCAATGCAGCTTCACAAGCACACATGTCAACCTCAAAGGACCCTACATGTGATCCCTGAGTGGCACTAAAAAAGAAACACAAGTGGCTAATCTCCCAACTACATGAGAAGTACATACCAGTCAGGGAACGAATGACTCATCATCACATCAAGAGCTCTTTACCAGGGCCAAAGATCTACAGAAGTGGGACCAAGCAATAAAACACGTCAACTGAACATTGAAGCATTAGTTGCACCAAAGGCCAAATTCCAGGAAAGATACTGTTTAACCACGTTATCAACATGGTTGTCCAAAAATGATCTCCGTTATTTGTATGACTTCAGCTACGTGCAAGGGTAAAGTGGCTAGGAAGTGGTGTCGTCGTTACAAAGTACCACTGTACCTAATGAAGGGAAAAGTACCTATACATCTTCAAATCTAATATCCCTTACAGCATCAATGTGCAAGAGCACGTGGCAAAGGTCAGTAGAGGTTGTGGGTGAGTGTTAGTGTGAACTGGAGAGGATGAAATCCACCGGCAATTCACTCACTGCGATGAAGCATCAAATGGAATAAATAAAGAGTTTCTACTGCATGAGATTAATGCAGTATTAACTGAAGTACAGACTAACATTGATAATGCACCTCAAATAATTGTAGATAATGGAACTTTCATGACAATCAAAAGAGGGCACTGGATGTATGCCTTGGTTGGGTTCAAACAGTTCAAACATCTATTTCAGAGACATTAAACCAAATAGGGCAAAATATACACATGTGTTAGACACATGAAATGTTAAGCACATATATGTGTCATTTGTGTAATCAAAAATTACTCTAAAGGTGAAGAATTTTAAACCATTTTCTTAAAGTTTGGTTTTGTGCAAAACAACGGGATTAAAAATCAAAAATTCCAACATATGCCAGAGACAGAGTGCAAAAACAATGGCCAGAATTTCCACAGGCACAAGGCATAACATGAGAAGTTGTGATTCAGTAAACTAATTGAAGTTTTGGAAACGGGCTGCTCCGAAACTGAAGTTGTTGGAAATGGGTCACAAGTCACAACGAACACTACCAAGTGCAAACCTGTCACTGAAGTGAAAGAAGATTTATAGAGGGAGGTAAAAATAGATTGATAAATACATTTTAATGCCTTTCATGGAAGTCCAAGTATGCTGGATTATGGTTGCAACATCTATTTTGGTGAGGAGGACGGGAGCTTTTACAGAAATCTACCTCCATGCATTTTCAGTATTTCCTGTTAACAATTTGCGTATTGCCACTGCTTTAAAAAAATTGAAGTGAACACATTAAGGATAAAGGGTACTTAAAAAAATTTCGATTTTTCCACAATATATACAATATATATATAGGGTTTAAAATGAAAAATTACCAATATATAGCAAATTTCAAAGTTACAATAATGTATGAAGTCATGCCTACTTTATTTCTGTTGCAGAAACCAGTATTATTTCGAAAAGAACTGATAACTTTCTGTTTCCAGTGATGATACATTGTATATGTTGTAACAGTGCAGGTTTCTAGTGTCCATAAATGATTATCTTTGCTAGTATTTACTTTTGTTTTGCTGAAGCAATTTGTTCATGTGTTACTGAATGTTTGTTGCCCAAGTACTACATATATTTGTGGAAGTATATATCATTTAGTGTGCAATAAATGCAAACTATGCCATGCATCAAGAAATTCAATAAAAGGAAATTCCATGGTAACCAGTTCACAAGCAAAGGAAGCCACACTATTGAAAGTAATGTACGTATCATCTCCCACCAATCCTACTGCTGATTCAAATTTTTGTGTTAACAGTGACACTGTTTGTAGTGGATTTGTTGTTGTTGATGTGGGCACCTTATCTGCTTTGATAAAGGAAGTGGTGAAATGTAAGCAATGTGATGGTATAGGCTGTCTGGAAATAACTGAACAACAAACTAGCAGGAAGGGTTTAGCATCAAAAGTAGTTTTTCTGTGTAGATCCTGCAATAAATCTCGAAAATGACTTCAAACATTGTGTGTAATTCAATGTGATTTTGAAGTTGGTGTATGCATGTGTGCAATACAAAAAGGGAAAAAGGCTATCAAGTGTTTTGTAGTTTGATGGACCTTCCCCCTCCTCGCACTAGGAACAACAAGTACATAAAACACTTTTAGGTGCCTTGACTGTTGTGTCAAAAGCATCTATGAAATGTGCAGTGGAAGAAACTGTAAATATTATTGGAACCAGGGACATCGTTGTTGCATTTGACGGAACATGAAAACATAGAGGACAAGTGGTACTTCTCTAGAGAATGGAAAAGTTGTTGATGTTGAGTGCTTATCTAAGTACTGCCATACCTGCCATGGTAACACTGGAGGACATATTGAACATCAGTGTTCTAAGAATTATGATGGTTACACAGGAGGTATGGAGGAGTGTGGTGGAGCTCTTACAATATTTCTGAGGTCGATTCCCATTTATAATGTTATATAGATGAAGTACCTAGGCAATGGGGACTCTAAAGCTTTCAATAAAATTAATGAGTTCAATGTCTATGGTGATACCTTGGTAAAGAAACTTGAGTGTTGTAGACATGTACAAAAGAGGATGGGTGCTAGATTGAGGAAGCTACAAAGAGAAATGACAGGAAAGTTGTTATCAGATGGATGATCTCTGTCTGGCTGAGGCAGATCAACAGAAACTGGAATAGACCTACTTCAGAGTTACTATGGACGGGCTATTATATGAACTGCACCTCTTCTTTTTTTTTTTTGTCGTTTTAGGGCACACAACTACAATGGTCATTAGCGCCCATACTAAGTTAGGAATGCACCGCGAGGCACAAGGTTAAAACAGCAACTAAAAGGGACAACACTATATAGGACGTAGTAACAGCCATAGGATTAAAAGAAACAGCATAATCAAATGTCCTTGGACAGGTTTGTCAAGTTGATAAAACAAAGAATGCGAGCAGCTGCTCCTGGGTCATCTGCTAAAATGGCATCCAGAGTACATGGCAGGCCAAGATCAAGACGCAGAGTATTAAAATCGGGACAGGACGTTAAAATGTGGTGGACCGTCACCAACTGCCCACATGGGCAGAACGGTGCCGGCGCAGCCGTCAGCAGATGGCGATGGCTGAATCAGCAGTGTCCAATTCGTAACTGAGCCAAAACGACCTCCTCCCACCGAGAAGGGTGGGAGGAGGACGTCCAAGCCGCGGGAAGAGGTTTCAAGGCCCGAAGCTTGTTGTCCGTAAGTGCAGCCCAATCGGCATGCCACAGCGATAAAATGTGCCGACAAATGACCCTGCTGCAATCTGATGAAGGGACACAACAAGAAGCTGTCCGAGGCTGGAGGACTGCAGCCTTGGCCGCGGCATCTGCAGCTTCCTTCCCAGGGATACCGACATGGCCAGGAACCCACATAAAGCTAACCGGAGAACCGTCGTCCACCAGCTGCTGAAGAGAGCATTGGATCCGGTACACGAAAGGGTGAACCGGATACGGATCACTGAGGCTCTGGATGGCCCTCAGGGAATTGGAGCAGATGACATAAGCAGAATGTCGGTGGCAGCAGATGTAAAGAACAGCTTGGTAGAGGGCAATGAGTTCAGCTGTGAAGACCAAACAATGGCCATGGAGCTGGTATTTGAAACTTAGTGCCCCGACAATAAAAGAACACCCGACTCCGTCATTGGTCTTAGAGCCATCTGTGTAAATGAAGGTCATATTAATGAACTTCGAATGAAGTTCGAGAAAACGGGAGTGGTGTACCGAACCGGGGGTAGCCTCCTTTGGGAGCGAGCTGAGGTCAAGGTGAACGTGAACCCGAGCCTGGAGCCATGGTGGCGTGTGGCTGTCGCCGACTCTAAAGGTTGCAGGGAGTGAAAAATCAAGGTGGTGAAGGAGGCGACGAAAATGGACTCCAGGGGGTAGCAGGGCAGAGACATACAACCCATATTGATGGTCGAGAGAGTCGTCAAAAAAGGTACGATAAGACGGGTGGTCGGGCATTGACAGTAGCCGACAGGCATACGACAAAGCAGTGTATCGCACTGGTAGGTGAGTGGCAATTCACTGGCTTCAGCATGAAGACTCTCAACGGGAGTAGTATAAAATGCTCCGATCGCAAGACGTAAACCCCGATGTTGTATGGAGTTGAGGCGGCGTAAGATGGACGGCCGTGCCGAGAAGTATACGAAGCCCCCATAATCCAGTTTGGAGCAGACGATCAACTGATATAGACGAAGTAGGATGGTTCAATCCGCTCCCCACGGCATACCACTAGGAACACGGAGTACATTTAGAGAACGGGTACAACGGGCAGCCAAATATGACACATGTGGAGACCAGCTAAGTTTCCTGTCAAATGTAAGACCTAAAAATTTTGTTGTCTCCACGAATGGGAGAGCAATGGGACCGAGTCATAGGGAGGGTGGGGGAAACTCTTTGTAGCGCCAGTAGTTAATATAGACAGTCTTTTCGGCAGAAAAACGGAAGCCACTGGCGACACTCCAGGAGTAAAGACGGTCAAGAGAATGCTGAAGACAGCGCTCCAGGAAACATGTACGCTGCGTGCTGCAATAGATGGTAAAATCATCCACGAAAAGGGAGCCTGATACATCAGCTGGGAGGCAATCCATTACTGGATTGATCGCTATGGCGAAGAGAGTGACGCTCAAAACTGAGCCCTGTGGCACCCTATTCTCCTGGCAAAAGGTGTCTGACAGGACAGAACCCACACGTACCCTGAACTGTCGATCCATTAAAAAGGAACGAATAAAAAGAGGGAGGCAACCGCGAAGGCCCCATGTATGCATGGTGCGGAGAATGTCCGCCCTCCAACAGGTGTCGTAAGCCTTCTCCAAATCAAAGAACACAGCCGTGGTTGGGCGCTTCCGCAAGAAGTTATTCATAATGAAGGTCGACAAGGTAACCAGATGGTCAACAGCATAGCAGCGCCTAAAAAATCCACATTGTACATTGGTAAGTAGGCATCGAGATTCGAGGAGCCAAACCAAACAAGAGTTAACTATTCGCTCCATCACCTTACAGACACAGCTGGTAAGCGAAATGGGTCAATAACTAGAAGGCAAGTGCTTGTCCTTCCCCGGCTTAGGAATCGGTACAACAATAGACTCGCCCCAGCATGCGGGAACATGTCCCTCAATCCAGATGCGATTATAAGTACGAAGAAGGAAACCTTTACCCGCAGGAGAAACGTTCTTCAGCATCTGCATATGAATAGAATCTGGCCCTGGAGCGGAGGACCATGACCGGGCAAGAGCATTTTCGAGTTCCCGCATGGTGAATGGGGCATTATAACTTTCACGATTTGAGGAGCAGAAGTTAGGTGGCCTAGCCTCCTCTGCCTGTTTTAGGGGGAGGAAGGCAGGGTGGTAATGAGTGGAGCTCAAAATCTCTGTGAAAAAGCGGCCGAAGGCATTGGAGACATCCTCAGGGGCCACAAGGACATCATTCGCGACCGTCAAGCCAGAAACTGGTGAGTGGACCTTAGTGCCAGATAGCCGGCACAGGCTATCCCAGACAACAGAAGAAGGAGTAAAACTGTTGAAGGTGCTTGTAAAAGCAGCCCAGCTGGCTTTCTTGCTTTCTTTAATAATACTACGACACTGTGCATGTAATCGTTTATAATTGATACAATTCGCCATTGTAGGGTGGCGTTTAAAGGTGCGTAAAGCACGTCGATGAGCACGTAAAGTGCCTCTACATGCTGCGGTCCACCAGGGGACCGGTACGCGACGTGGAGAAGAAGTAGTGTGAGGGATGGAATATTCAGCAGCAGTGAGAATGACTTCCGTGAGGTGTGTGACCTGACTATCGCAGCTTGTGAAGGTGTGATCCTGGAAGGTCGCCCTGGAAGAGAAGAGCCCCCAGTCTGCTTTGGAGATGGTCCAACTAGATGAGCACAGAGAGGGGGTATGCTGCAGGAGATGGATAACACACGGGAAGTGGTCGCTAGAATATGTATCAGAAAGTGCATACCACTCAAACCGGCGTGCAAGTTAGGGAGTACATATAGAGAGGTCTAAATGGGAATAGGTGCGAGATGTGTCCGAAAGAAAAGTAGGGGCGCCAGTATTGAGGCAGACAAGATTGAGCTGGTTGAAAAGGTCTGCTAACAGGGAGCCCCTCGGGCAGGATGCTGGAGAGCCCCAAAGGGGATGGTGGGCATTGAAGTCTCCAGTTAACAAAAATGGTGCAGGTAGCTGAGCAATAAGTTGCATCATGTCTGCCCTGGTAACGGCAGACGACGATGGAGTGTAAACAGAACAAATGGAAAATGTAAAAGTGGGGAGAGTAATGAGGATGGCAACTGCCTGCAGGCCGGTGTGCAACGGGATGGGATCGTAGTAAATATCATCCCGGACCAGCAAAATAACCCCTCCATGAGCCGGGATACCTACCACAGGGGGTAGGTCAAAACGCACAGAGGTGTAGTGTGCCAAGGCAATTTGATCGCATGGGCGTAGCTTCGTTTCCTGGAGGGCTACGACGAGCGGACGGTGCAAGCGGAGCAGCAACTTCAAGTCCTCTCGATTGGAGCGAATGCTGCGAATATTCCAGTGAATAAGTGCCATCGTAAGAAGAAAAGGAAGAGGAAAGAAGGGGTCACCTCGAAGGTCGCTGAGGGCCTGACTTCGAGCGAGCACTGCCACCGCTATCAGTAGGCGGACAGTCATCGTCCATTGGGTCCATAAGTTCATCCGCCATCTTGGCAACATGGCCGGGAGGGGAAGCTTCCGCCGCCAGTGAACGGCCAGATGTTCAGCTACCAGTGGTGCGGCCAGGCGAAACGGATGACGGCTTGGGGCGGCAACGGCTGGGTGGCGCAGGAGAAGAAATGCGCCGTGGCGGAGGAGAACTGTGCTTCCTATGAGCCTTCTTGGAAGGTCGTTTGGTGGAGGTACCGGTCGAAGGCTGGGAGGTCGAGGGACGTAGGAAGTCTGCACGGGATGGTTCCTTCTTGAAGGCCCGTGCATCTGACTTCGGGGTCTTCGTCTTAGCAGAAGCTGATGAAGGGGCTGGTGTCTGAGGGGTGATGGGAGGAAGAAGTGACATCGACGTCGACTGGCCGAATGGATGACCGTGGTGCTGAAGGTCAGATCGCATGTCTGGGTTGCCACCTCCCTGGTAGTCCGAGGAGAGGCGAGGACAGTACTGTATTTCCCCACTGGGAGCAGCGTGGGCTTCCTACTAGCCAATAGCTTGTGAGCAGCCGAGGTGGACACTTTTTCTTTGACCCAAATTTCTTGGATACAGCGTTCTTCCTTATAGACAAGACAGTCGCGGGAGGATGCGGCATGGTCACCCTGACAGTTCACACAACGAGGAGACGGAGGTGGACAGTCACCCTCATGGGCATCCCTGCCACAAGTGACACATTTAGCCGCATTGGAACAAGACTGTCGAGTGTTATTGAAACGCTGACACTGGTAGCAGCGCGTAGGTGTCGGGACATAGGGGCGAACAGAAATAACCTCGTAGCCCGCCTTGATGCGCGATGGCAGCTTAACACTATCAAAAGTCAAGAAAAGTGTCCGGGTCGGTACAAGGTCATTGTTGACCTTTTTCATGACCCTATGGACAGCCGTCACGCCCTGCTCAGCGAGGAAAGATTGAATCTCCTCATCAGTCAATCCGTCGAGGGATCTAGTATAGACCACACTACGAGACGAATTCAAAGTTCGGTGAGCCTCCACCCGGACAGGGAACGTGTACAGGAGTGTGGCCCGAAGCAGTTTTTGTGCCTGAAAGGCACTCTCAGTTTCTAGTAATAAGGTACCCTTACGCAACCTGGTATAAGATTTGAGAGATCCGGCTATGGCATTTACGCCCTTCTGGATAATGAAAGGGTTGACAGCAGAAAAATCCTTTCCGTCCTCAGATCGAGAAACGACGAGGAACTGTGGGGCAGGCGGTAGTACTTTTGTCACTGGTGGCTGGTCACGTTTCCGTTTTTGGGCAGAAGTCGAAAGAGATGGAGTAGAATCCATTGCGGAGAAATCCCCCATGATTGCCAGCGTCTCCGATGGCGCGCTCCTTCCTTGTGGGGACCCTCTCAGAGGGCTCTCCCGCCTTAGGTGAATGTTTACACCTCAGGTCACACCTCCCGAGAAACAGACGGAGGGACCAATCGGCATGGTCAGAAGGTATCAGCTCAGGCAATCACCCCTCCCTGGGCCTGGCCTTTACCAGGGGGTACGTGCGTGCCTTACATGTCTACCCAGGGCGGGGAATTACGCGTTACCCCGTCACCGGCTACGCGTGCGAACGCGTGGGTCAGCCTTCAGGCACGCACAGGGAGGAAGGAAGAAGAGGAAAAAGAAGAGAGAGAGGGAGAAAGAGGACAGACTGTCTCAAACGCCGAGGCCTAGACCAGAGAAGGCAAGGAGAAGAAAGCAATGAGAAGGCAAGGAGAAGAAGGCAATGAGGAGGCAAGGAGAAGAAGTCAAGGGAAAGAGTAAGGAAGACAGTGAGGTGGAGAAGAGCAAAGAAAGGAACCAACCAAAGGAAGGAAGGAAGAAACGGGAAGTGAAAAACCAAAAAGACCACAATTATAGGTCGTGGAACCGACCGTCTCCGGACGCAGGCGCTAACTACCCCCGTGAGAGGGATGGACTCCTTTTAGTCACCTCTTACGACAGGCAGGAATACCTCGGGCCTATTCTAATCCCCGGACCCGCAGGGGGGACATTCAGTCTGACTCCCCAACAACACTGTTTCTTCCTAAGTAATGAATCACCCCCACAATGGGTAATCCTACTATGACCATTGAATAGAGGGTATAAAACAGTTGATTCCTTTCTAGAGGAGTGCAAGGAAAAGAGCCAAACTGCAGCAGATTCCTTGCCCTTGCGGAGTTTATTACCAGGAGCAGTAGCACACCGGATGTCATTCCACTTCCGGGCAAAGGGGTTTGATCTAGATCCAAATATCTGCAGCTGAAATCATGAAAAGGAATGGGGTTAAGTATCATCTTTCTCTGGGTCCCAAGTCACGTGGGCATCCCAGGGAATTAACTGGCTGAGTGTCTGGTTAGAAAAGCAAACTGAGCATGTGGCATGGCCAAGGACAGTGAGAAGGTCATGGATAGCAGAGATCAAAGGGTGACAAAAGTAGCAACAGTTGATAGGCTGCAGGCTGCTCATTGTGTCTGAACAAATTAAAACACTGTGGAGGGAAGCCTGAGAAATGGAAAGGAGGGCCCTGTGAATAGCTAAAAGCTCTGCTGTGAACACACCACATGATCCTGGCAATAAATATTGTTCAATGGCAGTACAAGATGTGGAAGTGTATCCCACCTTGTCAACTGTCTTAGAACCATCAGTGTAAAAGATGAAGGCACCCTGTAACTGCATGGATGGCACCTAAAAGATTCTAGAAAACCATAGGTGCAGCAGAGACCTTAGGACCCTGAAACAGGTTGCTCCTAATATGTGGTCTAGGTACCATCTAAGGATCATAGGAAGGGGGGGGGGGGGGGGGCTGAAAGGGAAGGGGGAGGGGAGATAAGTGAAATGCACAAGGTCCATTCCAGTGAGTGGATATGGAGATCCCAACGAACGACAAAGGGAAGTGAGACACATGCCAACCAGCAATCCCACCTGTGGGAGGTTGCCACCAGGGAGACAGCCCTCACTTGCAAAGAGGACACCATTCACAGGATGGTCAGGGAATTGGCAAATGGTGATTGTGTAATTTCTAAGCAGAGATGTCAATACATGTATAGATTAATTTACATACATTTACAGAATGAAATTTTCACTACAGTGCAATGTGCATGCTATTTCTGAACTTGGTGGCAGATTCAGACTGTTTGTTATAATGGAACTCTAACCTAGAACTGCGCCTTTTCTTTTCCTCTTTTTTTTTTTTTTTTTTTTTTGAGAACAGATCATAGCAACTGTGTTTTCTGGTTATGACTCACAGCCTGTCCTCACAGCTTTTCTTTTTCCAGCACCTCAATGTACCTTCCACAACTTCAGACATTCTCATGCATTAATTTCTGAACGAGCACTCCTGAGAAAAAAAGTATCATGGGGAAACCATTACCAAAATTAATCTCCATTGCAGAGTGAAAACTTGATCTTGTTAAGTCTTTATCTTGTTAAAAGCATAGGTTAGTGGTGAAACACACACATGTAAATGACATGAATACTAGCCCTGTGCTGTCCTTATCCCTTCTTGTGAGAGAAATAATCATTCTTATGTCAGATATTAAACACTTATCACCAATTGCATGTAAATAAATTTCAAATTACTACAGGATACTTTGTTTCATTTTGAGCCACATGACACTGGTGAAGTGAGTTTATTTGATACTTTGTTGTTTGATGTACTCTTACTTGAGAATTACTTTCTTATTTCTAAATCCCACACTGAAAAAACACTGGGCGATCCATTGTTGTGCGAACTATGTCAAGATTAGACATGTTGTCCTCTCCTTTTTTATAAAACAGTAAGGAATATTGTGTAGTGCGCATTATAACTGTACAGTTATGTGGAGAATTTCTACGAGTTCAGCTGATGCACAAGAGAGATTGTCTGTCTACAGTTCAAGGGGCTGAAGATTACACCCAGGTATGCAGAATCTACCTGCTCGACTGCCAGCTGTGAGCAAAGCTGTCAGTAGGACGGTGCAGAGGTTCCTCCATTCCAGTGGTGAACTGTTAGCCACACGAATGCACCCACCAGTCACTGGCACAGTGCACACAATGGAGGCAACACTGCAGTTCGGAGAAATCCCCGAGGAGCACGCTTAGGTAGGTGGGCTGATGGGCGATAAGCCAGCGGCACGACTTCAAACCATTATAGGTGGTGCAGGAGCGCAACTGCCACCTGTGCTTTTAACAAGATGAAGATGCACATCTGTCAGTTCTTGGAGGCATTTGAAGTCAACCCAGTTGGGGGATTGGCAGCCCAAGATAGGTTTCAACTGATGCACCAAATCCACTACACATAAGTGGGGTTTCTCACTATGTTTGGCCACATGACAATCTGACAATACACCTTCGTCCATGCTCTGCTTGCAAAGGGTGGGGGTGCTCAGAAGAGCCATTATGGGCCACCCTTGCAAAGGAATAGCCAAACAGCCATCGACACACCATGCTGGTAGGATGCCAAAGATATGCAGAGACTGAACTGGGACTACTGCTGTGCACCATGTCAACAGAATGTATGGGATGACATTGACCACTTCCAGATGTGCTACCTTGCTGTCTCAGTCATCTCAGGAAACCATCACAGGTGCAAAGTACGGCCCCTGCTGACACCTGCAATGCAAAACCGCTTCTAGTTTGTGTCTTACGAAGGTTTACCCACTGCACTTGTCAAAATACTGTGAGTTTCTGAACAAAACATCTGTTTGAGGCGCGACTTACTGTTAACATTTGTTTTTTTGTTTCAAAGAATCACTTTATGAAATAATATCAACTTTCCTCTCCTCTAATGTAGCATCTTAAGATCGCCATTCCAGGCTGAAACCAGTCAAAATTAAAACTAGAAACAAGTATAAATATTTTCCCTAGGTCTACTTTCAATCTTAGTGAATTGGTATTAAATGCATATGGTTATATTTATGGGTGGCGTTTGGTGAACAGGTGTTTTCTGCTTTTATGACTCATTGCACAAGATATGCATGTCCAGTATAAAGCAATATTCGACTGTAAAAATTCTATAATAGACAAATATTGTAACAACATTTCAAGCAGTTATTCACTAACAGTGAAAGTAATAAAGCACCTGCACATCTAGTGCAAAATGTAGGGAAGCAAAAGCACACTCAGAATATTGGAAATTAGGGAATTTCATACATAAAGCTGCTTAGTTGACAATGCACCCATTCACCAAATGCCTCCCATTATTATGAATCATGTGTATGTTGGTACCATTTTAGGAACTCTACAGTAGACCTAGTGAAAATATTTGCACTTGTTCAGGTCTCAATGTAAGTTGTTCTTTTCTTTATTTTGGCATTTGGAGATAAGGAGATAGCCAATGGCGGAAGAAACTGATGACTAAAATAAAAGTTGTCAAAAAATAAAAAATTTTAACTTTATAGTGTCAGAGTTGTATAGTGTGTTGAGATGAAGGGTCAGTTTTTTATTGGGAGAATTTTCAAAAAATAGTCTTCTTCATGGGTAAACTGAGTACATAAAACTAGTGTGACCCACTCCTTAGTACTTTTCTATTGTGGCATGTCCACCAGATTAATACATTGGTCCCATAACCCCTCTCAGTTTATCAATCAATCAAACGGCAAGGTCATCAGTCTGTGATTCCAAAGTGAGTCACAGAAGAAAGAGGGCCTGCTAAAAGTGGACAGATCCAGTTAGGGGAATCAAATTATAAAATAATGATTATCAAACACATACATTAAAACATAAAAGGTAAGATCAAACCAAAAAACTTGGAAAAGGGGAAGGAGGGGGGGGGGGGGGGGGCACTGTGTGGGGTCACAGACCGAGAAGACTGTAAAAGAAGTCCCAACCACAACCAACCTGCCCCAGCACCAAGACTAAAGTAGAACCTTAAATCTGGAAATAAAAACCACTTCCATGGAAGAAACTAAGGACCAGTTCAACCATCCATGGATCGTCTGCTAATATTACATTTAAGGAATCTGGAAGACAGTATCTCACATATTGTTGGAATGTCCCCCCCATCTCTTGGCCCTTCGTGTTAAGTACAGTCAGTCTGGTTCGACAACCACATTGTGGGGGAAGGGTCATTATGTAGGAGGAAACAATGGGTGAGCCTTGTACAACCAATGTGTAAAGGGCATAAAACAGTGGACTCCTTCTGAGAGGAGTGGAAGGAAGAGAGCCGTACTGCAGTAGACTCCTTGATCGTACAGAGCTTTTTACTCATAGCAGTAGCACTCCAGAGGGCATTCCTCTTTTGAGGAAAGAGAGATTTAATGTAGATCCACATATCCACAGCTAGAATCGGGAAATGAAATGGGGGTAAGTATCTGCTTCTCTAATCAGTCAGCCAGTTCACTACCTGGGATGCCCACATGACTTAGGATCCAGAGAAAGAAAACTTAAGAGGCAGCACACTCAAGGTCAGAGAGAAGGTCATGAATAGTAGAGACCAAATGCTGACAAGAGTAACATTGATCAATAGCCTGCAGGCTGCTCATGGAGTCTGAACAAATTAAAACACTGTGGAAAGAGGCCTGAGAAAGAAAGGAGGGCTCTCTGAATAGCTAGATGCCCTGCTGTGAACACACTACATGATCTCAGAAATAGATGGTGTTTGAAGCCAGTAGAAGACAGGAGGGAGACATCCCTCATTGACGAAGAGCCCAGGTTACAGAGGATGGTCAGGGAATTGGCAAACTGTGATTGTGTAAGAAAAAGGGTTTGGCACCTTTGGATGTGTAGAAGGGAACTCCCCACTTCTGTGAGGGGACTATCAACAGGATTAGTGCAAAAGGCACCAATAGCCATATGCACCACACAATGATTGACAGGGTCAAGGAGTTAAAGTGGAAGCAGCTGCTGAGCCATAAGCCTGACTACCATGCTCTGCTCATGTCCAGACTAGATTATGGTAAAGATGGAGAAGAGTGGAATGGTCAGCACCCCAACATGTGTGGGCCAGGAGGTGGAGAACATTAAGCTTCCACATACATGTAGTCTTTAGGTGGTGAGTGTGGGGCAGCCATGCCAGCTTGTTATCAGAAATAAGGTCCAAGAAATGGGACTGTGCTATAACATCAAGGAACTGGTTACATTAATAAAGTTCTGGATCGGGGTGTAATGTCGGTCTATGACTAAAATGCACAATGCACATTTTGGAGGAAGAAAACTGGAAGCCACGGGTGGTGGCCCATGCAGAGGCCCATCGGATGGAAGCATCTGCTAAGCGCCAGCTCCAAGGTGCCGAGTGGAAGCTGCACCAGATACAAAAATTGTCGATGTACAATGCCGGTGTAATCAGAAGCCCAACAGAGGTCACAAGCACATTGATGGCAATGAGGAACAGTGTGACACTTAGCACAGAACCCTGTGGGATACCATTCTACTGAATCTGGGGGGGGGCACTAAGTGAAATGCCAACCAAAAGCCAGAAGAGCTGGTGAAATAAAAACTTATGGATAAAAATTGGAAGGGGACTACGGTAGCCCCAGTTATGGAGGGTAACTAAAATGTGATGGCGCCAAGCCATGTCATATGCCTTATATAGTTCAAAGAAGATGGCAGTAAGGTGCCAGCGGTGAGTAAAAGTCTGTGAAATGGCTGATTCCAATCTGGATAAATGACCATTCGGAGGTCGCTCTGTCCAAAAGCCACACTGATACAAGGACAAAAGGTCCTGAGATTCAAGTACCCAACATAATCTGAAGCTGATCATCCTTTTGATCAGTTTACAAAGTACATTGGACAGCTACCACCCAATTAGTCTGACTAGAGACACTAGGATTTTCCTGGGCTTAAGGACAGGGCTAACTATACTGTCTTGCCATTGTGACAGAAAAGCACAAGTGAGCCAAATGTGGTTTAACAGCAGTGTCAGCAGAAAATAGTGGCAGGGACGCCTTGCACGACTGCATCAAAGGTATTTGAGAGGGGGGTTCACAGCAAACATAAATAAAGCCTAATTGGCCCAGTGGAATGCACAACATGGGGGCCTGTCTGCCTGGTATCAGCAGAGGAACCATAGAATCACCAGAAAGTGGTCACTATCACAAAGGTCATCATGGGATGACCAATGTAGGGAAGCCACCAGGGCAAGGGAGGAGATCGTGAGATTGATAGCAGAGAAGGTGCCATGGGTGGCATTGAAGTCAGTAGCGGAACCATCATTGAGGAGACACAAATCGAGGTCCGTGATAAGTTGGTCAATTAGGATACCCCTACCCATTGAAGTAACACTCCCCCACAGTGGATGGTGGGCACTGAAGTCCCCAAGGAGGAGAAATGGTGGTTGGAGTTGCTGGATTAAGGTAGACATAAGGAATTGGCCTACCTGGATGGAGGTAGACATTGAAAATGGTGATTGGATCCCCTATGTACCAACTTGGAAGCGATAGTGGTTTGAGTGCAAACAAATCTGGCAGTCACTAATGAGATCGGAGAGAACCAATGTGCAGAACCCACCACATGCTACCCCAGAGCCAGCATGGTTCCAACAGAACACCAGGTAACCACGAAATGTTGATCACACTCCCTCACAGAAATGTGTTTCTTGAAGAACAAGACAGAATGCAGAATAGGAGGAGACAAGATGTTGCATTTCTGGTAGGTGATGTACTATTCCCACATGATCATCCAGTGGAATTGCAAGGGATACTATCAAGGTAGACATGCAGAAGCTGGGGAGGAGGTCAGTCACTAGTCATCACCTGCAAGGATGGGGTGATAACCATGAATAAGATGTCAGACTCATGTTGCGAGAGGCAAGATGGCACCTCCAGGGGCACTGTTGGTGCCTTGTCTTGGGATTTATGTTTCTTCTTCTTCTTTTTCTGAGGTGGAGAAGGGCAGGACACGGGGTGTAATGGTTTCTGCAAGATCTGGAACTGAAAGAGAATGGGTGACCTTGGGGTGCACAAATGGTGCACTTCGTGGCTGAGTGGTGGTCAGAGTCTTCTGGCCTGAGAGACACTGGGGAGAGGAATCCCAGAAGGGAGCCCAATCATCAGCTGATGCTGAAGAATGGAGCACTGGGCACTTCTTTGACTGGGCAGGGGGAGCCACTCCCTGATGGGAGGCTGTGGGAACTGCAAGGGGTGGGGGGTTTGGGGAAACCGGGAAGGAGAAGGGGTAAGGACAAGGGAGGAGGAGGAAAGGAAGTAACAGAGGCAAAAGTTGAAGATAGTGGCAATGGGTGGAGTCTCTCATACTTTCGGCGGGCCTCAGCATATGACAGGTGATTCAGGGACAAGTATTCTTGGATCTTCTTTTCTCTTTTGTAAACTGGCAATCCGGCAAGCTAGGGGAGTGGTGGTCAGCTCAACTGACACACACAGGTGTTGGAATACAAGAGATTCCTTCATGGACTGGATGGCCATAGTCACCACACAAAGGGTCCCCTGTATGGCAGGAAGAAGACATATGCCCAAAATGCAAGCACTGAAAGCACCGCATACATGGAGGGACATATGGCTTCATGTCACATCTTCTCTGGGAGGGTATCCCTCTCAGAAGGCAGAATAAGGGAGCCAACACTGGTGCAGTTGTCTTTGCAAGCCTCCTCCACAAGTTGAATAAAATGAACACCACACCACTCCAGATTAGCTGGGAGTTCCTCATCAGTTTACAGGATGACGTCCCTGTCAAAAATTAATCCCTGGACCATATTTAGAGATTGCTGAGGAGTAATTGACACTGTCACAAGGAAGCCTGCAGTGTGGCAAAGACAGCCTTCATCAAAGGCTGCAGCACATCTACCTATTCCATCTTCTGACCATGAAAAAATGACAAGGACTATGTTTCTCTAATTAGTACAATAAAAGAGGAACTTAAGTGGTTTATGGAGATACTAAATCTATCCCAAGCTTTCGAAATGCTTTGAGATCTTTTTCTACTTCTGTAGATGACATTCCTCACAATTTGCAAATGAAATTAATAGATCTACTTTCCACAGCATTAGCCTCCTTGTCTTCATCATGAGTCTGTGAAAGTAATGGCAATGTTTGGCTCAACATAACTCTGTGACAGATTTGTTACTGTTATAAAAATTAATGTATTGTGGCTAAGAGCAAAGTAGTTGATGAAAATTTATATAACTGTTGTGGAGTTAGTCTGTATGTAGAAATTTTGTTTCCGACATTAATTTCATTGCAAAGTCGACTTGCAGTACTTAAATAAGCTGGATCTCAAGTGATATGCAGCTAGGAAATAAAAGACACCATGGAGAAGGCAGGGAAGAATATGGGGGGGGGGGGGGGGGGGGGAGGGGAGGGGAGGAAGAAAGCAGCTGCCTGGCACCCCTGTATGCACGCCACACTCAGGTGCCTGCTCAAGTGCAAGTGTACCTCACACAAGCAGGTTTCTTGCCCACTCCTGCACTACAGTTTACATAATTTCTCACTCCTTGTGACTAACGGTACTTTTCCTCCCCAGCGCAAGCATTCTTTTATTCATATAGGGGAAGATGAGGTAATCCCAAAGGGTAGGTCACAGTGAACATTTAAATTTCTAAGAAACCAACCACATTGCATAGGTTAAACTTTATATTTTAAATGCTTGCCCCCTGAAGTAAAAACATACAACTTAGTTGCAGTGTAGCCACTGATTGAGTTTTGCTGGCAGCGAAAAATTTTCATTGCTCATGTCAGATGACATTGGAGATCACCACGTATAGTATTTAAATCTGCATGCTTATTTTTTGTTTAAATATAGCAAATATCCAAAAACTCAAAAATTTGTATTAGCTTTCAGAACATTTTTAGTATGATTTAAGAGCTGTCTCTAAAAATGTTGTATTACAGCCAACAGGTACTACTGTAGAGTCTTTATGTCTTGAATTATGTAATATTGTTGTAACAAGCTAAAATTGTATTGTCAGTTTGCTGATTTATGGAAACAATTTTACAATGGTGTTTTTATTGTTGTCGGAAGACATGAATTACAAAATTCAAGGGAAGAAGGGATCATAGAGGAAAATAGTGATAAATTGTCTTCCATTTAATTTTCATTCTGAGATGAGGTGCAGACATGTATGATGTATTAAGCAGCCCACCTCATGAGCACCTGAAAGCTTTGAAAAGTGGCAGATTATTTTCCAATTAAAGCTGGGGGGGATTTGAACCCACATTTTTCAGAAACTTTGCTAAATAATTTGTTAACACATTAAACACCTTGACAGTCATCCAGTGCTAATCGATATGAACAAGTTTCTGAAATCAGAATTTGATCTAGCAGCAAGTCTCAAAATTGCTCAGAGATTTAATGAAGTGAAGAGAATCACAGGAAAACATTTTTTTTTTACAGTTTTAGAAAATATTATCCTGAAATTTTTTAAGAACTCCAAAATTGACAAGTATTGTGTGGGCTCTTGTGTTCCATAAACCACAAGTTGACAATTTCTATGGGAACACTATATTTCTTTTGAAGGTAATTAAATTTCTTCTCTCTCACATTTGTAACACCACTCAAACAGGTGCATCAAATGCGCATAAAAATGATGAAGTCCCTTAAACAAAAGGGTGAAAAACTGGGCAAACTAACATCCGCACAAAGTGGTTGAAATATAACACTAACTCAATTAAAGTCACTGGTTATTTTCTACCACCACTTTTCATCAATGTTGCCAATGTGGGGGTACCCATAAGATTTGCAAGCGGGGATGGTGGGAGGGGGGGGGTCACTGTTCTGTGAGTACTTCATACTGGTCTCAATGTGCACAAGAAAGATTTAATTTAACATGCAAAAACAAAGGAGCACAGTGAGAAAGTGAAAATGGACAGAATTTCAAAATCTTGCCACAAAATTGAGCAGTGGGGAGTCAGTAACAGAGTGAAAAATGCTGAATTCTAAATTGTCAAGTGCAGAGCAACATCAACTGCAATTACTTAGTTTCTTAATGATGTGGAATGAGGCACTTTACATTAATATCACCAATAGTGTTTAGAGAATTTCCGCGTAATTTCTAGAACCACTCGGCCTTCTACCTTCTCGAATACATGATATTTTAAATGTAAGTGTGAGAGAGCCTATCTACTGTGTGTCACCTGTCTGTGTGTGCAGGTCTAAAGTGTGTAGTGAGAAGACCGTAGACATGGCAGTCAAATGGAACCAACAGCACTTGTCGGTCATGTCAAGGAAATTGTAATGAAAGAACACACCAGCCCCAAGAAACTTATGTGTTGTTCTGAGCTGTTTCGTAACTTTATTGTAGTGATGAAATAAACAGATGAGTTGAAAAAAGATTTTTAGCAACTTTTAACACAGATGTACTAGAGGCAAGACTTGTTCACTGTTTCGGTGGCTGTTGAATCAACTATGTGGTAAATGTATCTTAATTTGTGTCTAATGTGAGATGATATGGATGACTTACAAGAAGTCTAATGTTTATGTGTGAACTGATTATTTTTTTCTTTATGAAAGTTGAACTGTCCGTCTGAAGTTTGGGATGAGATTATCTCGAAAACTATACATTGAGTAAAAATAGTGGGTAAGATGAGTTCATAAGCTCAAAGGGGGCCATCAAATAATACTACATGTGACCCCCATCCCCCACCCCCTTGCGTGAGGGGCAACTTTTAAATCTTAAATGGAAACACCATTTTTTATTGCAGATTCGTATTCTCAATAAAAAAGTAATCAAGTTTCATCTGATACATTTTTTTAAACCACTGACAGATGGCACTGGAATCAAGAAGCTTTAAAATTGGGAAAGAACTCCAATTTATTTAGAATGATTAGATAAAGATGCATCAGATTGATGCAAAATGTGCACCAATTCTTTCATTACACCAAATTAAGATTTTTTTCTTTCTTTTTTTTTTCTTTTTTCTTTTTTTTTTTTTTTTTTTTTACAAAAAAAATTTTTGATAGAGGAAGGGGAATGGTATTAAAGTTTCGTTAGGGAACTCTTCACAACACCATTACTCACCCGACTGTGGTGCTACCATCGCCAAACTGCGAACTATTGCTCAGTATAAAGGTCGGTTCATTGTGATCTGACGTCACTTCACTTTCCGATTGTGAACCGTAAACATCAACTGACTAAAGTAAATTATTCTTTAGCAAAACATGGCTCACTATCCTCCTTCAGAGACTGTTGATGTGATGTTAATTTTAGATGAATGTCATATCAATTATGATGCAGCTGCACAATTGTATGCCGATCGTTTCCCAAACAAACGACATCCAAGCAAAAACATTTCAAGCTTGTCGAGAGCAGTTTCGAATAATGAATATGTGCACCATCCAACTTGTCATTGTGAATACAATGAAAATTACGCTGTTGCCCATACCATTCTCGCCTGTGTTGAACTGGATCCTGAAATTAGTAGTCATGCGATTCAGAGACAAACTGGAATACCGAAATCGACTGTTTTGAGGATTTTGAAGGCACATAAATATCATGCTTATCATATCACACTGACACAGGCATTAATGCTGAAATATATGCAAATACACGTGCATTTCTGCCAATGGGCCTTGGAAATCACAAGAGGTGACAATGATTTTTTTAGATAATGGAAAATTAAATCATCATGATTGTCAATGGGTCTGTGCCAGTGTGGTTTGACAGAGGACCAATATTGACAATCAACACAGATGGTGGTTAATGGTCTGGTGTGAAACTTTAAATGGTTTACTTGATAGGACCATATTTTTTGGGTGAAATGTCACTAGGGAATCTTATTTACAACTTCTCTACAATGATTTGTTGGAGCTAATGGAAGATGTTGATTTAGAAACTAGGCAGTGAATGTGGTTCCAACAGGACAAAGCAGCTCCCCATTATGCTAAAAATGTGTGTAACATTTTAAATTTACAGTACCCTGGTAAGTGGATAGGACGCAGCGGACCAATTCAGTGACCTCCATGTTCACCAGACCTGACATCTCCTGATTTTTTCTTGTGGGGTTATTTAAAAATTATTGTCTGTGAAAGACAGCCCACAACCTGAAACGATATGGAGCAACGCATTCAAAGAGCATGTGCAGCCATACCACAGGATGTGCTGCTCAAAACTGTGTACAACTTTTGCAGACAATTGACTTTATGCATTGAAGCAAATGGGGATAATTTTCAACAATTTCTTTGTGGCTAATTTCATTAATTAAGCACCCCAAATTGTGAGAGGTAAGGGGATTCACACTAATGAAGCACCCCAAAATGTGAGAGGCAAGGGGACTCTCACTAATGAAGCAACCCATGGGAACATCATTCCACTACATCCATGTTGTCATTCCTGGGTAATGCTAAAAGTAGGATACAGTACGTTTTGTACAAAAATAGGTTAATTTGGCATAACAAAACATTTGGCACACATTCTTTAGTGATTTTACGCATCTTTCTTGGATGATTCTAGATAAATCAGAGTTCTTCCCCAATTTTACTTTTTTCTCTATTTCAGTACCATCTGTCAATGGTTTAAAAAACTGATTCAGACAAAACTTGATTACTTTTTTATGAAGAATTCAAATCTGGAATAAAAAATGGATGTTTCTGTTTAATATTTAAAAGTTGCCCCCTGCCCCACTCAATGGGGCAGGGGATGGAGGTTAAGTCTAGTATCATTTGATGTCCCCCTTTGAGCGTATGAACTCTTCTTACCCACTACTTTTACTCAATGTATAGTTTTCAAGATAATCTCATCCAAAACTTCAGTTGGATCACCCTGTATATATTCCTTTAACTACCATCATTCTTTGGAGAAGAAGTTTTTGGAGACTGACATAGAGCCAGCTATCCAGACAAGAAGATCAGCTAAGCATGCCAAGTAAGTCCATGCATGTAAAAGAAGTGAGAAGGTTGCAATCCAACTTCACACATTCTTGTGGTCAAAAACATTAGAATGTAGTGACCAGTGTGAAACGACTAAAGGAAAAAGGAATTTTGATACAAAAACAAGAGAAAATCTATCAAGTGTTTCAATAGCAACCAAGCATAACAAGACAAAAGAACTATTTCAAGGAATTGGATTCTGCCTAAATATCCAATGAAGAAAATTTGTAACTGTAAATAAGGGAGAAGAAGTGAAAAAACCACAATGAGTAAAAACTGGAGAGTTGATCTCGACCTATTAGTTTAAGAAGAGATATGCCTAGAATGGTATGTAGCAGCGAATGGAAAAGTAACAACCAAACTAATGTCTTACACCCAAACATGTGGAGAGAACAATGCAGTTGCTCTTATAACATTAACAGAAATATGCAGGGTGAAAGTAGTGAAAAATGACAGATGAATGTTGTGGTGACACCACAAGGCACCACACTTGCTAGGTTGTAGGTTTCAAATCGGCCGCAGTCTATCAGTACACATTGGACCCGCGAGTTGCCACTCTCAATGCTAGCAGAAAAAGTGCCGCCACTCAGCTGGTCTTAAGAGACAGGCTAGCTCACTGGCCAGTTCTACAGCCAACTTTGAAGCCGTAACAAGTGAACCATTCCTATTAGAGATCTCATTTGCAGAGATACGCTAGTTAGCACAGCCTTCAGCTAAGTCAGTAGCTATGACCTAGCCGGGTGCCACTTACAGTTTACACATTAAAAATTGATCTATATGCGTGAAGCAATCGGAATTGTAAAGAATTATTCAGTCTATAACTACACTTCTAAATATTATTGTACAAAGTCAAGATCAACGTTCACTGCTGATGCTGAATTAAAGCTAAGTATTTAATTGTATTCCTGTCTACTAACTTTCTAACCACCTAAGTTACAGATACATCCCATCAAGTATAGTTCATTGATCCTCATGTGAGCCCATGTGATCAACGCTGCAATTAATGGCCACACCGCATAATCAGACTAAGAGTCAAACTGCGTGACTCAACCGGGTCACCCTTTTCCCACGAGGCCCATAGTTCCGCCTCATACATAACAAATGTGTGTGGCAATAAAAAGGAAAACATTCCTGCAAACACGAGCTAGTAAATTAGTCTTTAGTGATGTAACTGTAGAAGTAGCTGTGAATGGCCACTGATTTAAGTCAAATATATTTGTACTAAGTAGTATAAAATTTCTGAAGATAAACTTTTAAATTACCTAATTAGGCTCAAATATTATCCATGACCAACACATGTACATTTCCTTTAACAAGTAATTGTGTGAAACAGATATTGCCAAGTAATGTCATGAAGTAGTATTGAACTTCCTGTTCAAATACCCCATGGATGAAATCTTAGCACAATTAAATGAGGAAAGTTTGCATTTAATGGAAATTTTCACTAAGCCAGACAGTATTCCATATGAGGCAGTGGCAAGACCATATATTTTCACTCTTGCTCACCATTCACTTCTCCTTATGATACATCCTGTACAAAACTTAACTGAACAGGAGGATAATGCTAAATACATGGAGAGACCAAATACAATTGCTCCAGCAGGAAAATTCTAAATACATGTCAGATGTACACCTAGCCATGTTTAGGGAGGAACACAGTTTCTCTCAAAATATTAACAGAAACACACAAACATTAACTCAACAGATGCATTATGTACCTAATCTAACTATCCAGACCTAACCAGTGTTGAAGATGATGCTGGGAGTGTGCTTAAATGAACTTGCATTATGAACTCAGAGAAATGTAATAACATGGTAAGGCAATACATGGAGAAAATACTGCAATGACCGACTCTGCTATCGAGTTTTATATGTTTATCTCTCACATGTATGCTTACTCTTCTGAAACTGGTGCCAGGGACCTGCACCCACAGATTAGGGATCTCGTAGGAACAGGATGGAGTGGAAGCACTTCTGCAACACCGGCGACCAGATAATGCTAAGCAACTTGAGGTTTGCATCAGAAATGATTTACATGAGCAAAGCATATTCTGTTGTTACTACTTACCGGAGTATACAACCACTACCTTCACTTGTCCTGTTTCAAATTCAAATTTAAATGGCTCTGTGCACTATGGGACTCAACATCTGAGGTCATCAGTCCCCTAGAACATAGAACTACCTAAACCTAACTAATCTAAGGACACCAGACACATCCATGCTCGAGGCAGGATTCCAACCTGTGACTGTAGCAGGTGCGCAGTTCCAGACTGAAGCACCTAGAATTGCTCGGCCACCATATCCTGTTTCCTCTGAGGTTAAGTCACCTGAGGCCATCACCATCCATAAACCCCAATCTGCTTCTTCCCATAAGTTCTAGTCCAATCTCATTCCTTATTTTCTCATTCAGAATTCTTGAACATACTGAAATACAGTTGATCCAGTAATTCATTACAGACTACAATACCCTAGTCCCAGAACAGTCTGGATTCTGTGGATTCTGCACCGAGCATTCCACGATCCACTAATTCCTGCACTCAGCAGATGGCATCCTCATGGCAAAGTATCAGCGATAAAGCACTACATTAGTGTTCCGGAAACAGAGAGAACTTTTGACCCCATCTCCTGTGATTACACAATATTTAAATCACACACCATATTGTAACCAGGATACTTGCTTATAATGATCGATATGTTTCTGGGGTGGGATGATTCTCTGTTAGGAATGTCAAACATCACAGCAGCATAAATTTGATTAAGGCTAGAATTCTGTAGATTGTGTGCAATCCCGCACTGTAATATCTACACAAAAATGTCCCCAAAGCGTTTGGTAGATGATATTACCCTGGGAAATAGGTTATTCCACAAAAATGGAAATAAAGCCAGACAAATACTGCAATTCAGGAGTATACAAAATAAACTGAAATGGCTGAGACAAGTTTTATATAGGACAAATGAGGAGCAGATCCATGACAAGTTTTAGGGAGTAATCCTATGATAGAAAAGGAAGTGCATATACAATGCACTTCTAATGGAGAAGCATAAGTTATGTCACCTAAATGAAAGCATGGAAGTGTGGTGTAGAGCCCCAAAGGGAGAACCTAGAAATTTTGAACCACAAAAAAACACAGGTCCACAATCTTAACGAAACAAAATAAATTTAGCCCTAAATGGTTTTTTGACATTTTTCCAGAATTGCTGGTGTAATGTATGCCAACTGTGGCATGCTCTCCTGCTGCTGACTGGGCCACACCTCAACTCAGATCTGCTGGTCTGGCGGATTCACTGCTGGTTGCACAGTAAATGACCAACACTTGGAAGTGAGTTGCTGGTTCATCCACAAGATAGAGTGGCCTTCAAAATATTTGAATTTAATAGTGAGGTTCTTTTTTCTATTAAGAAAATAATATATTTTACAAGTCTACATCTTCTAGTGTATTCTTTGGTAAGCTTTAGTTCATAAGGCACAGTTTTTCTATCCAATATACAAGCCTAATTGTAACAATACTACTTCTATTTATTATTATTATTATTATTAAATACTGCCATTTCATGTGCCTGATGTGTAGATAATATTAACAGATTCAGTGATTACTTGGTAAGTTTGGGTCCACTGCACATGGACTACATGTCATATCTAAAAAGTTGTCCCATTAGTAAGAAATTTTACTGAATTTAATCCTGTTTTATAATTTGAATGTGTATATTTGTAATTTAACTTATTTCTGCTTTTTAATAATTATAACTAGAAGAAGGAAAAATACAATAATAAAAAAGTGAAACTTGAAGGCAATGTTTCCCACATCAGTGCTGCTTGTAAGCTGGAACTCAAATCTTTGTATTAACTTTCAACCAGTTATTAAGTGACGTGCTGATTAGACATAGATTTCAATATTGACACTGAATTTTGCTTCACAAGTTCGAAGTTTCTTTGTGAGTGAACCTTTAAAATAATTTTTACTTTTTAAATTTTTTGAGCTCAATGTCGTTAACAAGCATCTATCACTCTTTATGTTCCTTTAATCGTTATTGCAGATATCTCATGAAGACAATGAACAAAGACCATATTTTTAATGATCTAGACAGTTTTATTTGCTTCAAAAGTTTCATTGGAGTGAAGGATGATCTCAGTACATTCATTTCTGCTAATATTTATTCTATGTAGATCCTACTAATACCATGTGAACACATTTGTGTAGCTACTGTTGCATTTTTAGCATTTGCAAGGAAGAATGCTCTAGTCACTAACACTAGTAAGCATAACCCAGGGGCAAGAAGTAACACCATTCAAAGCAGAACTAAATACCCAATCTGTGACAAGCTGGTGTCCACGGTTCTTCAAATTGTCATGGTGTAAAGACTGTTCCATTAAATTTTTGGCATTCACCCACATAAATTCTGCTTTTTCTTCTTCTTCTTCTTGTAATATTTTGGCTGAATACCATCCAGCCATCTTCAGAGAGATCAGAGGTGACTGACACTCAAGCACTTGCTCTGTCATTTTTAACTCTAAGACTGAGCCACTGAATATGCGGCCTTAATGAGCTACAACAGAATTCTGCTTGTAATGCATTGTATGAGGTTTGCTAATATTTCCACTCAAAATGAAAGGAAAAACTTGACAGCATAACCGCTGTCAGAAAGTGTCCACATTCCTTTGCAATCAACCTGAAGTGATCATATAATCCTGCTCATTATGTGACAATCGATGAAATGTACACAAGCTGCCAGTAGTGGAAGACATGTTAGAGAAAAAAATTGACCATCCTAGGCACTCTTCACAAGAAGGAAAGAGAGATCCCTCCTGAATTTCATATCTAAGAGATCAACCTGTGGAGTTTCAAAACTTGGCTTCCAAGCTAATAAATCTCTTGTCTTGTACCCAACAAAAAGTAATTGTTCACAGATACTCGTGTCCACAATGCATGATATCAACCCTGAAACAGGAAATCCAGGTATCACTATTAAATTACAATCACACTGAAGGAGGAATGGATACTGTGGATAAAATGATTATAGGTTATGCTGTTTCCAAATTTAGGAGTTGGCCTATGGTGTTAGTTTATAGTATGCTGAACATGTGTGTTGTGTTGTGGTCTTCAGTCCAGAGACTGGTTTGATGCAGCTCTCCGTGCTACTCTGTCCTGTGCAAGCTTCTTCATCTCCCAGTACCTACTGCAACCTACATCCTTCAGTATCTGTTTAGTGTATTCATCTCTTGGTCTCCCTCTACGATTTTTAGCCTCTACATTGCCCTCAAATACTAAATTTGTGATCACTTGATTCCTCGGAACATGTCCTACCAACCAGTCCCTTTTTCTTGTCAAGTTGTGCCACAAACTCCTCTTCTCCCCTATTCTACTCCGTACCTCCTCATTAGTTATGTGATCTACCCATCTAATCTTCAGCATTCTTCTGTAGCACCACATTTCGAAAGCTTCTATTCTCTTCTTGTCCAAACTATTAATTTTCCATGTTTCACTTCCATACATGGCTACACTCCATACAAATACTTTCAGAAATGACTTCCTGACACTCAATGTTAACAAATTTCTCTTCTTCAGAAACACTTTCCTTGCCATTGCCAGTCTACATGTTGTATCCTCTCTACTTTGACCATCATCAGTTATTTTGCTCCCCAAATAGCAAAATTCCTTTACTACTTAAAGTGTCTCATTTCCTAACCTAATTTCCTAACCTAATTTGCTCAGCATCACCCGATTCCACTACATTCCATTATCCTCATTTTGCTTTTGTTGATGCTCATCTTATATCCTCCTTTCAAACCACTGTCCATTCCGTTCAACTGCTCTTCCAAGTCCTTTGCTGTCCCTGACAGAATTACAACATCATCGGTGAACCTCAAAGTTTTTATTTTTTCTCCTTGGATTTTAATACCTACTCCGAATTTTTCTTTTGTTTCCTTCACTGCTTGCTCAATATACAGAATGAATAACATCGGGAAGAGGCAACAACCCTGTCTCAATCCATTCCCAACCACTGCTTCCCTTTTAAGTCCCTCGACTCTTATAACTGCCATCTGGTTTCTGTACAAATTGTAAGTAGCCTTTCGCTCCCTGTATTTTACCCCTGCCACCTTCAGAATTTGAAAGAGAGTATTACAATTAACATTGTCAAAAGCTTTCTCTAAGTCTACAAATGCTAGAAAGGTAGGTCTGCCTTTTCTTAATCTTTCTTCTAAGATAAGTCGTAGGGACAGTATTGCCTCACGTGTTCCAATATTTCTGTGGAATCCAATCTGATCTTCCCTGACGTTGGCTTCTACCAGTTTTTCCATTAGTCTGTAAAGAATTCGCGTTAGTATTTTGCATCCATGACTTTTTAAACTGATTGTTTGGTAATTTTCACATCTGCCAGCACATGCTTTCTTTGGGACTGGAATTTATTTATTCTTCTTGAAGTCTGAGGGTATTTCGGCTGTCTTATACATCTTGCTCACCAGATAGTAGAGTTTTGTCAGGACTGGCTCTCCCAAGGCTGTCAGTAGTTCTAATGGAATGTTATCTACTCCCAGGGCCTTGTTTCAACTCAGGTCTTTCAGTGCTCTGTCAAACTCCTCACGCAGTATCTTATCTCCCATTTCATCTTCATTTACATGCTATTGCATTTCAATAATATTGTCCTCAAGTACATTGTCCTTGTATAGACCCTCTATATACTCCATCCAGCCTTCTGCTTTCCCTACTTTGCTTAGAACTGGGTTTCCATCTGAGCTCTTGATATTCATACAAGTGGTTCTTTTTCCTCCAACGGTCTCTTTAATTTTCCTGTAGCCAGTATCTATCTTACCCCAAGTGAGATAAACCTCTACATCCTTACATTTGTCCTCTAGCCATCCCTGCTTAGCCATTTTGCACTTATGCTGAACATAACTGGGCCAAATTGCCAAATTTTGTATTCACTTTTGCAACCAAAAAGAAATGTCATAATTCAATGTATTTATCTGAAGAATTTCCATTGGCAAATGAACACTTGAAGAATAGAAATTCAGGTATCAGTCCTCATTGAGATGATTTCCAACCTAAGAAAGAAATTCCCTTCAGAAGCTGTCATTGACACACCAGAGCCATCAGAGATGAAGAAGAATGGGTGTTACATGTGTGTGGAAGGAAAAAAAAGGCAACTCCATGATAAAAGTTTGTATGAAGTGCAGCACGTTTACTTGTCAAGCACATCTGACTACAGAGCCTTTGTGTGTTGCATGTCATAGAGAGGAGACTGACTAGATGTGTTGTGTCAGCTGTCTAATGACACTCTTATCAGTGGTCATGTGAGTATTGTCACACCCATTGCTCGGTTGGTTGATTTGGGGGAAGGGACAAAACAATGAGGTCATTGGTCCCACTGGATTATGCAAGAATGGGGAAGAAAATTAGCCATACCCTTTCAAAGGAACCATCGCAGCATTTGCCTGAAGTGAATCATGGAAAACCTAAATCAGGATAGCTGGACGCAGGTTTGAACCATTATCTCCCAAATGTAAGTCCAGTATGCTAACCACTGCACCACCTCCCTCAGTGTGTCACTCACATGAAAGAGATCCTGGACCTACACACCGCACAGACAGCTGTATAGACAGACATATGGTGAGGGCTACAGTGGCAGTTCGTACAGCTACCACACACAGATAAGAGGTCTTGTGAGCCCATATGTGCCAACACGAACTGTTGAAAATTGGTTATTAGCAGTCAGGCTAGCCTATCTTCCACCCATGGCACAGCATCGACTTGCACTGTTCGTGCTATCAGAGGATCATTTGGAAGACAGCATGGTGTGTGATAGACTTCAATGATGAAAGCAGATTCTGCCTGCAAGCAAGTGATGCTCATTTGCATGTATGACAGACCTGGTGAGCGATGTCTCATAAACTTATTTCATTCGAGGCACACTGGTCCCACCACAGTCCTTACATTTGGGGTTGCGATAAGCTACAATTCTCGTTTATCTTTGCATTTATGAAAGGGATGTGAACCATTGATCTGTATGGGCAGAATGTTGTTAGCCCAATTTTTTTGCCATTCTTGCACCATGAAAATGATGTGTTGTTCAAACAGGATAACGCTAGCCCAAACAGTGCCCATGGAACTCAACATGCTCTGCAAGACCTGAAGAGAATTCTTGGGACAGCACTTTCTCCACACTTGTCCCCAATGGAGCCCGAGCTGGAGATGATGGTTGACGAATGGCACAAGTCATTTCTTGTTCCAACAGCTCTTACAAAACTACAAGAACAGGTCTGGCAGGTGTAGCATAGTGTATTCCTGTACAATATTCACCATCTGTATGATGGACTGGATGCCAGAGTCAGTATCCACATTGACACATTTGGAGGCTGCACCACATACTAAAATGGAAATTTCAGCACGGACCGATATCTGAGACCTCAGTACCACTTCGGCTACCAACCTGTAAATTTAGTCATTTCATGTACTCCATACACACTGTTGCAACAATAAATCTTGAGTGTGAATGTTTCAACAAATCTTGAGTGAATTGGAAACCTCTGAAAGGGTTTACCTAATTCTTTTTCCAGGAGTGTATTTTCACACAAGTCACTATTCACTTTTAATTATGACAAAATCTGTATAAACCTGAAGTAAATATGTGGATAATGTCAAATGCATGGAAGAAACCAACACAGTTGTTCTCACAGCAGCAAAATACATAATACACATTGGACATATATATAGCTACATGTAGCGACAAACACATTTTCTCTCAAAACATTAACAGCATCTTGTTAACAGGGACATTATGCAAATAATTCAGATGTCCACATCATATCAGTGTTGAAGATGATGCTGGGAAGATGGTTAAATTAGCTTACATTGCAAACTCTGGTAATTGTAAAAACCTGGTAGGGAAATACGTGGAGGCCATACCGCATATGATTAACAAACCAGAGGAGCAGTCAGCTGTCTATTATGAGCAAAGAATCCACTTTCAGGACAAAAAGCCAATATTGGCTGAAGCTGGCAAAATTCCTCAGAATGCAGTGAAAAAACTATGCTCGAAGAGTTTAGCCTGTTCAGAGAAAGTAGTCCTCAAATTATGGCCTAATCAATGTAGTTTTAATTTCAAATTCACCTAGTAAATGACGACAAGAAGTAAAACACAGCAGTTATTAGAAGAAAATAATCAGTTTTTGAAAATATAATGCAACTGAATAAATAAAAAGTCTACTCAGCAACCTTTGGCAGGAGAACAATCATATAGAGGGTATTACAGTTTGTAAGTTTTGGGAGCCAGTGGCCCCTCTCCTGGCAGAAGAGTTGAAGGGGAAGGAAGAGGGGTGACGGAGATGGCCTGATGAATTTTAGTAAAAGTAGTAAATTTGGAAAAGTCAACCAAAACAAGGGGCTATGGCTGCATGAAGTCTTCCAAATTTTCCCATCTCTACTCCTTTTTTCTAAACCTCACCAGTTCTTTTCCTTGACCACTCTTCCTTCCCCTTCAACATTTCTGCCACAAGGAAGGTCCACTGGCTCCATGAGCTTGTAAACTTTAAGACCTTCTATATATTAGACTCTCTATGTATCCAATTACATTATGAATTATCAGAAGAGTAAGTCAACTGAGGACATAAAGACAAGATAGACACTCGACACAGTGAAGGTGGGACATTCGATGCGCTCTGAGCATCGGTCAACCACAAAATACCTCGACCCAACTGAATTATGGCTCCTCCTCTCAAATGTCGTCAACCTTCTGTCATTACCTTCTTATGACACAATACAATTACAGCCTTAATTAATCATGTTTCCCCTCTGTTTCAGTCATCTGAATTCATCACCATTCCCTTTTACTTATTTATGTAGATAGTCCCTGTGAGTTAGTATGGATAGGTTATATTTGACAACTTGAACAAATTAATGACTAGCTCATTTTACCAACCACCTGGAAGAGTTGCTGAACAGCTCAAAGACATGCTCAGTCATTTCAAATTGGTACCCCAGTCATAGAATTACAGATGGTGATGACTTCAATCTACCCTCCATATGTTGGCTAAAATAGACATCACAAATTGATTGTAAGTATAAGATGTCATCTCAGATCGTAACAAAGGCTTTCTCAGATAAGTATTTCAACAATAATTATTAGCTCAGGGTCCCACTTTAAGCATAAATTGTTTCAAAAGCATAATAGACCAATTACCAACAAATAATCCTGAGCAAATAGGGAGCATTATGACTGATACATGGGTTAGCGTCCAGACATATATTGTAGTGAATCTAGATATCATAAGATCCAAGCACACAAAAATAAACACTATATAAACGCTATATACATATATAAAAGCAGATAAAAATTGTGGTTGACCCCTTTTTAAGAGACAGCCTCAACTTCTTCTAATCTGACTATGTAGACCTAGACAAGATGTTATGGATTTGAATAAATAGAATCGGTGGCAGTTGTGGGCTATATATCAAATAAAATGATAAGAGAACCTTCATAGTACACAAAACAGGTCAGAACACTATTACAGGAGCTATGAGGAAATGCATGCCAAATGTAAAATAATGTAAAATCCCAAAACTGGCAAAAAAGGTTTTACAAAAATTGGAAATTTAGTGCAAACTGCAGTGAGAGAGGCTTTTAATAGTTACCACAATGAAACTGTCCTTAAATCTGGCAGAATTGAAAGTGATTCTGGTTGTATGTAAAGTACAACAGTGCCAACATGCAATCAATACCTTCACTGCATGATAACAATGGTGATGTTACTGATGAAGTGCCACAAAAGCTGAGTTACGATGCATAGTTTTCTTTGCTGACACAATTTCAAAACCCAAGTAAATATTCCAGTATTCAAAACAAGAATGACTGCCAACATTACTAACTTAGTTATAGGTGTCCTCCATGTTGAGAAGCAGCTTACATCACTCAATAAAAGCAAGGCCTCCAGTCCAGGTTGTATACCACTCAGGTTCGTTTCAGAGCATGCTGATACAATAACTCCATGATTAGCAATCATACACAGCCGTTTGCTCTTCGTAAGATCCACACCTGAAGAATAAGCTGCAAAATTTGCACCAATACAAAGAAAAGGAATGGGAGTAATTTGCTCAATTACAGACCTATATCAATTATGCAGATTTGGTACAGGATTTTTGAACATAAACTGTGTGTGTTCATCATGAATTTCCTCCAGGAAAACAATCTGTTGACACACAGTCAGCATGGATTTGGAAAATATTTTTCTCATGGAGCACCGCAATACAACTAGCACTTTAGTTCCATATAGTAATGAGTGCTATCGACAGGGGGATCTCAAAATGATGCCATAATTTTAGATTTTCAGAAGGCTTTCAACACTATTCCTCAGACGTGACTTCTAATAAAATTGTATCACATCTTAGTTGTGCACTGGATTCATGATTTCCTGTGAGAAAGGTCATAGACTATAATAATTTATGGAAAGCCATCAAGTAAAATGGAAGTAATATCTGGTGATCTCCACCAGAGCGTTATAGGCCCTCTGCTGTTCCTGATCTACACAAATGAATTAGGAAACAATCTGAGCAGTCCTCTTAGATTGTTAGCAGTTGATGCCGTCATTTACCGTCGTGTAAAGTTGTCAGATGATCAATACGAATTGCAAAATGTTTTAGATAAGATATTTGTATGGTGCAAAGAATAGCATTTGTCTCTCAATAAGGAGAAATGAGATCATCCACACGAGTATGAGGGGATACCCGCCAAATTTTGGTTTCACAATACATCAAAATAAAGGCTGCTAATTAAGCTTAATACCTAAAATTAGAATTACAGATGAATTAAATCAGAATGATCATATAGACTATGCTGTGAGGAAACCAAACCAATGACTGCAATTTATTGGCAGAACACTTGGAGAGTGCCAAAGGTCTACAAGAGAGACTGCATATAATCAAGCACATCCACCATCTTCTGAAGTATTGCTGTGCTTTGTGAGATCTGTGCAAGATATTATTGACATAGGACAACAATCAGTTCAAACAAGGGCCGTTCGATTAGTATTATAGTGAAATTAGGGGAGACAGGGTCATGGATATAATACGCGAATTGGGGTGTCAATCATTAAAACCAAGCCCTTTTTCATTGCAGTCAGATCTTCTGATGAAACTTCTGTGGTGTCACCGCCAGACACCACACTTGCTAGGTGGTAGCCTTTAAATCGTCCGCGGTCCGATAGTATACGTCGGACCTGTGTGTCGCCACTGTCAGTGATTGCAGACCGAGCGCCGCCACACGGCAGGTCTGGAGAGACATCCTAGCACTCGTCCCCAGTTGTACAGCCGACTTTGCTAGCGAAGCTACACTGACAAATACGCTCTCATTTGCCGAGATGATAGTTAGCATAGCCTTCAGCTACATCATTTGCTACGACCTAGCAAGGCGCCATGACCAGTTTATATTGAGATTATATAATGTATCAACAAGAGCGATGTTCTCCAATTATGGATTAAAGTTAAGTATTACATCAACTCCGTACTTTATTTATTAGAATCAACTACTTTAATCTGTTCCAGACCTCACGCCAGCCTGCGTGAGTTAAACGCATGCTATTCGGCTACACGTCATAGTGGATTGGCTGTCTGGTCAGTCCACTACAACTTCAATCACCAGCTTTCTCCTAGAGTGTGAAAATATTTTGTTGCCACCCACTTACATAGCGAGAAATGATCATCATCTTCACCAACACCAAATAAATTAGAGCTCACAGGGTGTGACTGAAGTGTTCATTTTTCGCTCATGCTGTCCGTGAGTGGAATGGAAAAGATAGCTTGAAGATGGGTAGACAAACAATCTGCCACGCAGTTTATTCTGAACTCCAGATCAGTCATGTGGATGTAGATTGTGTCAAGCATCACAGTACTGTATTTGAACATTAATGGCTTGTTTCTCCTATTCATCCACATTCACTTACATTTTTGTACATGTGAAACAAGCTGCCATTCATCACAATAAACAGAAATTCAGTCCACGTCAACATATTTCCTCCTAGAATCCCTAAACAATGTTACTTTTCTGTGTATTACAGTGTCATCAGCAGATGGTACTCTAGGTAAAGTGACCAAAAGGCGAAGCAGCTGAACATAATGCATGTAAGTATAGAAGAATATAAAGATATCTTATTTGCTAATGGTTCTACAGGTCTACTAAAAGTTGAAAACAGCGAGAAGCTGCAACGGGCTGTTAACTGATCTACAAATTGAATCAGCAGTCTGGCAGACCACATCCACCAATAAGATTGTATACAACAATAGAACAACCCACATAATCTGCAAACATTCACTGCAACTGTGTTTTCCTTAAGGGTGATAAAGTGGTGAGTAGCCCTGTTACAAAAGTCAGTGGTGTTTGGCTGTGAGAGGCTATGAAACAGCTTCCTACTGGTCCACTTATTACGTTTAATCCACCACAGAAAATCTTGTTCCTAGAGACTGGATACTTGGTGACAGAACTCAACAATTCACAAGTGTGGCAGTAAACAAAACAATTATGTGCAGTGTCTCTGCTGCAGAGAGATGCTGCTGTAAAAAATTTTCAACCTCCTTCCCACTGAGCTGAAAACCTTATGTTGTTTTCTTATTTAGTTCAGCTTTGAATAGTTATTTACTATTCCATAATTGTCCCTTTAATCACTATGTTGTACAATATGTTTAGAAACAACTTATCCAACAGAAGATATACCTAACAAGTTGCATAACTGACAAAAGATTAATAAAAGTATTTCAGCTGACAATGCAGCTTCACATGCACACATATCAATTTTAGACGACTCTTCACATGATCCCTGGGTGGTACTACAAAACCAACACATCAAAAGCCCTTTACCAGGTCCAAACATCTGCAGAAGTGAGACCAAGTATTAAAACATGTCAACTAAACACCTAAGGCATTAGTTGAACCTAATGCCAAATTCTAGGGAAGATGCTGTCTAAGCATGTTATCAACATGGTTGTCCAACAACAAAGTCATACAAGTAATGGAGATCAGCTATGGGCAAGAGGAAAGTGGCTAGCAAGCATCAATGTGCAGTAGCGTGTGTGGCAAGAAAGGTCAGTAGAGGTTGTGGGCAAGTGCTAGAGTGTACTGGAGAATATGAAATCCACTGGCAATCCACAGTCTGTGACAAAGGGTCAAAAGGAATAAATAAAGAGCTTCTTCTGCACAAGATTAATGCAGCATTGAATGAAATAGAGACTAACATTGACAATGCACCTCAAATAAATGTAGATAATGGAACTTTCAGGAGAATCAAAAAAGGGCACAGGGTGTTCACCTTGCTTGGGTTCCAACAGTTCAAACTTTTCAAACATTTATTTCACAAACATTAAACCAAACAGGGCAAAGTAGACACGTGCGGTAGCCACATGTAATGTTAAGCAAATGTATGGGTCATTTGTGTAATCAAAATTTATTGCAACTGTGAAGAATTTTAACCACATTCTTAAAAAAAATTTGGTTGTGTGAAAAAGAGCAGGATTAAAAATAAAAATTTCCAACATATGCCAGAGACAGAGTGCAAAACAAATGGCCAGAAATTCCACAAGTCAAAGTCCTAATATGTGAAGTCTTTATTCAGTAAACTAAATGAAGTTATCAAAGGAGGCCGCTCAGAAATTGAAATTGTCAGAAATGGGTCAGAAGTTACAATGAACACTACCTAGTGCAAACCTGTCACTGAAGTGAAAGAGGATTTATAGAGGGAGGAAAAATAGAATCATGAACACATTTTAATGTCTTTCGTGTGAGGAAGATGGGAGCTATTACAGAAAATCTACATCCTTGCATTTTCAATATTTACTGTTAATGATCTGTGTATTGACACTGCTGTAAACAATCAAAGTAAACCCACTAAAGGCCAGGCACTGTTAAAGTTCAGAGTTTAGGAGAGTATGTATGAGCAGAGTGTATTCATTTTTGTATGACTTAACATCAGTTTGGTTCTCAGAATTCACTGATTCTGAATAGGTTTGTCAATGCATTCTTTCACACTTCTGTTCCTTCCACTTGTCAGACAGAAATGAAGAGGAGAGTGTTTCAGGATTCGTCAAGGGAGACGATTAGGTTAGTCCATTCGTAAATATGAGTTTGGGAACTGCATCTTTAAGTAAGTCGGGGGAAGATGCTGGGCTCCAGGAGAATAATGATGATTAAAATGCTCTGACCAGCACTCAAAGTATGACTCAAACATTAGGGGACATGCCTGAAGCTAAACAGAAGGAACAGGTAAAAATATAAGGGTGTTATGTCAATCTATTTTAAGAACATCTTGTCCAATCAGATGATGTGCTTGTAAAACTCAAGTTAAGAATCATGAGCCATTCCATAGTAAATTGTACCCAGTACCCTTGCCCTAGAAAGCCATAGTTAATAAAGCAATTAAGGGTGTGTAGAAGAATCAGATTATTTAACACTCAGATAGTGAAAGTTCTAATGCAATCCACACTGTAACAAAAAGGGATGGCTGTGTGCATTTACTAACTGATGCCCATTGAGAAATGATGCAGTTTACTGTACAATGTGACCAACTGGAGGATGAAGGTATAGCAGGAAGAACACAGCCTTTCTGTGGAATGGAAGGTGTTAGCAGTTTAAAAGGATGGCCTTCGGGCTGTCAGTATCATCAGTGGCCTTTATGACAGCACTCACAGAAGTTCTAAGAGAAGAATTATTGATACACTTATCACCTACATAATGTTATTCTAATTAGTACTACCATTAGGGAGAACATTTATACATTCTATGTCATGTAATGTAAGCGTTTAGTGGATGGGTAAATGAGAATTTGCCAAATCGCTTGTTTTCTTGGGCATGTAATTTCTTTGCATGGAATCAAACCTGATCCAATGAAAATGGAACCAGTGAGAAATTTTCCTGCACAAAAATGATGTAATCAACTGAAAATCTCTCAGTTTGTGCAATTTCTATCACAGTATTTATCTTCGATTTTTTTATCTTCACAAGTACATCTCCACTGGAAATGGAATAAGGAATATCAAGAAGCATTTGAGTTAATTAAAAACCAATTGCATGAGGCACCAATACTTCACCTCATTACAAGTATTTAGAAACATTCTAGAGAAACACTCCAGCACTTTGCCTTCTTTTCAATTGTAAATGTACTAAATCACAGTAATAGAGGGGAACAATGAAAGAAGTGCGCAAACATGTCATAGCAGTACTCAGGCAGCAGTTGCTAACTGCGACAGATGCAGCAACAGATAAGTAACCACATTTGTCATTTACGAGTTCCTAACCAGGAGCGAATTTTATTATATCATCTGTCTACTTGAATAGTTCAATTTCTTGACTTTCTGCGTGTAAATTTAACATCTAATAGCCACAGTTCTCGTGTTTTCATTTGCGTCAGAAAGTAAACTGATTTTGTGACATATTACAAGTTCCAGATCAGGGTCAAATTATTTAGTTTGACCTGAGTGCTTCGGTAGTTAGGTTTCTGAACATACGCATATTACTAGACACAGTTTGTGTTTTTGGCAGGTTCTATAGTAGAATTGCACAGCATGTGCTGACAGTTTGTTTATCTGCATAGTTTAGTCTTCCATGGTCTTTTGTATGGACAGGGACTGTGATTGTTGTGTGTGAATGTGAGCCAAGTTGGTGACACTTCGCTCTCAGCTTCAGTTAGTGTTTTTGGCAGGTTCTATAGTAGAATTGCACAGCATGTGCTGACAGTTTGTTTATCTGCATAGTTTAGTCTTCCATGGTCTTTTGTATGGACAGGGACTGTCATTGTTGTATGCGGATGTGAGCCGAGTTGGTGACACTTCGCTCTCAGCTTCAGGCTGTGATGGCTTCCGTTACAGAGCTTGAGGCTGCAGTGGATGGGCACCACTGTTGTGGGCCGGCCGTGGGGACACAACAGACGTCCAGCACGTCAGAGTCTTCTGATCAGTCCTCACCAGTGGCCAACTCAGTTACTGCTCGCACTGAGGCTGACCCCTCACCTGTTGTCGAGTGGGAGGTTGCCCCGGGGCGAAGCACATGGTGAAAGACTTCCCAGGTGGCCACACATAATGCCTCTCCGGTTTGTCTGACAAACAGGTTCCAGGTTCTGTCTGTGGCTGACACTGTCATTGAGCCAGATGCTGTCACCTGTCCAGTTTCAGAGGAAACCACTCAGCCTCCAAGATCTGGGCAATCACAGAGGCTGAGATTATTGGTAGTTTGGAGCTCCAAGGTTAGGTGCATTATAGGGCCCCCTTAGGGACTTGGATGACAAGAATGGTAAGAAATCCAGTGTGCATTCCGTGTGCATACCGGGTGGAGTCACTCCAGATGTGGAAAGGGTACTCCCGGATGCCATGAAGAGCACGGCATGCAGCCAACTGTTTTCGAGCCGTCTGTGTAAATAAATGTGGCGTCCGTCATTTGTGCACATAGAGCAGCAAATGCCCGACGATAAACAAGTGTAGGGGTACCATCCTTGGGAAATTGACAAAGGTCACGGAGCAAGCAGATCCGGGGACAGAGCCAAGGCGGCGCTGTACCCCAAGTTGTCAAGAAGGTTTTAGGGAAGCGGAAGGAAAGAGAATGGAGCAGTGGACGGAAGCGGACTCCCGGGGGTAGTAGGGAGGAGGAGCGGCCTGAATACCCTACATCAAAGGAGGCGTCGAAAAAAAGGTCATGGGCTGGATTAGCAGGCATGGAAGACAGATGGCTAGCATAACGACTCAGAAGTACTGCCCGCCGATTGGACAGCGGAGGTTCAGCAGTCTCAGCATAAAGGCTTTCCACAGGGCTAGTATAAAAAGCTCCAGACACTAAACGTAATCCACGGTGGTGGATAGAGTCGAGACGCCGAAGAATAGACGGCCGAGCAGAGGAGTAGACTATGCTTCCATAATCCAATTTCGAGCGCACTAAGGCGCGATAGAGGCGGAGAAGGACCACTCGGTCCACTCCCCAGGAGGTACCATTCAGGACACGGAGGGTGTTAAGGGATCGCAGACAGTGAGCCGAAAGATAGGAAACGTGGGAGGACCAGCACAGTTTTCTGTCAAACATAAGACCCAAGAATTTAGCGACGTCTGAAAACGGAAGGTTGACAGGACCTAGATGTAAGGAGGGCGGAAGAAACTCCTTACGTCGCCAAAAATTAACACAAACGGTCTTACTGGGTGAGAAACGGAAGCCGGTTTCGATGCTCCACGAGTGGAGGCGATCGAGACATCCTTGAAGACGTCTTTCAAGAAGGCTGGTCCGTTGAGAGCTGTAGTAGATCGCAAAATCGTCCACAAAGAGGGAGCCCAAGACATCAGGAAGTAGACAATCCATAATTGGATTTATGGCGATGGCAAACAGTACAACACTCAGCACGGAGCCCTGGGGTACCTCGTTTTCTTGGGAGAAAGTACGGGAGAGAGTAGTGTTCACCCGCACCCTAAATGTGCGCTCTGCCATAAATTCGCGAAGAAAAAGGGGCAGCCGGCCTCGAAAGCGCCAAGAGAACAGTGTGCGGAGGATGCCTGTCCTCCAACAGGTATCGTATGCTCTCTCCAGATCAAAAAATATTGCTACCGTTTGGCGTTTCCGGAGAAAATTGTTCATGATATAAGTGAAGAGAGCAACAAGATGGTCAACTGCAGAACGATGCTTTCGGAATCTGCATTGGGCTGGTGTTAAAAGACTGCGGGATTCCAGCCACCAAGCTAAACGGTAATTCACCATACGCTCCAAATCTTTACAGACACTACTTGTGAGAGACATGGGGCGATAGCTAGAGGGGAGATGTTTATCCTTTCCAGGTTTCGGAACGGGAACGACAATACCTTCCCGCCATCGTCTGGGAAAGGTACTGTCGGTCCAAATTCGATTATAAAGGCGAAGGAGGTAACGCAGACTATGGGTTGATAAATGCAGCAACATTTGGACATGGATACCATCCGGTCCTGGGGCGGAGGATCTAGAAGAAGAGAGGGCATGTTGGAGTTCCTGCATGGAGAAAACAGTATTGTAGCTTTCGTGATTTTGAGAGGAGAAAGCAAGATGTCGCACTTCCGCTGCACGTTTCTTCGGGAGAAACGCTGGCAGGTAATTTGAAGAGCTCGAAATCTCAGCAAAGTGCTGACCCAATGAGTTAGAAATTGCGACGGGGTCCACTAAGGCATCATGCGCGACAGTGAGCCCAGAGACCGGGGAGAAACTAGGCGCTCCTGAGAACCGTCGAAGCCGACTCCAAACTGCCGAGGAGGGAGTGAAGGTGTTAAATGAGCTAATAAAGAATTTCCAGCTTGCCTTCTTGCTATCGCGGATGACACGACGGCATCGCGCACGGAGCTGCTTATATCGGATACAGTTGGCCAAAGTTGGATGCTGACAGAAAATGCGAAGAGCACGTCGCCGCTCACGTATTGCGTCACGGCATGCCTCGTTCCACCAAGGAACTGGGGAGCGCCGGGGCAATTCGGAGGTGCGTGGTATTGAACGTTCCGCAGCTGTAAGAATAACGTCGGTAATATGTGTGACCTCATCGTCGACGCTGGGAAAGCGACGGTCATCGAATGTCGTTAGAGACGAAAAAAGTGTCCAATCGGCTTGGGCAAACTTCCAGCGTCGCGAGCGCATATATGGCAGTTGAGGCTGCAGTCTAAGGACACATGGAAAGTGGTCACTCGAGTGTGTATCATCAAGGGCGAACCATTCGAAGCGCCGAGCTAGCGGAACAGTACCGACCGCAAGGTCCAAATGAGAAAAATTTGTCGTGGAGGCAGACAAAAATGTGGGGACCCCAGTGTTGAGGCAAACTAGATCCGCTTGGTGGAAGACGTCTAGCAATAGTGAGCCACATGGACAAGGATGTGGAGATCCCCAAAGTGGGTGATGGGCATTGAAGTCCCCAACCAGCAAATTGGGGGGTGGAAGCTGACCAAGAAGATGAAGGAGATCAGCTCGTGCCATTGGTGTGGACGATGGAATGTATACCGTACAAAGAGAGAACGTGTATCCAGAAAGGGAAAGACGGACGGCGACAGCTTGGAAGGAACTGTTTAAGGGGATTGGGTGATAATGGAGAGTATCATGGAGAAGAATCATGAGTCCTCCATGGGCTGGAGTGCCTTCAACAGAGGGGAGGTCATATTGAACGGACTGAAAATGAGGGAGAACAAAGTGGTCATGGAGACGCAGCTTTGTTTCCTGAAGACAGAAGATGACCGGCGAGTAGGATCGTAAGAGGATCGACAATTCATCCCGATTGGCTCGAATGCCACGGATATTCCAGTGGATAATGGACATAGGGTGAACAGAAAATGGAGGAATGTGACCAAGGTCGCTGTCAACTCAACGACTGCTCAGAGCTTGCGACCGACAGCATGGAATGGCATTCAGTCGAAGGCAGAAGATCCTGATCCGTAGGTTGGTCAGGAGCAGCTCCTGCCACCAGCGATCGGCCGGTTGACCGGCCACCAGCAGTGCGCCTCGGCGACACAGAAGACGGCCGAGGGCGATTTCCGCCAGGTGGTGCTGTAGATGGGACACGCCTTGGCGGAGAAGGAGAGGAACTGTGTTTCTTTGTAGCCTTCTTGGAAGTATGACGTTTCGATGAAGGAGGAACCGATGGTTGTGAAGTTGCGGTACGTAAAATCTCTTCACGAGTATGCTCTTTTTTCGAAGACTTGGCGTCGGACTTTTGGGCTCGAGATTTAGCAGAATCCGACGAAGGGTGAGCCATAGAGTGGGCAGGCGAAAGTGGTGAGGTTGAACGGGCGATCTTTGCGCTGGCCGATCTGACGACTGTGGTACTAAAGGTGAGGTCGCAAGTCTGCGTGGCCACCTCCTTGGTTGGCCGAGGAGAAGCAAGGACAGTGCTGTATGTTCCTTTCTGAGGCACGGTGGGCTGTCGACTGGCGAATAATTTTCGAGCAGCAAAGGTCGACACCTTTTCCTTTACTCTGATTTCCTGGATGAGCTTTTCGTCCTTAAAAACGGGACAATCTCGAGAGGAAGCAGCGTGGTCACCCATACAGTTGATGCAGCGAGGGGAAGGAGGTGGACAAGCACCCTCATGGGCATCCTTGCCACACGTAACACATTTGGCCGGATTGGAACAGGACTGGCTGGTGTGATTGAACCGCTGACATCGATAGCAACGCGTAGGGTTTGGGACGTAAGGGCGAACGGAAATTATCTCATAGCCTGCTTTGATTTTCGATGGGAGTTGAACTTTGTCAAACGTCAAGAAGACAGTGCGGGTTGGAATGATGTTCGTGTCAACCCTTTTCATAACCCTATGAACAGCCGTTACGCCCTGGTCAGACAGGTAGTGCTGAATTTCTTCATCAGACAATCCATCGAGGGAGCGTGTATAAACGACTCCACGCGAGGAATTTAAGGAACGGTGCGGTTCCACCCGGACAGGGAAGGTGTGGAGCAGAGAAGTACGCAGCAATTTTTGTGCCTGGAGGGCACTGTGTGTTTCTAACAACAGTGTGCCATTCCGTAATCTGGAACAAGACTTTACAGGACCTGCAATTGCGTCGACACCTTTCTGAATAATGAAAGGGTTGACCGTGGAGAAGTCGTGACCTTTGTCAGACCGAGAAACAACAAGGAATTGTGGCAACGATGGAAGAACCGTCTGTGGCTGAGACTCGGTGAACTTACGTTTGTGAGCAGACATAGTGGAAGGTGAGGAAACCATTGCGGAAGAATCCCCCATGATTACCGGCGTCTCCGATGGCGCGCTCCTCCCTTGTGGGGGCCCTCACTGACGGCACACCCGCCTTAGGTGATTGTTCACACCTCAGGTCACACCTCCCGACAAACGGACGGAGGGACCAATCGGCACTTTCGGAAGGTATCAGCTCGGGTAATCACCCCTCCCTGGGCCTGGCCGTTTCCAGGGAGTACGTACGTGTCCTACCTGTCTACCCGGGGCGGGGAATTACGCGTTACCCCGTCACCGGCTACGCATGGAAGTGCGTGGGTCGGCCTTCAGACACGCACAGGGAGGAAAAAAGAGAAAGGGAAAGGAAAGAAGAGGGGGGTCTCAAACGCCGCAGCAGGGAAAAGGGCAAAGAGAGGGAAGGAAAAGAGAAGGACAGAGGAAGGACGAGGACTTGCAAGTGTAGAAAGCAAGGAATTTGGAACAGTTTCGAGCGTCCGTCTCCGGACGTAGGCACAAACCATACTCCCAGAGGGGGAGAAAGGGAAGGAAAGAGCCAGAGGTGAGAGGGGGGGCGAAGATGGGGGAAGGATGCGGAAAGGGAAGGGAAGGTAAGGTATGCAGCCCGGAAAGGAAGGAGGGCCACATTAGCTCGGGGTCCCGTGCTCGCTACGCACGTGTCCACAAAAGAGTTGTGGACCCCCTGGGGGGGCTGGGAGAGGTTGTTTTCCCTGGACCTTGTTGCCATAAAGGGAAGATGAGAGGTGGTGCCAAAGTGACACCACCTGCTGACAGACGGCAACATGGAGATCGTCAGTTTGGAAGAACTAGTGGGCCAAGGTAGGCGTACTGCAGCCTCAGCAGCAGCATCAGGAGCCTCGTTCCCAGTCAGATGACGTGACTGAGGATCTACTAATTGTCAGAGTGGCTCCCTTGAGACTGAGGAACTGGAATCTTTCTTGGACCAGTTGCGCTAAAGGCTGAACTGTGTACAACACACACAGACTTGGAAGGGCACAGAGAGAATCTGAACAGATGACAATTGAAAAGCCTGTGTCGCCAGATGTACAGTGTGTCCCAATACAGTGCAAAGAGCTCTGGTGTAAACACTAAGCAGTGCTCTGGAAGTCAATACCAAAAATCTTCAGTGACAATGATGAAGGCACACCTAAACCACAGTCAGTCTGAGTGCCATTGTGTACACAAATGTACTCTCACAAAGTTCCCAGTGATGTTCGAGAAACATACATCAATAGACAGAATTTGGATTAGGTTCTTTAGGAAGCCAATGAGGTCCAAGGTGAACATGGGCTGCCACACGAAGTGAAGGTGGTGAATGGTTCACACCAATGAGGAAAGTGGGGGGTAGCATGAAGTTAAGCTGCCAGAGCAATAGCTGAAAGTTAATTACAGGAGGTAACAGAAGAGAGACGCTCCCCAAACTGCCAGTCAAAGGAGTCATTGAAGAAAGCATAGGAAGAGCGGCCGAGCATGGCAGACAAATGGCATGTGTATCTGCTGACTAGAAGATCATGCCAGTATGACAGCAGTAGTTTGGCCGCTTCTGCATAGGTACTTTCAACCAGGCTAGTTTAAAACTTGCCAGCTACTAAACAGATTCCGTGATGGTGGATTATATTTCGATGGTGTAAGGTCACAAGTCTGAATGACCATGTCATTTGTGGTACGAGACATGGCAAGAATGGCACCGTAAGTGCCATATGGTAAATCACAGGGCTTTTGACTAGCCAACAACCTGAGAGCAACATGGTAAGGTACTTTTTCCTTCATGTGGATTTCCTGGACAGTCTGCTCATCAAGAGGCGTAGGACATTCTCGTGATGAGGTGTCATGGTCTCCATTACAATTGATACAGTGAGTAACACATTTTACAGTGTTTTTACAGGACATTAGAGTGTGTTTTTAATGTTGACACTAGTAGCAAAGCATCACATTTAAAATGTATGGTCAGACTGTAATAACTTCATAACCTGCTTTGATCTTTGATGGAAGCACAACTTGATCAAAAGTGTATAGGAGTAAGGTGGCATTAACCATTTACATTACTTGATGCACTACAGTGATGACCTGATCAGAGAGGTATTATGGATTTCTCCCTCGGTCAGACAATCAAGCATACAAGTGTAACTAACAACACAAGAAGAATTTTGTGTTTGATGGTCCTCAACATGAACAGTATAGCTATGTTGGGGAAAAGGTTTATGTAGTTGTTGGGCTTTAAAATAATTATTGGTTTCAAAAAACAAAATATCATTATGTAGACAAAATCAAGATTTCACTCGGTCAGCAATTACATCAACACCTTTCTGAATAAGGAGTGGATTAACTGTAGCAAAAGAATGACCATATGTAGTACATGATATCATGAGATACCAAATTGCAACTCTGAGTGCCTGATTCTTCAGCCTCATACCTTTTGCGTTTCGTTGAATGAGACTGAGATGAAGGTAAGTGGCCCATTGTGAAAGAATTGCCAATGACTGCCAGGGTCTCTAATGGCAAGCTCCTTCCAACCAAGTAGAACAAGCCTGTTTGGTTCTGTGCCTGATTTCCACTTTCATGGAAGTTGCAACTAATTAATCTCGTCATTCAGATCTATTTTGCAGCCAGTCTCCTTGTTTGACAAATTTTCTAATAAATTCTGGCCATAGACTGGAAGGCAGTATAGGTAAATTGAGATAAGGGAGTACATGACTCAAATTTAGTCAGAAATGACTCAGTCTGTGCATCCAGTCTTAAAAACATTTTAAATGAGCTGTCAGCAAGAGGCAGCTAAGACTCTTAGGAATTTTGATAGTTACCTTAGGCTCTGATTTTACCTACTTGTGTTCCTACTTCCTTCACACATTATTAAACAGCCCTTAATATTTTCTGAGCCCAGACTCTCACCATTTTATTTTCCATTCACCAAATAGTGCAAAACATCTGTGGGAAAACAGATGTGATTGTAATATTGTTGAAATCAACAAGGCGGGACAGAATGGTTTTAAATAAACCATGTAAAGCTCTTACACGTTAGTACAACCCATCTAAGTCAGCCAGCACTATATGTAAGCCTCATATCCCAAAGTATATAAATGCAGGACCCTCTGGATTACCCTAGACTTTGAGCTCTTTAACTCTCTTGGAAATGCCATCAGGGCCATCCACAGACACCTAACAACTCGTCTTTCCACTTTTACCTTAGACTAGCAGTCACCTGTCTCAAATCCAACATTCTTTTACTGCACTTCTTTGTCCCAAAAAACCCTGAAGTGAGGCAGCTGCTCTGAATCTGGCCCAACACTAATCCAAAAATGTACAAATAGATCAAACTCAGTCACTACCATGTCACAGGCGGCAACAGTATCCTACAGTTGTTTGGTTAAAAATGGCTCAGTCTGAACACAATACTGTAATTTACTTTTGGCTTAAAGCTGCATTTCAGAGGCAATGTTACTCTCTGGGAACACAATTGGTAAGAGATAAACAAGCTGCCAATGTTCCAAGAAGACAGGTGGTTCACAGCAGCTAGACACAAATGTATCTCTGCCTCTATCACAGCACCCTTTACACATAATGTATCCTTTATTGTAATCCTTTATTGTATGATTATATGATAGCGGAACAAACACTGGTAGCAGTTACTTCTGTAAAATATCTGGGAGTATGCATGTGGAACGATTTGAAGTGGAATGATCATATAAAATTAATTGTTGGTAAGGCGGGTACCAGGTTGAGATTCATTGGGAGAGTGCTTAGAAAATGTAGTCCATCAACAAAGGAGGTGGCTTACAAAACACTCGTTCGACCTATACTTGAGTATTGCTCATCAGTGTGGGATCCGTACCACATCGGTCTGACGGAGGAGATAGAGAAGATCCAAAGAAGAGCGGCGCGTTTCGTCACAGGGTTATTTGGTAACCGTGATAGCGTTACGGAGATGTTTAATAAACTCAAGTGGCAGACTCTGCAAGAGAGGCGCTCTGCATCGCGGTGTAGCTTGCTCGCCAGGTTTCGAGAGGGTGCGTTTCTGGATGAGGTATCGAATATATTGCTTCCCCCTACTTATACCTCCCGAGGAGATCACGAATATAAGATTAGAGAGATTAGAGCGCGCACGGAGGCTTTCAGACAGTCGTTCTTCCCGCGAACCATACGCGACTGGAACAGGAAAGGCAGGTAATGACAGTGGCACGTAAAGTGCCCTCCGCCACACACCGTTGGGTGGCTTGCAGAGTATCAATGTAGATTTAGATGTAGATCGATGGCCATTGGCCAAAGGTTTGTGCAGTAGGTGCTTGATGTGATTGCCTCAGGGTAGGATCTACATAGTTACTAGGACACACCACAACTGTATGATACTCTCCCTGCCTGCACAACAGCAGACAAATTAGAAATACTACTTTCCTTTACTAAAATTAGTAATTTCTCACTATCTGCAATTCTTTCTTTCATTTCTTATAGGCCACTTCCATCCCATCCCCTCATTTATATCTCCCCTTGACAGGGTCTAAAACAGGCAATAAAATTTTCCATATGTGTTTGTAATTGAAAGTGGTTTATTATGCCTAAGACAGCATAACTGAATCATAGCTAACACTTGGTTCAAGAATCATAAAAGAAGGTTGCCTACATGGAAGAAACCTGAAGATACTGATAGGTTTCAGATAGATTATATAATGGTAAGACAAGTATTTAGGAACCAGGTTTCAAATTGTAAGACATTTCCAGGGACTCTGACCACAATCTGTTGGTTATGAATGGTAGATTAAAACTGAAGAAACTGCAAAAAGGTGGGAATATAAGGAGATGGGACCTGGATAAACTGACTAAACCAGAGGTTGTACAGATTTTCAGGGAGAGCATAAGGGAACAATGGACAGGAATGGGGGAAATAAATACAGTAGAAGAAGAATGGGTAGCTTTGAGGCATGAAGTAGTGAAGCCAGCAGAGAATCAAGTAGGTAAAAGACAAGGGCTAGTAGAAATCCTTGAGTAACAGAAGAAATATTGAATTTCATCGATGAAAGGAGAAAATATAAAAATACAGTAAATGAAGCAGGCAAAAAGGAATACAAACGTCTCAAAAATGAGATCAACAGGAAGTGCAGAATGGTTAAGCAGGGATGGCTAGAAGGCAAATTTAAGGATGTAGGGTCTTATCTCAATAGAGGTAAGAGAGATACTGCCTACAGGAAAATTAAATGAAGCAGGCAAAAAGGAATACAAACGTCTCAAAAATGAGATCAACAGGAAGTGCAGAATGGTTAAGCAGGGATGGCTAGAAGGCAAATTTAAGGATGTAGAGTCTTATCTCAATAGAGGTAAGAGAGATACTGCCTACAGGAAAATTAAAGAGACCTTTGGAGAAAAGAGAACCACTTGTATGAATATCAAGAGCTCAGATGGAAACCCATTTCTGAGCAAAGAAGGGAAAGCAGAAAGGTGGAAGGAGTATATAGAGGGTCTATACAAGGGTGATGTACTTGAGTTCAATGTTACAGAAATGGAAGAGGATGTATATGAAGATGAAATGCAAGATATGATACTGTGTGAAGAGTTTGACAGACCATTGAAAGACTTAAGTCGAAACAAAGACCCGGGAGTAGACAACATTCCATTAAAACTACTGACAGCCTTAGGAGAGCCAGTCCTGAAAAAACTCTACCATCTGGTGAGCAAAATGTATGGGACAGGCGAAATACCATCAGACTTCAAGAAGAATATAATAATTCCAATCCCAAAGAAAGCAGGTGTTGACAGATGTGAAATTACCAAACAATCAGTTTAATAAGTCATGGTTGCAAAATACTAACACAATTTCTTTACAGAAGAATGAAAAACTGGTAGAAGTTGACCTCAGGGAAGATCAGTTTGGACTCTGTAGAAATATTGGAACACGTGAGGCAAAACTGACCCTACAACTTATCTTAGAAGCTACATTAAGAAAAGGCAAACCTATGTTTCTAGCACTTGTAGACTTGGAGAAAGTTTATGACAATGTTGACTGGAATACTCTTTCAAATTTTGACGGTGGTAGGGGTAAAATACAGGGAGCAAAAGGCTATTTACAATTTGTACAGAAAGCAGATGGCAGTTATAAGAGTTGAGGGGCATGAAAGGGAAGCAGTGGTTGGGAAGGGAGTGAGACAGGATTGCAGCCTCTCCCCGATGTTATTCAATCTGTATATTGAGCAAGGAGTAAAGGAAACAAAAGAAAAATTCGGAGTAGGTATTAAAATCCAGGGAGAAGACATAAAAACTTTGAGGTTCACCGATGACATTGTAATTCTGCCAGAGACAGTGAAGGACATGTAAGAGCAGCTGAACGGAATGGACAGTGTCTTGAAAGGAGGATATAAGATGAACATCAACAAAAGCAAAACGAGGATAATGGAATGTAGTGGAATTAAATCGGGTGATGCTGAGGGAATTAGATTAGGTAATGAGTCACTTAAAGTACTTAAGTAGTTTTGCAATTTGAGGAGCAAAATAACTGATGATGGTCGAAGTAGAGAAGATATAAAATGTAGACTGGCAATGGCAAGGAAAGTGTTTCTGAAGAAGAGAAATTTGTTAACATCGAGTATAGATTTAAGTGTCAGGGAGTCGTTTCTGAAAGTATTTGTATGGAGTGTAGCCATGTATGAAAGTGAAACATGGATGATAAATAGTTTGGACAAGAAGAGAATAGAAGCCTTCGTAATGTGGTGCTACAGAATAATGCTGAAGATTAGATGGGTATATCACATAACTAATGAGGCGGTATTGAATAGAATTGGTTGCATTACGTAGAAGGCAGATTAGTGTCATACAGTACCAATCTGCAGTGTACGATATGATGCAAATATGTTATTCAGTTAGCAAGAGCATGCCGCTATTTCGAGGCAGCATGACTACTACGAGCCAAAGCAGTTCTACATATACCCTGAAAATAATGTATGTTGTCGAAATAACTAAATACACAAGGTCCTATGTTTTAACACCCCCTTGTATTCAGTGTGTGTACGTCGCAAATTCTCGCAAGTGTACCATATACTGTCGGTCATTCACCGTCTTCCATAGAGCCCACAAAGCAAACATGGGTTATCGGAAACGTCCGACTCCACCCGTCTTGTTTGACCAATAACGTCACCAATATGGCGGAAACGACCATTCACAACTCCCATATCGCGACTATGACGTCGTTACGAAAACATGACAACAAACATAAAAATAGATCGAAAAACAGTCAGACACAATATTACTCCAAAAATATAGTGAAACTAACGGGACAAGCGGGGGAAATTGGGGGTTTTTGGGTGGAGACAAACTAAAAATAAACACACGCCACTAAACCAGACGACAAAAACGATAAAATAAAACGACAACAACCTTCCCGAAATCAACTAAAAACAATATCCACTGGAACATTTCCCTCGAGTTATATAGGGCAACAGAAACTACCGATACCACACTATAAATCTCAGAACTTTCGCCACCACCACACTTATTACTACCATAAAAAAAAGAATCAAAATGGAATCGAACACTTCCCTTGACAAGGTATTCTTAAGACATCACCACATATAGCCGTCCCTGGTCCGAGATCCTGGAACATTAGTAAGCCTAATTTCTTCACGACTTCTTCCACAAATCCGAATAGTTTAAGGAACTTTGTTAGAGACAATGCAGTGTCCCCCATCATCGCCAACAACCGAAAACTATTGACGTTGTCAGTCATATCCACATCTATCAAAGACATGAACAATGCAATTTACCAAAATTCACACACGACGAACAGAAAGAAACCACAATAACGTCGACATAACAAAACCAAAACCGTTAACCCACTGAAAAATATTCCGCTGAAAGCACAGGCACTATCGACACCACACACGTGCAATGATACCGCGCAAATGAACCCCAAACGCCACATAACACGCTACCCATAAACACACCACCAGAGAGAACCACCGACCGCAACAACACGCTACCTATAAACACGCCACACAAGCAAACTAAACCAAATACATCACATGTCACACAACACATAAACACACCACCAGAGAGCACCATAGATCACATCAAAACGACACCTACAAGCACGCCATTCTCACAAACTAAATTCCGCGCCTTCGTGACGTCACACACCACACAAGCCGACGGGTGGAATCGGACGCTTCCGTTGACCCACTTCGTTAACGAAAGCAATCTTTCTAGTCGGCCTATCAATTCCAGAGGTCGTCTTACAAGTCGCGACTTACTGAACCGCCACGGAAACAAGAATAATTCGATTTCTGTAAGAGATATCGTAAGAAACGTATACAACACGTAACTGTTACGTCGTAGGGAGGTTTACCTTTCTCTGGAAGTCTAAACAGCAACCCGGCTGGATAAATTGGAAGTGAGGAACCCGGAATTGTGCAGATTAGAAGTTTCGAACCGCAATCGCTGGATACAACCCGCTAACTGAGGCGCCACGAACCCGTGGTTCGGGGATGTGACGTCACAAGAGCTGGCCAGCCAATACGGCCGCAGCTCGCAACTTTTCAAAGCGCTCTACACACGTACCAACTGGCCGAGCGACAAACTGGATGCGTTTGGCGTTTAGACGGACCGAGTGATGAATTTCCTTGTCGGGATGTCGTGCGGGTAGGAGCAACCGACGCACGCCCGCCTCCTCCTCCTCCTCCTCCTACCACCCATTCTCTGGAAAAGTGCAAAACATCCCCACCAACACCTGAGGTTTTGTGGACCTCCTACCACGCCGTGCGTCAGCGCCGGCACGGAGACCTGCCTCTGAACTAGCAGAGCGCTCCATTGATTCGGGCTGAAACACGCCTCCTCTCTCTAGGACGGGTTCAGGACCCACCCGGGGCAGGCGATGAGTCGCACGGAGGTGAAGGTGTGGATGTTTTACCAAATAGGCGCGCCTCCACTGACGGAACAGTTTCTGTCAACCTGCAGATTATGGGGCCCCTCATCATACAAGATATTTCCAGTCAGCGTTTGGTGTGAGAAAGTCTTCGACACCTAGTATATATGCTAACAGCTCATGTCTAAAACTACATTTGAAAACATTTCTTACATCTTTTTCATAATTTCTTGTAAGACAAAGGAAACGTTAACATTATTTTAATAAGCCATTTTTGCACCAAACTGAAGAAAGTTACTGATTGAATTCTATATATTTTAAGAAAAGTGAGTTGGTTATATTTAGAGCCGGTCTGGACAAATGGCGCTGAGGGGCGAGCGGTGGAGAACAGGAAATGAAAAGCGAGTCAGCAGCCGGACGCCGCTAGAGAGAGCCAGTCGCCTTGTCACATTTTTCCGACAACACCGACTGTGCTAAATTAGATTTACGTTCTGAATGAGGAACATCACTGCGTCTACGCACTTGAAAGAAAAAGTGGAGAAGTCACATCATTCAGTGCTAAATGGAAATTGCTCTTTGAACGCCATGCAAATTGCTTATACACCACCGCACTATCATGAGCTGTGAAAAACGTTCATTGGAACGTCGTTACACCACCAGGCACAAAGACGACTTCATTAGGCAAAGAAGAGTTAAAAGAAAAATAGGGGAGTGACAAAATCTTTTATGGTCGACGTCACCAGTTATTTGATTTCATCAAGTCTCTTAATCCAAGGGGAGGATGATTTACATATATGGCCGACTATATTGATGTTATAAAACAAAAGTTAATCCTGTGGAAAAATCAGCTTCTAGTTCATGACATAGAACATTTCTCACAGCTCAAGGCAGTCATTTCTCGACCAGACATGATTACCTTCGTTTCAGTAATTGAAAAATTTCGTCACCAGTTCTCAGACAAAAGTCAAGACTTTGCACGTCGAAAACTGATTTCGATTTATTTGTCAGTCCGTTCATGGTTGTGACTGCTAATGTACCTCCTCATTACTTCCCACTTGAGCTGATATGACCTCTAATATAGTCCACTACAGGAATTTACAAGAATCTTATACAATATTACCCCAAGAGCCATATCCTCGACTGCACAGACAATTCGGTAAAGTTAGTTCAACGTTTCGATCAACGCAAGTGTGCGAACGGTATTTATTCTGTTGTAAAATTGAGGAAATCCCCTCAACGTTCGGGTTTAGCAGATTTTAATCTCTGCGACCCCACGTGTTTGTATCACGAGCCGTAGTTCCATCTATATCACATACTAGCTTAGCACCCGATACTTTTCACGCGTAGTCTGTATCCTCTGCACAGATTTTTTTTTGGTTTTCTTTAATCAAATTTTTATATTGTTCACAAATTGCAACACCTTCTAAACGTTTCATGCTAATGGAGGCCATATATGCATGATCTTTTCCGAATGTAATTCTGACCAAAAAGCAATTCCAGGAGCTGTAATTCAAGGATTCTGTTAATCTTGCCGTTTGCATTCTTGTGATCATATTTCCATTGAAACACATACTTCTTTATAGCTAACCTAGAAGTGAAATACTCGTAACCATTTCGCAGGCTAAGCTTTACAATTTTTTTAATGTAACGAAATATTTTCCTAACAATTTTACGCCCTAAAGGATTGAATTTCTGTAAAGAGTAAACAAATACATATTTTTTTAATTTCTAACAGAGAATTCAAATACTAATTTCCAAAGATTTAGCTTTGAAAACGTTTCTATAATGAAATAATTTTATAAAACCTTTTATCCCCTCTTTCACTCCCTTAAGGCACTGAATTTCCAAAAAAGTGAAACTTTTTTTAATTAACATCCATTTTCATAGATTTAGCTTTAAAATAGATTAGTTGTTCTGTAATAATGAATATTGTGCAACCTACGACTGTTTTTAAATAGTGATAATGAATTATTTCCAGAAAACGTTCACTATTTTCCCCACTTAGTGGTTGAATTTCCAAAATTGCTGAAACGTGTATTTTTTTACTTCTAACCGAGAAACCAAATACTAATTTTAGTAGTTCTAGCTTCAGAACTGCCTTAATTGCGACATATTTTGAGAAAGCCTTCCGTCCCCTATTTCACCCTCTTTTTTGTCTTCAATTTCGAATGATCCCTACTTAAACGATATCTACAGTATAAGATTCACACCCTCTCCAAATTTCAAGTTTCTATCCATAGCGGTTTCGGCTGGGCGATGATGAGTCAGTGAAACAGTCTGGCCCTGAACCTTCCTGGCAGATTAAAACTCTGTGCCGGACCGAGATTCGATCTCGGCATCTTTGCTTTCGCGGGCAAGTGCTCTACCAACTGAGCTATCCAAGCACGACACACGATCCGTCCCGACAGCCTTAATTCCGCCAATACCTCGTCTCCTTCATTCCGAACTTCACAGAAGCTCTCCTGCGAACTTTGCAGAACTTGTGGAGCACTTGCCCGCGAAAGGTAACGGATTCGAGTATCGGTCCAGCACACAGTTTTAATCTCCCAGGATGTTTCATAGCAGCACACACTCCGCTGCAGAGTGAAAATCTCAGCCTGGCCTTATTTGACCCCCTTAGGGGTTGGTTTTCCAAAAACAGTGAAACACGTTTTTTCTTTCATTTCCAAACAAGACGCCACATACCAATTTTCATAGATTTAGCTTTAAAAATGCTTTCACAATGAAATATGTGCATAAAACACTTCACCGCCTATTTCACCCAACCTGCTTCCCTTGCAGAACGAGTGGTGAAGTGGAAGAGTCTGCATGAGTGGTAAAAGGCAGTTACTTAGTTGTGTTCATACTTACGCGCGGCGTAAAAGTGCAAACGATGCTTTTAGTGCTCCGTTTGACCCAATTCGTGGTTGTTTTAAAGTTATCAGTAACCCCCCCCCCCCCCCCCCCCTCCCTCAAAATCCAACTCCAGATTCGCCACAGGATCGAACTCCCTTATGTATAAGAGCTTGAAACGTCTGATTGCTTTACAAATCAGTTAATATGTTAAGCTAGTTTTTCACCCATCTCAATGTATATGACGTCATACGTCATATCACTTGAACTACGCGTCGTACAACGATATGCTGTTGCAGGTCCGTGTAGTGGTATATATGTGGATACTGCCTGCAAAATATGTTGCGAATTGAGTCAGTAGTAAATAAATAATGAATTAAAATGTCATAACTGATCATGGCTACAAAATACTAACAGGAATTTTTACAGAAAAATGAAAATCCTGGTAGAAGACCACCTCGGGAAAGATCAGTATCGATTTCAAAGAAATGTAGGTACACATGAGGCAATACTGACCCTATGACGTATTTTAGAATATAATTCAAGGAAAGACAAACCTACGTTTATAGCAACTATATACTTAGGGAAAGCTTTTGACAATGACGACTGGAATATTCTCTTCGAAATTCTGAAAGTAGCAGGGATAAAATACAGTCAGTGGAGGGCTATTTACAACTTGTATAGAAACCAGACTGCAGTTTTAATAGTTGAGGGGCATGAAAGGGAAGAGTGGTTGAGAAGGGAGTGAGACAAGATTGTAGCCTTTTGTATGTTCATCCTTTTAGCAGGAGGTCTCTGGGACGACGGCCGTTTACTATCGTGACAAAAAAAAAAAAAAAAAAAAAAAAAACCACACACCTACAGCTGTCCTTATGATTTTAACTTATTTTGTACCGCATCAAAGACAGCCTGAAGATGACGCAATGAAGCGTTGAAACTGGTAGCGACAAAATAAATTAAAATCACGAAGACAGCTGTAAACGTTTTTATTTTTTGTCACGAAGATTGTAGCCTGTCCCATATGTTACTCAATCTGTACATTGAGCAAGCAGTGAATGAAACCAAAGAAAAATATGGAGAAGGTGTTAAAGTCCAGGGAGACGAAATAAAAACTTCAAGGTTTTCCGATGACATTGTAATTCTGTCAGAGACAGAAAAGGGTTGGAAGATCAGTTGAATCGAATGGATAGTATCTTGAAAGGAAGATATAAGATGAACATTAACGAAAACCAAAAAGAAGGATAATGGAATTTAGATGAAAGGAAAATGGAAATGCCGTGTGAGTAGGGCCTCTCGTCGGGTAGACCGTTCGCCTGGTGGAAGTCTTTCGAGGTGACGCCAACTCAGCGACTTACGTGTCGATGGGGATGAAATGATGATGGTAAGGGCAACACAACACCCACTCCATGAGCGGAGAAAAATCTCCGGCCCAGCCGGGAATCGAACCCGGGCCGTTAGGTATGACATTCCGTCGCTCTGACCACTTTTTTTATTTATTTTTGTTTTGTTTTTAATCTAATTTAGTTCGTTTTCGTTCGTTGTATCCGTTCTGGGCGGACGTCGAAAGACACCCGTTTGAGTTCGTTGTTGTTTAATTAACTCAGTTTTTTTTATTACAGAGGGCAACGGGCGGACACTTAGAGGAATTAAATGAGGTGATACTGATGGAATTAGATTAGGAAAACGAGACTGAAAGTAGTGGATCAGTTTTGTTATCTAGACAGCAAAATAACTGATTATGGTCGAAGTAGAGAAGATATAAAATGTATACTGGCAATGGCAAAAAAGCATTAGTGAAGCAGAGAAATTTGCTAACATCGAATATAGACTTAAGTGTTAGGAAGTGTTTCCTGAAGTTATTTGTCTGGAGTGTAACAAAGTATGGATGTGAAACACGGATCATAAACAGTTTAAACAGGAAGAGAATAAAAGCTTCTGAAATGTGATGCTACGGAAGGATGCTGAAGATTAGATGGGTAGATCACGTAGCTAAAGAGAAGGTACCGAACAGAATTGGGGAGAAAAGAAATTTGTGGCATAATTTGACTAAAAGAAGGGATCCATTGATAAGACACTTTCTGGGACATCAAGGGATCACCAATTTAGCACTGGAAGCGAACAGTGGAGGGTAGAAATCGTAGAGGGAGACCAACAGATGAATAAACTAAGCAGATTCAGAAAGATGTAGGTTGCAGTAGTTATTCGGAGATGAAGAGGCTCGCATAGAGGAGAGTAGCATGGAGAGCTGTACCAAACCTGTCTTCGGACAGAAGACTGCAACAACAAAAAACCGGATCCTAAAACTTTAATACATGAGAAACTTTTTTTCCTACTTTATGAAGAGCCATAGTGAGAATAAGTTTCACGTCCGTTTGAAATTATAAGTTTTTTGTTCCCATGTCTGCTACACAAGCTACAACCTTATACGAGTTACTGTCTAAGGCGACAATAATTTCATTCAAGAGGGCAGCTGTCATGCGAACATCAAAATCAAAATAAACAGGTTGTTTCGAACTTACAAATAGTCCACGCACCATAACAACTAAAACATTACTGTGGGGTCCTGACACTCTGTCCTCTTGTTGATCATAGTAAATCCTACTGTCGATGTTCATTTGGTCGAAGGACGAAACGCAAACACGTTGCCTGTCAGTGAATGTTTTAGCCCGCATTTTTATCATAATCAAAACATCTTTCAAAATGCCACGACTGCAACTAAAACAGCGGTTTATCCAGGCCCTCAACGTCGACACAGCTGGTAGAGGATACCCGATTTTTTCCCTCGGAAAATTATAACACTTCCGAGATATAGCACGGAGAGTAATTGATTTACAAATGTCTTCGTTACTCCATCTAACCCTTTTTGAGTCACTTAATAAACTTTTTATTTGATTGAGTGAAAATATTTTTCCCAGCACACGAGTAATTTCCTTAGACACAAGAACCTCCTTATTAATTTCTTCCTCGCGCGTAAGTCGTCGCGTTCTAGACAGCTGATTCCGAAGGTATTTCTTTCTCGATCGAAGTTGCACACACTTGTCTGTAAGAACAGCATTCCTTCTTTCTAATGCCGCTATAGTATTCATCAAAGTAACTTTATCTGTGTCTGAAAAAAAACTGTCATCTGTACATGTGTTATTATGATGTTTCTTATTTGGTGACAGCTTTTCCCGAGTTTCCAGAGATCTCTTATGTAGTTCTCGTTTCTTATACCGTTTGGTTCTGTCTTCTGTTGCGGGTGACACATTGACAGTCGCACTACTGCACGGCAAATTGCACGAAGGAACTGCATCTGGCTTGAGCATTCTTTTTCGGTGCAAATTAAGTAATTCAGACTGTAAATGCCTTAAGTAATCTGTTTCTGCGAAATGGTGAGAGCATATTCGTGTATGCGCAACATTTACACTGTCTTTCCTACAACATTTCGACAACCATAGTTTTTGTAATGTTTCATTACGCGGGAACTGTGATACATTACGTCAGTTCCCTTTGTGTTCCGGTTGTACGAAAAACAGCCCGTAACAGCACAGCCTGGCTTTGTAAAAATTAATTTTCTCACTCTCTTGTAGATTCTCCAATAAGAATTTCACAGGACGAACAATAAACTACAGAGCTGGCGAACACAATGTTGATCCCGCTGTCCATTATTGCTAACTATTTCAGTTCCGAATGAAATATCAACTAGAGCAAAAACCGTAACACTCCCGAATTCCGAATGTTTCCGCTATTGACTTGAGTACCTCAGAAGGAAGAACACAATCAACATACTCTTTCAAACACAACACAATTCGAACTGTGTACTGTTTGGCACAGCTGCTTCCCCCGTGACGTCATGCGCTCTACTGAGAAAACATATTGCTTTCTGTGCATCGCTTACTCCTGCTATTTAAAACACATCTCTGCGATATCTAGTTACAAATTCTTAGTTACATAGTACAGGCTGTTCTTATTAATCCGCTACACACGTCGTTTCAACTGCGAGTAGAGAACCACTATGTGGTGCACTAACCAAACTGGCTTTCTCCTATGAGTTGAAACGTAAGTTCCTCACAAATCATGTACCTTTAATCACTGTCTTCATAGGCTCAGCAAGGGGAGTTCTTACCCCCTCCTAGAATGGAATGTAGACTTTTTATTATTTTCAGAATTCTCATGAATTTCTAGAAATGACTGTCACTGATTGTAGCGTTGCTGAATCCAAGAGGAAGTAATCTGGCTGGTGCCCGTGCGGTTCTAGGCGCTTCAGTGTGGAACTGCGCGACCGCTACGGTCGCAGGTTTGAATCCTGCCTCGGGCATTGATGTGTGTGATGTCCTTAGGTTAGTTAGGTTTAAGTAGTTCTAAGTTCTAGGGGACTGATGACCACAGATCTTAAGTCCCATAGTGCTCAGAGCCATTTTACTCTGGCTGTAGCAAATCACCGCAGCGTTTGGTTGTCACTTTGTTAATGGGAAATTATTCTGTTTTTCGTGCCGTAGATTAATTTTGCAATCTTGGGGCACGTGAAACTCTGCGGAACATTGCCAAAAAACAAAGGAAGTACGGATCAGGAAGCGTTGTGAGTGTTATGTAGCTGTTTCGTTTCAGTAACTCGTGGAGGTAAGGTAGATGTGAGGCATCACAATTCTACCAAGAATCATACAAATAGATTCGACATCAAGGTATATGTCTACATTCATGATTAAAGAAGATACCCAGGAAGAATTTCTCGTTGCTGCTGCAGAACTAAAAAACGGCTTATAACGTTGTCAAGCATCAATCCTTCAGCTCTCTCGACTGTACCGCAAAACTGATTTCCGCAATGTATCTTGACTCCAAAGTCGCCGCATAAACAAAACAACAACAAAAAAAAAAGGTTCAAATGGCTCTGAGCACTATGGGACTTAACTTCTGAGTTCATCAGTCCCCTAGAACTTAGAACTACTTAAACCTAACCAACCTAAGGACATCACACACACCCATGCCCGAGGCAGGATTCTAACCTCCGAACGTAGCGGTCGCGTAGTTCCAGACTGTAGCGCCTAGAACCGCTCGGCCAACCCGGCCGGCAGCAGTCTACAGACAGGACCAAAGCTACAGCGATTGTTGAAATCCTCTCACCGCACTCTGTGTCCGAATGCATAAAACAACTGAAATAAGTTTCATTCTACGACGCAGGCAGTGACGCATTGAGCCACAACGTTGAAAAGATGTTTCTTCTTTTTCCTTTACTTGTTCAATATTTTACTGAAACTGGTGGAATCCAACAGAAGTTACTGAAGTTTGATTCGCTGAATACGAAACATCGGAGACAAGTGCAAAGTTTTATCCTGACCTTTAAAGACAAATGCCAATTCCATTAGACAAATTAATCCCTTTTTGTGGAAGCAGTATCAATACCAACTTCGGAGCGCTTCATTAACATGGTCACCGGAATTCGTTCCTGAAAATTAAGGAACTAGGAAAAAAACAAGGAATTGGATGCTCTGCTCATGTTCTCGACATTACTACTCAGAAGAGCCAAAAATCGGATACACCTACCTAATCTAGTGTAGGATCCCCGCGAGCACGCAGAAGTGTAGGGACATAGCGTGGCATGGACCCGAATAATGTCTGAAGTAGTGCTGGAGGGAACCGACATCGTTAACCCTGCAGGGCTGCCCATAAATCTGTAAGAGTAGGATGGGTTGGAGATCTTTTCTGTACAGCACGTTGTAAGGCATCCCGATATGCTCAATAATATTCAGGTCTGGGGAGTTTAGCGATCAGCGGAAGTGTTTAAACTCATAAGAGTGTTTCTGGAGCCATTCTGTAGGAATTCTGGACGTGTGGGGTGTCACATTGTCCTGCTGGAATTGTCCAAGTCCGTCGGAATTCACAATGAACATAAATGGACGTAGGTGATCATACAGGATGCTTAGGTATATGTTACCTGTCAGAGTAGTATCTAGACGTATCAGGGGTCCCATATCATTCCAACTGCACACGTCCCACACCATTACTGAGCCTCCACCAGCTTGAACAGTCCTCTGCTAACATGCAGGGTCCATGGATTCATGAGGTTGTATCCACATCCGTATACATCCATCCGCTCGATACAATTCAAGACGAGACTAATTCGACCAGGCAACATGTTTCCCGTCATCAACAGTCCAATGTCGGCACTGACAGGCCCAAGCGAGGCGTAAAGCTTTGTGTCGTGCAGTCATCAAGGGTATACGAGTGGAGCTTTGGCTCCGAAAGCACATATAGATGATGTTTCGTTGAATTGTTCGCACGATGACACTTGTTGATGGCCCAGCATTGAAATCTTCAGCTGCGGAAGGTTTGCACTTTCGTCACGTTGAACGACTCTCTCCAGTCGTCGTTGGTCCCGTTCTTGCACAATCTTTTTCCGGCGGCAGCGGTGTCGGAAGTTTGATGTTTTACCGGATTCCTGATATTCACGACACATTCGTGAAATGGTCATACGGGAAAATCTCCACTTCATCCCTACCTCGGAGATGCTGTGTCCCATCGCTCGTGCACCGACTATAACACCACGTTCAAACTCACTTAAATCTTGATAACCTGCCATTGTAGCAGCAGTAACCGATCTAACAATTGCGCCAGACACATGTCTTATATAGGCAGCGCAGTATTCTGGCTGTTTACATATCTCTGTATCTGAACACGCATGCCTATGCCAGTTTCTTTCGCGCTTCAGTGTATATCAAGTGTTGCTGCAGACTTAACTGACGGAAATAATCGTCATGAAAATATTTCATAACTTTTCAATATACACGATTAGGACAGAGAAGTAGAAAGAGTTCTGCTTACACGATGGTGTCAATTATCAGGTTCCTCTGTCTCACTCAAAAGCAAGATGGCTGTCGTTAATGCCCACAACTGAGAGATTCTTAAGCCGTGGATTCCATTAATACAGATTTTGACGGTGAAGACAGGTCACCTATAATAATTTCAAATTTTTTGAGTAGTCCGATCAGTGAAATTAACTTCATGTTTCTGCAGTCAAACTCGGCTCTTTGAAAAAAATATAAAAATCGTGGAGAATGATAAAGCCTTGATAACTGAAATCATTAATCGACACACAAAGATGTCTGAATGAAAGGAAGACTGGAAATGTTATTGGCATGCAAAATCAAGATGAATTAGAACAAATTAAAGAATGGGAACCATAATCAAGAAATAATTAATTTTATTTCGAAGTTTGACGTAGACACAATGGTTCTCTATACCATAGCATTTGATTAGTGTGAGAGATTGGCTTTCTGTTTTAATAAATATCAAGTTTTTGATTGGGCCTGAAACCCCAGATCGGGTGAAGATTGAAAACATTATTATATACCTGACTAAAAATGTGAATACTTCAGGCGACAATTATTTTCAGGAATATGTGTACATGAAGGGCTTTTTAGAAACTAAGCGTGACTGGAAGAAAAGTGTACATATTTTCTTAAGCAAATCGAAAACCATGAACGCAAATGCCAACGGCTAAAATCATGCGAGTATTTGTTTTCTATTCCCACATTCAACGCCACTGTGGAAAGAGTACTTTCGCTGATGTCGGCCCAGTGGATTGATGAAAGAAACTGACTGCTGCCAAAGACTGTGGAATCAATCCTACACTGCCATTTAACTGCAAACTAACTTGCACGGATTTTTATAAATACTTAAAAGGGAAAAAAAGACTTGCAGGAAAAGGTGAAATCTTCCGGACATTATTGTGTACCAACTACTTCGGTCGCAACAAATTCCACGTATTTCGTTTCTAAATAAAAAGTGATTATATTAAATGAAATTTTTACTTCATTTCTACACCCCCATCTCAGAGCGCCCCGACGAGGCCCCAGATAGATATGACAATCCTAGGCATGAATCAAGTATTTAAGTGTTTAGGTATATACCCATTGTTTCATTACCACATGCTACTAGTGTACATCGTAGAAAACTATCGCAGCATCGGAGTCGAGGGAACCAAGGTCTATGATAAGGATTAGGATGGAAAAAACTGACCGGTTAAAACCGATACCGGTATTTTAGTTCTTCATAACCGGTATTTTTCCGTATTTTTTGGCCTAGGTAATAACAGGTGTTTTTATTTGTCACTAATAGCTGGGAAAAGTACTGAAGTATCAGTTAGCCATAGGAGCAGTGCAAAATTTTTGTTTTTTAATAAAGACGCGTTTATTTTCAGACAGGCACAATTAAAAGCTAGCTCTCGGCCACAGCCTTCATCAGCAAAAACGAAACACACACCACTCACACACACAAGCAAGCACACCTCATGCAAACACGACCGCCAACTCCAGCATCTGCGGTCAGAATGCCTGTCTGCAACTTAACATGTCTTCTTGACGGGAAGTAGCAACCTATCTTTCCTGCATTGTTGGTGTTCCTACTTGGAATTTCCCATGGTTTGTTTTTAAATAGATCTTTTTTTTTTTGGAAAAACAGCAGTTTTATTCAGACATTTTCCATTGTTTTGAAATACTGCATTATTGTAGAAAAAGAGAAAAGTGATCAGCGCTATTTTAATAATACTGCCGACAGAAACGACCAACAAATACATGGTATAAGAAATGGTACAGCATTGCTGTGACAGTTATGTCCCTGTTGCCATGTGTCGTGGCTTAACGTAAACGTGTGTGCGTGCAGTGTAGAAGACTTACCCCCACCTGGTCTATATGGTAGTTTCTCCCTGTCGTCACCGGACATCAATCCCATTGGAGAATGGCACCAATCCTAGAGTCCCATCCACGAGCGATGGCGGTTCGCGCAGGCAAGGACGGGGATTGCATTGTTGCCGGTTACAAGTGGCAGTTGCCGTACTCGCATACACCAGATGAAAGCGTGTATCCTGCAGATTATATCTCTCGCTTGCTAGTGCAGAATTAGTCTCCTACCACCACCATCAACCATGACAACTCGAAACAAATGGAATAAAAATTCGACAAAGAACTCGCTACGATCGCGTATGATGGTCGCATTGCGCTAACAGTCACAGCACAGCTCTCAGAACACTGCTGAAGACTCATTGGCTACCGAAGAACGCGCGACGTAGGTGCACAGAACGAGCCTAAATTCGAAAGCCATTGTTCGTGATTACATCTATAGTCTGGAAACACATTCCATTAGAAGTACTGATAGCCTTGGGAGAGCCAGCGCTGGCAAACCTCTACCATCTGGTGCGCAAGATGTATGAGACAGGTGAAATACCCTCAGACTTCAAGAAGAATTACAATAATTCCAAACCCAAAGAAAGCAGGGGTGGACAGATGTGAAAATTACCGAACTATAAGCCACGGTGCAAAATACTAACACGAATTATTTACAGACGAATGGAAAATCTGGTAGAAGCCAACCTCAGGGAAGACCAGTTTGGATTCCGTAGAAATGTTGGAACACGTGAGGCAATACTGACCCTACGACTTATCTTAGAGAATAGATTAAGGAAAGGCAAACCTACGTTTCTAGCATTTGCAGACTTAGAGAAAGATTTTGACAACGTTGACAGGATTAATCTCTTTCAAATTCTGAAGGTGGCAGGGGTAAAATACCCTGAAGCGAAAGGCTATTTGCAGTTTGTACAGAAACCAGATGGCAGTTATAAGAGTCGAGGGGCATGAAAGGGAACCAGTGGTTGGGAAGGAAGTGAGACAGGGTTGTAGCATCTCCCCGATGTTATTCAATCTGTATATTGAGCAAGCAGTAAAGGAAGCAAAGGAAATGATCGGAGTAGGAATTAAAATCCATAGAGAAGAAATTAAAACTTTGATGTTCGCCGATGATATTGTAATTCTGTCAGAGACAGCAAAGGACCTGGAAGAGCAGCTGAACGGAATGGACACTGTCTTGAAAGGAGGATGTAAGATGAACATCAACAAAAGCAAAACGAGGATAATGTAATGCAGTCGTATTAAATCGGGTGATGCTGTGGGAAGTAGATTAGGAAATGAAACGCTTAAAGTAGTAAATGAGTTTTGCCATTTGGGGAGCAAAATAACTGATGATGGTCGATGTAGAGAGGATATAAAATGTAGACTGTCAATGGCAAGGAAAGCGTTTCTGAAGAAGAGAAATTTGTTAACATCGAGTAAAGATTTAAGTGTCAGGAAGTCTTTTCTGGAGAGTAGCCATGTATGGAAGTGAAACGTGGACAATAAATAGTTTAGACAAAAAGAGAATGGAAGCTTTCGAAATGTGGTGCTACAGAAAAATGCTGGATATTAGACGGGTAGACCACATAATTGATGAGGAGGTATTGAATAGGGCTGGGGAGAAGAGAAATTTGTGGCACAACTTGACTGGAAGAAGAGATCGGTTGATAGGACATATTCTGAGGCGTCAAGGGATCACCAGTTTAGTATTGGAGAGCAGCGCGGATGGTAAAAATCGAAGAGGGAGACCAAGAGATGGATACACTAAACAGATTCAGAAGGCTGTAGGTTGCAGTACGTACTGGGAAATGAAGAAACTTGCACAGGATAGGGTAGCATGGAGAGCTGCATCAAACCAGTCTGCAGACTGAAGACCACAACAACAACATTATGGTAACCGTAATAAATCTTAAGCTTAACAATAATTTGTTCATCGTATACAATAAGAATAGAAAGTAGCTCACCTGCTATCTGTGTCTACATAATATGCGTTTATCCGCTTGTAGCCCTTGAAAAAGGACAAACCACCACGCAAAATACGAGCTCCTCAACCTCAGTTTTCATCCTTTAGCGCTGGCTTTTTATAATGCCCAAATAATGGTGTGATCCTCGATTACAACATGATTTTTGAGCTGAGTTTCATAAAATTAGAATCAATAGGATAATACTAGTAATTTTTCGTAGTATTCAACCACTTAACACTTGTCGAGAAAATGAGTGAACAATGGTCGGACAAAGATTTCTTTTATTGCCTATTCATAATTTTGATTCTATTTATCTTGAAACCGAGGAAGTCAACTTTTTTCTACATTTATTACACGAAATAACAGAAATAAAAACTTAAATCGGTTATTTCAAAATTTGAGCGGTCAGGTGTCCGTGGCACTGACGTTGTAATAAACCGATATAACGGAAAACCAGTTGTTTCAACGATAACCACCATGCGGCAGCAGTGTCTTCTGTTAACATCTGCTCATCCGTAATTTAAGAGAAACGTTATTCATTGTCTCTTAGCTCTTCTCTTTCTCTGCACTCTTGCAGCTCACTTCTGTGGCTAACAATTAAGCATTATTTTCATCGGTATCTCACAAAATAATTTGTTAGTTGTCATGAGTTTAAATGTACGTTTCCAGTTCAAACCATTTCTTGTGCTGTATGTGCGTTCTGTGTTACGATATAGTGTTCCTCCCGTGTGCTAAAAAATAAAAAATAAAATAAAATAAAAAAAGAATAAGGTTATACAATAAAAAGCTTCATCACGAACAATTTTCAACTGCAAAAAGAAAGACGCTTTCGAAAAGGTTCTACGACAAGCATCTTATCTTCACACATTAAAACCAATTTATGCTCAAATGGTGATGTCATTAACACTACCCTCTCATAATGTGGTGCTTTATAAAAAACTGAAAATGTATTGTTATGTGAACCAACTGGTATCCCACATTCAGCTAGGTCTACTGATAGCGACCGTGAAATAATCACAAATCCAGACCCAGGCACTTGACCTAATACGTTAACATCCTCCATGATAAATGAAATTGTACAGAAAGGCTCTATTAAAATTGTATATTTTTATTATCTTTAATACGAGAGGGGAGGAAAATTTTCAATTCATTTTTACGTACCAACTTTACCCAATGGAGAAAAAAGGGATCGAAAATGGATTGTGTATTCGAAATGCACCAAAAACGTTCTTTGTTACTGTTGTAAAATTTTTCGATCTCCTACAAACAAGCTGTCAAGTGACAGACTCTGTGACTGGGTTCATTTAGGAGATCGGCTTACAGGCCATGAACAATTAGTTGCCCACATACACTCTGCAAAAAGATGCATACAGTGTGAGACAGTTGAAACAAAAAAGTGGTAGCTATGGAAGTGAACTACTAGAAAGAGAAAAGGAACACTTGTTTTCGGCTCTAAACAGAATTATACGCGCCACCAGGTATCTGGCTGAGCATAATATGGCCTTCATAGGAGCCAGCTAAAAGCTCTGTCAATATAATTATGGCAATTTTCTTGGTTTAATCGAAATAATTGCAGAATTTGACCCTGTTTTGCAGAAAATTTTAATCGCGGTTAAAAACTTAAGAAATTCTTGACCGTTCTTGTGTACAAAAACATTCAACATTAACTCATAAATTTGCTTGCACTCAAAGTACAAAACGTTAATTTTCTAGAAGAAAGTACATATTTTTCAGTCATCCCTCATTGTACTCCTGATACAACCAACAATGAACAAATGACATTGCTTGTAAACCTATAAGAACACACAATGACTGTAGACTTTATGGATGTCTCTTCAACAACAGGAGAAAGTTTGCCTAAAACCCGTGCATCGAAAGTAGACCAACTAGGTCTCAATATTCGTGGCTGCGGAGGCCAAAGTTACGAAAATGGTACAAATATAGAAGGTAATTGAAGTCGTGTTCAAACCAGAATCCCGATGTAATCCAAGAGCATTTTATTTGACATGTGCTAGCTGGAATATTAATCTTGTGCTATCAGATGCGGCAAAACCTACAGCAAAAGCAGTCACATTTTTTCGTGTAATTCAAAGACTATACTTTGTTTTCGGTGCATCCTCCCAGAGAGCGGAAATCATATTGAACAGAGTACCAAAATTAACAGTGAAGAAGCTTTCAGAACCTCGATGGGAAAGCTGGGTGGAGAGTGTCGAAACTATGACGTACCAATCAAGAGAAGTCACAGATGCCCTTCTTGGGGTGAGCAATAGCATTGATGAATTGAAAACAAAAAGCGAAGAACACTTACTTGCTGTGAACGAATTAGATAACTTCTAGTTTATTGACGGTGTTGTCATACGGTATGAGCTTCTCTTTGCCCTTATAGCAGCAAGTAAGGCCCTCCAGGCAGAAAACATGAATTTGAAATTAACAACCAAATCGCTCGAAAGTTAAATGAAATTTAAGTGAGAATTTCCGTGAGGAAGATTTTTTTTCACTACGAAAGTGATAGCTGAAACTTTACAGATTGGGCAAAATTTGAACAAAAGAGAACTGGCACCAAAAGAAACCAATTTGGTTGTAAAAATGACGATGTGCTTTGCAGAGCACAGCTTCCAGAGGAGAAGACGAAACTGATTTTTTCTACCCTGTCGTTGACACAGTATTAATAAGTTTGCAACAAAAGTTTGGGCAGCTGACTAAGTATTCCGAAATATTCAGTTTTTTTCATCAAAAAACTTGAGACACTTATAGGATAAAGAACTGAAAACGCTATGAAATAAACGTGTCAGAGAGCTAAGTATAAAAGGTAAATGGTGAATAAACAAAAGACATTGTTGCGTCAGAACTTTTGACAGAAATCAAAGTGTTCAGAGAAAAAGTGAACAAGAATATGAGAACTTCAGTGCTAATATTGAAATACTTAAATGAAATTGGAAACCCATAACCCAACAATTATTGCTAACCATGCCAGTGACTGTCGCTTCCAGTGGGAGAAGCTTTTCACATTCGAAGCTGATCAAGAATTACGAGGGGCGTTCAGAAAGAAATGCAAAAACATTTTTTTCTGAAAGGAGGTTGGTTTTATTTTGGGTTTCAGTACACCATATTATACTCCACACTTCTGGCTGCAAGAGACTGATTTAACTGTAGGATCTTGGAGAAACATTTCGTATTGTGTTGATTAAACGGGATTCTTTTTGCCTTGCTTCGTGAAACTTTATTAGGACTTTAAGCCCATTTTCGAATACAGAACTATTTCCGAAGATGGAAACCACGTGCAGGTAAATGCATGTCAACTTCTTAATCTACGAAATCTCGCCTTAAACTATAAATGTTGCCTATTTTGACGTTTATATTTTCATCGAACAACTTTATGACATTTAATAGGACAGTGTTTACTCCAGCTACGAATAAGCGGACTGGTGTAGATCTGTGTGCAGAGGAATGAGTATTTCTGTGATTACTTATTTATGAACGATAGCACAAAGGTTCCCCTTCTAGTTGCAACATTTTCTAAAATCAGTGAATAACTGAAGTAAGTCGAATGCTGGGAAAAAGTGAATTCCAACTGAATGACCGCGAACGATACGTTGTGAAGATTGGCGAAGCGCCGCAACTGACCTCGTACACCCTCCCTGCCTCCCACTGCACGGCCCGTACAATTGTTGGCCAGTTGATACTCCTGCATTCCTTGTTGAGTATGTTGCAACTGAGACATGCGGAAAAACTTTAGACACACAATAAAAATGTAATAAATCATTACTGGAATCACTGGATAAGATACCTGCTATAAAATAACGACATGAGTAAAAGTCTGTTTGATCTTCTGCACTCCACGATTTAGGAAGGAAAAATACGTCTTCTGACTTCACACTCAGAGTTGTTCCCCTCATTTCCTGGGCCTTCCCGAATCTCTTCTTGGTTATGGCTTATTAGCCCAATGCGTTTTGGCAATCTGTCTTCATTTATCCGGTTAATACCTTCTTTCGATCTTCTTCTGTTACCGTCCACTCTCTAATATTCTAAACGTTAAGTTCTGATCTTCCGTGTTCATTACGTATTGGGTCTAATATTTTGTACACCCTCTAACATTTCTTGAAGTCCTCATTTCCGACCTTTCGGTGTTACTGACGTCCGTCTGTCTCACTCCCATTCATTAAACCTGGTGATGCCTTTATTTACTTTTATTCTCATGCCCTTTCCTGTCTTGTTACTCACCGTCACCACAAATGTGTTCAAAAACGTTGAAACGTAGTTTCAGTATATCAGCCTTTATTGTCACTTATTTCAGCAGCCAGATAGGAGAAATAAGGGATTTGTTCTGTAGCTTTTGAGTTGATAATAGTCTTTGAACAGAATGGGAATATTCCCTGAAATGCCATTACGCTAGTTTTAGGTAGGGAGAGTGTTGTACCTAGCGGATAGTGTAGCTAGGAACACGTGTTTCCTTTTGGTCGTTACTTCAGTCACATGACAAATCTTAGACTCACATGAAGAAATTCTCGTTGGAGACCGCCATAAGCAGTTTACGCCATTTTCTTTAGTTTTTAGCACTGATAGAAGGTTATGTTTCGTGAAGCATTCTTAAATATTTCGCATTGTACACATTTCAATTGGTGTATAATATACAAGGTGACTCAGCTGCCCCTACGGATCTTGTTTTATGCAGCCCGCCGTGTTATAACTGGCCTTCAAAGACCATGCGAGAGATTTTCATTCTCTCGTTCGCCACGCGCAAACTACAAATCCTTGAGAAACAATTAACAGGACATTTTTGTAGGAATAATTTTACACTGGGGTCCGTTTTCGCTAGAGGCCGTAGTTTTCGAGTTACTCAAGAAAATCGTACAAAAGTGACCTTCAAATGCATCCTTACTCCCACACTCAGCCCCTACCAGTCGGGATTTCTAGTACGTTGTTCACGGCACTCGCTCCTACTATTCGACAAAGATTTGTGACTGCACGAATTATTTCCCACTTTCCTTCACGTGGTTTCCATCTTGGGAAACAGTTCTGCACTCGAAAATGGGCTTACAAGCCTAATAAAGTTTATTCCTATATTCCACCACTGGATTAGTTGAGCACTTAAGAACTGTGTAAATTTTACCTAACAATTTAGTGAATTCTAACAGTACAAAATAAACAAAACTGTTACATCGTTGAATTCGTGTGGCTTTCAGACTACGAATGTACTCTGCTTGCGAGGGTTAAGTTTAAGCGTAACATCTACAAAAGTCGTTTTTCTTTCATTACCCTCGCGGAGAGGGTAGTAATGTTAAGGGTATAACCGACTATGCTGGTGGCGTGATACCCCAATCAACGCAGGCAAAGAAAGGTCGAAAATAATTTTCCCACTGAATTTTTTGCATATTCTATATCTGAATGTGTTCAATAGCATCGTTCATTATCTCCAGGGGCATTCACCACACATTGTGTTCCATAAAGGTCTCGTTTCATGCGTTTTGTCTATCACTTGCAATAATCCTGTTTTATTTTTCGTGTATTCGATTTAGACCTATTACTGTTAATTTTACACCCCATGCAGTCTTCCCGCCTGTCACTGACTTATCAAGTAATTCGTGAACATCTCGGTTAAACTACGGTGTTTCGTGTGTAGCACCGCCTCCCATTACACTTGCTGTTTTCGTACCTAAAGCTTCTCGTGCTGTATCTTGTATACGAAAAAATTGTATTGAGACCTCTACACATTATGTTGAGCTCATCGAATCAGATCGTGAAAGCTTTATCGAAAGACGAGAATGCGAGACATTTCCTCGTTTCCAGACGCGTCTTCGGCCTGCAATCTGACTGACTGGAGTAGCTATCCTGGGCTTACATTGTTATACACAGCGACAACAGCGCCTCAAGCGGTGGAGAAGCTACGCTGCTGAATACGGTATTCATTAAATGTAAACAGTATCGTTTATATTCATTTTTAAGAAGTTTTTTACGAAAGGCAGCGTATGTAGTGCAAGAAATTGCAGTAATAATAGGAAGAAGACACCAAATTTGTCATTCTTCAGGTTTCCTAAGGACCCTGAGAGGTATGAAACATCATATTAGAGCGCTCTTTATTTACGATTTTTTTCTAAACTTTATTGAAGTACTGAATTTGTTTTTCTTTTTTAGGAGCAAGAAATGGTGAATAAACAGTAGAAGACAGGACCTGCTGCAAAAAGATGCCCTTTATTTGCACAATAACGTGAAGTTTTGTGCGTTACATTTCGAGTCAAACCAGTTCATGAGCACGGAAAAGAAGACATCGATATGCAATGCTGTTCCTACGTTATTTGTCGTGCCGAATAAGCCACAACTAGTGACGATGAAGAGAAAATTGCCATACAAACGTGAAAGTGTTACTGCAAAAACAATAAAACTGTCTCCTGACACAGAAGAAACAACTACCACAAGTGCTACTACACGAGAGACATATAAAATCACTAACAACGGAATCTGCAACACAGACATCTTTTGAAGATGAAATGCTTAGATTACGTGAAATTATTCGCGTGTTGGAAAATCGTGTGAAATGTAAAAACGTGCAAATCATTAGACTTAGTACAAAATTACTACGTGACAAGGAAAGTGCCCATTGTAAGAATAAACTGCAACCACGTCACAGGACACAAGTACAAAAGGATAAGCTCATTTTAAAAAGTGTTGGTTCCAAGTACTTGAAAAAAGATGCTCTCGATTTATTGATAAGCCAAATCAGTATACCACTGAATGGAAAACGTGGTGCGAGATGGGAAGATGAAACTAAGTAATTTGCACTTAATTTGTTGTATTGTAGTACTCAGGCATACAGGTTTTTATCACGCTGTTTTAGCCTTCCATCAGTACGTATCTTACAAAGGTTGTAAGTAGGCTGTTTATGTTTTCTTATTGGCAACGTTACGTAGCGCTCTGTATGAAAATCGGCAGCTGGATGTGAACAGCGCGTAGCGTTGCGCAGTTGGAGGCGAGCCGCCTGCAGTGGTGGATGTGGGGAGAGAGATGGCGGAGGTTTGAAATTTGTTAGACTGGATGTCATGAACTGCTATATATATTATGACTATTAAGGTAAATACATTGTTTGTTCTCTACAAAAATCTTACATTTGCTAACTATGCCTATCAGTAGTTAGTGCCTTCCGTAGTTTAAATCTTTTATTTAGCTGGCAGTAGTGGCGCTCGCTATATTGCAGTAGTTCGAGTAATGAAGATTTTTGTGAGGTAAGTGATTTGTGAAACGTATAGGTTAATGTTAGTCAGGGCCATTCTTTTGTAGGGATTTTTGAAAGTCAGATTGCGTTGCGCTAAAAATATTGTGTGTCAGGTTAAGCACAGTTTTGTATAGATTTTTCTAAGGGGACGTTTCAAGGTATGTGGAAGATATACAGTTAAATTGTGGGATAAATAATAACATATTTCATCTTTTAAAGCAGAAAGTGCAGCAGTTACCATAAACTGATATAATTGTTAATTTGTCTATGGATGAGATGTCACTAATGGAAAATTTGATATATGACAGCTCTAGGGATCGTGTTATTGGATTTGAAGACATGGGTTTCATACGTACATCTGTGGTTGCCAATACTGCATTAGTTATAATGATTAACGGCATCTTCTCAAATTTTAAACAGCCATTAGTATATTATTTCTCCAAAGGACCAGTAGGACCCACCCATTTGACGCGCATATTTTTTGAAGTTGTCAGAAAACTCACAGAGATTGGTTTGGTTGTAAAAACATGTGTGACAGACCAAGGCTCGAATTTTGTGGAGTGGAGGCACAGACTGGGTATCACACCAGTTAATCCATGCTTAGTACACGAAGGGAGTAAGATTTTTTTTATGACACCTCACACTTGATAAAAAGCATACGTAATAATTTATTCAGGTATAACATTATCCACACAACAGATGAAGGAGGGATTGGCACTGCTTCAAGGAAGGACATTTGTCATTTATACTCAAGTGATTATGAAAGGAAGTACAAGTTGGCCCCCAAGCTCACTAAAAGAGCTGTCCAACTGCTAGCATTTTCAAAAATGAAGGTAAACACTGCAGTTCGTGTGTTGAGTCATACAGTAGCAGCACGCATTTAGACACTTGTTACTTGTGGCACCATATCATCATCTGCTATTGCTACTGCAGATTTTTGCCAAAAAGTAAACGATATTTTTGACATATTTAATGCATATAGTGTTAAAGGGCCTGTACCCTTAAGGAACTGCATTACAAGTGCCTCAAGACATTTGGAAATTTTAAATACACTGAAGCCATAGATGTTGTTGTTGTTTGTTGTTGTGGTCTTCAGTCCCGAGACTGGTTTGATGCAGCTCTCCATGCTACTCTATCCTGTGCAAGCTTCTTCATCTCCCAGTACCTACTGCAACCTACATCCTTCTGAATCTGCTTAGTTTATTCATCTCTTGGTCTCCCCCTACGATTTTTACCCTCCACGCTGCCCTCCGATACTAAATTGGTGATCCCTTGATGCCTCAGAACATGTCCTACCAAACGATCCCTTCTTCTGGTCAAGTTGTGCCACAAACTCCTCTTCTCCCCAATCCTATTCAGTACCTCCTCATTAGTTATGCAATCTACCCATCTAATCTTCAGCATTCTTCTGTAGCACCACATTTCGAAAGCTTCTATTCTCTTCTTGTCCAAACTATTTATCGTGTATGTTTCACTTCCATACATGGCTACACTCCATACAAATACTTTCGGAAATGACTTCCTGAGACTTAAATCTATACTCGATGTTAACAAATTTCTCTTCTTCAGAAACGCTTTCCTTGCCATTGCCAATCTACATTTTATATCCTCTCTACTTCGACCATCATCAGTTGTTTTGCTCCCCAAATAGCAAAACTCATTTACTACTTTAAGTGTCTCATTTCCTAATCTAATACCCTCAACATCACCCGACTTAATTCGACTACATTCCATTATCCTCGTTTTCCTTTTGTTGATGTTCATCTTATATCCTCCTTTCAAGACACCATCCATTCCGTTCAACTGCTCTTCCAAGTCCTTTGCTGTCTCTGACAGAATTACAATGTCATCGGCGAACCTCAAAGTTTTTATTTCTTCTCCATGGATTTTAATACCTGCTCCGAATTTTTCTTTTGTTTCCTTTACTGCTTGCTCAATATACAGATCGAATAACATCAGGGAGAGGCTACAACCCTGTCTTACTCCCTTCCCAACCACTGCTTCCCTTTCATGTCCCTCGACACTTATAACTGCCATCTGCTTTCTGTACAAATTGTAAATAGCCTTTCGCTCCCTGTATTTTACCCCTGCCACCTTCAGAATTTGAAAGAGAGTGATCCAGTCAACGTTGTCAAAAGCTTTCTCTAAGTCTACAAATGCTAGAAACGTAGGTTTGCCTTTCCTTAATCTTTCTTCTAAGATAAGTCGTAAGGTCAGTATTGCCTCACGTGTTCCAGTATTTCTACGGAATCCAAACTGATCTTCCCCAAGGTCGGCTTTTACTAGTCTTTCCATTCGTCTGTAAGGAATTCGTGTTAGTATTTCGCAGCTGTGGCTTATTAAACTGATTGTTCGGCAATTTTCACATGTGTCAACGCCTGTTTTCTTTGGGATTGGAATTATTATATTCTTCTTGAAGTCTGAGGGTATTTCGCCTGTTTCATACATCTTGCTCACCAGATGGTAGAGTTTTGTCAGGACTGGCTCTCCCAAGGCCGTCAGTAGTTCCAATGGAATGTTGTCTACTCCAGGGGCCTTGTTTCGACTCAGGTCTTTCAGTGCTCTGTCAAACTCTTCACGCAGTATCGTATCTCCCATTTCATCTTCATCTACATCCTCTTCCATTTCCATAATATTGTCCTCAAGTACATCGCCCTTGTATAGACTCACTATATACTCCTTCCACCTTTCTGCTTTCCCTTCGTTGTTTAGAACTGGGTTTACATCTGAGCTCTTGATATTCATACAAGTGGTTCTCTTATTTTTAAAGGTCTCTTTAATTTTCCTGTAGGCAGTATCTATCTTACCCCTAGTGAGATAAGCCTCTACATCCTTACATTTGTCCTCTAGCCATCCCTGCTTAGCCATTTTGCACTTCCTGTTGATCTCATTTTTGAGACGTTTGTATTCCTTTTTGCCTGCTTCATTTACTGAATTTTTATATTTTCTCCTTTCATCAATTAAATTCAATATTTCTTCTGATACCAAAGGATTTCTACTAGCCCTCGTCTTTTTACCTACTTGATCCTCTGCTGCCTTCAATACTTCATCCCTCAAAGCTACCCATTCTTCTTCTACTGTATTTATTTCCCCCATTCCTGTCAATTGTTCCCCTATGCTCTCCCTGAAACTCTGTACAACCTCTGGTTCTTTCAGTTTATCCAGGTCCCATCTCCTTAAATTCCCACCTTTTTGCAGTTTCTTCAGTTTTAATCTACAGGTCATAACCAATAGATTGTGGTCGGAGTCCACATCTGCCCCTGGAAATGCCTTACAATTTAAAACCTGGTTCCTAAATCTCTGTCTTACCATTATATAATCTATGTGATACCTTTTAGTATCTCCAGGGTTCTTCCATGTATACAACCTTCTATCATGATTCTTAAACCAAGTGTTAGCTATGATTAAGTTGTGCTCTGTGCAAAATTCTACCAGGTGGCTTCCTCTTTCATTTCTTAGCCCCAATCCATATTCACCTACTACGTTTCCTTCTCTCCCTTTTCCTACACTCGAATTCCAGTCACCTATGACTATTAAATTTTCGTCTCCCTTCACTATCTGAATAATTTCTTTTATTTCATCATATATTTCTTCAATTTCTTTTTCATCTGCAGATCTAGTTGGCATATAAACTTGTACTACTGTAGTAGGTGTGGGCTTCATATCTATCTTGGCCACAATAATGCGTTCACTATGCTGTTTGTAGTAGCTTACCCGCATTCCTATTTTCCTATTCATTATTAAACCTACTCCTGCATTACCCCTATTTGACTTTGTGTTTATAACCCTGTAGTCACCTGACCAGAAGTCTTGTTCCTCCTGCCACCGAACTTCACTAATTCCCACTATATCTAACTTTAACCTATCCATTTCCCTTTTCAAATTTTCTAACCTACCTGCCAGATTGAGGGATCTGACATTCCACGCTCCGATCCGTAGAACGCCAGTTTTCTTTCTCCTGATAACGACATCCTCTAGAGTAGTCCCCGCCCGGAGATCCGAATGGGGGACTATTTTACCTCCGGAATATTTTACCCAAGAGGACGCCATCATCATTTAATCATACAGTAAAGCTGCATGCCCTCGGGAAAAATTACGGCCGTAGTTTCCCCTTGCTTTCAGCCGTTCGCAGTACCAGCACAGCAAGGCCGTTTTGGTTATTATTACAAGGCCAGATCAGTCAATCATCCAGACTGTTGCCCTTGCACTACTGAAAAGGCTGCTGCCCCTCTTCAGGAACCACACGTTTGTCTGGCCTCTCAACAGATACCCCTCCGTTGTGGTTGTACCTACGGTACAGCTATCTGTATCGCTGAGGCACGCAAGCCTCCCCACCAACGGCAAGGTCCATGGTTCATGGGGGGGGGGGGGGGGAAGCCATAGATACAGTCACGGAAATTTGTAGATGCTGATGGGGAAATCTTTTCACCTAGGATTAAGTGTGTTAAAGGACTTCTGGGTAACATAAGCGCTTTGAACATGTTTTTTGATGATGTTGTGGATGGAACCAAGTTATATTTATTAACACGCAAAATTAATCAAGATCCACTGGAAAACTTTTTCTCAGTGATAAGGCATAGAGGCGGTTTTTGTAGCAACCCATCACCACGAAAGTTTTGTGCTGCATTCAGTAATTGTGCTTTAAGCAAATTAATGAACACACACAGTGTAGCTACCTCCAATTGTGAGGGGATCAACTGGGTTCAGACAATAGTGGATATGAAAGCAGCGCCCAAATTACTTGTTTCACCACTGTTGGACATCAGTGACACGAGTTCAGTGATCAGACTACCAAATGTGGAAGTTCAAACAGACCTCGGAGAGGTAAACAGCATGAGATACGTGTTTGGTTATGTATTAAAGAATCTGCTTACAATTCATGACTGTTATAAATGTAGGACAGTACTTGTAGATGGCAGCCAAGACTTAGACGCAAATGACAAAGTTTATTGTCATTTTAAAAGCTATGAAGGCAACTTTGGAAGCCTATTGATTTGTGCAGAAGATGTCAAAGAATTTGCAACTCATTGTGAGGCTAAGATGACTACTACTTTTGATGAATATGCTCACATAAGTAATTGTGGTGCTTCCTTTGTGAACACCCACCTGGGTGCTGTGCTGAACCAAGCTGCTGTTAATAAGACTGTTTGTGAAAGTGAGGCTCTTTTACATTATTAAATTCATGAATCAAGAACTAGTCTGTAGGAGCAAGAGAAGAAATAAAAAAGTGATGAAGCTGGCTCATTTGGGTTGCTAAAGTGTTAGGACTGATTCATTCATTTAATTTTATTTTCGTGAAATGTATCAATGGGATATAATAAAGTTGTAAAATAGTCATGGTTTTTATTGAGATAACGTGATACCATAAAGAATAAGATGGAAATTGTATTTTTGGAACCATGCTTCCTGCGAAGCAGAACGTAATGAAAGGTGATGTGTCGCAACTGCCGTGAGATAACGTGATACCTCTGCCAGGTACTGAAGGTAATTTGCAGAGTATCAATGTTGATGTAAATGTGTTACATACATAGGAAAATCCCAGAATGTATTATCAGTGCTAACATGAAAGAAAAAACAAACAAAAGAGGAAAAATTTAGCGCACAGGAGGGCCTACTTCCTTCAGCCCTTACGCTACACTATAGTTATGTAATTTCGGCCTTTTGTCTTGGGTATCACAGGGACCCGGCAGGTTAGCCGAGAGCACTAATGCGCTGCTTCCTGGACTCGGGTAGGCGCATAGTCCCAGGATCGAATCCGCCCGGCGGATTAACGACGGGGGCCGGTTGCTACTTTCGCGTTCTCGCCAGTACGGAACCAGAACGTTCAAGTTCTACCACCGTAGAGACGGAAGATCCGCGATTCGGAACGTCAGAACTGTGTAGTAAGTAGCGGCCGGAGCACCACCACAAAATTACCCAGCACTAACACTCCAAACTATCCACTCTCGGATAGAGATTTTAACCGTGTTCAACCCAGTGGTAACGTATCGAACTATTTTTCTCCGAATCATACAGTTTGGGGGAAAAGCAGTGAGAATAATTACTTTTGGAAACCTTTTATCAGTCAAAGCCTGTTATAACATTAAACTGTTTCGCTTAATAAAACGGCCACCAGCCCAAATCGGCCACAGTGTCCACACAAAAAGATGAAGTCAATTTTCGACACTGAATAAATAACTACTTTCACTTACTACGGTCACTTGGCAGTAAGTACTATTAATCCCACTTTCTGTACGACTAATTTTCATTTCTTTAGGACTATTAACGTTTTACTAACACCAATATTTATCTGGCTTTCTTTGACATGGAGAAGCAACACGAACAATTACTGTTAAGACTGTTGCAGTTAAACATTTATGTTACTTTACTTTGAGAAATACTATTGAAAACTTATCCTCATGGTCACGCAAAGCGGTGGCTCTTAAACTGATACGTGCAAACTTTAGTATTTAATAATGAGATTCAGAATTTGCTACCAAAACATTACTATTGCCAGTAATTTACTATTATTCAAGTTTCAATAAGCATCAGGATATTCGGAATAAATTCGTTTAGGTAAGGACCCTACTGAGGTAAATGAAATAGGAAAATTACGGTTAAACACAAAGGTACATTGAACACTTATATTCCACTGATTGAAGAAGGATGGTTCATACTGTGATACACTTCTAAATAAAGTACTTTGCCTGTTACTGATGTCGAAGGTGGCGTGAGGCGGTGCTGCGTAGTAACATTGCGCAGGTACGGCTCTTGATTTACTTATCTCTGTCTTCCTCTTGGTGGCGACGATGAAATTGCAAATTTTTGAGCTATTAATTTATTGCCGTGCTGCGCCAATCATGTAGAACATGTCAGAGGCCAAAACCTAGTCTTGCAGGTAAATTAGGGGCCTCTAGTGCTTGACCAACGAAATGCGTGTTCACCACTTGCATTGCAGCTACCGACTCTATGCTACTCGCGCGCCAATTCTCACTCGCGCGCCCCACCAGCTTTTCCATTCCACCACAGAACGGAGTTCCGTTCTACCTATGATCCCTGCACTTCTGCTTACGAAAAACCTACGTATGAACCATCTACAATTGCATGACAGCATATACATACAAAATTAACATAATTAATTACAGTTGTACTTGAAATATTACATAATTATTTACAAAATATGTTTTAATACATTTATTCCACCTACGTCAAAGACGTTATTTTAAACAGATAAACTACACTTAACAAGAGCTTACTCTCGTTACAGTATTTTATTCATTTTGCAAAATTATTATGGAACAAAAAAATTTTAAAATATACAGATTAATGGCAGTATTATATTTACATTAGCATTACACGGTGTGCTGGTCAGCCTGGATGTGGTTTTTAGGCCGTTTTCCACATCCCACTAGTTGAATACCGAGCTGGTCCCGCCTCAGTTACACGACCCACAGACATTTGAAACACATTCGCACTATTTCATGATTTACACAAGATGCAGACAGCTGGGGTACACTGATTCTTTCGCCTGTGGTACAGGGTGAGGTCAGCAACCCCTTCAAATTAGCCAGGCCACATCAGATAGTAACCATGCCGACCCTGAGGAAACTGCGGGATGAGACACAAGCGAAAGAAAGACAGAAAGAAGTCTTGGGTATCACAGTGTCTCTTGAAGGCTTATATTGCTGATGACAGGGGTGACGTGTTTGTGACAAATCTTCAATGTGCCGTTACTGTAAGTTGCAGTATAAAACAGATAAGTGTGCCAAAGAAATATGGCGTCTGCCACGTCGAGCCATTTACGTCTGGAGCGAATGCATGTTGAACGTTTAGCGTCTTCGCCTTCAAATGACTGTGTGGAACTAACAGTGGAGTTTCGCGTCACAAATTTATGCAGTTTCCGTACGACACAAGCTCCGTACGGACTTTCAGATTCAAATGGCCGTTATGGCCGCCCTTCCCCTACCATTGTTAGTTACTTTATTCCTCAGTTATCTGTCTTCTGGCTGGTTTGATGCGGCCCACCATGAATTCCTCTTCGGCGCCAAACTCCTCATATCAGAGTAGCACTTGCTAGCTACGTCGCCAGTCACTTGATGTATTCCAGTCTGCATCTTCCCCTTTAACTTTACCCTTTATATCGAGTGCAATGGACGATAATCCCTTATGTCTTAACACGTGTCCCGCCATCCTGTTCCTTCTTCTTGCTATGTTTTCCACGTATTTCTTTGGTCGCAGATTTCATGCTCTCTACTGGATGTAAAATTAGAGCCTCTTGATAACTTCATTAACTGATTGTATAGACAATGTGGACTCCTACCGTCTGTTCTGTCTCTTGGTAATTGATTGAGGGAACAAGGAGAACCCAGGATAGCGGGAGAGTTTTCCGTTCCATGAGTCCTGCGTCATCCTACTTGACAGCCCGAGAGAATTACTCAAACGAACCGTACATCTTATCAACATAAATGCTAGGAGTTAACAGAACCTCCACATTACTCCCAGTGCAGCCTTTTTGTGCTGAGGTTATGTTGCCTCGTATCAGATAAATTTTTATAAGCCCACGACAAATTTCTTTACACCGTATCCAAAGGAAGGCGTCTCTCGACTTCTCCGATACTTCAAACGAAAAGTATTAAAAATGGCGTATCCGATGTCGGTGCAACGTTAGAGCCTTCACTTGGTACAGAAGGCGCTGCGTTGTACAAGCTTCTCTCCATCGAGCTGACTCTGTACTTGTCGATGCTATCTCCTGTGAACTCTGTCGATTCATAGAAACCTTACGGCTCCATTCTACCTTCGCTCAGGTCACATCATCGACCAACTGGCAGAATACAGGAGAGAAATATGCAGCTCTTATAGCTGTAGATGCTGTTACTTTTCTCCGTAAAGTAGTATTTGAAACAATATCTATCATTATAGCAAAGCTGCAATTGTAGCACGTCGTATGTATAGATGCAAATGTGTGATGAAACACAATACATAGCCCCGAATGAAATTTTCACTCAGCAGAGGAATGTGAGCTGATATGAAACTTCCTGGCAGATTAACACTGTGTGCAGGATCGACACTCGAACTGCGGACCTTTGCCGTTTCCGGGCAAGTGCGTCTCCCATTTTTTTTGTTCTGTTTTTCTCTCGTTTTTTCCCCCACAACAGTTGGTCAGGGCGTATGTCACATTACAGCTGTCCAAGTTGATTGTTGAACACTTCATTTTTTATTACCGCGTGTAGCCAGCCCTCTGGCGCAACACGCTGAGCTCCCGTGCAGGCAAACCGAGTGAGCTGCCCAAGCACGACTCTCGACTGGTCCTCACAGCTGTACTTACAGCAGTACCTCATATCCTACCTATGAAACTTTTTAATCTACTACGAAGTATCACAATATAGCGTGTTTAAAAAATGATTTCACAAAATTAGGGGACAGGTTCCTCACAGTAAAGCAAGCAAAAAAGATTATATAAACGTGTTTCTGAAAAGCCTTCGTTTTCGAGTTATTAATAAAACCTTACAACAGGCTGTATTCCTATGTTAAAAATATGGTTCGCGTTGTTGTTATTCGGAGTTGTTATAATATTCAAGTCGCATTTACAGTCAATATTCCCACAAAACATCTCTTTTTTATGTAATCAAAGCTTAAAAATAACTAAATATCAAGATTCCGTCACGTGATCGAAAACACAATGTTATTGGCTGACGCTCTAGTGACGTCACGGACCAGAACTAAGACGAAGCTATGGGTGTGTTACAGGAATGTTAGCCGTAGTTGCCCGCTTTTTGCGTACTTTTTCTGCAAATAATTTAGCTATCAAGTGAAGTAAAATGCATTTACAAATTTTAAGTAACAATAGAACGAAATTTCGTGAACGCTGATAGTGCAAAGCTTATGAAAATTGACGTGTTTATGCTCTACTCGTTTAGAGCGGCGATATGTGCAAGACGGACATTCTTTTGCCTGCTCCCTGCAACGTCATTAAAAATGTTCAAAGCTAAGGAACTGCCGAAATTTTGCAAATGGATCCGTATATTACAAATAGGCTGCGACTATCTGTCATGGAATACGACTCAAAGCACAGTAAAATAATTATTGGCAAATCTTAGTGCTCATTTCCGCTTTGCAAAATACTCAGCAGAGGTATGACAACAAGCATGGGCTCTGTGGCCCAGCGGGTAGCGCATGTAACTCGGGCTGAGAACAACGCAGTTTCCAGTTCAGTTCTCGGAGGGGCATATATTTTTACATCTTCCACTAAGTCTTAGAGGCTGTTCTGAATGAAGTCCCCATGACACCTGTAAGACTTGCTCGGAGAATGTATGATCTATCGGATGGTCACCTACAATTCCAGCTCACATATGAAATTAAACTGATAGTGATGCCTAATCTGTACTGTATCCTCGGTATTGTGAAGGGCCATATGTGTTGGTTGTGTGAAGTTTTTATTGCTTCTCTTCCAAGTGCTGCCTCGTCTTTAATCAAAACTGAAGAGAAATACGACGCATTGGCACTTTGTCCAACAAACCATCGGCACAAGTTCTGTGGCGGATGACCAGAAGGTGTAAGGCTCTGTACACATTGAAGATGATACAGATACATGAGTTCGTGTTCAAGTATCCACCATGCTATACTTGGAGATGTCACAACATGCCTGGGAGACTTGTCTTGCGCTGGTAGTTCGCTCTTGTTCGACAGCCCGTGGCATGTGCTCTTCTTGGAGTCGCATACGAGCAACATCTGGGTTTCATCGAGTAATGGTCTGCGCTGCTGCGGATCCTCTCTGAACATCGCGACGATCCACAACACAGAGGTTGGATGACTGGGCTGTTCTCGGTCTGCAAACGCCATCTGCTACAGCCGTGCAGTCTCATGTGCACCCCTGCGAAGACAACGCTTTCTAGGATGATGTTGCAATCTTCAGGCCGAAAATTGGTTTGACGCGGCTCCCCGTGCTACTCTATCCCTTGCAAACCTCTTCATCTCTGGTGTAACCTACATACCTCTGAATCTGACTACTGTGTTCATCTCTTGGTAAGCCTCTACGATTTTTACCCTGCACGCTTCCCTCCAACACAAAATTGATGCTCCCCTCATATTTCAGAATGTGCCCTCTCACCCGATCCCTTCTTCTAGCTAGGTTTGCCACAAATTTCTTTCGTTCCCAAGTTCTCTTCAGCACTTTCTCATTAGTTACATGATCTGTCCATCCATTCTTCAGCATTATTCAGTAGCAGCGCATTTAAAAAGCCTCTATTCTCTTCTTGTGTAAACTATCGTCCATGTTTCACTTCCATGCATGGCTGCACTAAATACAAATACTTTCAGAAAAGACTTCCTAACAGTAAAGATACATTCTTTGTTAATAAATTTCTCTTCTTCAGAAAAGATTTCCTTCCCATTGCCAGTCTACGTTTTATATACTTTCTACTTCAGCGATCATCTGTTATTTTGCCACCCAAGTAACAAAACTCATGTAGTGTCTCGTTTCTTAATGTAATTCCCTCAGTATCACCTCACTTAATTTGTCTTTCCATTACACTTGTTTTGCTTTTGTTGATATGCATCTTATATGCTTCTATCAGGACACTGTCAATTCCGTTCAGCTGTTCTTCCAAGTCCTTAGCTGTCTCTGGCAGAATGAGGATCTCATTTGCAAATCTCAAGGTTTTTATTTCTTCCTCCTGAACTTTAATTACTACTCCAAATGTTTCTCTGGTTTCTTTTACTACTGGCTCTATCCATAGGTTGAATAACATCGAGGACAGGCTACAACCCTGTCTCACTCCCTTCTCAACCATTGCTTCCCTTTCATGCCCATTATAACTTGCGTCTGGTTTCTGCACCAGTTGTAAATAGCTTTTCGCTCTCCGTATTTTAGCCTCCTATCTGCAGCATCTATTGATTATGATCTGTAGAATAAAAAAATGCTTCAAATGGCTCTGAGCACTATGGGACTTAACATCTGAACACATCCATGCCCGAGGCAGGATTCGAACCTGCAACCGTAGCAATCGCGTGGTTCCGGACTGTAGCGCCGAGAACCGCTCAACTACCGCGGCCGGCTCTGTAGATTAAAATTGAAGAAACTGCAAAAAGGTGGGAATTTGAGGAGATGGGACCTGGATAAACTGAAAGAACCAGATGTTGCAGAGAGCTTCAGGGAGAGCATTAGGGAACGATTGACAAGAATGGGGGAAAGAAATACAGTAGAAGAAGAATGGGTAGTTTTGAGAGATGAAATAGTGAAGACAGCAGAGGATCACGTAGGTAAAAAGATGAGGGCTAATTGAAATCCTTGGGTAACAGAAGAGATATTGAATTTAATTGACGAAAGGAGAAAATACAAAAATGCAGTAAACGAAGCAGGCAAAAAGGAATACAAACCTGTCAAAAATGAGATCGACAGGAAGAGCAAAATGGCTAAGCAGGGATGGCTAGAGGACAAATGTTAGGATGTAGAGGCGCTCAGTTCTAAGCAAAGAAGGGAAGGCAGAAAGGTGGAAGGAGTATATAGAGGGTTTATACAAGGGCGATGTACTTGAGGACAATATTATGGAAATGGAAGAGAATGTAGATGAAGATGAAATAGGAGATATTATACTGCCGGGAGAGTTTGACAGAGCACTGAAAGACCTAAGTCGAAACAAGGCCCCGGGAGTAGACAACATTCCATTAGAGCTACTGACAACCTTGGGAGAGCCAGGCCTAACAAAACTCTACCATCTGGTGAGCAAGATGTATGAGACAGGCGAAATATCCTAAGACTTCAAGAAGAATATAATAATTCCAATCCCAAAGAAAGCAGGTGTTGACAGATGTGAAAATTAACCGAACTATCATTTTAATAAGCCACGGCTGCGAAATACTAACATGAATTCTTTACAGACGAATGGAAAGACTGGTAAAAGCCGACCTCGGGGAAGATCTGTTTGGATTCCGTAGAGATGTTGGAACACGTGAGGCAATACTGACCCTACGACTTATTTCAGAGAATAGATTAAGGAATGGTAAACCTACGTTTCTAGCATTTGTAGACTTAGAGAAAGCTTTTGACAACGTTGACTGGATCACTCTCTTTCAAATTCTGAAGGTGGCTGGGGTAAAATACAGGGAGAGAAAGGCTATTTACAATTTGTACAGAAACCAGATGGCAGTTATAACAGTCGAGAAGCAATGGTTGGGAAGAGAGTGCGACAGGGTTGTAGACATTCCCCGATGTTATTCAACCTGAAAAATGTCAAAGCTTTTCATGTTTTTAATTAAAGGAGATAATTGCTTTTAAAATCAATCATTAGTTTATGGCAATATATGAAGTGTGATGGAGGTGAATTATTGTGTCATTAAGCATCGGTAAAGAGCTATGATTCTTCTCTTTGCCAACTTGGTGTACTTTGTGCATGAAAGGAATTCTTGAAGATTTGCTTAAAGAAAACGAACAAAACACCACGAATGACCTACACCCGGTAGTAAGGATAGCGATTGGAAAAGTAACCTTGCAAGGAATCATAGATAGCGGAAGCCAGCTTTCGGCTATTTCAAGGCAGCCTTCGAAGGGTGCAAGGGTGATCAAACATGGCCTACCCTTAAAATGAGCCGGCTAGTGTGGCCGAGCGGCTCTAGGCGCTTCAGTCTGGAGCTGCGCGACCGCTACGGACGCAGGTTCGAATCCTGCCTCGGGCATGGATGTGTGTCATGTCCTTAGGTTAGTTAGGTTTAATTAGTTCTAAGTTCTAGGGGACTGATGACCTCAGCAGTTAACTTCCATAGTGCTCAGACCATTTGAACCTTTAAAAATAAAAAAGATTAAAATACGGGGGGCAATCGCGGGAAAATGCATGGAAGTAGGGCAACAGGTACGACTGGAATTTACCTGTCAGAGCTACCAGTTCGAAGTCAATTTCATTGTGGTCCCAAAGTTGGCGATCAAATTGTAATAGGCATGGACTTCTTGTACGAGAACCAGGCCGTAATTGATATAGGTAGCGGCACGGTCACCTTCCAGAAGGGCAAGATACGGCAGGTCAGATTTGAAGAACAGGCTATTCCGGCGCAGCTCCCTACTAACTGTCTGCGACTATATATTGTAGAGCAAGGAGGCAGAAATGGTGAGGAAGAAGAACACGAACAACGCATTCTGAGGTGGCTAGAAGAGGCAGTTCATGTAAAGGATGAACTAGCACAGGTGATAGACGGCAACGTCGACGCATGCGGGAATATAGCGATAAAGGAACGAGAAGATTCAAAAATGGTTCAAATGGATCTGAGCACTATGGGACTTAACATCTGAGGTCATGAGTCCCCTGGAACTTGGAACTACTTAAACCTAACCAACCTAAGGTCATCACACACATCCATGCCCGAGGCAGGATTCGAACCTGCGACCGTAGCGGTCTTGCAGTTCCAGACTGTAGCGACTAGAACCGTTCGGCCACTCCGGCCGGCTGAACGAGAAGATCTGAGGAACATTCTAAAGGACAACTTAGAAGCCTTTTGGCCGAAACCAGGGGCTATACGAAACCTCCAGTACGAGTTCCGAGTGAAGGTGAAAGGGTACAGTACCGCCCGACATTGAAAATAGGTACAACATACTTCATTATTTTTGTCAGAACAACACATTTTTTTTGTAAAATAACTCAATCTCAATTAATACAGCGAAGCCGGATACCAGTGTGGGAAAGAATGACAATTTATTTATTTAACTGATCACATGTGCACTCCCACAAAGTAAATCCCTACATCCAGTTTGGTGAGATCTGTGAAATGAATGAATGTAAGGTCGTCTGCTAACCGCAGATAGTGAATGTGAATATATGATCATCTTTGAGACGATCCTTTGGCCACCTTTGGTGGGAACAAAGAGATGAAATTTACCTGAGCTTTGAGCGCCTGAAATGTGGCTGACCAATGCGGTAGCAAGGTGCTCCCCCCACTTCGACAAAGGTGTGAGAGGACCTAGAGAACGGCCATGTTTCAGCACTCTGCCGCTGGATCTTGTGCTGTTAAGACCTGTTTTAGTTGTGCTCCGTAATGACGAAAGAGTGGAGACATGGTATGCATGTGGAATATTTAAGAGTAGTTTGAAATAATAATTTCTCTATTTCAGGAACTTTTGTGGGGAGAATTAAATGTCAGGCAGGTAATATTAATGGGATCGTAGCAATCTTCGGAAGTGACCAACGGTCACAACGAAACCACGTGTACCAATAAGTTGAAATACTTCCGTGTGCTTAAGTTAAGCTGAATTATTAGCGTGTGTACAATAAGTTGAAATATTTAAGAAATAGCGTGTGTACCATAAGATGAAATATTTAAGAAATTGCGTGTGCAGGACTTGAAATTACTTCCACGTGGTGAGTACTGTGTGAGTCTCAATCTGTTTATGAGACAAAGGATAAAGAGAAGTACTCGTCCATGGTATCAGTTGAGAACTCGCGTGTGTGATGAGTATGTTCTTAATATTACTTTGCGTGATATGATTCCGTGTGACGCTAGATTCAAACTCTGAGACAGAAGCAAGGTGAGTCGGCCGTCTATCTAGCAACGCCACTTGGCTTGCATTGCACAGGAAGACGTGCATATATCTCCAGAGTTCATAGTAGGAAAGTAGAATTACGAAGTGGGGCAGTGTCGTGTGAAACTGGGATAAATATTAATTGAAGTGGGAAAGCTGAAAGTGATAGTGTTGTGACTATTTAGTGTTTTGTATTTCTTATTGCAGTGTGATGTACGTCATGTAATTTGGGTATGTGTGGTTTGCATGGGAGAGTAGCAAGGTAGTTTCAAAAGATTAGTGGGTTATGCTTGTTCCTTCTGTATCGCTCGATCTGGAGGAAAGTTTCGTGATGATGATTGTGAGAGTCGAAGTGTGAGATATAATAAAAGATCCACCATCCTATCCAGAAAGTGCACTGTAGCGTTAAATAATTACGAGACCATAATATAGAGATTCACCAATGTAAAGCCATGCCCACTGGGCGGAATTTCTCATGTGTTATTGTTGTAGGTTATAGAATTTGTGTGTTTAGGTTATAGAATTTATCGGAATAAATAAGATAGTCAAAAGAAAAAGATTGGTGGACTTTTCCTTCGAATTGTATGTTGTCATGATGTCCCGAATTTATAATGTGTGAGCCATTCATATTCAGTGCGGTGGCCACGTGTTGACAAAAGCCCTTGAATAAAAGACAAAAAGAAAATGTGGAGCGTAGTGTACAGTCAGAGTTCTGTAAATTACTGATAGTCAGATGCGTTTTTCCGTTGCGTATTAATCATATAGGAGGATAACTTGTAGCTTAAGTGTGAGTACTAGAGTTCATGTTACTCGATAAATAAGAATGAATCCACTCGCTTTGCAGACCACTCCTCTTGCAGGCCTGACTGCTTGATGCCACAGTATGAGAAGGCATGTGGGTGCCTCTCAAAGGAACATCGAAAGTTTAGAGTTACTCCAAACCCCATTCCATTGGCGATGAAACAAAAGGTCACTCGTGAGCTGCAAACTATGTTAGACAACGATGTAATCGAGCACGCGACCGTAGCGGTCGTGCGGCTCCAGACTGTAGCGCTACATCGTCATACTCTAGCCCCATACATATAGTGACAAAGAGGGACGGTTGGATTCAGTTGGTTCTGGATACACGCCAGATCAACACGATCATAGAACCCGAAACCGATAGGCCAGAAAAATCAGAAGAATTATTAGAGAAATTTTATGGCGTCACCGTATTCTCTTCGATCGAGCTGCGTAGTAGTTTTTGGCAGCACGAACTAAAACCTTCCTGTCGGCAATACACAGCGTTCCTGGCCTTCGGACGTAGCTATCCATACAAAAGACTGCCGTTCGGGTTGAATGTATCCTCGGCTGCATTCATCAGAAGCCTAGATACGATCCTGCATTACACCCTAAAGGATCGGATCACGACATACGTGGATGACATCATTATCGCCGAAGCCTCGTGGGAGAAACTTAATGAAGAACTGGGGAACCCATTGAGTACTTTCAAAGCATACGGTGTCACGGTAAATTTAGAAAAATCATGCTTTGGAAGGTCTCAGATAAAGTTTTTAGGCCACATAATCTCGGCCGAAGGGATCTATCCCGACCCGGAGAAATTAGAGGCATTTGAACAGTTCGCCACCCCCACCACCAGAAAGCAATTTAGAGGCTTTCTAGGTTTATGCAATTTTTACAAAAAATTCATAAACCTAGACTGTCTGGCTACCCCTCGTCTCTGTGCCCTTACGGGAAAGAAAACACCTTGGGTGTGGGAAGAGACAGCTGAGACTGAGTTCCATAAGCTAAAGGCTGCCTTAGTAGAAGCTCCCATACTATCGCATCCGGACCTCAGCAGAGACTTCTGTATAGCTACAGACTCGGCGAAAACAGGATTGGGTGTAGTAATGTTCCAGGAGTTCGAGTCCGAGGGGGGCATCGAAAGACGGAAAATCGGTTTCGCCAGCAGAACCCTGTCGAAATGCGAAAGGAACTACTCGGTAACAGAACTAGGGGCATTGGCTGTTGTGTGGGCGGTTGAGAAGTTCAGGTATTTCCTGTTTGGGAGAAAATATCGCGTCTACACTGACCATAAAGCGCTACAATTCCTGCTAACAGCCAAATCACACCACGGGAGATTAGGAAGATGGGTACTTTATGTGCAACAATACGAATTCTCGATCGTACACATTCCGCGTTCGACTAATATTATCGCCGACGCACTGTCCAGATCCCCTATCGGATTAACCGCCGCTGTACAAGATCATCTCGAGGAAAGTAATTTTAGCATCTTCTACATGAGGAAGGTTGCGTTCGAGAATTTCGTAACGGCCTCCATGCAAGATATTGCAAGAAACAGGATAAGGACCCAGTCTTGCGAAAGATTAAGGAACAATGGAGGGATAAAGAACAGGTCAGAATTCGGCAATTTTATATCGTAAGAAAAAACATCCTTTTCTACCGTAGGGAAATCGAGGATGCGCCTTCGGTTTTGTGCATCCCCGAAGAGACGATCAATAAAATAATATGGTACACGCACCTGAGCTATGCACATTTCGGCCCCAGGAAGTGCTATCTAAAAATAAAAACGCTGTGCCATTTTAGGAATATGGAGAGGCGCATCAGGAAGGTACTCTCCGTCTGCTAGTTGTGCCAAAAGTCCAAGCACAACAACCAGAATTCCCGAGCTCCCTTGTATCCGATGATCCCACAAAGACTGAAACAGTTAGGGGCCGCGGATCTTCTCGGTCCATTACCAGGGACCAGTCGTGGTTATTGCTATGTGCTCGTTGCGGTCGAGATTATGTCAAAATACGTAACGTTTGTGGTGTCACCGCCAGACACCACACTTGCTTGGTGGTAGCCTTTAAATCGGCCGCGGTCCGTTAGTATACGTCGGACCCGCGTGTCGCCACTATCAGTGATTGCAGACCGAGCGCCGCCGCACGGCAGGTCTAGAGAGATTTCCTAGCACTCGCCCCAGTTGTAAAACCGACTTTGCTAGCGATGGTTCACTGACAAAATACGCTCTCATTTGCCGAGACGATAGTTAGCATAGCCTTCAGCGACGTCATTTGCTACGACCTAGCAAGGCGCCATTACCAGTTACTATTGATACTGAATCATGTACCGTCAAGAGCGACGTTCACCATTAATGGATTAAATTTAAGTATTCCACCAGCTACGTCCGTTTTTTCTAAATTCTAATTTTTTTGGCCTGTTCCAGACCTCACGCCAGCCTGCGTGAGCTAAAACGCGTGCCTTTCTGCTTCCACTCATACCGGTGTTGGCTCTCCTGCCAACCCACAGCAACGTTCACCCCGTCACGTAAGGCAACAGCAGCGACGTTATCAAAGGCAATCTGCAGGGACTTCTTATCGCAAGTAGGTAAAGTTGAGAGCATCATTACCGACAGTGGGCCGCAATTCAGGGCGAGGAAATGTGTTGAAACACTGGGACGACGCGGTATAAAGGCCATTTTCATTTCAGCATTCCACCGTCTTCGAATCCATCCGAGCGCGTGATTAAGGATTTAAGAAACCTTGGCCGAGTGTACTGCGCTAAGCAGCACGCCAACTGCGAGGTTTTCTTATCTGATTTTCAACAGGTTATGAATGAGCCTCAAGGGACAACGAAGTTTCGGCCGATTACGGTATTAAGAAACAGACACCCGACACACCGAATCAGGGAGCTGGTTGACTTCCCTTCTCGAGAGCGGACGCAGCACAGAGCTGTAGTAAACATGGCACTGGAAAATATACAGGCGGCGGCAGAAAAACGCAAAAGGTTCACAGACAGAGGGGCGAAGGTCAGACACTTTGAGGTCGGACAGAAAGTCCTATTGAAACCGCACCGACTGTCATGCAAGCAAAAGGGGCTCCGCCAGAAATTTTTTTCTGTTTATGATGCACCATTCATAGTAAGAAGGGCGGCCCACCCGAACTCATACGAGTTAGAGTACATTAAGAGTCAACTATCATTAGGGTTACATCGTATAACGCATATGAAACCTTTTATTGGTTAGAAATGGTAATATGTTTGCCTTTGTGTTTCTTGTGTTGCGTTAGTGTGGTGTGCGTACTGTAAGACCTTCGGTACACACACCATCAGATTATTTGACTTGTCGCTCTAACGAAGTAGGCAAGTATCAGCAATATGTCTCGTGGTCTTATCGTGGCGTGTTTATCTTCTGCCGTTAGGTCAGACGATAGAAACGCCACTTGCACGCTTAGAGTAACAGATTGACCGTGACCAACTTTAAACAGAACTTCATTAATTTTCACACACATTTATTAAAATAATAACAATCATAAACCTTACTTAACTTGATTCTGGATGCTATTTACAATTGACAATCTGAAGTTCCTTTGGTCTTGGTACGTTAATCTTATTCTCACCTATCTCTGACACTTGACAAAGTGTCTATACATTTATCTCCATGGCTATGTACAGGAATATGATAATCTTATTAGGCGCAGACTGAAACTTGACTATAGACTAATGCAGACTAATGCAGACTGATTGATTGGAGGTGTGTACACTCGTTATAATACCTCGCGCGTTCATGTATCACTGCGCGAGTGTGATCCGCGATGAGAAAAGGTTCTACGTTAGCAGCAATCCCATTGGCTGCATTACATATTGTGGTGTCACCGCCAGACACCACACTTGCTAGGTGGTAGCTTAAATCGGCCGCGGTCCATTTAGTACATGTCGGACCCGCGTGTCGCCACTGAGTAATCGCAGACCTAGCGCCACCACCAAGGCAGGTCTCGTGATACGAGAGAGCACTCGCCCCAGTTGTACGAGAACCTAGCTACCGCCCAGTTGTGCGAGAACCTAGCAACCGCCCAGTTGTACGAGAACCTAGCTACCGCCCAGTTGTATGAGAACCTAGCTACCGACCAGTTGTACGAAGCCTTTCTCTCTCATTAGCCGAGAGACAGAATAGCCATCAGCTAAGTTAATGGCTACGAACTAGCAAGGCGCCATTTGTATCCGTGCCTATAGCTTACGAGTATTCAAGAGAGATGTATTCCAAGGACTAATAAAAAGATAAGTAATAAGCATCTACATACTTTTCTTCTTATTCATTTATAAGTTCTCATGTTCCAGACTTCACGCCCGTCTGCTTTAGCCGTGCGTGCCCTATCGGCTACCGCGTTAGTGTAGCTTGCATTTTCCACCATCTAAACTTCACGGTGTCGGCCCAGCTACCGACACAACACATATTAATACGCGGATCGGCGGAAGCAGAATTTGGTCCGTCTTTATGGCAGCGACATCTCGTAGTGCGGAGACGGACGAGCGCTGCGCCTGCGCTGTTGTGCTTAGCGGGGCGCGCTCTATTGGGAAAGTTGTGTGCGCGCTGACTACGCGGAACTATGTACACAACAGTTAGTAATAAGTTCTTGAAATGACTAGGATTTAGAGTGTATCAGGTACATCATGTTTTGTGTAGTGTCTTATTTTTGTGTCTTGTCTTCGGTGTGGGGAGAAATGGATTGTTGGGCAAGCCTTCAACATGGCGAACAAAAAATTCTAGGAAATGTAACAACATCCGAGTTACGCGACGGAAAATCAAACGATGCGAGATTAAAGCAGTTAGCTGTAATAATTAAACATTCTGTTGTTTTATGTGTAGGATAGGGAACGAAAGAAGGAAAACTGAACGTCAAGGAAGATCAAAGGAAGACAGAATCGGACCAAAAGGTACGCAAGGAAGGACTGACAAAGAAAGCCTAAATCCAGTGAAAAGGGTAACATAAACTGCAGGGCGTAAACACAAGGATGTAAGTAAAAAGACGCATAGAGACACTAACCATTGAATGTATTCTAATGTTACAGACGGGAGACAAAGAAGAAGACCACGTAACAGACTCACACGAGTACTGCAGCCAGACAACAGTGCCAATTGTTGTAATTGTCTTTTAATAACTGTTCCAGATGGCCATCCTTAAATTCCTCAGCACATCCACATGTCCCAAACATAAAAGTACGATAGAAAAGAACGTAAAACGAGATTCCAGCTGGAATATTATTGTTAAAAACTATTAGTAAACAGATAGAAAGAAGAGTGTAAATGTATATTTTCATAGAAATGATATTCCTTTTTGTAACCCAAAGGCCTAGATAATTAGATTGGTATAGGTTATATTGGTTCAAATTGCTCTGAGCACTAACAGCTGTGGTCATCAGTCTCCTAGAACTAAGAACTACTTAAACCTAACTAACCTAAGGACATCATACACATCCATGCCCGAGGCAGAATTCGAACCTGCGACCGTAGCAGTCGCGAGGTTCCGGACTGAGCGCCTAGAATCGGTAGACCACTGCGGGTATAAGTTATATTGTTTTGTTTATTATTGCAATAAAAGTGCGTGATGACTGGGTGTTGTGTGATGTCCTTAGGTTAGTTAGGTTTAAGTAGTTCTAAGTTCTAGGGGACTGATGACCATAGATGTTAAGTACCATAGTGCTCAGAGCCATTTGAACCATTTAATAAAAGTGGATGTAACTTTTATAACTGAATTGAGTAAAATAACTCAGTCCTTTTGAATGAAAATAACGATCGAACGATTGAGAAGTTCTGCAGTAAATTGTGATGTATGGAAAGGTCACGGGAGGTGACCAGCAACAAGGGCCTTACTATAATAACATCTAAATGAATGCAAGTAGGGGAGATTTGTATTTGTTTCTAAAATGTACTTTAAAGTTCTGTACACAGAAACGACAAGGAACTTTGGGAGGCTGAACATAGAGAGAGAAAGGGGAGCTTACCGGTCACAAGGGACCAGGCTTCGCAGCCCCTGGGCAGAACGGTCGAGCGGCTACAAGGAAACACCTTGTAACCTGGGCAGAACGGTCGAGCGGCTGCAAGGAAACACCTTGTAACCTGGGCAGAACGGTCGAGCGGCTGCAAGGAAACACCTTGTAATCTGGTTACCGCCGACAGCGACAGCGTAGCACAATTGGCGATGTCGAAGTGCAGCCAGTTCAACGCTCCAGACATAAACACAGCTGACGCACGTCACTGTTCAAGGGATTCTTGGCGAAGGCACAGAACAACACCACAGAAGAATTGGAAGGCGAAAACCTCACCTAATATTCCATCTGTCGATCTGTATTCCTGTCTGCCATCGGAAATATTGAACCATCCGGGAAATCCCATGTACCTTCCCGGCGCCATACTGCGCAAGTGGCAACAAACGGCGCCTACCAAATTGTCCTCTCGTGCATCAAGAAAACGCCCAAATCACGCCATACTATGAGCGTCAACAAGAAGAAAAGAAGAGCGTGGAAAACACGCATGATGGTGACACTTAGATGAAGTACGGCAGCGGACAGCACAGGCTAGTGTGCTTACCACCCTTGGCTCGTTACAATGACTTGGCTTGTCTATCAAGAGGCCAATCACAGCAGCACAACGTCACCATGTTTGTGGCTTGTCTATCAAGAGGCCAGGCAAAGTAATTCAACGTTCAGCGAGCAACATGAGAGTTGAGTGGCGTACCATAGATGCAGAAAACGAACTGTAACCTTACCGAGCAGTCTGCAATTGCTTCATGGCTCTCTCCCTATAAACAGTGATCCCTAATTAGTGCAACAGCAGCAGCAGGTGACCGTTAAAAGTAAAACAAATATGAGAACACTTTTTTTCATACGTGCACTACAGTTACACACACAGAAATCAAACAACCCAAAGAATCTCACTTCAGGCAACAAATAGGACTGCCAACATTAAGTTTTGCATTCGTTTGTTTGTGTGTTCTCGTTCTATGTGTTCTTGTGTTAGTTAAGATGTTCCTCTTATGACGATTATGTGTTTATAGGGAACTGATGCCTACTATGTTTTTCATATGTTTTATGTGTTTAGTTAAGACTTTATTTCATAACTATGATGTTCTTATATCTTCTAGCGTTAGTTGTGAGGTAAAGAGCTTTTTTGTTTTGGTTTAATATATGTGATGAAATGTCTATACTGAAAAAAAATAAAAATGAATGAATGCCTGCAAACAGAATACAGAGTTGGTATGGATGCTGTAAGCGTACGACATAAAACAAATGTTACTCATGTGAGCGTATGTAAATACTAATAAGGATGTCTGTAATCTGTTAAATATAATATTAGGTACTCTGCCGAAAGATGTAGGACATTTTTAATATGTTTGCTTCAGTTTCACTTTTGTTTTATTAGCTCTGAAGAGCGCAATTTGAAATTTAATGTTTTAATGTTTTTGCAGAAGGTAAAGTTTTCTTATCAGTCAATAATAGACATGCTTTTCTTATTTTTTCCAGAAGGCATTGGCCAAGAAACTCAGTTTTTAATACTAACGTAAAAAATTCACACCTCTTTCTCCCTCACACACGTGGTATCTTGCAAATCTGTATATTGAGCAAGCAGTAAAGGAAACAAAAGAAAAATTCGGAGTAGAAGTTTCTTATGTCTTGGTGACGTTAGGATATAAGCTTTATATGCTCACATTTTTGAAGGCATTTCTGCCAGTTTTCGGGAAATTTCACATGTTTTTCTGTTAGACTTTCAATAGTGGCAGTTAGACACGAAATAAGGTTTTGATAGGATGTCATTGTAAAGGTATGAATACTGTGTTTGAGTGGGAAACTGATAATGTATTTATTTATGCTGGTGTTGGCCAGGTGTAAATCCTTGCCAAATCCGCAAAAACAGCTGTTCAGTGATAGAAATTTGTCTTACACATCCAGAGATAGAGGGTTTAAAATTTTTATTTGTACATATGACTTACTGCGAATGAAGTAAGCCATACTCCCTATAAAAATTCTTTGCAACAGGAGTGTATTGAAAAGTGTCAAAGCTTTTCATGTTTTTAACTAAAGGAGATAACTGCTTTTAAAATCAGTCATTAGTTTATGGCAATATATGAAGTGTGATGGAGGTGAATTATTGTGTCATTGAGCATCGGTAAAGGGCTATGATTCTTCTCTTTGCAAACTTGGTGCACTTTGTGTATGAAAGGAATTCGTCTGATGCGTTCCTAGCTGGGAAGCCCGGCGGCCAGGTGGAGCGGCGGCCGCGCGCCCATGTCGGCACGCTTCACAGAGGGCAGGCCCCCAGAGGATGAGCGACAGGCGAAGACGCTGCACACATCAACATGCTGCCAAGGGAAGCCGTGGACATTCGCACGTGTGCCCGAGGCAGCGGAAATAAAAACATAGAGCGAAGAACAGTTTTGTCACGATTCTAGGTAACGCGGACACAGCGGCGAGTAGAATAGCAACAGCACGACTGGTGTGTCCCAGAATCTCAAATGACCCGAGGAATTTTGGCTGTTTCCCGCGAGCAGAACACCTGGGAACGTAGCGGCAATACTCAAAGGGAGAAGTCTTGGTTTATTTTTATACTCTGTCTCACACAGCAACACGGGTTAAGTAAATATACTGGACGGGTTCAACAATGACCAAAGATAATAAAACAAAGTAAGAACAATATATAATTCCGGCGGGATTTGAATTCCCGCCCCGATTCGTACTGCGCGCCACAGGCCACCCAGCCAATCAGAGCGCGCCAAGCGCTCAGCGCAGCAACTAAGTCCGCTTCAAGGTCACCCGCCTAGCGAGCAATCAAGAGGGGCCCAGCCTACTGCTTCCAAATGAAAAGTATTTTTAGTCTTTTTAAAAAAAAAAATCTCACGGGATAGATAAGGATGGTTCTCGGGTAAGTGGATCAATCTTTATTGTCTATAATACAACATACAGTCACCAGTAATTTTAATTTTACGGTTTCCGTTGCCAACTTTAGCCCATATGAACAGGTACTCGTCTGCATTCAATTTCTTCTTTCTTCTAGTATTCAAAACAAAAGGCATAGATAGAACAAGCGTACCATAAGGAACTTTAGCCAAGAGTCCTGTAGTCTCTGCTATACTCCATGTTTTCCTGACCAAAATATTAGCATCTGGGAAGGCTTCAAGGCCACCGTAGTCACAGTGATTCCCCCACACTACAGCAAGTGTGAGCCACGTACTACCTCCAAACAGAGCCTGTACATCACAAGTGAAATGCAAACGGAGGCCTCAAAAAACATTCGGGCCTCCAATTAATTGTTACTTATTGAACTGTCCAGCCAGATCAATGTCTATGGCCTTCAAAGCACGATACACAGGAACGCTGTGCCGCAGGCTTGCTACGTTCACTTGTGTTAACGTGCCACAGCAATGCCTCAGCGACGTGCTTGGCGACGTCGCTTGCGGCACAGCATTCCTGCGTATGCAGTGTGAAAAAAATATTGATTGTGGTGGTTATTGGTCGCGCCAGACCGCTCGAGAAATTTTTTTTTTTTAAATAAAAGACACTGATTGTCCTTTAATCTTGTCATTAATGAAGTAGAACCTCAGTGGAATCTGATTAATCATTTTATTATATTTTAAAAAAACTACACATTCATCTTGCCAAAAGCCGAGAAGCGATTCTTCTTCTTCTTGTTGCTCTGTGGGGCACTCTGGGATGCTCTCTGGGTCACTCTGGGATGCTCTCTGTCTCAGTCTCTAATTATATATTGTTCTTACATTGTTTTATTATCTTTGGTCATTCTTGAACCTGTCTCTAATTATATATTGTTCTTACATTGTTTTATTATCTTTGGTCATTGTTGGAGCCCTCCAGTATATTTACTTAACCCATATTATATTGTTCTTACATTGTTTTATTATCTTTGATCATTGTTGAACCCATCCAGTATATTTACTTAACCCGTGTTGCTGGAAAATTAACTTCCCGTACGTCTTATTCTTATGGCTCTTATCAATTTTCTTATCAATAATTAATGAAAATACAAGTACATGCTCTCTGGGTCACTCTGGGATACTCTCTGTCTCAGTCTCTAAATATATATTGTTCTTACATTGTTTTATTATCTTTGGTCATTGTTGAACCCGTCCAGTATATTTACTTAACCCGTGTTGCTGGAAAATTAACTTCCCGTATGTGTTATTCTTATGGCTCTTATCAATTTTCTTATCAATAATTAATGAAAATACAAGTACATGTTATGACCGTGCCTCTTCGTTGCTTGCTAGGTGGGTGACCTTGACTCTCTTTTCCTCGCGGAATGCGACGGCTAGGTAAGGGGGCAGTTCGTTTTCTGCATCTTTGGTACACCACTCAACTCTCCTGTGGCTCGCTGAACGTTGAATTACTTTGCCTGGCCTCTTGAGAGGATAAAATGCCTTGGCTACGTGTTTTGAAGATAAGGATCGCCTAATGGAATTACAATCCACTGACAATGCAAAGACTGCGTCACAAAAGCGGAAGTTTTGTGTACAGCTTTCCTGTATCTACTAAGTGGGATCGGAGATATTTGCATACGCTTCGCTCACCCCAGCTGCAGTAAAGTGTTGGCCAGTGGTACGATAATCCAGTCGGATCGCGTCGCTGGAAATTGCATTAAAGAGCAGCAGTGGCGCGAACTGCGGAACGTAATTCTGCGGTCTGGAGAAGGCGGCGCCCCTGATAAAGTGTTTTGCTCTCCGAGCCGACGGCACCATTTGTTATCAGAGTCGCTAAGGCGGAAGGACAGCTACAGGCGAATCCCTTTCTCCTGCAGAATACCCGTATTACGTCTTCTACGTGGGCAACAAAAATTCCATCCTGCACAACTGAATGGCTGTTTTGTTTCTATCATCAATGGTATATAAAATGACCGAAATCATATAACTGTACGTACACTCATAAAAAACTTTTGCTTCACCTCGGTAAGGAGAGTTTCGGAACCTATACAGAAAATTGGAATAGAGATCAACGTAAACGTCATTTCCGGCCTTTTTATTGCTCATGAAAACCACACATTGCATGTTGCACCACCATACAGAGAGATCTTCAGAGGTGGCGGTTCAAAAATGTTCAAATGTGTGTGTGAATTCCTAGGGGACCTAACTGTTGAGGTCATCGGTCCCTAGACTTACACACTACTTAATCTAACTTAAACTAGCTTACGCTAACGACAACACACACACCCATGCCCCAGGGAGGAGTCGAACCTCGGGCGGGAAGCACTGTGCAATCCGTGACATGGCGCCTCAAATCGCGCAGTCACTCTGGGAGACTAGGTGGTGGTCCACATTGCTGTACACGCCGGTACGTCTAATATCCAGTAGCACATCTTCTTGCATTGATGCATGACTGTTTTCGCCGCAGCACAAGTTTATCATGGCACTGTTGGTCCAGATCGTCCCACTCCTCAACGGCAATTCGACGTAGATCCCTCAATGTGATTTGGGGGTCACGTCGTCCATAAACAGCCCTTTAAATCTATCCTATTCATGTACGATAGGGTTCATGTCTGGAGAACATGCTGGCCCCTCTAGGCGGGCGATGTTGTTCTCCCGAAGGAAGTCATTTACAAGATGTGCACGATGGGGGCGCGGATTGTCGTCCATGAAGACGAATGCCTCGCCAATATGCTGCCGATATGGTTACACTATCGGTCGGAAGATGGCATTTACGTATCGTACAGCCGTTACGGCGCCTTCCGTGACCACCAGCGACGTACGTCGGCCCCATATAATGCCACCCCAGAACAGTTGGGAACCTCCACCTTGCTGAACTCGCTGGACAGTGTGTCTAAGGCATTCAGCCTGACCGAGTTGCCTCCAAACATGTCTCCGACGATTGTCTGGTTAAAGGCATATGCGACACTGATCGGTGAAGAGAACGTGATGCCCGTCCTGAGCTGTCTATTCGTCATGTTGGGCCGATCTGTACCGCGCTGCATAGTGTCGTGGTTTCAAAGATGGACATCGCCATGGACGTCGGTAGTGAAGTTGCTCATCATGTAGCTTATTACACACAGTTTGAGTCATAACACGACGTCCTGTGGCTGCACGAAAAGCATTATTCAACACTGTGGCGTTGCTGTCAGGGTTCCTCCGAGCCATAATCCTAAGGTATCGGTCATCCACTGCAGTAGTAGCCCTCCGGCGGCCTGAATGAGGCATGTCATCGACAGTTCCTGTCTCCCTGTATCCCCTCCATGTCGCTTTGGTTCACTCCGAGACGCCTGGACACTTTCCTTGTTGAGAGCCCTTCCTGGCGCGAAGTAACAATGCGGACGCGATCGAACAGCGGTATTGACTGTCTAAGCATGGTTGAACTACAGACAACACGAGCCTTTTACCTCCTTCCTGGTGGAATGACTGGAACTGTAGGTTGTCGGACCCCCTCCGTCTAGTAGGCGCTGCTCATGCATGGTTGTTTAGATCTTTGGGCGGGTTTAGTGACATATCTGAAGAGTCAGAGGGACTGTGTCTGTGATACAATATCCACAGTCAACGCCTATCTTCAGCAGTTCTGAGAAATGGGGCGATGTAAAACTTTGTTTGATGTGTGTATTCTGTTAGGAGGTGTGTAGCGTTTCCCGGTGTTGTGTTGGCAGAAGAGCCAACACCGTGTTACTAGAGGGGGCCGAAATGCACGCGTTTTACCTCACGCAGGCTGGCGTGAGGAGGGAAGGATTCTACTGACGTGAGGTCTGGAACATGACAAGGAATTACAATACAGAAAGCGGCCGTAATTACTTTGATACTTACCTTTAATCCATTAATGATGAACGTCGCTCTTGACGGTACATGATTCACAATATTATCTGTTCACAATAGTAACTGAATACGGCGCCTTGTTAGGTCGTAGCAAATGACGTAACTGAAGGCTATGCTAAACTGTCGTCTCTGCAAATGAGAGCGTATGCAGACAGTGAACCATCGCTAGCAAAGTCGGTTGTACACTGTACAACTGGGGCGAGTGCTAGTGAGTCTCTCTAGACTAGACTTGCCGTGTGGCGGCGCTCGGTCTGCAATGACTGATAGTGCCGACACGCGGGTCCGACGTATACTGACGGACCACGGCCGATTTAAAGGCTACCACCTAGCAAGTGTGGTGTGCGGCGGTGACACCTCACCCGGAAGCACATTTATATCACCTGTTTACAAATATGTAGTCGTGATTTGCCACCTATTTTCAGTCTTATACTGTTTTTCGCATATCTACTGGTTCTTATGTAGGCAGTATACGGATACAGTAAATATGTCCAATTGACAGTAGGTCACATTTATGCAGGGTGGTTCCGTGATGATGTTATTACCTCTGGGGGATGACGGAGAATGGTAAATGTATCAGTTTGAGATAAGCGACCCTATTGGGGAAACGACTGAGCCGGAAGTTCGAAGCGAGAAATGCGAGAATCGTCCTGATATGTCTGAAAGTGGACTACTTCTACTGAAAACTGTTTGCTATCCATATTCTGAGAAATGGTAATGTGGACCAAAACAAGAAAAAACCTTGCATTAAACATGGGCTCTAAAGTTCATACCTTAGGAGCTAGGAACGCTTGTTCATCTTTGGTACTGCGAAACGACATCCGCTTACTGTACAAGTGCTCGTAGCTATTAAGGTGTGCATTTTAAAGCCCATCTTTAATGGACATATTTTTCTTGTTGTGGTCCATAGTATCACCTTTGAAAATTGCCCAGCAACAACAGCACCAATACGTGTATCACTGTCAGAGGTAGCAGAACGATTTTCTCTTGTAACTTTTTATTTGGTCATTCGCAGACCAGTGTCCTTTACCTCAAATTCCTACATTTTCCTTTATCCATCATCACACAGTCATCCTATATTCTCCGCTGACGATGGGCTCTATGCGGTTATTTCATGCAGCGTTGCTTGTCTGTCAGCACAGACAACTCTGCACAAACGCCGTTGCTCTCGGTCGTTAAGTGAAGGCCGTCGGCCACCGCATTGTCCGTGGTGAGAGGTGATGCCTGGACTCTGGTATCCTCGGCGCACTCTTGACACTGTGAGCCACCAAATATTAAATTCCCTAACGATTTTCGAAATGGAATATCCTGTGCGTCTAGCTCCAACTACCATTCCGCGTTCAAAGTCTGTTAATTTGCTTCGTGCGGCCACAATCACGTCAGGTCAGAAACCTTTCCAAGTGGATTACCTTAGTAAAAACGACGGCTCCGACAATGTTCTGCCCTTTTATAGTCCTTTATGCGACGCTACCGCCATCTATATATGTGTCTATCATTATCCCATAACGTTCCTCACCTCAGAGTATTGTTTCATTCCTACGCTTCGCCTGCACAAGCGTGGAATTGAGTATATTGCTTCGACATTAAGATTTTCTTACACATCACTATCATTTCTCTATAGGGTGATTCCATGATGCTGTCACAAATTTCAGGTTTGATGGATAATGCTAAATGCATCAATCTGAAATAAGTACCCTAGTGCATAAACGACCGTATCGAAAGGTCTAAGTTCCGTTTGAGGCTGGCGCAGCGCTAAAACTAAGGGCCCAAACTTCCAAACCCTCATTGTGAAGTACAGAATTCGCTCTGAATCCTACAGAACTCCCTTTGATAATCTCCACTGTTGATGAACTAGAAACTGCGCATCTGATTTTATGTCAGAGAGAATGAAAATCCTAAGTCTTCTACTTCTACTACTACTCCATCCAAACAGGCCTCGGAAGACCCAACGGTATCGACCGACCGCTGCGTCATCCTCAACCGATAGGCGTCACTGAATGCGGACGTGGAGAGGCACGTGGTCAGCACATCGCTCTCTCGCCCGTTGTCAGTTTCCCTGACTGGAGCCGCTACTTCTCAGTCAATTAGCTCCTCAGCTGGCCACACGAGGGCTGAGTGCACCCCACTCGCCAACAGCGCTTGCCAGACCTGGACAGTGAACCAGCGAAGTGCTAGACAAGCCCGACAGCTCGTGACTTCGGCGATCTGAATGGAAACTGTGTTACCATAGTGGCAAGGTCGTTGGAAATACTAATTCTGTGATACAGTAATTATGACCTCCATTTACGTGCACAAGTTTCACTAGCTGCTACATTTTCAACAGTTGTTGAAAATGGCGTCTCCCAAAGTCAATGCAGGCATGGTACCATCACAGAAAATTGTGTTGTACCCGTCGTAAGACACTTGGTGTCATCTGAAGACTGTCGCAGGCAGCGAGAATGTTTGCCTTCAATCTGGACAGGCGTATTGTATACAGGACGTTTCACATGGCTGCACAAGAATAAATTGTGGTGAGGTGAAGTGAAGTGAACGTACTGGCCACGAAACAGGACCTCCTTCGCCTATCCACGTTTCACGAAACGTCTCATCCAGATGTTCACGAAGCCACAGTGCAAAGTGAGACCGAACTCCGTCATACTGGAACGACATCCGTCGACGAATAGCAAGTGGGATATGTTCCAGGAATCTGGATAGTGTGTCTCTGATGAACAGTGTGTACATTAGTGCATCAAAACGATTCTCGCTTATAACTTCCGAGTCGGTCGGTTCTGGACCAGGACCCCTTACCTTAAAGTGATACATTTACTGTTCTCCATCATCCACGGAAGTTCGTAATATCGTCACGACATCAACCTGTGCATTACACAGTACATAATGACAGCCTCTGTAAATCAATGATTAGCGTTGCTGCCTTTGGTGTGCAAGGCCCTAGGTTCGATTCCCGAAGCCTCCTCGGATTTTTCTGAACGGTGTATATTCGGCCTTAAGAGGCCTAATGAGGAACTGCTTGAATAAAAAGGCAGTCGCATTGTAAGGGGTTGGTAACGTGCTGATCACATGTCCGACGATCATACATCGCTTCTCGTACTGCCTTGTAGGCACCAGGTAACCAGTCAGAATAGCGCTAAGGCCTAATCCGCAATCAGTGTTTAGGCTTACCTTTGTTTTATACATAACCCTCACTGTTTCCAGTTCAAAACTTGGCCTTACTAACATGCTGAAGATCGACTGAAGGATAATGGGGAGTGGCACTGCTGTGAAAATTTAGAGAACCGATGATGTAGGCTGAGCACCAACCTACGTTTCGCGTTAAGGACCACGAAGATAAGATACGAGAAATTAGAGAGCGTTGTGAGGCATATAGACGGTCGTTTTTCCCTCGCTGTATTTGCAATTGGAACAGAAAAGGAAATGACTAGTAGCGGTACAGGATACCCTGAAGGGGTACAGTACCGTCCGACACTGAAAATAGGTACAACATACTTCATTATTTTTGTCAGAACAACACATTTTTTTTTGTAAAATAACTCAATTTCAATTAATACAGCGAAGCCGGATACCAGTGTGGGAAAGAATGACAATCTATTTATTTAATTGATCACATGTGCACTCCCACAAAGTAAATCCCTACATCCAGTTGAGATCTGTGAAATGAATGAATGTATGGTCGTCTGCTAACTGCAGATAGTGAATGTGAATATATGATCATCTTTGAGTCGATCCTTTGGCCACCTTTGGTGGGACCAAAGAGATGAAATTTACCTGAGCTTTGAGCGCCTGAAATGTGGCTGACCAATACGGTAGCAAGGTGCTCCCCCACTTCAGCAGAGGTGCGAGAGGACCTCGAGAACGGCCATGTTTCAGCACTCTGCCGCTGGATCTTGTGCTGTTATGACCTGTTTTAGTTGTGCTCCGTAATGACGAAAGAGTGGAGACATGGTATGCATGTGGAATATTTAAGAGTAATTTGAAATAATAGTTTCTCTATTTCAGGAACTTTTGTGGGGAGAATTAAATGTCAGGCAGGTAATATTAATGGGATTGTCTTCGGAAGTGACCAACGGTCACAATGAAACCACGTGTAGCAATAAGTTGAAATACTTCCGTGTGCTTAAGTTAAGCTGAATTACTAGCGTGTGTACAATAAGTTGAAATATTTAAGAAATAGCGTGTGTACCATAAGTTGAAATATTTAAGAAATGTCGTGTGCAGGACTTGAAATTAGAGACGAGTACTTCCACGTGGTGAGTACTGTGTGAGTCTCAAACTGTGTATGAGACAAAGGATAAAGAGAAGTTCTCGTCCATGGTATCAGTTGAGGACTCGCGTGTGTGATGAATACGTTCTTAATATTACTTTGCGTGATATGATTCCGTGTGACGCTAGATTCAAACTCTGAGAGAGAAACAAGGTGAGTCGGCCGTCTATCCAGCAACGCCACTTGGCTTGCATTGCACAGGAAGACGTGCATATATCTCCAGAGTTCATAGTAGGAAAGTAGAATTACGAAGTGGGGCAGTGTCGTGTGAAACTGGAATAAATATTAATTGAAGTGGGAAAGCTGAAAGTGATAATGTTGTGACTATTACTTGTGTAGTATTTCATATTGTAGTGTGGTGTATGTCATGTTATTTGGGTATGTGTGGTTTGCATGGGAGAGTAGCGAGGTAGTTTCAAAAGATTAGTGGGATATGCTTGTTCCTTCTGTACCGCTCGGTCTGGAGGAAAGTTTCGTGATGATGATTGTGAGAGTCGAAGTGTGAGAAATAATAAAAGATCCACCATCCTATCCAGAAAGTGCACTGTAGCGTTAAATAATTACGAGACCATAATATAGAGATTCACCAATGTAAAGCCATGCCCACTGGGCGGAATTTCTCATGTGTTATTGTTGTAGGTTATAGAATTTGTGTGTTTAGGTTCTAGAATTTATCGGAATAAATAAGATAGTGAAAAGAAAAAGATTGGTGGACTTTTCCTTCGAACTGTATGTTGTCATGATGTCCCGAATTTATAATGTGTGCGCCATTCATGTTCAGTGCGGTGGCCACGTGTTGATAAAAGCCGTTAAATAAAAGACATAAAGAAAATGTGGTATTGCCAGTGCGTAGTGAACAGTCTGAGTTCTGTAAATCACTGACAGTCAGATGTGCGTTTCCGTTGCGTATTATTCATACAGGAGGATAATTTTTAACTTAATTGTGAGTACGAGAGTTCATGTTACTCGATAAATAAGAATGAATCCACTCGCTTGGCAGACCACTCATCTTGCAGGCCTGATTGCTTGATGCCACAGTATGAGCAAGGCATGTGGGTGCCTCTCAACCCTCCACCACACACCATGTGGTGGTTTGTATGTAGATGTAGAGTGGAGTAAATAATTGTTTCATTCAGCGAGTGCACCAGTGTATCGGTGTCCAGGGTCACCACTTTGAGCACCTTTAAATGTTCTAGTCCTGGGCAGTGGTACAGCAGAGTCAAAGTCAATGTTGTGTTATGTAATTAATAACGTTGTGTTTAAGTGAATGGCACACTGTGATACATGTTTGAATAGGTCTTTAGGAGAGGAAATAAATTACCGAATAAAAAATACAGGGTGCCATTTAAAAAAGCCATATCGCTGTTCACATCTTTGTAAAAAACAAAGCTGAAACGAAGGAAATTGTGCTGATTGATGTCCCCCTGACGACTAAAGAACATTTGCTTGAAACATTTTGTAATTTGCATCTGGACAAACAGTTATTTAGGGTGGTCAAGATAAATGGGTTACCCTGTATAATTGCGGATGGGATTCATGGCAGGCGATCGGGGTGGCCAAATCATTCTGTCAACTGTCAAGAATGTTCTTCAGACTGATCATCAACAACTGTGGCCTGGTATACATGGCGCATTGTCATCCATTAAAATTCTGTCGTTTGGAAACATGAAGGCCACGAATGGCTGCAAATGGTCTACAAGTAGCTGAACATAGCCGTTTCCAGTCAATGATCCTTGTAGACGCAACCCACACCATTAGGAAACCACCACCAGCTTGCACAGTGCCTCGTTGACATGTTGGGTGCACTGCTTCGTGAGGTCTGCACCACTCTCGAACCACACCGTCAGCTCTCACCCTGGAATCGGAATTCATCTGACCAGGACTCTGACTTCCAGTCGTCTAGCGTCATACTGATATTAAAATTAAATCACTACCATTAGCTGCTGATAGGCGTTGATATACATCAACGGGGACAATTGAAAATGTGTCCCCGACTGTGACTCGAATCCGGGATCTCCTGCTTACATGGCAGATGCTCTATCCATCTGAGCTACCGAGGGCACAGAGGATAGTACGACTGCAGAGACTTATCGCGGGCACGCTCCCCGTGAGACCCTCGTAACTTATAGTCCACACACTACATTCGTAGTGCCCCTGCCATTATATCCATTACTCGCGGCAGACAATCCACGGAGTCCCGGCAATTCGTGTGCATCCGCACTGAAGAAGGTCAGCGTTAACGATATGAAGATGGCATCTGTTCTTTCGGACATGTCCGAAAGAAGAGATGCCGTCTTCATATCGTACCGGAATGGTCGCGAGCCCAGCAGAGGCGCTGCAGGTGATGTCGTGCTGTTAGCAAGGGCACCCCCGTCGGTCTTCTGTTGTCATAGCCCATTAACGTCAAATTCTGACGCGTTTTCCTAACGGATACGTTCGTCGTACGTTCTACATTGATTGGTGCGGTTGTTCATGCAGTGCTGCTTGTCTGTTAGTACTGACAACTCTGCGTGAATGCCGCTACTCTCGGTCGTTAAGTGAAGTGCGTCGGCCACTTCGCTGTCCACTCTGAGACGTAATGCTCGAAATGCGGTATTCTCGGCACAGTGTTTATACCACTGGTTCTCGCATATTGAATACCCTATAAATTTGCGAAATGGAATGTCCCATCCTTCTAGCTCGAACTACCATTCCGCGTTCAGCGTCTGTTTATTCCGGTCGTGCGACCGTAACCACGCCGGGAATCTTTGCAGATGAATCACCTGAGTGCAAAGGACAACTCCGCCAGCGCACTCCCCTTTTATAACTTGTGTACGTGATACTGTCGTCATCCGTAAATGTACGTATCGCTGTCTCATTACTTTTGTCGCTTCAGTTTATAAACAAAAATAACCGTGAACATGTCGAGGCAAGAAGGAAAGTACCGTGTTCAGTCAATAACGACATAGGTGCCGGCCGTTGTGGCCAAGCTGTTCTAGGCGCTTCAGTCCGGAACCGCGCTGCTACTACGGTCGTAGGTTCGAATCCTGCCTCGGGCTAGGATGTATGTGATGTCCTTAGGTTAGTTAGGTTTAAGTAGTTCTACATTCCAGGGGACTGATGACCTCAGACGTTAAGTCCTATAGTACTTACAACCATTTGAAGGACATAGGTATATGGGGGTAGTTTGTGTTGTTGCCCCGGATGATGATTACACGAATATTTTGTCAGGATTTGTAAGCGGTCGGTCCTCGAGGTACGGCAATACGCGAACACCGAAAAGTAAGTTTAAACAGTTTTATTAACAAAGGCTGATTATAAAACACGGACGCTACACATTCCCATCATCACTGTGTTTGACATCCTAATTACGGTCCCATCGAAAGGCTCCGTGGTGAGCTAAGAAAAGAGACGTATTCGTTCCGGAGGCCACGCCAGTTAAAACGGCGCGCTGCGGACGGCGGCCGGTTGCTCACTCCCTGCATCGCACTGCGGCCGGACGCACATCTACTGACCGAGCAAATGGTCAGCATTCCAGATAGGCCGGCTGGAGATCGTGTGTTACGTACCGTACAACTGCGTGAACCCCTAGACCCTCACATAGGCTTATAAAAGTTGCATTACAAATGGTACAATACAAATTCGCATTAGTCCAGCACTTAAGAGAAAAATTATCATTCTCATTAATTCGTAAATCGCTCAGGTCGTTCTTACTTGACATTGCTCCTATTCAGCAGCACATTCTCAACAACGTGTGAAATTCAAAACTCGAAACAGGAAAGTTCAAAAGTGTTCAAAAATGGCCCTGAGCACTATGGGACTTAACTTCTGAGGTCATCAGTCCCCTAGAACTCAGAACTACTTAGACCTAACTAACCTAAGGACATCACACACATCCATGCCCGACGCAGGATTCTAACATGCGACCGTAGCGGTCGCCCGGTTCCAGACTGTAGCGCCTAGAACCGCTCGGCCACTTCGGCCGGCTGCAAAAGCGTCCCAATGCAAGTAGTGCGAGCTGACTTGTAGATAAAGTCGATCGAACTAACGCACTCATCAGAAAGGGCACACTTATATTTACATACTGGTATCGTAACATCGAATTTCATAGAACGTACTTTAGTTAAACTACTAAGAATGTGTCAGAACCTACTAGGCAACGGGAAGGTTTGTAAGCCCTCCGCCACCATTGGGTGGCTTGCGGAGTATGAATGTAGATGTAGATGTGGTAGAAAAGGTACTGTATTTCAGTGCGATGCAAACCATCAAGACATCAGCTGTTAATTTACAATGTCTCACATCTATTCATTACGTTGCATTAACCACGAATAATACGCCGCTGTATCTTGTGCCCGTGGTGTAGGGGTAGCATCTTTGATTCATAATCGAAACGTCTTCGGTCCCGGGTTCGATCCCGCCACTGCATAAATTTTGATAAATAATCAGCATTGGCGGCCGAAGACTTCCGGCATAAGAAGTAAGCCTCATTCTGCCTACGGCCTTGTCAAAGAGGGCGGAGGAGCGGATAGAGGTTCAGGGCACTCTCCTGTCCTAGGGGTGGGAAATTGCCCCTAAAGGCGCAAGAATCAGCAATGAACAACGACATGAGGATGCAGAAGGCAATGGAAACCACTGCATTAAAGACACGTAACGTGTATCCACAGGACATGTGGCCTGTAATTGAAGAAGTGTCATGATGATCTCCCCATTGGCAAAAGATTCCGGAATAGTCCCCCATTCGGATCTCCGGGAGCGGACTGGCAAGGGGGAGGTTACCATGAGAAAAAGATTGAATAATCAACGAAAGGATAACGTTCTACGAGTCGGGGCGTGGAATGTCAGAAGCTTGAACGTGGTAGGGAAACTAGAAAATCTGAAAAGAGAAATGCAAAAGCTCAATCTAGATATAGTAGGGGTCAGTGAAGTGAAGTGGAAGGAAGATAAGGATTTCTGGTCAGATGAGTATCGGGTAATATCAACAGCAGCAGAAAATGGTATAACAGGTGTAGGATTCGATATGAATAGGAAGGTAGGGCAGAGGGTGTGTTACTGTGAACAGTTCAGTGACCGGGTTGTTCTAATCAGAATCGACAGCAGACCAACACCGACAACGATAGTTCAGGTAAACATGCCGACGTCGTAAGCTGAAGATGAACAGATAGAGAAAGTGTATGAGGATATTGAAAGGGTAATGCAGTATGTAAAGGGGGACGAAAATCTAATAATCATGGGCGACTGGAATGCAGTTGTAGGGGAAGGAGTAGAAGAAAAGGTTACAGGAGAATATGGGCTTGAGACAAGGAATGAAAGAGGAGAAAGACTAATTGAGTTCTGTAACAAGTTTCAGCTAGTAATAGCGAATACCCTGTTCAAGAATCACAAGAGGAGGAGGTATACTTGGAAAAGGCCGGGAGATACGGGAAGATTTCAACTAGATTACATCATGGTCAGACAGAGATTCCGAAATCAGATACTGGATTGTAAGGCGTACCCAGGAGCAAATACAGACTCAGATCACAATATAGTAGTGATGAAGAGTAGGCTGAAGTTCAAGAAGAAGTCAGGAAGAATAAATACGCAACGAAGTGGGATACGGAAGTACTAGGGAATGACGAGATACGTTTGAAGTTCTCTAAAGCTATAGATACAGCAATAAGGAATATCGCAGTAGGCAGTACAGTTGAAGAGGAATGGACATCTCTAAAAAGGGCCATCACAGAATTTGGGAAGGAAAACATAGGTACAAAGAAGAAACCATGGCTAACAGAAGAAATACTTCAGTTGATTGATGAAAGGAGGAAGTACAAACATGTTCCGGGAAAATCAGGAATACAGAAATACAAGTCACTGAGGAATGAAATAAATAGGAAGCGCAGGGAAGCTAAGACGAAATGGCTGCAGGAAAAATGTGAAGACATCGAAAAAGAAATGATTGTCGGAAGGACAAACTCAGCATACAGGAAAGTCAAAACAACCTTTGGTGACATTAAAAGCAACGGTGGTAACATTAAGAGTGCAACGGGAATTCCACTGTTAAATGCAGAGGAGAGAGCAGATAGGTGGAAAGAATACATTGAAAGCCTCTATGAGGGTGAAGATTTGTCTGATGTGATAGAAGAAGAAACAGGAGTCGATTTAGAAGAAATAGGGGATCCAGTATTAGAATCGGAATTTAGAAGAGCTTTGGAGGACTTACAGTCAAATAAGGCAGAAGGGATAGATAACAATCCATCAGAATTTCTAAAATCATTGGGTAAAGTGGCAACAAAACGACTATTCACGTTGGTGCGTAGAATATATGAGTCTGCCGACATACCATCTGACTTTCGGAAAAGCATCATCCACACAATTCCGAAGACGGAAAGAGCTGACAAGTGCGAGAATTATCGCACAATCAGCTTAACAGCTCATGCATCGAAGCTGCTTCCAAGAATAATATACAGAAGAATGGAAAAGAAAGTCGAGAATGCGCTAGGTGACGATCAGTTTGGCTTTAGGAAAAGTAAAGGGACGAGAGAGGCCATTCTGACGTTACAGCCAATAATGGAAGCAAGGCTAAAGAAAAATCAAGACACTTTCATAGGATTTGTCGACCTGGAAAAAGCGTTCGACAATATAAAATGGTGCAAGCTGTTGGAGATTCTGAAAAAAGTAGGGGTAAGCTATAGGGAGAGACGGGTCATATACAATATGTACAATAACCAAGAGGGAATAATAAGAGTGGACGATCAAGAACGAAGTGCTCGTATTAAGAAGGGTGTAAGACGAGGCTGTAGCCTTTCGCCCCTACTCTTCAATCTGTACATCGAGGAAGCAATGATGGAAATAAAAGAAAGGTTCAGGAGTGGAATTAAAATACAAGGTGAAAGGATATCAATGATATGATTCGCTGAGACATTGCTATCCTGAGTGAAAGTGAAGAAGAATTAAATGATCTGCTGAACGGAATGAACAGTCTAATGAGTACACACTATGGTTTGAGAGTAAATCGGAGAAAGACGAAGGTAATGAGAAGTAGTAGAAATGAGAACAGCGAGAAACTTAACATCAGGATTGATGGTCACGAAGTCAATGAAGATAAGGAATTCTGCTACCTAGGCAGTAAAATAACCAATGACGGACGGAGCAAGGAGGACATCAAAAGCAGACTCGCTATGGCAAAAAAGGCATTTCTGGCCAAGAGAAGTCTACTAATATCAAATACCGGCTTTAATTTGAGGAAGAAATTTCTGAGGATGTACGTCTGGAGTACAGCACTGTATGGTAGTGAAACATGGACTGTGGGAAAACAGGAACAGAAGAGAATCGAAGCATTTGAGATGTGGTGCTATAGACGAATGTTGAAAATTAGGTGGACTGATAAGGTAAGGAATGAGGTGGTTCTACGCAGAATCGGAGAGGAAAGGAATACGTGGAAAACACTGATAAGGAGAAGGGACAGGGTTATAGGACATCTTCTAAGACATGAGGGAATGACTTCCATGGTACTAGAGGGAGCTGTAGAGGGCAAAAACTGTAGAGGAAGACGGAGATTGGAATACGTCAAGCAAATAATTGAGGACGTAGGTTGCAAGTGCGACTCTGATATGAAGAGTTTAGCACAGGAAAGGAATTCGTGGCGGGCCGCATCAAACCAGTCAGTAGACTGATGACCAAAAAAAAGTATCTTAGCATCTCTTGAAGGCTCTATTCGTTGATACTGTATGTTATTAGCTGACATTTATTTGTAACAAATTGTATCAATACAGTTGTGTTTTTGGTAGATTGTTAATGTGCCGTTATCTTAAACAGCCGTAGTGTATTTTCATAATTCAAAGGTTACATAAATTCTTTAACCAACAGTATCACGTTTCCCTCATTTTCTTACAACAGCTTACGATGGGTTTTCAAAAGATTTTTAATTTGCTCGTGCTTATAAACGGCATATACACATATAGGCCTCAACTGGTATCCAATATGGCTTCTCCTGGCCCTGTGTTGAACAGAGATGGCGTCGAGTGACATAGGAGGCGTTCTTCCATCTCACCGGTCTGCGTTTAAACGCACGTTCAGAATATCAGACGTGCTAAGAATATCGCTCTGCATGTTCTGAAAGACTTGCCAACGTGCTTTTTCCTATGACATTAGAATTCGCCACGCACAACGCTGGTGTTCGAATGCACGGTCCGTGTGCCGACGGCTTTAGAGGGGAGGGGGGGGGGGGTAGGACGTCTAATGGGCCGATTTGGAGCAGGAGGGGCAACACAGCAGATTTTAATTTTCACTGTCTATACTTTTACAAACAAATTCATAAAAATTTGTCAGAATGACCAGGAGGGATCAGGATTCACACTCATAGCAATGGAAGTTCAAAAACACAACAAAATAAACTTTTGCACAGCATACAAACCATACTTATAGATGTATGAAACACTAGATTTTATTTAATTCACGAAAAAAGTGAATGACCTATTACATTTTGAACTTCGTGTTTAGAAAAACCCAAATTTTATTGTTAATTATCTCAATCTTTCCACAGTTTTTAAGGGAACACGGAATCGGAATTTGGGTTTAAAAATCGATTTTCGTTTTATTGACGTATTGTATTCCACCAAGTTTCCTCTTTAAAATGACGTATGATATATAGCTCTACTAGATTTATAACTATTTTATTTTTATGGATTTATGAGATTGAGTATTGCGCTTTAGTTATGCAAGTCTCTCATGGCTGACCATAAAATTTTTGGCAGTACATTTATGTGACATGAATTCAAGTATCCCGATTTCCAGCGACTCTTTATACACTATTTGTTCGAAAATGTTTCCTTCTGGTTTCCTCAAGTTAGTCTTTGACTTTGTGACAGAATTATTTGTAAACAGTGTGCTATATGAAAGTTGTTGTTGTCGAGTTATTTCGTATTTAGTTCTTCCTTTTTCGCAGTGAAAATGCCTAGAGGTAGAGCAAAAGTGTTTAAAAAGCGTGTGAACTGGCAAACGAAAAGAAATGATGATTCATTAGCAAAGCAAAGCAATTCTTCATCATCACTGTTGAAAATGTGAGTCCACTTACTACTGATTTGCCGAACGAACTTACTACAAATGAAAACAGTGCTTCTCATAAAAAACTAAGAGTTTTGGAAGAGAAATATAATTTAGTTGGTAAAGCGAAAGAAGTTTTTGAAATCATTGATACGAGTATATTGTGCGAAGCTCTTGAGAGCAGTGTGTGCTGCAGAAAATGTCACGTAAACATTTCTCTGAAAGTAGAATCCCATGTTGGCTGGCTGCCCAGTTTAATTTAATATGCATTGTTTGTAAGTACAGTTGTAAGTTTCCAAGTTCTGTTTCAGTAACTGTAAGTAGTGGATACAAGAAAACTGAACTTCATAGTGTAAATATTAGGTTAGTTTATGGATTGCGAGCAACTGGTAAGGGCAAAGCAGCTGCTGATATGCTATGTGGTGTTCTAAATCTTCCAAATGTACCTTCAAAGTTTGATGCTTACAACTATGTACTAGAATCAGCAGTTGAAGACGTAGCGAAGAAGTCAATGCAGTTAGCTGTGGAAGAAGCAGTGAAAGAAAATGCTGGCAGTCGTGACCTCACAGTAGCTTTTGATGGCACGTGGCAAAAAAGGGGTCACATCTGCAACAATGGTTTTGTAACAGCAACTAGTGTTGACACTGGCAAGGTTATTGATGTTGCAATAATGTCTAAATACTGTAGATGCATGACAGGCTGAAAAACGAACATAGTGATGACTGTGTTGCTAATTATTATGGTAGTAGTGGTGGAATGGAGGTTTCTGGGGTGAAAAAAAATTTTCATCGCTGTTCAGAGTGGTATAATGTTCGCCATGTCAAGTATCTGGGAGATGGTGACTCTAAAGCATTCAAAGAAGTTTTGGAAAGCAAACCATATGGGAACAGAGTAAATATAAGCAAACTTGAATGTGTCGGACATGTGCAGAAGAGAATGGGTGCCAGGCTGAGAAGGTTGAAATCAGGTATGAAAGGGAAAAACTTGCATGGCAAAGGAAGATTGACTGATTACATAACTGATAAAATTCAGAATTTGTATGGCCTTGCAATCAGGCAAAATACAGGCAATCTTGAAGAAATGAGGAAAGCTATATGGGCTTTGTATTTCAACACCGCATCCACAGATGAGCACCCAGAACATGGTTTGTGCCCCAAAGGGGAAAAGAGCTGGTGTAAATACAATAGGGGACTAACTACTGGAGAGAAATACATTCACCACCACAGTCTACCATTTGCAAACGTCCTGACTCTTCTCTTCAGAAAATCCTATCCGTGTCCTATGGAGTTTACGTCGGGACTACATGCTGGTCATTCTAGAACACTGGTATTGTGCCGCCGAATAAAATCTTGCTCTGCGGCTGCAACATGGTCATGAGCGTTGTCGTGCTGTCGCGCGTTAGAAGAAACCTTTACCAACATCTTGTGTCGAAGGTTCTAAATTATGATCAAACATTTCGTTGATGTACTTCTCCCCTATTACACGTGTGTTATTCCTTCTGTGGACCATGAGCAGTTCTGTTCCAGTGTACACTGTGATTACTTCCCACAGCGTTACAGCGTATCCTCCAAAATTGACTGTTGGAGACACTGCAGCTTCCCTATTATGTCTCTCACGAGTTCAGAAATGGTTCAAACGACTCTACGCACTATGGGACTTAACATCTGAGGTCATCAGTCCCCTAGACTTAGAACTACTTAAACCTAACTAACCTAAGGACACCAAACACATCCATGCCCGAGGCAGGATTTGAAGCTACAAACGTAGCAGCAGCGCGGTTCCGGACTGAAGCGCCTAGAACCGCTGGGTCACATGGGCCGGCCCCTCACGAGTTCTCCATACCCCGATACGAACATCGTTTCCACGAAAGTTCACTCTACTTTCGTCGCAAAACAGCACTTTACTCCAATGCCTTAACGACTGATGCCTGTGGTATTCGGTAAAGTGTAGTCTCCTTTTTTTATGTTAGTTCAATCTGCCATATTTACCTAAACTGATTCTCGTGTAGTCTGTTATGGATTGTTTGGTGTATTTTTCACTGATAGTGGAAGTACAACAACCAGCAAAGTTTACTCATGTGCAAAAGATCTCAAAGTACTAACAGCAATTGTCCTTGTTTTTCTTTTCGATTAGTGTATATACCTGAGCGGCGGCTGTCTCTCCGCAGGCCCGGGCGTATAAAGTGAGAGGGTGGGTGGGTGGGGGTGGGGGGGGGGGGGGGTCCTCTGGTGACTCCTCGTGCGGCGGGGGGCGTGGACCAGCGTCAATCAACTGTTGGCTACGTTGGAGGCGTAGGGCTGCTGGAGCAGGGCTCCAGGCCAAACTTCGTTGATAGCCCTAGCCCGATAGCCACAGTGTTTCTGTTTTCTCAAATTCCAAAGTATGTCCCTCGCTGAGGCTGTTTGCTGCCACTATGTCCCTCATGTACGAATCTAATGTGTTCCATCCAGCGTTGCCAGATGCTGTCCTGTGTTTGCCCAGAGTGTTGGTAGCCGCATTCGCAAGGGATGTGCTGTATACACCGTGTATTTGCAGTTATGGTTGTCCTTTATCGAGCCAAGCGTATTTTTCGCTTTTCGTGGGGATCGAACAAAGTCCTTGATGTTGTTTCGGACGATTCTCGCAGTTTTGGCTGAAGGAGACCCAATATAGAGGACAAATGCGAGTTTGTGTTCCTCTCTTTCTCTGGCTGTTATTTGAGGATAGCTGCATCATTGCTTTTCTTCAGTGCGCGTCTAATGCGCGCTTCGCTGTACACATTTTGGCTGCACAGCTTTAAGGTGTGTATCTCGGCTGTGAGGCTGTCTCCATCACAAATGGCACGTTCGCTGTGTAATGGAGTTGTCAGAAAGGTGTACCGCTGCGCCGGCTGAAGACAACTCGCTGCAAGATGGTACAGATATGAGTGGTTCTTTATTCCCATAGACTTAATGCCCTAGGACTCCGTCTGCAAATCTTCTTATTATAAGGTCCAAAAAAGTGGAAGACTTCCGTAATGTTCTAGCTCCAACGTGAACTGCAAGTATTCATGAATGCTTGTTCAGACGGACCGGGAACTGAATCAGAGCTTCTCGGCCTTGTTCCCACACGACCAAGGTGTCACCCTCTTAACTTAATGGCACTGTATTTTGAAACGTTTGCGATGAAAGCAATGTCTACCGTCGAACTGGTGTATCTGAAGTCACCGAGATGTAACTGTTCGCTTCTTGACATCTTTACTAACGCTGGCACGAATGTGTCCCAAGACAGATAATCAGATAAGCATTATACTGGTGTATATCAATGTTCAAAGGGTAAAGGGAAGTCTACCAACAGTTTTCAGAATTCTTATAATTAAACAATTGCACCTGAAGGTTGTCCTGTCTCAGTTTTCGTTGTTAAGAGGCCATTGACTGTTTCATCTTGTAATTTACATCTTGTTCATTAGATATTTGTCTAAAGATATTAGCTATGGCTGTTTTTGCGCAATCAGCTAAAATTTTGGAAATTTGTGGTAAGGTCTATGGGACCAAACTGCTGAGCTCATCGGTCCCTAGGCTTACGCACTACTTAATCTAACTTAAACTAACTTACGCTAAGGACATCACAGATACCCATGCCAGAGGGAGGACTCGAACCTCCGACTGCGAGAGCTGCGCGAACCGTGACAAGGCGCCTTATACCGCACGGCTATCCCGCGCTATCAGCTAACCTAATAGGGAAGTTTACAGTACGAATTAACGTGAATAATAATTTTACTGACTGAAATAAATGCTTACTGGTGGAGCTATTAAGAAAACCTTTATGGCATCACCAGCAACCATTATTTCCTGTTACTTACTTTTAAGTAGACGAATAGATATATAGACGATATGTCGACATGCTAACACAGATCGACTAAGGTGTCATAGATGTAACTCGTGCATTGTGCACGCCTCTGCCGCCGATCAACGTCTCTGGCGCATTTGCATCTGTGGCCGCATGCGCATTTGCGCGTTACACGAGTATAAAGGGACGAAGCGAGCCCTGGAGCGGCAGTCTTGCGGCTCACTCTGAAGATGGCTGAACGTTATACGGCCGAAATATTAGAAGAAGAACGAGCATTCTTTCGGCTGCACACCCGAAACTTAATGGAACAGTCTTTGCGCCGCCAAAACCTGAAGATTCACATAAAAAAAAAATGGTTCAAGTGGCTCTGAGCACTATGGGACTTAACATCTGTGGTCATCAGTCCCCTAGAACTTAGAACTACTTAAACCTAACTAGCCTAAAGACATCACACACATCCATGCCCGAGACAGGATTCGAACATGCGACCGTAGCAGTCGCGCGGTTCCGGACTGAGCGCCTAGAACCGCTAGACCACCGCGGCCGGCAAGATTCACATCAAGTACCTCTGCGGGGAGGAGATGGTTTTATGTGTTCGACGATTGGATAAGCTTCGACACTTGACAGCAAGATTACTGAGCTCTTTAAGTTTCGTACTAAGGTGCCGTGACCAGGGTATAATTCCGAAGTCTGCCAGATTAGTACATTTTATAAAATCGATGTCTATGAATAAGATTTTAACAAAAGCTGGTTCTGCTATTGTTAAGGAGAGGATCCACTTTATTCGCCGAAAATTAGACCTGGTTTCTGAAGAACTTTATCGTCAGTACCTGAAGATGTCTGTGATTCTTGGAATTGGATTGATGGTACAACTTGGGCCAAATCAGACTGGATTCGTGAGGTGGCCACGTCCAGACAGACTGTTATTCGACGCCCTGTCATTAATATGACAGGTAGAGATTCGGACGATGCTACGATGATGGTCTTGAGTAGGGGACAGAATTTTGCACCTACGCCTCAGGTCCTACCATTACCTCCTTTTATCAGCGCCACTGAAGAAGCGGTTCGGCCACTTCCCACGGATTCAGCAGAGGAAATAAGACGTGAAACATGCCGTGCAATTATGAAGGCTCGCCCACAAAGGAGCAATGTATCTGTGGCAGTGAGAGTTGCACTACGTAAGCTTCGCCAGGATACTCAGAATTATTGAGTGACTGCATGTACCGGGAGGTCATCAGGGATCCGACGAATTGAATGGCGAAGAAAACTACTTCGCTTCTGAATGATTCTCCCTTCCCAGCAGAAGTTGCCCGGAGGTTGAAACCTAGAGGTGCAGTGCCTCCTAGATTTTATGGGCTGCCAAATGTCCACAAGAAAGATGTTTCTCTCTGCCCCATAGTGAGTAACATAAGCTCTCCGACCTATGACGTAGCCAAACACCTGGCATCGTTGTTGAGGACTCTTGTGGGATAATGTGCTCACCACATAACAAACTCAGATAATTTCATTAGTAAACTGAAATCGTTGAAACCAAACCCTTCTGATATATTAGTTAGTTTCGATATGGTGTCTTTATTCACAAAGGTTCCCCTTCGAGAATCTCTACAACTTATTGAAAGAAGTATCGACAAAAAGATTTCAGCTTTATTCAAACATGTTCTGACCTCTACATACTTCTTATTTAACAACGAATTTTTTGAACAGACGGATGGAGTCACCATTGGTAGTCCCTTATCCCCTCTGGTGGCCAATTTATTTATGGAAGACTTCGAGGAGAAGGCGCTTGAATCTGCTGACTTGAAGCCCACGGTATTCTGGAGGTATTTTGGACCTTTGTAGTTTGGCCCCATGGTGAAGATAACTTGCAAGATTTCTTAAGACATCTGAACTCCCTCCACGATCAAATAAAGTTCACAATGGAAATTGAAAAGGAGGGGTGCCTTCCACTCTTGGATGTTCTGGTTCAGCGCAGAGGTGATGGTACTTTGGGAGCTGAAGTGTATCGGAAGCCGACGCACACTGATTTGTATTTACGTGCAAATGGCTGCCACCATCCTGGCCAGACGATGAGTGTTGTCCGAACATTGACTCATAGAGCGCATATCATTTGTGACGAAAGCAAGATGAGGTTTCCCACTTACAAAGAGTGTTTGAATACAACGGGTACTCCCCGCAGCAAATACAGAAGGCACTGAAACTTAAACCGAAAGAGGGCACAAAGAAAGCAGAAGAAGACGAAGAAACCTTTAAGTCGATGGCCTTCCTGCTATATGTGGGTAGCCTCTCATCAAAAATAGGACGGATTCTCAACAGACACAAAGTAAAAGTGATTTTTCGTCCTCCACCCAAGAAAGCTGCACTCGTAGGCTCCGTCAAAGATGATTTGCTACTCCGAAAATCTGTAGTTTACAAAATTCCATGTGAATGTGGCCTTTCTTACATTGGACAAACAACTCGTACCGTCCAAGAAAGATGTACAGAACACCGGACTTTTACAATCTAAGAAGTCGACAGTGGCACAGCACTGTATTGATATTGGTCACAGTATGTTGTATGACAACGTCGAAATTTTGACTACTACATCATCTTTTTGGGACTCGATAGCGAAGGAGGCATTTCAGATTCGCTTGACGACAAATTTAATTGCCAGAGATAGTGATTTCAACCTAGATAAATCGTGGAATCCGGCACTTGGTGTAATTAACTCACAAAGACGTCGTCACAGTGCAGCTCACAAGGATATAAGGACATGCCATCACAGACCGACTACGGAGTCATAGACGTAACTCGCGCACTGTGCACTTCTGCCGCCGGCCAACGTCCCTGACGCATTTGCATCTGTGGCCGCGTGCGCAGTCGCGCGTTACACGAGTATAAAGGGACGAAGCGAGCACTGGAGCGGCAGTCTTGCGGCTCACTCTGAAGGTGGCTGAACGTTATACAGCCGAAATATTAGAAGAAGAAGGAGAATTCTTGCGGCTGCACACCCGAAACTTTATGGAAAAGGTCTGCATTCGGCTATGCCAGCTGCTATGTGTGTTTGGCCATCTTCTGTTCCTCCAGTGCATTGGTGCCTGACTGACAGTTCCCGTAACTCCGTGTTGTGGTCCTTCCGCCTTTTTCTGACAAAGTGCTCTTCTACAGGGTCTTTTCCTGCACTCTACCACTCTCCACCCTCCAGAACTTATTCCAACTGGTGTTCTTCCATATTTCCCTTTCGTTGAAAGTATGATTTTTCACGTGGTTCATGATATTATAAAAACGTGCAAGTTATTTTCTTTAGTTAAATAAATCATTTCAGTTTTACCAGTCTCGTAAAGCTTAACGCACTAAATCAAGTCTAGCAGTCAGAATTGGCCTCTTATAGTTTCCAAATCTTGCGATTTAGCTGTTACTTTTGAGTGAAGCTCTCTCAGTTACCCCAGTTATGCTGCACAGAAACTCTAACACATCCGTCTTCGTACTCCTTGACATATTGTGCAATATTAAGTAAGGAAAAAGGGCAAAAAATAAATCTGTCGTCGAATATGAATTGTTGCAATACTAGAAACAATAAACAATGAACGGTGCTTCAAGTACAAATTAATAAAACGGGCGATGAATTCTACGATTTGAAAGTCATAGCAACACAGCTGCAGAAATGAATGCAGAACAGCCCATGTTAATCAATAGCCCTGTTGTAATTTTTAACAAAAGTGATTTTTCAGAATGCTGCCGGAAAGTCTGTGGTATGAGGACATTTAGGAATCGGTAGAATCCTTATCAAGCTTAGGCAATTTCTTACTGGCCAGCCTTGTGTAGGTATATGTGGCGTTTAGAGGGGTGAGTGCCATAACTGTAAAATTCCTAAACACAATTTTAATACTGTCAGGGGATTTTTAAAATCTTGAAGAGAACTCTCTCCCATTGATAAACTCTTTGTTGATTATGTCGGCCACCTGCCACGTACTCTTACTGCCAGTCATATAACCTGGTCGTGACTGATGACACCTCCAGATTTGTCTGGTTCGTACACAGTAGTAGGCTGACAGCTGGGTTAATTATTCGTCAATTGTCGGAGATATATTCCACATTTGGCCCTCCCGATACCATTGTCAGTGAGAACACTTCTCCCCTCCTCTCACAAGAGTTTAAAAGACTTAGCTCCGATAATGTCATAATTCACTCCACAATTGTACCGAACTGTCCGCAACCTTCATTTATGGAGTGACTGAACTGCAGTCTGAAGACGTCCTTAATTATTTTCCATTCCCTTTACTCCACAAGCGCGGCTATTCAGTAGCATGTCTCAATTTGGTGTTTTAATTCCGCCAACCGTGTAGCCCTTAAAACCACCTCCACTTCCTTGGTATTTGGTCGTCGTTTCAACTCCCCACTGTCCAATCTGTGATCAGTTAACGATCTGTTCTCTGAGAATGTGACGCCTAGCCTGATTCAGGAGAACTGGAGAGAAATGGTAGCAAATATTAATATCACACCCAAGAGGCAGGTGCGCCATTACAATCTTGGGCAAAGCAAGTTTAAGGTATGTGGTAGTGATAAGGTTTCGTTTACAAAAACTTTCTCTCAGGGGTCAAAGTACGGCGCAATTCCTGATAAATTGGCACCTCGCGTTGTAGAACCTTGTGTGGTTATCCAGGTTCTTAATCCAGTCACCATACTGGTACGTAACATCGCTACAGGAAAGTTTTCTAGAGTACATGGCTCCAAGGTCAAGGGAGGGAGCTAAATTTTCTGTTCTCTGTTTGAGATAAATTGGCGGACGGGCTTTCTTGAGTTTTTGGTGGGAAAGGATGAGCCGTGGCGATCGATTCGATATATTGCTAGAGGGCTGGTTTGCGATTCTTGCATGCAAAACTGGCTGATTGATGGTGTGAGGTAAGTCCAAGAGAGGGTGTGAGTGGTACGTCAGCAACGAGTGAGGCCAATGGATACAGAGTGGGCGCCGAACCGTGAAATGCAGAGGCAGTCAGGAACATGGTGTGGCTGCGAGGAGTGGCATGTGTGGAGGCAAAGAGAGGAACCATGAACTGTTTGCGGGGCTGCTGCCTGCATGTTGCCGCTTGTGGTGTCTGGAAACTGATACCACTGGTGGGTGGGGCGACAATTGTCAGGTGCTAACTTCGATCCAGGACATCTCGGCATCCTGTGTGACCAACTCCAGTTCCTGAATCTGGTGAGACGATTCGTCCGATTAGTTGTTGTTTACAAGTAAAATACAACGTCTTGCACTGCTTTTAAGTTCAAGTGGAACTGACGGACAAGAATTCTATCATTTTATCCGGTGTAATGAGCCAGCGCTTGGGATAGCCTATGATCCAAAGCAGTATAACATGTGACAGTCAAAATGTTATATAGTTGTGACTGTTAGACAGGTCGCTGTGGCGTCGTAAGTCTAATTTTCTACCTTGAGTTTAGGGACAGATATTGATGTTCAGTTAACTGCCCGATTTGTGGCTGAGTTCCCAGTTTCTTGTTACTTAAATTCAAAGCCAAACAGTGTATAAGGAGACCAATGTAGGAAAGTCACTCTCACTTCCCTTAAGCGGAATTGGTTTATTCCCCCTTTGCAGTTGTTCATCCTGGTGTGCAACAATTTGTACATTTAGAATTTTAGTCTGTTTCAGTTCAGTCCATCCAGGGTCTTGTGAAATCCCCCCAGGTAACAGGCGAGAGCTTATGGCGGGTTTCCACTGCCCTGGTCGGCCACGGGTCTGGCGCTGCTCTCACAGCGACCGACCGACCGACGTGCCGGTGTTATAAAACGCCGAGCCATCTGCTGTCGGACTGCTGACAGTTCGAGGCAGGAGCTCTAAAACAGTAACAACTTCGTTACTTTCTTGAGCACATCTCTCTTTGCTCTGATGGCTGTCAGCGTTTAAGTTGGGAGATTACTTCGTACTGACCAGCTGATGTTTACTTATTCATTAGTGAGCGACCTGGCCTGTTTGCTCCTAAATACATTGTAACCTGAATTGCTGTCAATTAAAGCCATAGTGAGCGCAGTGTAGCATGTTTCTTAATTACAATTATTAATTGGAATATTATTACTAGAGTTTGCTAAGCGCCAGGCGCACATTTTTTCCTAAAATCGTAAATAATATTCAAATTCTTTTGAAATGGCTCTGAGCACTATGGGACTTAACAGCTGTGGTCATCAGTCCCCTAGAACTTAGGACTACGTAAACCTAACTAACCTAAGCACATCACACACATCCATGCCCGAGGCAGGATTCGAACCTGCGACCGTAGAAATTCTTTTGAAAAGATAAATTGTTATTGATAGGTAGTTCAGTAAGAGTTAGCCACTAGCTTTCTTAAATCTAAAATTTACTGAAATTCTTAGTAAAGTCTGGTTTACAGTGTGTCGTGATGTATTTTTCGTAGCTAAAATTTGCTTACTGCGTAATTTTCATTTCATTCATGTATTTTATACGCGAAGAAATTTTCTTAATTGTGTCCATGCACTCGCTGGTTAAACTTGTAAAAATGAATTGTCATCATGAAAACTGTGAGTGATGTTTCAGTTGATGGGTTAGCCCTCCCACTCCACACCTTTGTGTGTTGACCTCTCCCAGTGGCCGCCATTTCATTTAGCAATTGTGGAGCATTGACGGGTTCACTACTCCACGAAATATGGAAACGTTTTTATAAGTCTTTCTCGCATTGACAGTCCCAGATTTCCACCTCCTGATCAAAACTGGAACTAACCGTCTTCCGACGTAACTCAGTTCCAAGTAAACGCATTGGAATATCTACCAAGTTTCCCTGCCGTACTATAGTTCCAGTCCACACTGCTCCTCTGTGAACAGCTGCACTTTAATTATAACCACCTGGTAGTTTCGTCTTGCACTATATTCCAATATTCCCACTGCGTCAAACAAGGAAACATGAAGTTTACTAGTGTAGGGCGTATAATAACACAAAGAAAATTTGTAAATCTTACTATAGGTCTGCTCTGAGGAGACCATTATAATACAGTTAAATTATTTGAACACTTATGAATTCACTTTTAGTGACAACCTTTCATTGCATTTATGTACAGGCTTTTAAACTTAATCTATTTTTTGTTTCTGATGTTGGTGATGTATTTGCGTGGATTACAATGCGTGATACAATTTCGCCGAGTTGACGATTACCTTTGTTATACATTTTCTTTCTCCTCGTAAGTTGAATTCGAAATAAAATTCGTAAGATTGCAGCCTCTAGTGTAGATGTCCATCTACTCGCGGAACAATTATTGTAACCCACTAACCATACATAATAATGTTTTAAAATACAGTGATTCTGTACATACAAGAACAATGAATACTTTGAAAAAATCCCACAGAATATCTCCCGTTTATTCGATGTAAATTGTAGTTTATAATATGGTGCTTCTCTGATAGGGTTTTCTTTTTCCACTTGATGTTTGAACGTCATTACAGTTGGTCAGTGATAATGAAAGGTAATTTACACATTTTGAAATATACTCTAGTGAATAACTGTTACATTCATGCATCTTCAATCGACCCTTACACAGCTTCTTAAGTTAGTTATGTCCTTATTGCTATGTTGCTTATTAAATACTGACACAATAACTGGTACACATGTGTATGGATTTTTGTTCTCAAGTTGTCAGAGGAGACTTTTGAATGTACACTAAGGGAAATGGTACACTGACATTTGGCGAAGTGTAGTTGTCTCTTACTGGTAAACTACAATCGTTCTCTTCTTCTGTGGTACCATATTTCTTATGTATAGATAAATTACAAACTAGGAGGGCTGATATATTAATATGTTGGGTTGATTTTATGAAACTAACGTTGTGGACTGTTGTATTGAAGTGGCAACTCAATACTGGGACATTTTCATACTTTCTACTTGTTTAATTGGGAGAAGCAAAATGTTCGTGGGTTTTTCTGCAAAAGGAACTTGTATTGGCAATGAATGATCAAATTTGAGTTGCTAGAACACTACTTTCTGTAGTGAACCTTTGTCAGGTACGTGGATTTAAGATGGTTTTCAATGTTTAGAAGGAGAATAATATTTAGGAACAGTGGATGGGTCAAGGGATTTATCAGGATTAGCAAAGTCAGTGGTATCAGTAAGTGAAGTTTCTGTTAGATAGTGATGTTTCGGTAGGCGGAACTTCTTGAGTGATAGTACTGACGTTGGATTACACTTTAAGATCTTGTGAAGTCAGTACTAACTTAGTAGGTTAAGAAAACATTTCTAATAAATATGTTTCGAGCTGTGCACTTGATTTAAGACCTATATTGAAGTTCTGAGTGCAATTACTTGTTTCTGGTAACTTTACGAAATATTACTGTGCATTAAATATACCGAATTGTATGGATGCCTAGTCTACAAGATTCAAAAACTAATGTAATGGAGTTGTGTCTTTGTCACTGAGCATTCTTACGAGTCTGGAGTTTATCTGTTGGCAGATGGAGATTTCTGTATCTGTAACGAAACTTATTACTGGCTTTCTGTGGGCTGTTGCAACAAGTAGTTTAATTACAGTGGAGTAGTAAGCATAACTTAGATTGCCAGTTTCATCATTGTACTTTTCAGTGGTGAGAAGTGGTAGCTTAGTAGAGCGGAGAGTGGACATACCTCTAACCCTCTCGTCCCCCAGCCCTCACGCTGATGGTAACTGTGATTTGGCCAGAGTGGAATTTATAACTATTTTCAAATTTCTTGAGAGTACTATATACATTCCGATATATGGATTTCATGACTTCATTGAATTTATTTGCTCAGGGATATGTATACCGAACTTTGTAGATGTCGCACGAGCAAGTTAATGCCAGAAATCTGAATTGTCTCAGACGTACAGTTTGCATCGTCTAGTGCTTGTGTTCGTTGTTAATGCCCTGCTGAATTATTACTCTACCCTTTAGTGTGAACCTGCATTGAAACTAATATTATGTTGTTGTGGGAAGGAGGACTGAATTCAGCTGAATGTGGTTTATGTTATCCCTCTTTAGATGTTTGTTTAGAAAATTTCTAGTTTTCACAGAGGATGAAATTCCCATGTTGCAACAACAGTTTGCATTGGAATAAAAGGAAATGGTAGAGCTAAACAGATTAATAGTACTTGTGGTGGGAAATATAAGAAAATTATATCTGTCAAAAACTAGTTAAAAAGAAGTGAAAGACAAGGACTTTAATGTTTGTGGAGGACGGAACAATCTGAGTTACATAATAGTCTAGAAGCTGCTGCAAGTCAGGCTGTAGCGAGTCAGGTTAACGAGCAAGTAACTAGTCAGGCGACAGCTTTGGAAAATCTTGAACATGGAGTAGAAGTACGAAAGGTCAATAGAGATAATAGCATTTCAAGAATCAGAGAAGGTTGATGAACTTTCTACTGCTGTAGCCAAACTGGCCGCTAGTGGTATGTAGAGCTCGGATAGCCCAGTGATTGTGGACAGAGCTAACAGTTTGTTTGAAGGAGCTGGTTGATGCCACACTGACCCACAGTTCATGTCAGACCAACGTTGAGACATAAATCTGAGTTAGAATTATTTACCGTAAATGTATAACACGATTTAGTCGTCAATCTGAAAGTGGAGGAACAGGATTAACTAGCTACATAGCCTGTCATAGGCTTCGATGAAAATGAACAGATATAGAGGAAGCAAACCAAACGTTAGGAAGGAGAAGCGACTTCACACTTACAGTGGTTTTATTAATGCTGTCCCAAGAAGGAGTAAATCTTCAAAACTCGAAATTTTTTGCTGAACACTAATATATATCAATTTTTGTTGCTAAATGACCGTCTCTAATGGCTTCAATGTCAATGAAAAGTTCAACACAAGTCTTAGAACCTACAGAATTTGCGCAGTGTCGATGCAGACCTCAGTGTGTGTGGTACTTAATAGGTACAAAATTTTCTCGTGTTAAGGTATTCAGCGTAACATATCTACAGTTTGTGCTTATGTCCTAGTTAAGATTCTTCTTGTAACCAGGCTGCTTCCAAGTGTTCTCCTATGAGTATTTTTCCACGTTTTAAAGATTAATTTTCATGAATGAAGCCTTAGTCATATGTCTTGTTAGTTTCTTCCCTAAGAATGGCAATATAACCAACGGTCTTGCCACATTGTATCTCACACAATAAACAAAGTTCATCACTATCAGGCCAGGGTAGTACCTGGATATTCCAGGTGCAATTGGATTTGAAAGACAGGCACTTTTGAGTGTCAGATCTGATTTGATGAGCGACTAGTTTCATCATATGATTATCATGAATGTTTTGATGTAGCAGTATTGGATTATCTGAATAATGTGTGATATAATGAGAATATATGGGGCAAGAACTTGCGTTTTTTTATGAGTCTGAAACTGTGACACGTGATTATGAGTAGATATTTTCTATGTTGTGAGGTTCAGCACATGCTGAGAATGATCTATGGGATGATTTATGACAGTTATGGTTAGGATTTACTTGATATTTTACTTGATGTTTTCTTGGATGCGTGACGTTCTTCTTTGATAGAAACCAGTTTTATGGAAGATATTTGTAGGCACGATCTGGCATGTTGCGGATATTTATATTTTTCAGAAGTTTCTATTATACCTCTAGGATTCCACAGCTGTCAGGATAAGGGGTGGTTCTGTCATAGTACGTTGAATAGTGAGTACTGATTCGCAATGGTTGTCTCTTGGTCTGTGTCACATGAGCATACGATACGAAAGATGCCTCGTTTGTTCGATATTTGAGCCAGACTGAGGAAGCTGTGAAGATGAAGGTGGATCTTATGTTTGGCGAGGTTACCATATTAACACTCAGTGGCTTATACTGACTGTGCATATGAGGATGTAACAAGGTCAAGGTCACTCATCCCGAGGCAGTGCTTATTTCGTCTACCATTTTCTGTCATGTTTCCTACTCTTGTTATAAGCTATATCTGTGTGAATGTATATTTATTACAGTGACTGGATATGGTGTGAGGGTTGTTTGAAAAGGTTGGCCATCTAAGAGAAAATGTGTGCCTCCACACAATTATTGCGTGTAACAGATACAATCTTAAGAACCCCTTGATTTGGAAAGTTTCTTCTCATCCAATCACTCTTTCTACCCTCTCTCTCTCTGTTTCTCTTCCTCTCTCCCTGCCTCTAGTCTTTCAATCCTATCTGAGAATACCAACAAAAAATGTTATTTATGTATAATTTTACCACTGTAGCCAAAATAATTATTGCTCTTAAATTTTTCATTATGTCACCGGGTTATATAAACAAGTATGAAGTTTAAGCTTGACAAAATCGGATTTATATACCATTTCAAATATTTGCTCGAACTCATGTGCTCAGCACCTCGAAAAAAAGATCTTTAAAAACCTTTCAAACTTATTCTGTAATAATGATGTTATGCTGTATACTCTTTGTACTTTCTGATAATTGTCCTCTTTTGTGATTTGATCCTTGTACCTAATAGTCTTCAGACGCAATTTTTGTTTACAAAATATGACAGCATACATATGATGCGTTACGGTGGTGAAAGAAACCTGTGACCACTGCAGGTAAATCTATTTTATTTATTTTATTTTTACCGTTTGATATACGTTTAGTTTTCTGTCACAAGAAGAACAAAACCGTGTTCTGAAGTGGTATCTTATAGGTTCCTCCAAAAATTTTAACACAATACACACATACAATGACGCTCTGAAGAAATTGGTGTAGGCACGCGTATTAAAATAGAGAGATACGTAAACAGACAGAATACGGCGATGCGTTCGGCAACGCCTATATAAGACAACAAGGGACTGGTGCAGTTGTTAGATTTGTTACTGCTCCTACAGTGGCAGGTTATTAAGATTTAAGTGAGTTTGAAAGTGGTATTACAGTCGGCGTACGAGCGATGGGACACAGCATCTCCGAGGTAGCGATGAAGTGGAGAATTTCCCGTATGACCATTTCACGAATGTATCGTGAATATGAGGAATCCGGTAAAACATAAAACCTCCGACACTACTGCCGCCGGAAAGAGATTGTGCAAGAACCGGACCAACGACGACTGGACAGAATCGTTCAGTGCGACAGAAGTGCAACTCTTGGCCAAATTGCTGCAGATTTCAATGCTGGGCCATCAACATGTCAGCGTGCGAACCATGCAACAAAATATCATAGATAAGGCCCACTCGTGTACCCTTGATGACTGCATGACATAAAGCTTTACGCCTCGTATGTGTCGTAAACACCGACATTGGATTGTTGATGACTGGAAGCATGTTGCCTGGTCGGTCTAGTATCGTTTCAAATTGTATCGAGCGGATGGACGTGTTCGGGTATGGGGACGTCATTAATTCATAGATCCTGCATGTCAGCAGGGGACTGTTGAAGCTGGTGGAGGCTCTGCAGTGGCATGGGACGCCTGCAATTGGAGTCATACGGAACCCCTGATACATCTAGATACGACTCTGACAGGTGCCACCTACGTAAGTATTCTATGTGATCATCTGCATCCATTCATGTTCATTTAGCATTCCGACGGGCTTGCGCAATTCCAGCAGTACAATGCGACGCCCCATACGTCCAGGATTGCTACGGCGTGATCCAGGAACACTCATCTGAGTTTAAACATTTCCGCTTACCACCAAACTCCCCAGACATGAACATTGTTGGGCAATCTGGTATGCTTTGCAATGCGCTGTTCAGAAGATTTGTGGACAGACCTGCAGGATTCATGGTATCAGTTCCCTTCAGCACTACTTCAGACATTAGTCGAGTCCATGCCACGTCGTGCTGAGGCACTTCTGCGTGCTCGAGGGGGCCCTACACGATAATAGGCAGGTGTACTAGTTTCTTTGGCTCTTTGGTGTATGTCATACTAACAAATGTAAATCCGCCTGATATGGAGGTTTAAACCTTTGAAATTCGTCGTGGAGATAAATAAACGGTGATTGGCATCAGTAACGGTAAAGCCTAACCTAAAATATTCGCATTTAAAGACTTGAATCATTTTGCAGCGTTTGTTGTTACACCATAATATTTTAGGTTACGTAAAATATAATCATCTACACAGTCAGATAGATCCGACCCATCACAAAATATACCAGTAGCCTATAATATACAGCTAAAGAACAAAGTACATTATCGCTGTGTGTGTAAACGTCGTTCTCAGTATCTACAACCTGGAGGAGTCCAACCTGTGCTTTTGACATTAAATTATTTATTGCCGAATGAACAAGTAGTGAACCGTATAATTCTTTAACTATAATTTTTGCTAATGGCGAGAAAAGAAAATTGGATAGAAGTTTGGCAGTATTTCTGGACCTCAAGTCTTCAGCTTCAGCTTATTTCGGCTGTTTGGGAAAAGTTCCACTGATAAATAACTGGCTACACAAATAATTTTGTATGTTACTAAACTCTAAACAACACCCTTTAGATAACTCTGTTGATATGTTATTTCCACTATAAGAATTTTTTGATTTTAAAGCTTTTGTGTTGGACATTAGTTTTATAGTGAGGTTCCTACTCTTTTTAATAGTGGCTGGGTTAAGGTATTCCGTGGTAGAGCCTACTGAACCTGACAATCCCATTTGTTCAGTAACATTCATGAGACTCTTGTTAATGAGTTTCGCAACACTGTTCACATTCGTCACGAAAGCATCCTCTAATCTTAATGCTATCTCGTCCACTTCGTATGCGGCTATATTACATTTCTCCTTCACTATATCATAGATTGTCTTCATTGTGTCACCTGACGTGCCTATCTTTCTCTCATAACGCATTTGCATAATATTCTGTGTTAGTGCCTGCGATATTATGGAATAGCATCAACATCAGACCTGTTTGTGACTGGTAGGTACTGTTTCCTATTAATTGTACTGGTTGTCTTTAATCTTTGAGAAACATATGGTCTCTTTGTAGACTTCAGACTAATCTGGGATACTTTTGGGGAAAAACGACTTTAAACTAAATCCGTGGTTTGATTAATGAAAGTATTGTGTTTTTCATTCATGACATGAGCGTTGCATAAAACCTTCAGTTCATGCCTTTGAGGAGTTTCTAAAATAATCAGTTTTGTCTTACTGACTGTTGTATCACCTTCTGTGGGGCCAGCACCCACAAAAAAAAGGAGAGAAGTTGCGATGGCCGGTGGCAAGAATCTAAAATAGTCTGTACGTAATAGTTTTCAATTAGTAGAACTTTTTATTTCTAAAGAAGAAATAAATAAAACCGAACTCTTTTCGTTGTGAGATGGCTTCCTGTGCTTGCCGTGCCTCATACATGAAATTACATTCATACATTATTACTACTGATAGAATCGTCTTCCTATTACTCAGTGCTAATGCTCCCTAAGTCTGCGACCGAACTGGGGCCGACCGATGGGTGGCCTGTTAGGTCAGCGTTGACAGGGGGCGCTCAATGCTGTCTTCCTGGAGGTGTCGTTCCATTGGCGTGTTCGTCGGTCCAGCTCCATCGGTTTCTTGCCACCCACAGTATCACGGTAGGACGCGAATCTGGGAACAGAAAATCTGCGGAAGAAAATCTGCGGAAGAAAATCTGCGGAAGAGTCTCACAATCGACTAGCAAGAATCTCGTTCTGACGGCGGCGCAGTAAGCCATCAGGACCTCGAATTAAATGCATTCAGGAGCCCACATTTCGAACGATCTGTTCTCTCATCCGTGTCTGGTGCGAAGAAAAAATGTGAATAGAGTATACTCATTAGCTGCAAAGCGATACTTGCGTAGCGTGAGAGGCGCCGTGTACTGTGGTGGGTGCAGCAACTGAAGCAGCGTGCGGTGGCGCCGGCCATGTAGAAGCTCCGCCGGCAACGAACCGTCACGGGAATGGAAGCAGTACGTGGCGAGAAGGAGCTGCAGCGCTTGCTCCCCCGTGTGGCGGGAATGTATTTTGTTCGTGTGTTGCTTGAATGTATCCCACTGCGGGTCCGGAGGTTAGAATAGGCGGTATTCCTGCCTGTCTTAAGAGGCGACTAAAAGGAGTCTCACACGTTTCGGCCTTTATGTCATGGTCCCCCAGTAGGGCTTGACCTTCATATTAGGTAATTTTCCTGAAGAGCGTGCCAATTGGGGAAGGGCGCCTTGCACGGTGCATCGTGTCCATAGGGCAATGAGATCATAAGCCCCGTTTCTCGTCGTCCCATTGCAGCCCTGCTCATTCTCCATCTCTTGAGTGAGGCTACATTCCTGGGGGCGGTTTCCCCCATCCACTATGCAGTCTCGCCTTCTGCGCCGACGACGACCGTGGTCTTCTTTGCACCTGTTATCCAGCACGGTAGACGGTCTGTTGTGGTGGGGCTGCCATGTACCCAGCTGGTTGTAGACCTAGGGATCGCTCTGCTGATGACTGTGCTGTTCACCCCCCACGTACGCCGAGGAGTAGATCCCTATCTCCCTGGGGCACTGAGACTCCCAGCAATGACCATCCTGCCAGGTGGCCCTTGCTGAGGCTGCATGGCGCCTGTGGGGAGGGCTCTTGGTCGGATTGGGTGGCATCCGGGCGGATCGCCGTCAATGAAGCATGGTACATCATCTCTTGCTGGTGGTCAGACATCAGCAGTCTCTAAGCGTTCTAGGGCTCAGTTCAACGCACAGAAGTATGACCCAAAATCGTTCCCCTCGCTGGCCACACCATGGGAGGAGCAAAAGGCTAAGAATGGCAGCGAGACTTATTCGCCCCAGTACCTGGTTTGTACGAGAGCTGATGGAGAGTCTTTCATGATGATGAAGTCTCAGTTCCTTCTAGAGCATTTAGAAGACAAGTTTGGGGAGATGGAGGGCTTGTCCAAAATGCGCTCAGAGGCAGTTTTGATAAAAAGAGCACCATCTGCCCAGTCACTGGCATTACTCGCTTGTAACAGGTTGGGGGATATTTCTGTTACCATCACGGCCCACAAGAGCTGAAATATGGTCCAGGGCATTATATTCAACAGGGACCTTCTTTTGCAGTCTGAAGACGAGCTGCGCGCCAATTTAGAGCGGCGAGGTGTTCATTTTGTCCTGCTCGTTCATCGGTGTCTGAGGGATAATCAGGTTGCCACCGGCACCTTCATCATGGCCTTCAAGGGCCATGCCTTAGGAGGTCAAGGTGACTGTCTACTGCTGTGACGTCAGGCCCTATATCCCTCCCCCGATGTGGTGCTTTAAATACTGGAAGTTCGTCTATATGTCACTGTGTTGTACTTCCAGCCTGACATGTCGATCTTGCAGACGCCCATCACATCCCAATATTCCATGTGCCCCGCCTCCCATCTATGTCAACTGCAAAGAGCATCATTCACCTTGCTGGCCGGACTCAAGAATTTCACAGAAAGAGGGGAAAATCATGGAATGTAAGACCCTGGACCGACTGACCTACACTGAGGCTAAGAGGAAATTTGAACGACTCCATCTTGTGCAAACGACTTCCTCTTATGCCACCGCAACAACAGTGATACCCTCATCAGTTAAGCGAATTACAGTCGGCTCTCCGAGCTGTAAGACTACACCTGCTGCCACCTCACCCATGGGGGGTGGGGGCACAACCCTTCCTGTTGCTCCTGCACCACCGACATTGGGAGCAGTAACCCCCCCCCCCCCCCCACACTCACCATCAGGGACATACATCCCCACTTTCGAGCCAGAGAAGCATATTACTTCTTTGGCTCCTCTCACTAGGAAGGGTTCCCTTGGGTCACTCCCTTCTGAGGTTGTTACCGGTGGTAGAGCTGACCCACCAGTGGCTGAAGCAACCACAGGTAGCTGGTTGTAGGGCTTCACGGTCCTCTTCAGTCCCAGTGTGATCAACCTAAGGGGCAGTGAGAGAAACCAAAAAAGCAAAATATCACCCAGATCCAAGGCACTGCAATGGCACCTACACCACCGCTGCCTACAAGTTCTGTGTCTGAGGATGAGGTGAAGATTCTGGTGTCCGCTGTGGACCTGGATCTCACTGAACCCACAGACACAATAGATACAGACTGTTCAAGCAATACGTTGGTGGCAGGAGGTGACTCTGAGGTGTAAACTGCCTCATTGAATGTTCATTGCCTTCCCAGCCTCACAATGCTATTATCCTCCAGTAGAATTGCGGTGGTTTTTCCACCATTTTGCTGAGCTCTGAGAACTTCTCAGCCTTCAACTTTTCTTCTGCACTGCCCTCCAGGAAACTTGGTTTCCGATGATGTGAACCCCTGCCCTCCATGGGTATTGGGGTTATTACAAGAATCGGGCAGCTTATGAGAGGCTATCTGGTGTTGTCTGCGTCTATGTCCTTAACTCTCTTTAAAGCGAGTGTGTCCCTCTTCAAACACCTTTAGAAGCTGTTGCTGTTAGGGTGTGGACGCCTCAGGCTGTTACTATCTGCAGCCTCTATCTTCCACTGGATGGTGATGTCCTACAGCATCTATGGCAGCGCTGTTAGCCCAGCTGCCACCACCTTTTCTATTACTGGGCGACTTTAACGCCATTAACCCTTTGTGGGGTGGATTGGTGGCAACAGCCCAAGGCACTGTCGTTGAACGAGTGTTGGCACAGCTCGACCGTTCTATCTTGAATAATGGTGCCTCCACACATTTCAGTGTGGTGCATGGCACGTACTCATCCATTGGCCTTTTGGTCTGCAGCCCTGGCCTTCTACCCCCTGTCTGGTGGAGTGTGCATGACTTGTGCAATAGTGGCCACTTTCCGATCTTTCTGTCACTACCCCAGTGTCACACACTTGGGCGCCTACCCAGATGGGCTTTGAATAAGGTTGACTGGGACTTGTTTGCCTCCATTGCCGCTATTGAGCCTCTTTCTCATGATGCCATTGATGTGGTGGTTCACACAGTCACTACCGGCATCGTTTCTGCAGTGGAATCGGCAATTCCCTGTTCTTCTGGGTCCCGTCGGCAGAGAACTGTGCCTGGTCACCAGAGATCTCTGAGGCGATTTGCTATTACAGGCGGGCCCTCTAACGTCATAAGTGGCACCCATCACTGTACCACCTCATTGAGTTTAAGTGGCTCCATGCCAGAGCCCGATGCCTCATTCCCTGACGGAAGCAGGAGTGCTGGGAATGGTATGCCTCCACCATTGGCATCCATACCTCTCCATCTCACGTTTGGACCAAGATTAGGCGTACCTGGGTTTCCCTGAATCGAGCAGTCTGTACTGACACCAACACAATTGCAGAAATCTTAGCAGAGCATTACACTCAGATTTTTGCTTTTATAAATTACCCACAGGCCCTCCACTCCCTGCAAGAGTGGTTGGAACGTCAGAGCTTTTCATTCCATATACTGCACCCCAAATCGTACAATGCTCCATTCAGTGACTGGGAATTCCAAAGTGCCTTAGCCGCTTGCCCTGATATGGATCCTGGGCCAGATGGCATCCACTATCAGATGCTTAAACACCTCTCAGTTAACTGCCAGCGACGCCTCCAAGACTTTTCAACTGTATCTGGGTTGAGGGTGAGTTCCCATCACAATGGCAGGAAAGCATCATTATCCCCATGCCGAAACCTGGCAAGAACTCACTGGAGGTGGACAGTTACCACCCCATTAGCCTCACCAATGTTCCGTGCAAATTGCTCACCGTGCATGGTGAGCCAGAGATTGAGATGGCTACTTTAGTCTTGGGGCCTTTTGGCTACAGTCCAGGGTGTGTTCCGCAAGGGCCACTATGTCACCGATAATCTGGTCTGCCTGGAGTTAGCCATGTGTACAGCATTTTCCCACCGACAGGTTGCCATCTTTTTTGACATGCAGAAGGCATACGATACAACGTGGTGACATCACATCCTCACCACGCTTCATGGGTGGGGTTTAAGGGGCCCACTTCCGACTTTTATGCAAAATTTTCTGTCGCTTCATTCATTCCATGTGGACGTTGGTCCTTCCCATAGTCCCTCCTAAGGCCAGGAGAATGGGGTCCCACAAGGCTCTGTCTTGTGTGTCTGCCTCTTTTTAGTTGGTGTCAATGGGCTAGCTGCAGCTGTGGGAACGTCTGTATTGGCTTATTTGTATGTTGATGACTTTTGCCTTACTATAGCTCCACTGGCACTGCAGTTGCTGAACGGCAGCTACAGGGCGCTATCCGCAGGGTGCAGTCTTTGGCCATCATAGAAGGCTTCCAGTTCTCGACTGCCAAGACCTGTGTCATGCATTTCTGTTGGCGTCGTACTGTTCACCCTGACCCACAGCTTTATCTTGACAGTGAACCTCTTGCCATGGTGGAGATGCATCGGTTTTTGGGCTTGTTGATGCCCAGTTGACTCGGATCTCTCATATTTGGCAGATTAAACAAACGTGTTGGTGTCATCTTAACGTTATTCGTTGCTTGCATCACACCAGCTGTGGTGCTGATCGGTCTACCCTTCTACGATTATGCGAGCCTGCCTTATAGTTTGACATCGCCTTCCGTGTTGCAATTGCTTGACCCCATACTTCACTGCGAGATCCTACTCAAAACTGGAACTTTTGGCATAAGCCCTGTAAACAGCATACTCGTTGTGGAGGCTGGTGCCCCGCCATTGCGGATCCGGCGCCGATGACTACTGGCCGCTTATGCTGCACATGTTTGTAGCTTGCCCAGACATCAAAATTACCGTCTCCTGTTCCACAACTCGGTCGTCCATCTTCCCGAATGGTGGCCCTGGTCAGTGTACCATCACAGTTCACACCCGGGCTCCTTTTTTTGGGCTTGAATTCTTCTCTCTTCCACCTGTTTTCTGGGCCCATATACGTATACACCCATGGTGTGTGCCCCGTCCTTGCCTTCAGCTGGATTTGGCACAGGGCACGAAGGACTCAGTCGCTCCTGAGACCCACTGCTGCTGCTTTCTTTCCATCCTTGCCACGTTTTGTGGCTCTGACGTGGTCTATACTGACGATGGTTGCTGTTCGAGCTGATTATGCTATTACTCTTGGGGATCATTCTCAACAAGGCTCATTGCCGGATGGCTGCAGTGTTTTCACTGCAGAGTACGTAGCCATCTCTCACGCCCTATAGTATATCTGCTCTGATTAGGTGAGTTATTCGTCATCTTTAGTGACTCCCTGAGCCTTTTACAAGCTATTGATCAGTGTTTTCCTCGCTCTTGTCTGGTGATGGCTATCCTGTAGTCCATCCATACTCTTGCCAGTTGTAGCCATTTCATGGTTTTTGTGTGGACCACGGGTTATGTCGGCATCCCAGGTATTGAACATTGTTGACAGGCTGCCCAAACAGGCTATCAGTGCCTTGGCCCTGGAGATTGGCTCTATGTTGCTGTGGATTAGTGTTGACAGAGGTCCAAATTTTGTTGGACTGTCCACTTTCAAAGGCACTCAGGCAGACGTTTGTGCTGCCTGATACTCTCCCTGCTGTTTTTACGGATGATTCTGCAATGGCAGGCTTAGTTTTGAGTTTTATTCGAGTGTGGAATTTTTATCGCTCAATCTGAGGGTTTGTCCCATTTTGTGTTGCGTCTGGCCTTTGGCCTATTGTTTTAGATAGGGGTTTTGGTGTGCCTCTTTGTGGTTGGCTTTTTCTTTTTTGTTTCCATGGTCCACCAACCACTTTGTGCTTTGAATCCTTTTGTCTGGTCTTTGTCTGTGCCTTTCTTGTCCTGTGTCGTCCCTTGTCATCTCTGTTGCTTGTTTTTGTTCCTTGTGGGTGTTTCATGGTCGTGAAAAAAGGGACTGATTGCCTTTGTAGTCTGGTCCCTTCAACCCCCCACAAACAAAACTATCTTGAATGTATGCACAAATCATTCAGGTTCTTCATTCAACTAATGAAGAAACGGAACAGTGGTATGGTGAGTGATACTACAGACTATACAAGATTATTCGAAGTTCTAAGCTGTAAACTGTGGTCAGTTGCCTGTGAGCCACACTTCTGGCTAACCTTCCAAGGAGAAAATTGATGACAAAGGCTGAATGGGACTACGCAACGTAGTCAAGTTCATGGGCACTGCAAACGGATATTTGGTAAAAGAATTCTCTACAGTAAGCCAACTAGCGTTCCAAAAGGGACGAGCAGAGTCAATATGCACATGATGCCATGGCGACTGAGACTTTGGCCAAGCTGAAAACGTTTGCTAAGGGGCGAGGAGGGTTTCACCCTATGTGCAAGTCTGTGAACATCATCTGTTGAATATGGGCGTGCATACCAGTCCATGTAAGTGCCGGCACGCTACATGTTTCGTGTTTCCAATTCCTGAATGTTCTTGTAGGAACTTTTTGCAGCACTTCAGGAATAAGCACATCCTACTTTCCAGTCATTTCGTAATAAAGTCACAGCATCTTGGACGGAGAGGTTATGCTGACGACAAAATAGTGGCACACAAAGAAATTCTGAATGTTTTTCACAGAAGGAGGCCAAGCAGTACAGATGCAGTGCAACAAAAGGTACCTGTCAGGCTCTGGTTCTGTGGCTTGACCAGTTTTCCTATAGTGCAGTGGAAAATTCAGTAAGAGTTCAGTGCCCCGCGCAACTGTCTGACAACAAGATGCGGCAGTAGCGTCGAATTCAGAATCAGAACCAATAGGAAGCCGAGAGAAGGCGTCAGCATGCTTCGACATGGATCGGTACAATACCTCGTACTGATATTGTGACAATAACAAAGCCCAGAGTTGCAGCTTCTGAGCCGTACACGACGGAAGAGATTTCGATGGATGAATCGAAGACTGACCTACCTTCTGGTCCATCACTAGGTAAGACTTCCGACCAGACAGATAATGTTGAAACTTTTTCATGCCATAGATAATAGTGAGTGCATCGTTATTGATCTGGGAACAGTTACATTGAGTCTTGGAAGCCAAAGTGCTCGGACTTTGCTGTAAAGCAAATATGTGCGAGAATACAGGTCTGATTCTCTACGAAGAGGTGTCCACTGCAAAAACCACTGGCTTAACAGGATCTAAAAGAGCAAGTCACCTGTCACTCAAAAAGGCATTTATATGTTACTGGAATGCATCCTGACAATCTTTGGTCCAAACAAAAGACACATTGTCCATTCACAACCGATGGAATAGAGCAACGATGCGAGGTGTGCTGGGAAAAATCGGATACAATGTGTCATCTTCCTGAGAACTGACTTCAATTCCATGACTTTCCATGTGGCAGGGCAGTCCTGGATGGCCAGAAAAGAAGTAGAGCAAACTTCGTTCTGCCCCACTGTCCATTGTTGCCAGATGTAACCAACATGGTGGTGATGACATCATCCAAGATGGCATACATGATGTCAGATGATGACACGAGTACCACTATCGAAAATGACCGCTTTTGGCTGGAAATTTGAATTTAGGCTGCAAGATTATGTTAATTGGGCTACCTCCACTAACCTAACCCTCTTCTCTCCACCCCATCCCCTCCCTTCCCCCACAAAATGGTGGGAAATTCAAATTTCATCAGAACGCTGCAACACACCATGGATACCTCTACTAACCTAAGAAAGTGGCAGGAAAATAGGTCACTTGGGCTACCTCCACTAACCTAAGATATCCGACCACCACCTATTCCTAGGAATTGGTGGGAAAAGGACTTGGCCTCTGCCGCATAGGATGGACGTAAGTCTTTATTTTGCATGCAGTCAATATTTAAACAATTTGAGGCAGTACTGCCATCCAGTGTGTCCACCATGAGGTCTGGAGTCCAACTGCCCTAGTACACAATACTGCCACCAGAGAGTGCTATCGTCCCTCCTATGACATAATCCAAGATGGTGGTCTGGAGGGGAAAATGGTGGGAAAATGGCTCAGCCTGCACTGGGCTGTTGGAGAGAGGAAGGAGTGTACTTTATTTATTTTGGAACAATTTATTTAGGGACAGATTTCACGTAATTCATGTATCACAATGATAAAAGAAGTACTCGCCCTGATGTGCTTGGAGTCACAATAAACGGTCTGCAGACCTGCAAACTACTCGGAAATAATGCAGTACACTGATGTACAGATATGCAAACAACTCGTAAATTACCAAAATAATGCAACACACAGCTCATAGACCTGTAAACTACTCATAAATCACCGAAATAGTGCAGTACACTGAAGTGCAGACACGAAAACAACTCGTAAATTATCAAATTAACGCATGTAAAACGCTTTGCAGGCACGCTCACTACTTGTAAACTGTCTAAGTAATGCATAGCATGGCCTACAGGCCAGCTCACAAAATAATACAACAGACACGCAAAGAATGAGCGCATGCACTGCCCACCACCCCCTGTCTACTGGGCCGCACAGGATGCTATCACACACGCTCCCAGGTGTTGGGTTCCACCGGCAGCCCCCGCAAAGGGATGACGCGACCATCAGCTGCCGAGTCATGCACAGGTACACATTTGGCTCCTGCAAATATGACGCAGTGGCATCCCTTTCATACTTGTGAGAAATTACTCTGGAAATACATGTTGACCTGGGAAAAATTGCTGACGTGACTGGACAGGAATGAACACCAATTTGCAGAGGGACTCACCCTCACAGATGCTGAAATCCGTTCCATTGTTTCCCAGAATGGAACAGGCTGCTTTCTCTTCCTCGTGATCCTACCGGGACATTCGAGCTGGGTATAGTCGTGCTTAAGTGTCCAGTGTGGCTGACACATGACTGTGAATTGCATACGCATAGCTACACGCCATCGCAAGTGCATCTAAAGAGGTTCTCAGTATTATAGTGATGTCACGTAGCTATGTAAAATAAGAACCAAGTCAACCTCCCGGTAATTGTATAGTGCCTCCAAAATAGGTAACACTTGCTTTTGTAGGAGCTTCTGTGATGTCTCAACTTGTCTGCATGGAAATGGTTGCCCTAACAGGACCTGCTTACAGAAATAGCGCAGAATAACATCGAATGCATTCTTCCTCTCGGTCCTAACAACACATCCCACCCATCTTGTGTTACACGTACTGCTTTCAACATACGCAAACGTTCTCAACACTGTGTAGAGACACCTATATTCCAGCACAAATGATGTCTGGTGAGTGAATGAAGAATTATGATTGGCTCTTATCGAATTTACCCGCCGAATTACTAATGCCACCAGTGTGGAAGAACAGTCTGCCTTTTTTTTCTTTCTGCAGACGATAATTTCAGCAGCAAGAACTATTTTACACAGGTCGCCATATTGCACCGACAATTAAACCCTGCAAGGTGCTCTGCATATCGTCAGGTACGGAAAGACTCTTACTCAGTTACACTGCTCTCTCACTGAGGACAAGAGCTTGAATATTAGAGCATGAAACTGATATCCAACTGCCGGCCGGAGTAGCCGAGTGGTTCTAGGTGCTACAGTCTGGAACCACGCGACCGCTACGGTTGCAGGTTCGAAGCCTGCCTCGGGCATGGATGTGTGTGATGTCCTTAGGTTAGTTAGGTTTAAGTAGTTCTAGGTTCTAGGGGACTGATGACCTCAGCAGTTAAGTCCCATAGTGCTCAGAGCCATTTGATCTCCAGCTCAGCAATATATCACAGCGTACTGTGTCAGTGTAGTAAACAAACAATTCATATCCTGCACGATACAAAATAACCCCTTTTCCATCACTCGTACATATACTGTGAAGACAGATAGCATGAGCACATGCACTGTAGGTATACTCGCGGCACTAGATATTTCCAACGAGGGCGGTTATGGACAACCAACGCATGACCAGAGCACATTCAGTGGATCGAAGTCAATCTCACAACTGATCTACAAATTCTGGATCGGCTCCCTTCGGCAAAAACGCATTGCTCTTTCCAACACAACCTGTTTGCTTTCTTACACACATCTGCAGACTGTGGGATTACAAGATAAATAGTTTGGTATGGTACTTCTTGATATCAAGCAGACAGCAATATCGCTTCCATGGAAGTATCACTCATGTGACATAACTGATCTACATATTCTGGATCGGCTCCCTTCGGCACAAAGGCATTACTGTTTCCGGCCCAACCTGCTTGCTTTAGTACATTCATCTCCACACTCTGGGATTACAAGAACATATGTAATTTCGCATAGTTTGGTAGAATATCATACTATTTTCACGGTACTTCTCGACATCAAGCAAACAGCAATATCGCTTGCATAGCAGTATTACTCATGTGACATTATTCCAAAGATATAGACTGGAAATTATTTCTCTAGAAACCCAAAATTTTAGCTAGGTGCAGCATGCTGTAAACCATAGAGTAACTAGAAACTTATGCCATCTGTGAAGACCTTTACAGAAAAAGAACTCGAAAAAAAAAAATAGAGAAAACTGATATTTCCACTCGCGAACACTTATGTCGGTTATGTACCAGATTCTAAATAATCCCAATAGTTTACAGTCAACTAAGGTGTTTCTCACGTCTAGAGAACCAGTAAACGTGTCTTCCACCTGCTAGATGCACACACCACAATCGATGTTCTCTCTACTAAATAAAGACGCGAAATGTAAAGAACCAGTCAGCTAAACAGTTTACATGGGTGGCAATAATGGCCCAGCACAAACACACGTCCATATTGAATCTTCTCAAATTTCCACAAGATCAGGAAAGCTGTCATACTAAGTATTAGGTCGCTATTCGGCTGTGTACACAGTTAAGTCAGCTACATTCCTGCACCCCAACAGGCCTCTCCATTCGGACAGCTCCTACCGTTATATGTAAACGTGAATAATTCCCACTACAGGCCACCAGCACTGCACACCTAGGTCGAATCATTATCCTAAGACATCGGTCACATATATATTTGATCGCTATATTTACAATCCCCCCCCCCCCATGAACCATGGACCTTGCCGTTGGTGGGGAGGCTTGCGTGCCTCAGCGATACAGATAGCCGTACCGTAAGTGCAACCACAACGGAGGGGTATCTGTTGAGAGGCCAGACAAACGTGTGGTTCCTGAAGAGGGGCAGCAGCCTTTTCAGTAGTTGCAAGGGCAACAGTCTGGATGATTGTCTGATCTGGCCTTGTAACAATAACCAAAACGGCCTTGCTGTGCTGGTACTGCGAATGGCTGAAAGCAAGGGGAAACTACAGCCGTAATTTTTCCCGAGGGCATGCAGCTTTACTGTATGATTAAATGATGATGGCGTCCTCTTGGGTAAAATATTCCGGAGGTAAAATAGTCCCCCATTCGGATCTCCGGGCAGGGACTACTCAAGAGGATGTCGTTATCAGGAGAAAGAAAACTGGTGTTCTACGGATCGGAGCGTGGAATGTCAGATCCCTTAATCGTGCAGGTAGGTTAGAAAATTTAAAAAGGGAAATGGAGAGGTTAAAGTTAAATATAGTGGGAATTAGTGAAGTTTGGTGGCAGGAGGAACAAGACTTCTGGTCAGGTGACTACAGGGTTATAAACACAAAATCAAATACGGGGTAATGCAGGAGTAGGTTTAATAATGAATAGGAAAATAGGAATGCGGGTAAGCTACTACAAACAGCATAGTGAACGCATTATTGTGGCCAAGATAGATACGAAACCCACACCTACTACGGTAGTACATGTTTATATGCCAACTAGCTCTGCAGATGACGAAGAAATTGAAGAAATGTATGATGAAATAAAAGAAATTATTCGGATAGTGAAGGGAGACGAAAATTTGATAGTCATGGGTGACTGGAATTCGAGTGTAGGAAAAGGGAGAGAAGGAAACGTAGTAGGTGAATATGGATTGGGGCTAAGAAATGAAAGAGGAAGCCGCCTGGTAGAATTTTGCACAGAGCACAACATAATCATAGCTAACACTTGGTTTAAGAAGCATGAAAGAAGGTTGTATACATGGAAGAACCCTGGAGATACTAAAAGGTATCAGATAGATTATATAATGGTAAGACAGAGATTTAGGAACCAGGTTTTAAATTGTAAGACATTTCCAGGGGCAGATGTGGACTCTGACCACAATCTATTGGTTATGACCTGTAGATTAAAACTGAAGAAACTGCAAAAAGGTGGGAATTTAAGGAGTTGGGACCTGGATAAACTGAAAGAACCAGAGGTTGTACAGAGTTTCAGGGAGAGCATAAGGGAACAATTGACAGGAATGGGGGAAAGAAATACAGTAGAAGAAGAATGGGTAGCTTTGAGGGATGAAGTAGTGGAGGCAGCAGAGGATCAAGTAGGTAAAAGGACGAGGGCTAGCAGAAATCCTTGGATAACAGAAGAAATATTGAATTTAATTGATGAAAGGAGAAAATATAAAAATGCAGTAAATGAAGCAGGCAAAAAAGAACACAAACGTCTCAAAAATGATATCGACAGGAAGTGCAAAATGGCTAAGCAGGGATGGCTAGAGGACAAATGTAAGGATGTAGAGGCTAATCTCACTAGGGGTAAGATAGAAACTGCATACAGGAAAATTAAAGAGACCTTTGGAGATAACAGAACCACATGTATGAATATCAAGAGCTCAGATGGAAACCCAGTTCTAAGCAAAGAAGGGAAAGCAGAAAGGTGGAAGGAGTATATAGAGGGTCTATACAAGGGCGATGTACTTGAGGACAATATTATGGAAATGGAAGAAGATGTAGATGAAGATGGAATGGGAGATACGATACTGCGTGAAGAGTTTGACAGAGCACTGAAAGACCTGAGTCGAAACAAGGCCCCGGGAGTAGACAACATTCCATTGGAACTACTGACGGCCTTGGGAGAGCCAGTCCTGACAAAACTCTACCATCTGGTGAGCAAGATGTATGAAACGGACGAAATACCCTCAGACTTCAAGAAGAATATAATAATTCCAATCCCAAAGAAAGCAGGTGTTGACAGATGTGAAAATTACCGAACAATCAGTTTAATAAGCAAAATACTAACACGAATTCTTTACAGACGAATGGAAAAACTAGTAGAAGCCGACCTCGGGGAACATCAGTTTGGATTCCGTAGAAACACTGGAACACGTGAGGCAATACTGACCTTACGACTTATCTTAGAAGAAAGATTAAGGAAAGGCAAACCTACGTTTCTAGCATCTGTAGACTTAGAGAAAGCGTTTGACAATGTTGACTGGAATACTCTCTTTCAATTTCTAAAGGTGGCAGGGGTAAAATACAGGGAGCGAAAGGCTATTTGCCGGCCGCGGTGATCTCGCGGTTCTAGGCGCGCAGTCCGGAACCGTGCGACTGCTACGGTCGCAGGTTCGAATCCTGCCTCGGGCATGGCTGTATGTGATGTCCTTAGGTTAGTTAGGTTTAAGTAGTTCTAAGTTCTAGAAGAAATAAAAACATTGAGGTTCGCCGATGACATTGTAATTCTGTCAGAGACAGCAAAGGACTTGGAAGAGCAGTTGAATGGAATGGACAGTGTCTTGAAAGGAGGATATAAGATCAACATCAACAAAAGCAAAACGAGGGTAATGGAATGTAGTCGAATTACGTCGGGTGATACTGAGGGAATTAGATTAGGAAAGGAGACAGTTAAAGTAGTAAAGGAGTTTTGCTATTTGGGGAGCAAAATAACTGATGACGGTCGAAGTAGAGAGGATATAAAATGTAGACTGGCAATGGCAAGGAAAGCATTTCTGAAGAAGAGAAATTTGTTAACATCGAGTATAGATTTAAGTGTCAGGAAGTCATTTCTGAAACTATTTGTATGGAGTGTAGCCATGTATGAAAGTGAAACATGGACGATAAATAGTTTGGACAAGAAGAGAATAGAAGCTTTCGAAATGTGGTGCTACAGAAGAATGCTGAAGATTAGATGGGTAGATCACATAACTAATGAGGAAGTATTGAATAGGATTGGGGAGAAGAGAAGTTTGTGGCACAACTTGACCAGAAGAAGGGATCGGTAAGTACGACATGTTCTGAGGCATCAAGGGATCACCAATTTAGTATTGTAGGGCAGCGTGGAGGGTAAAAATCGTAGAGGGAGACTAAGAGATGAATACACTAAGCAGATTCAGAAGGATGTAGGTTGCAGTAGGTACTGGGAGATGAAGAAGCTTGCACAGGATAGAGTAGCATGGAGAGCTGCATCAAACCAGTCTCAGGACTGAAGACCACAACAACAACAACATATTTACAATTAAATGTTACGATCGTGGTCTCAGTTGAACGACATTCGACAGTGAGCCAAGGGTGGGAACTACATCCTGCTGACGACTGTGGCTCTTGAAATAGAAATATCTATAGCATTCTTATGACTTCACATACTCTCCCCTTTGCTACCACAGTATTCCACGTCAAATCCAGACGTTCCTGGAGACTGGACATAGCCATTTCCTTTGCACATGTCGGAACACAAACACATACTTTATAAGCCTGATGCTCATGGCGAACCTATCACGCATCCCCTACTGCTATGTAGAATGCTTCGCCAATAAATGTTCGCTGGCGCCGGCCGGAGTGGCCGTGCGGTTCTAGGCGCTACAGTCTGGAACCGCGCGACAGTTACGGTCGCAGGTTCGAATCTTGCCTCGGGGATGGGCGTGTGTGATGTCCTTAGGTTAGTTAGGTTTAAGTAGTTCTAAGTTCTAGGGGACTGATGACCACAGCAGTTAAGCCCCATAGTGCTCAGAGCCATTTGAACCATTCCTTTTTTTTTTTTTTTTTTTTTTTTTTTTTTTTTTTTTTTTTTTTTTTTTTTTTTTTTTTTTTTTGTTCGCCGGCGATACGAAATAATACTGACTGAGAATCAACGACAGGTGGACATGTTTCATAACTTTTTCTTGCTAGCGGTACCAATGTGTCTTAGAAGGAGAGACGTAATCGTCTTACAAACCGCCATATGTTAAGGAACATGAACATATTACTATCAAAAGCAGTCTTGGTCCTACAGGTGCACGCAAGTATCCATGCTAAAGCTGTACTGGCTTTATAAATCGAGGTATGACATTACATACGAATGACGTGGTTTTTTTTTTTTATCCAGACAAATACCGCAACTCTGAATGTACTGTAGATGGTGATTGCCAGAGTGTATATTATCAGGTCAACAGTGCGGTTACACGTCGCCGACGACGCATCCCCGTTATAAGATTACCGAATTTAGAAAGTGAGTCAGCTAAGGAACGTGGTATGAAACCAGTATTTGCAACTCCCTCACGCCACCGCCGCTAGATATTTCTCCAGTATTTCTAACGCATTTTGTCTTGATGCCTTGTGAGATGTTCTTCGATATATCGACTGTGATGGTTGATTGAGAAGGATCACAAACAGTACTCAGAGACCAATATTGGTAGCAAGTTCATAGATATGCAGGCCCAAGTAGATGTGTGTAAATCAACTGCGAGTGACTCTTTGAAACATTACAGCGATGTTTCAAAGAGAGTAAGCCAATTGACAGAAAGTGTCAACCACGTTGGCGAGCGAGTATAAGCAATACACTTAATAAGGAATTTGAAGAGTGGATGCAATCCAAAGAACAGTACATTGTCAGCAAGGTACACGCTGAACTAAAGGGTACGGTTAAATCTGCTACAGCAGAAATCTTAACCGCTCCCGGTACTTCTGGTGACACTTTAACCAGTGAATTAGGTGAAATCAGACGAGCATTTAGCCACGATCTTCCGGAATGGAAACGTCAGCTAAGCAATGATATAGATCAACTGAAACGACAAGTTACGGAATTGCAAGGTGACAATCAAAGTGAGTATTCGCTACCGCCAGAACACGATAATCGTCAATATCCCGAGTGTCAGGTACAATTCTCACCAACAGTAAACAATTCGCGTGGCGAAACTTCTACGTCACGTAGTCATGCCGATCAACTAACTCTCGAATTACTGCGAGACGAGAGTGTGCTAAAACACAGAGTTTTTCAGCCTTTTATATCTGAAAAACGAAATATACATCCAATGGTATTTCTAAAATCATTCACAGGCGCTTTTCCAGAATCATGGAACGACAGGCAGCGGATACAGTTCATCTTAGGCTATGTACACGGTGAAGGATCAATTTGGGGTACAGAAATAATAGACAAATGTCACACCTATGCAGATTTTGAAAAGCATTTTTTGAATAAATTCTGGAGTTCAGGTATACAACAAAGACTCCGAAAGGAGATTTACAACGCCGAACCTTTCAACACCAAAGTAGGAGGTTTGAGACGTTATTTTGAAAAATATCTACGTAAAATTCAGTATTGGGACACGCCCATTTCAACCAAAGATGTAATCATGATCTTAAAGTCAAAACTTCCAGTGTCAATAAGAGAAAAACTAGTTAATGTGAGTGAAGAAGACCTAGAAGCCTTTCTTTCTGTTCTTGACAATTTGGATATGATCTATGAGGATGTGCGTGCGATCGCGTGGAATAATTATAATAATGGACCGCCCGCTCCGCAGCAGCACATAACAAATTGCGTCAATGGAATGTCGTACCAAACGCTCAGCCTTACAGCAATCATAACAGTTTCAACAGCCGTAATGGAAAACAATATAACAAATATCCACACCAGAATAGATACAATCCGATTTATCAAAACACACAGCAACAATACCATAATTCACCGATAAATCACAACGGTAATAACCAGTACCAGAACAACAACACGAACAATGGAAATCGTCACAAGGGAAAGAAATGGAACAATTATAACGGACCACAACAGTACAGTCAGCCGAGTCACTTCACTCCATCTCATCAAATAAATTTTTCACAGCCGAAAAATGCGACATTTTCTCACCAACCCAACCAACAGTTCAGGAACAATAGTCTGGACAATTCGTCGGATGCTTTTCCTGACACCGCCGGTCATAATAGCCAAGGAAATCCGACTATTTTTTACACACAGGCGAACCAAGCACCAAACGCGATGTCAAATAACACGCATCAAGTGATGCACAAGTCGTATGGGATACGAACCCGAATTTTCGACCTGATAGGTCGCAAAATACTAGTCAAGTAAAAATAACTTACATTTCAGCTCCACCCCAGTCGGAAAACCATTAGCAGCTTCTTTAGGCCTCCACGGGGAAGCTGCGGACCGAAATTACAACAGCCTGAAGTAACATTAGACGACAAGTTACTTTAACCACTCATGCCAACCTTAGAAAAAAGGCGCATGACAAACACATTAGCAAAGTCTTATCGTATCGTATAAATGAACGAGTGCTATTACAGACCCACTTCAAACCATCTTTGATTCATCATAAGAATCGCAAGTGGCAGCACTTGTATGAAGGACCATATATTATATTAAGAAAGCCGCACATTGGTTGCTATCTATTAGCTGACCCTGTATCTGGACGAATAAAAGGATTGTTCCATCACGCAGACTTGAAGAAATACAGAGTCAACCATTGAAAATATCTGTTAAGTTAAGCTGCTAAAATAAAATATACACACACTATAGGTTGTCATACTATGTGTGAAGTACCAACGTATGTAAGAGTAATGCACAGGACTAACAGCCTGTCTTCCTGCCACAACAAGATAAGTAATTTATATGAGCACCTGAAGTAAAACACATTTATTGTAGGAGACCAAGATTTGCCTTAGATGTAAGTTAGTTTTAAGTTAATTGAGCCATGAACGGCCACAGCCGAAAGAGCTGACAAATAAATATTATAGTAGTGGTAAGTGTCACCTGCTATCACTAGTTTTTAAGTATAGCAAAGCTCTCTCCTCTTGAATGAAATAAATTAAAATTATCATTCAGACCAGAATGATTGCTCGAAAAAAAAAATGGTTAAGGTCGCTTACTCTAATGAGGTAAATGTTATGTTATGCATAAGGAGTGTGTGACAACAAATTTTATGAGGCCACCTATGAAACGCAACAGGCAAAAAGGAGCAGCTTAGCATATAAGAATCAAGTAAGTCAATAACGATCCAGGTAGCAGTAAAGAAGTGCGCAACTCAATTATTTTATTATAATACGGAGAAAACTGTATACGCACATAAGAATTTTACGGCACAGTGCAGCTGAAATATTTACAAAGATCATTTATAAATAAACTAATTTAGTACTAGAAATATCTATTTCAGGTCCTTGAGGTATGACGATTTTTTTTTTTTTCGAAAACCAATTTTACGATGCATGGAACAGAAGATAGTTAACAGACACAGTTCACTGCTAATGCATGGTTTAAGTAATTTCAGATATGTATAGAAAATTGTTTAGAGAGCTGGATCAAGCGACACTGAAACTACTGTATCGATTTAATTATACTATTTGTCATGAAAAACTAAGGTGATAATAATTTATACATCATACGTTACTAACACTGTGTCGTCAAATCTCTTCACTCCATAAAAGTCTTTTCTGTTTTCCTCTAACCAGTATCCTTACCATCCTACCTTATCCAGTGGAGAAGTGAATTTTACGAGCTGGTTGCATGATTGATACATACAGGCTATACGAATGGATAGTCGTGACACATTGGTTGTCGACGGGCTATGCTTATTCTCCGCAAATTGCGAGTTCAATTAAGATTTGTCATGTGCAATTGCATGACAGGGAACACCAAGCTTCCTAATTTCCCTAATGGTAGTTTGAACACGAACTGTTCATCACGTAAACGAAGCCACATTGACTATGTCTTCAAACTAACGACGCAATAGAGAGAAAATTAAAGAGCTGAACTTGAGAAAAGAGTAACTATTGTAAAAAGAAAAGATTAACAAGATTTCGAACAAAGTGTAAACCTAAAGTGCCTTGGAAGCACAAACTACGAACAAGAGAACGCTTTTCGTCAGGCCTTGTAGTCACAGAGACTAAATATTTATTTGTAAATAATTTTTAGACATGATATATATATACTAAACGTTAACTGTACTTTGTAGTAATAATGCAGTCAGTAATAAATGGACACGTATATGCTGCTGCGTGTGAACCGACTATAGACAAGTAATTAATGGACACGTATAAAAGTGGTGCGTGTGAACCTTAACATGACGACCAAACAAAAGGTGAACACGAATTAATAATAACTTGTGAACTGAAAAGGTGATAACTCCAAGCACACGTGAAACACCGCGTTGTTATAAGTACTTGTACCACGAAACCACGATGTAGAAAGCCGAAGAGTGAAAGTGAATAAGTATTGTACTTACCACAAACGGTACTGCACGCCTTTCCACGGACACATTCTTCGAAACAGCTGCGGGAGTCGCCGCATCAGGCTGCTTCCGTAATCCAGCGTCGATGAAAAACTGTGTAAAAACTCACACCACGGCTAGTAGACACCAAACGCTCTGCTTGTCGCAGAATACTGCTGCTAGCGTTGTGGAACTCTCACAAGGTTGCTACATAGGAACTCTCAAGTTATTATCACGTGATTGTGACCAACGGACGTAACACTGTGTACGCTGAGCGCTCAACAATCAATTTTTCTTTGCACAACGAGCGCGAATGCCAAATGTGTTTGAAATGCATTCAAAATAAAATATGATAAAGCAATGAATTAAGCACTCATGTACCTTGTGAAATTTTAAAGACACTAGTCGGAAGAGTCTTAAGCTCGATTTTGACAGTTGCTACCGAATTTACTGACCAGGCCGAGTAATGACGAAAACGTGTCGAACCAAATAAAACCAGAAAATAGATAAATATGAGAACTAAGCATTCCTAAGAGAATGAGACCTTATGTACATAAACAATTGTTATCCTTACCTAATCCAATTTTCTTTTAGACTAAGTTATTAGTAAGTAAGCACATTCTAATACAGAGTTTTTTTTCTGTATTTTTCATGTACGAAAACATAAATGGAAGCACGGACATGTGTCAAGTGAAATAGAGACCGCCACCATACGGCTCAACATGTTGCAGAACCAATCTTTCAGTTCCTGACCCACGACGTATTTCCAACGCAACACCACACCCCGACAACTACTCCAACTTCCACAGTGAAAGTGATGCCCTACTTTTCCTCCACTGTGAAAGTGTAATCAATTTCCCCACTCAAGCGCAGTGCTATCATTTATACCCGAAGTTCTACCACTCCCAGTGCAACTCATACCTACCCAAGTGTAGTGAAACATTTTTTTTTGCAGGTCATGAAAGCCACAAATATGTAAAGTGCTACGTATTTACTGCAAGAAATCTTCGACGAAACAAAGACAAAAATATTCCTGTAATATATCATTGTAAAACAAGAATGTCAATTTTTTTGTAACATATTTTTTCCACGAGTGTACACAGCACCCAGACTTCCTGCGAAGTCAAGCAATTTATTTCTTTGTTGTTTTTTAATATTTATTATGCCATGTATAATGTATCTATGTATGTGTATCTTTATCTTAATTTCATTATCTTTTACCGAGAAATGAACATTTGTTATCCTTGTACAATACATTAGAAAGAGCACAGTTCAATTGTCATGTAGTTACACTATGGACAAATTACTATCAATTTCAGTCGTACGAATATACTTACCTGATACTCTGTATGTTAACCACTTTCCCTGATGTAGTGTGCAAAATCTATTGTAAAGAATTTTTGCAAGTAATACTAACTTGTTTCACGAAAGCAATAATGTCACGACTACGGGTGAGTCGCGATGATCCTGACGCAGTCATCGCTCCTCACGCGGGAAGCAATGTGATATTATTGGATTTCAGACATTTTGCATATGAGAAAAGGACAGCCACCGAGCTGTAGTTTGTAATGATAATAAGCATGACAACACGAGAGTAAGGGAACGAAATCTATAATGTGCGCCTATACCAAGACGCGCGGCCAGCGTTTAAAAAGTACTTTTAAACACTATGACTCGCTGGTCGCAGATATTTAAAATCATTGCCGCAGCGCTTGATAGCAAGAAGCTGCGAAACAGAAGAAATAACAATTTATCATTTGTTAGGAAAATTCTAGAGTCTTTATAGTTATTTGTACTTCTGGTCGCCGATATGTTAACATGTACTTCATTACTTTTGATGTTTGGTCACCGACTTGTTAAGACGTGTTGTGTAGCACCGCTACAAGTTATATTTCATTTAGTGTGAAGAACCACGTTATCATCAAGAAAGAAAACGCTTTTGTAAACCTTGTGACCATAAAAAATACTTACGCGCACGCCAGGACATTTAATTTTTACAAAATACCACACATACAAAAGCAGCGATAGTTGGACTGCTCCATGTATGAGAAAAACATAAAAAATGGAAGTTTTGTATTCACTGCAAGTTTTTTAATTTTTATAGTTTAACGCCTTTGTTCTTTGAGAATATATTGATGCTTCACTGTACAGAAACTCTAAGCTTATTCTTTTCTTTAAATTAACCACAAATAATCTATTTGTTTAAATGAACTTTGTTACAGGTTCGCTCTTTATCGCGGTGTCTCGATTGTATTTGGGAGACTATTAATGTGTTGAATTTCCGATCTGACAACTTGTTTTACAAAATTTCACTGTTTTGCATTCATTTCCAATTTTTTTTTTTTATTATTCAAATGGGTCCCTTAGGTAATTTCATTGAAGAGTCTATTTTGCGGGAAAGCAATCCGGGTTAAGAGGTCATTTGAGAAACTATTTTCGCGCAATCAATCTGTACATCTCCTGAACACAATCGAGAACCGACGCATCAGCGATCATTCATTAATTTTTCTCTCTTTCCAAGTCGTACCAAAAAACGGCCAAGGAGAACTCCCATGAGTACGCAATCTAGTGTTAAAGGTTGCATTCTTTATCTTGTCAGCAAACATTGGCATAAATTATCATCATCAATGTTATTTTTGGTTAAATGTGAAAAGCAAAAAACCTTTTAACGCTAGAGAGGGACACAGTTAAGAAGGAATAATGCATCAGAAAAGAGATACTCGACTCCCAAAAGAAAATCCTGTTGTTGCCATAGAAACGTTACTCGATTCAGAAGGGGAAGGCATGGAACCCTCAGTATTTCATAGCGACACTATTTCTGTGTTAATTCGTCAATGCGCGGGGGCGAGGTAAGCAGTAAAGAAGGAATAATGCATCGGAAAAGATATATTCGACTCCCAAAAGAAAATCCTGTCTTTGCCGTGGCAACGTAACTCGATTCAGAAGAAGAAGGCAAGGAAACCAGACGTGTTATTTTGTCAATGTGAGGGAGCGAGGGATGCAGTAAAGAAAGAATAATGCATCAGAAAAGAGATACCCGACTCCGAAAAGATAATCCTGTCTATGCCGTTGGAACGTTACTCGATTGGGAAGGAGAGGGCATGGGACCCAAAATATTTCATAGCGACGCAATTTCGGTGTTGATTCATCAATGTGAATGTGCGAGGGACACAGTTAAAATGGAATAATGCACAGAAATGAGATACTCGACTCCTAACAGGAAATCATGTCGTTGCCGTAGAAGTGTTACTCTAATCAGAAGGAGAAGGAACGGAACCCAGAATATTTCATTGCGACGCACTCTCTGCGTTAATTTGTCAATGTGAGGGAGGGAGGGATGCAGTAATTAATTAATAATGCATCGGTAAAGAGATACTCGACTCACAAAAGTAAATCCATTCGTTGCCGTATAAACGTTACTCGATTTAGAAGGAGAAGACATGGAACCCAGAGTATTTCATTGCGACGCAATTCCTGTGTTAATTCGTCAATGTGAGGGAGCGAGGGATGCAGTAAAGAAGGAATAATGCATCGGAAAAGAGATACTCGACTCTCAAACGAAAATCCTATCGATTCCGTAGAAACGATACTCGATTCAGAAGGAGAAGGAAAGGAACCCAGAGTATTTCATAGCGACGCTATTTCTGTGTTAATTCGTCTATGTGAGTGAGCGAGGGTTGCAGTAACCAAGGATTAAAGCATCGGAAAAAGAGATACTCGACTCCCAAAAGAAAATCCTGTCGTTGCTTTAGAAACGTGACTCGATTCAAAAGGAAAAGGCATGGAACCAAGAGTATTTCATAGCGACGGTATTTCTGTGTTAATTCGTAGCTTTAGGGAGCGAGGGATGCAGTAATGAAGGAATTATGCATCGGAAAAGTGATATTCGAATCCCAAAATAAATCATGTCGTTGCCATAGAAACGTTACTCGATTCAGAAGGAGAAGGCATGGAACCCAGAATATTTCATAGCGACGCAGTTTCTGTGTTGATTCGACAATGTGAAGGTGCGAGGGACACAGTGAAGAAGGAATAAAGCATCAGAAAAGAGATACTCGAATCCCAAAAGAAAATCCTATAGATGCCGTGAAATCGTTACTCGAATCAAAAGGAAAAGGCATGGAACCCAGAGTATTACATAGCGACGCAATTCCTGTGTTAATTCGTCAATTTGAGGGAGCGAGGGATGCAATAAAAATGAATAATGCAGAGGAAAGGAGATACTCGACTCCCAAAAGTAAATCCTCTCGTTGCCGTAGAAAACATTAACCGATTCCGAAGGAGAATTCATGGAACACATAGTATTTCATAGCGACGCAAAAGAAATTCCTGTTGTTCCCGTAGAAACGTTACTCGATCAGAAGGAGAAGGCATGGAAGCCAGATTATATCATAGCGACGTAAATTTCTGTGTAAATTCGTCAATGTGAGCTAGCGAGGGATGCAGTAAAGAATTAATAGTGCATTGGAAAAGAGATACTGACTCCCAAAAGAAAATCCTGTTGTTTCCGTAGCAACGTTACACGCTTGAGAAGGAGATGGCATGGAACACAGAATATTTCGTAGCGACGCAATTTCTGTGCTGATTCGTCAATGTGATTGTGCGAGGGACACAGTTTAAATGGGATAATGCTTCAGGTAGAAGATACTCGACTCCCAAAAGAAAATCCTGTCGTTGCCGTAGAAACGTTACTCGATTCACAAGTAGAAGGCATGGAACCCAGAGTATTTCATAGCGACGCTATTTCTGTGTTCATTCGTGAATTTGATGGAGCGAGGGATGAAGTAAAGAAGAAATAATGCATCGGAAAAGAGAAACTCGCCTCCCAAAAGAAAATCTTTTCGTTGCCATTAGAAACGTTACTCGTTTCAGAAGTGAAGCCATGGAACCCAAAGCATTTCATAGCGACGCAATTTCTGTGTTAATTCGTCAATGTGAGGGAGCGAGGGATGCAGTAAAGGAATAATCCATCGGAAAATAGATACTCGACTCCCAAACGAAAATCCTGTCGTTGCCGTGGAAACGTTACTCGATTCAGAAGGAGAAGGCATGGAAACCAGATGAGTTAATTCGTCAATGTGAGGGAGCGAGGGATGCAGTAAAGAAAGAATAATGCATCAGAAAAGAGATAACCGACTCCCAAAAGAAAAACCTGTTGTTGCCGTAGGAACGTTACTCGATTGGGAAGGAGAAGGCATGGAACACAAAATTGTTCATAGCGACGCAATTTCTGTGTTGATTCGTCAATGTGAATGTGCGAGGGACACTGTAAAGAAGGAATAATGCATCAGAAAAGCGATAATCGACTCCCAACAGGAAATCCCGTCGTTGCCGTAGAAACGTTTTTCGATTCAGAAGGAGAAGGCATGGAACCCATAGTCTTTCATAGCGACGCAATGTCTGTGTTAATTCGTCAATGTGAGGGGGGGTGGGATATAGTAAAGAAGGTATAATGCATCGGAAAAGATATACTTGGCTCCCAAAAGAAAATCCTGTCGTTGCCGTAGAAACGTTACTCGATTCAGAAGGAGTAGGCATGGAACCCAGTGTTCTCCATAGCGACCCAATTTCTGTGTTGATTCGTCAATGTGATTGTGCGAGGGACACTGTAAAGAAGGAATAATACATCGGAAAAGTGATACTCGCTTCCCAAAAGAAAAACCTGTCGTTGACGTTCAAACGTTACTCGATTCAGTACGAGAAGGCATGGAACCCAGAGTATTTCATTGCGACGCAATTCATGTGTTAATTCGTCTATGTGAGGAAGCGAGGAATGCAGTAAAGGAGGAATAATACATCGGAATAGAGAAACTGGTCTCCCAAAAGAAAATCCAGTCGTCGCCGAAGAAAGGTCACTCGATTGGGAAAGAGAAGGCATGGAAACCAGAATATTTCGTGGCGACGCAATTTCTGTGTTGATTCGACAATGTGAAGGTTCGAGAGGCACAGTTAAGAAGCAATAATGCATCAGAAAAGAGATACTCGACTCCCAACAGGAAATCCTGTCCTTGCTGTATAAATGTAACTCGATCCCGAAGGAGATGGCTATGAACCCAGAATATTTCATTGCGACGCAGTCCCTGTGTTAATTCGTCAATGTGAGGGTGCGAGTGATGCAGTAAGGAAGGAATGATGCTTCGGAAAGAGATACTCAACTCACAAAAAAAAAAAAAAAATCCTTTCGTTGCTGTAGAAACGTTACTCGATTAGGAAGGAGAAGGCGTGGAACTCAGAATATATCATAGCGACGCATTTTCTGTGTTGATTCGTCAATGTGAGGGTGCGAGGGACACAGTTAACAAGGAATAATGCATCAGAAAAGAAATAATCGACTCCCAAAAGAAATTCCTGTTTTTGCCATAGAAACGTTACTCCATAAGAACGAGAAGCCATGGAAACCAGAATATTTCATAGCGACGTAATTTCTGTGTAAATTCGTGAATGTGAGGGAGCGAGGGATGCAGTAAAGAATTAATAGTGCATTGGAAAAGAGATAACTCACTCCCAAAAGAAAATCCCTTTGTTTCCGTACAAACGTTACACGCTTGAGAAGGAGATGGCATGGAACACAGAATATTTCATAGCGACGCAATTTCTGTGTTGATTCGTCAATGTGAGGGTGCGGGGGACACAGTTAAAAAGGGATACTGCATCAAGAAAGAGATACTCGATTCCCAAAATAAAATACTGTCGTTGCCGTAGAAACGTTACTCGATTCAGAAGTAGAAGGCATGGAACCTAGAGTAATTTATAGCGACGCAATTTCTGTGTTCATTCGTCAATGTGATGGAACGAGGGATGCAGTAAAGAAGGAATAATGCATCAGAAAAATAGATACTCGACTCCCAGAAGAAAATCCTGTCCTTGCTGCAGGAACGTTACTCCATTCAGAGGGAGAAGGCATGGAACCCAGACTACTTCATAGAAACGCAATTTCTGTGTTAATTCGTCAATGTGAGGGAGCGAGGGATGCAGCAACGAAGGAATAGTGCATCAGAAAAGAGATACTCGCCTCCTAAAAGAAAATCCTGTCATTGCCATAGAAACGTTACTCGATTTAGAAGCAGAAATCATAGAACCCATAGTATTACACAGCGACGCAATTTCTGTAGTAATTCGTCAAGGTGAGGGAGCGAGGGATGGAGTAAAGAAGGAATAGTGCATCGGAAAAGATAGACACGACTCCCAAAAGAAAATACATTCATTTCCATAGAAACATTACTCGACTGGGAAGGAGAATGTGTGGAAACCATAGTATTTCACAGCGACGCAATTTCTGTGTTAATTCGTCAAAGTGAGGGAGTGAGGGATGCAGTAAAAAAGGAATAGTGCATCGGAAAAGATATACTCGACTCCCAAAAGAAAATCCTTTCATTTCCATAGAAACGTTACTCGACTGGGAAGGAGAATGCGTGGAATCCATAGTATTTCATAGCGACTCAATTTCAGTGTTAATTCGTCAAAGCGAGGGAGCAAGGGATGCAGTAAAGAAGGAATAGTGCATCGGAAAAGATATACTGGACTCCCAAAAGAAAATCCTTTCATTTCCATAGAAACGTTACTCGACTGAGAGGGAGAATGCGTGGAATCCATAGTATTTCATAGCGACGCAATATCTGTGTTAATTCGTCAAAGTGAGGGATCGAGAGATACAGTAAAGAAGGAATAGTGCATCGGAAAGGAGATACTCGCCTCCCAAAAGAAAATCCTTTCGTTGCCACAGAAACGATGCTAGATTTAGAAGGAGAAGTCATAGAACCCATAGTATTACATAGCGACGCAATTTCTTTGTTAATTCGTCAAGGTGAGGGAGCGAGGGATGCAGTAAAGAATGAATAGTGCATCGGAAGGGAGATACTCGCCTCCCAAAAGAAAATCCTGTCGTTGCCATAGAAACGATACTAGATTTAGAAGGAGAAATCACAGAACACATAGTATTTTATAGCGACGCAAATTCTGTGTTAATTCGTCAAAGTGAGGGAGCGAGGGATGCAGTAAAGAAGGAATAGTGATTCAGAAAAGAGATACTCGCCTCTCAAAAGATAATCCTGTCGTTGACATAGAAACGTTACTCGAGTGGGAAGGAGAATGCATGCAACCCATAATAACTAATAGCGACTCAATTTCGGTGTTAATTCGTCTATGTGACGGAGCGAGGGATGCAGTAATGAAGGAATAGTGCATCGGAAAAGATATACTCGACTCCCAAAAGAAAATAATTTCATTTGCATAGAAACGGTACTAGATTTAGAAGGAGAAGTCATAGAACCCATAGTATTTCATAGCGACGCCATCTCTGTGTTAATTCGTCAAAGTAAGGGAGCGAGAAATGCAGTAACGAAGGAATAGTGCATCGGAAAGGAGATACTCGGCTCCCAAAAGAAAATCCTGTCGTTGCCACAGAAACGATACTAGATTTAGAAGGAGAAGTCATAGAACCCATAGTATTTCACAGCGACGCAATTTCTGTGTTAATTCGTTAATGTGAGGGAGCGAAGGATGCAGTAAAGAAGGAATAGTGCATCAGAAAAGAGATACTCGCCTCTCAAAAGAAAACCTGTTGCCATAGAAACGTTATTCGAGTTGGAAGGAGAATGCATGCAACACATAGCACTTAATAGCGACTGAATTTCGGTGTGAATTCGTCATTGTGAGGGAGCGAGGGATGCAGAATTAAAGGAATAGTGCGTCGGAAAAGAGATACTCGCCTCCCAAAGGAAAATCCTCTCGTTTCGATAGAAACGTTACTCAATTAAGAAGGAGATGACATAGCACCCATAGTATTTCACAGCGACGCAATATCGGTGTTAATTCGTCAAAGTGAGGGAGCGAGAGATGCTGTAACGAAGGAATAGTGCATCAGAAAAGAGATACTCGCCTCTTAAAATAAAATCATGTCGTTGCCATAGAAACCTTACTCGATTTAGAAGGAGAACTCATGGAACCCATAGGATATCATAGCGACGCAATCTCTGTGTTAATTCGTCAAACTGAGGGAGCGACTTATGCAGTAAAGAAGGAATAGTGCATCAGAAAAGAGATACTCGCCTCTCAAAAGAAAATCCTTTCGTTTCCATATAAACGTTACTCGATTTAGAAGGAGAAGTCATAGAACCCATAGTATTACATAGCGACGCAATTTCAGTGTTAATTCGTCAAAGTGAGGGGGCGAGTGATGGAGTAAAGAAGGAATAGTGCATCGGAAAGGAGATACTCGCCTCCCAAAAGAAAATCCTGTCGTTGCCATAGAAACGTTACTCGAGTGGGAAGGAGAATGGATGCATCCCATAGTATTTAATAGCGACTGAATTTCAGTGTTAATGCGGCAATGTGAGAGAGCGACGGGTGCAGTAAAGATGGAATAGTGCAGCGGGAAAGATATACTCTACTCCCAAAACAAAATACTCTCATTGCCTTAGAAACGTTACTCGACCGGAAAGGAGAATGCTTGGAACCCATAGTATTTCATAGCTACTCCATATCAGTGTTAATACGTCAAAGTGAGGGAGCGAGGGATGCACTAACGAAGGAATAGTGCAGCGGAAAATATATACTCGACTCCCAAAAGAAAATCCTTTCATTTCCATAGAAACGTTACTCGACTGGGAAGGAGAATGCGTGGAATTCATAGTATTTCATAGCGACGCAACTTCTGTGTTAAATCGTCAAAGTGAGGGAGCGACGTATTCAGTACAGAAAGGAATAGTGCATCGGAAAGGAGATACTGGCTTCACAAAAGAATATCCTGTCGTTGCCACAGAAACGTTACTAGATTTAGAACGAGAAGTCATAGAACCCATAGTCAGTCATAGCGACGCAATTTCTGTGTTAATTCGTCAATGTGAGGGAGGGAGTAATGCTGTAAAGAAGGAGTAGTGCATCGGAAGGGAGATACTCGCCTCCCAAAAGAAAATCCTGTCGTGTCCATAGAAACGTTACTCGATTTAAAAGGAGAAGTCATAGAACACATTGTATTTCATAGCGACGCAATGTCTGTGTTAATTCGTCAAAGTGAGGGAGCGAGGGATGCAGTAAAGAAAGAATAGTCCATCGGAATGGAGATACACGCCTCCTAAAAGAAAATCCTGTCGTTTCCATAGAAACTTTACTCAATTTAGAAGGAGAAATCATAGAACCCATAGTATCTCATTGCGTCGCAATATCTGTGTTCATTCGTCAATGTGAGGGAACGAGGGATGCAGTATAGAAGGAATAGTGCATCGGAAAGGAGATATTTGCCTCCCAAAACGAAATCCTGTCGTTGCCATAGAAACGTTACTCGATTTAGAAGGAGAAGTCATAGAACCCATATAATTTCATAGCGACGCCATTTCTGTGTTTATTCGTCATTGTGAGGGAGCGAGGGTTGGAGTAAAGAAGGAATAGTGCATTGGAAAGGAGATACTCGTCTCCCAAAAAAAAAATCCTCTCGTTTCCATAGAAAAGTTACTCGATTTAGAAGGAGAAGTCAAATAACCTATAGTGTTTCATAGCGACTCAATTTCAGTGTTAATTCGTCAAAGTGAGGGAGCGAGGGATGCAGTAAAGAAGGAGTAGTGCATCACAGAAGAGATACTGGCATCCAAAAATAAAATCCCGTCGTTTCCATAGAAACGTTACTCGAGTGGGAAGGAGAATGCATGTAACCCACAGTATTTCATATCGACTCAATTTCAGTGTTAATTCGTCAAAGTGAGGGAGCGAGGAATGCAGTAAAGAAGGAATAGTGCATCAGAAAAGAGCTACTCGCCTCCCAAAAGAAAATACTGTCGTTTCCATAGAAACGTTACTAGATTCGGAAGGAGAAGTCTTCGAACCCATAGTATCTCATAGCGATGCAATTTCTGTGTTAATTCGCAAAGTGAGGGAGCGACTGATGGAGTAAAGAAGGAATAGTGTATCAGAATAGAGATACTCGCCTCACAAAAGGAAATCCTGTCGTTGCCATAGAAACGTTGCTAGATTTAGAAGGAGGAGTCACAGAACACATAGTATTTCATAGCTAGGCAATTTCAGTGTTAATACGTCAAAGTGAGGGAGCGAGGGATGCAGTAAGTAAGGGACAGTGCATCAGAAAAGAGATACTCGCCTCCCATAAGAATATCCTAACGCTGAAATAGAAACGTTACTCGATTTAGAAGGAGAAGTCATATGACCCATAGTATTTCGTAGCGAAGCAATGTCTGTGTTAATTCGTCAAAGTGAGGGAGCGAGGGCTGCAGGAACGAAGGAATAGTGCATCAGAAAGGTATTCACGCCTCTCAAAAGAAAATCCTGTCGTTTCCATAGAAACGTTACTCGAGTGGGAAAGAGAATGCATGCAACCCACAGTATTTAATAGCGACTTAATGTCAGTGTTATTCGTCAATGTGAGGCAGCGAGGGATGCAGGAATGAAGGAATAGTACATCGGAAAGGAGATACTCGCCTCCAAAAAGAAAATCCAGTCATTTCCATAGAAACGTTACTCGATTTAGAAGGAGAAGTCATAAAAACCATAGTATTTCATAGCGCCGCAATTTCTGTGTTAATTCGTCAATGTGAGGGAGCGAGGGATGCAGTAAAGAAGGTATGGTGCATCAGAAAAGAGATACTCGCCTCCCAAAAGAAAATTTTATCGTTTCCAGTGAACCGTTACTCGATTCAGAAGGAGAAGTCATAGAACACATACTAGTTCATAGCGACGCAATTTATGTGTTAATTCGTCATTGTGATGGAGCGAGGGATGCAGTACAGAAGGAATAGCGCATTGGAATGGAGGTACTCGTCTCCCAAAAGAAAATCCTGTCGTTTCCATAGAAACGTTACTCTATGTTGAAGGAGAAGTCATAGAACTCATAGTATTTCATAGCGACGCAATATCTGTGTTAATTTGTCAATGTGAGGGAGCGAGGGATGCAGTAAAGGACGAATAGTGCATCGGAAAGGACATACACGCCTCACAAAATAAAATTCTGTCGCTTCGATAGAAACGTTACTCCATTTGGAAGGAGAAATCATAGATCACATAGTATATCATGTTGTTGTTGTTGTTGTGGTCTTCAGTCCTGAGACTGGTTTGATGCAGCTCTCCATGCTACTCTATCCTGTGCAAGCTTTTTCATCTCCCAGTACCTACTGCAACCTACATCCTTCTGAATCTGCTTAGTGTATTCATCTCTTGGTCTCCCTCTACGATTTTTACCCTCCACGCTGCCCTCCAATACTAAATTGGTGATCCCTTGATGCCTCAGAACATGTCCTACCAACCGATCCCTTCTTCTGGTCAAGTTCAAAGAAGGGAAAGCAGAAAGGTGGAAGGAGTATATAGAGGGTCTATACAAGGGCGATGTACTTGAGGACAATATTATGGAAATGGAAGAGGATGTAGATGAAGATGAAATGGGAGATATGATACTGCGTGAAGAGTTTGACAGAGCACTGAAAGACCTGAGTCGAAACAAAGCCCCCGGAGTAGACAATATTCCATTGGAACTACTGACGGCCGTGGGAGAGCCAGTCCTGACAAAACTCTACCATCTGGTGAGGAAGATGTATGAGACAGGCGAAATACCCTCAGACTTCAAGAAGAATATAATAATTCCAATCCCAAAGAAAGCAGGTGTTGACAGATGTGAAAATTACCGAACTATCAGCTTAATAAGTCACAGCTGCAAAATACTAACACGAATTCTTTACAGACGAATGGAAAAACTAGTAGAAGCCAACCTCGGGGAAGATCAGTTTGGATTCCGTAGAAACACTGGAACACGTGAGGCAATACTGACCTTAAGACTTATCTTAGAAGAAAGATTAAGGAAAGGCAAACCTACGTTTCTAGCATTTGTAGACTTAGAGAAAGCTTTTGACAATGTTGACTGGAATACTCTCTTTCAAATTCTAAAGGTGGCAGGGGTAAAATACAGGGAGCGAAAGGCTATTTACAATTTGTACAGAAACCAGATGGCAGTTATAAGAGTCGAGGGACATGAAAGGGAAGCAGTGGTTGGGAAAGGAGTGAGACAGGGTTGTAGCCTCTCCCCGATGTTGTTCAATCTGTATATTGAGCAAGCAGTAAAGGAAACAAAAGAAAAATTCGGAGTAGGTATTAAAATTCATGGAGAAGAAATAAAAACTTTGAGGTTCGCCGATGACATTGTAATTCTGTCCGAGACAGCAAAGGACTTGGAAGAGCAGTTGAATGGAATGGACAGTGTCTTGAAAGGAGGATATAAGATGAACATCAACAAAAGCAAAACAAGGATAATGGAATGTAGCCTAATTAAGTCGGGTGATGCTGAGGGAATTAGATTAGGAAATGAGGCACTTAAAGTAGTAAAGGAGTTTTGCTATTTGGGGAGCAAAATAACTGATAATGGTCGAAGTAGAGAGGATATAAAATGTAGGCTGGCAATGGCAAGGAAAGCGTTTCTGTATATCATAGCGACGCAATTTCAGTGTTAATGTGTCAATGTGAGAGTGCGAATGATGGAGTAAGGATGGAATAGTGCGTCGGAAAACAGATACTCGTCAATTTGAGGGAGCGCGGGGTGCAGTAAAGAAGGAATAGTGCATCGGAAAGGAGATACTCGCCTCCCAATAGAAAATCGTGTCATTTCCAAGGAAACGTTACTCGATTTAGAAGGAAAAGTCGTAGAACCTATAGTATTTCATAGCGACTCAATTTCTGTGTTAATTCGTCAAAGAGAAGGAGCTAGGGATGCAGTAAAGAAGGAATAGTGCATCAGAAAAGAGATACTCGCCTCCCAAAAGAAAATCCTGTCGTTTCCATAGAAACGTTACTCTATTTAGAAGGAGATGTCATATAACCCATAGTGTTTGATAGCGACGCAATTTCTGCTTTAATTCGCAAAATGAGGGAGCGACGGATGCAGTAAAGATGGAATAGTGCATCGGAAAGGCGATAGTCGCCTCCCAGAAGAATATCCTGTCGTTTGCATAGAAAAGTTACTCCATTTAGAAGGAGAGGACATAGAAGACTCAGTATTTCATAGCGACGCAATTACTGTGTTAATTCGTCAATTTGAGGGAGCGAGGGATGCAGTAAAGAAGGAATAGTACATCGGAAAGGAGATACACGCCTCTCAATAGAAAATCGTGTTGTTTCGATGGAAACGTTACTCGATGTAGAACGAAAAGACGTAGAACCCATAGTACTTCATAGCCACCTAATTTTGGTGTTAATTCGTCAATGTGAGGGAGTTAGGGATGCAGTAAAGAAGGAATAGTGCAACAGAAAAGGGATACTAGCCTCCCAAAGAAAATCCTGTCGTTGCCATAGAAACGTTACTCGAGTGGGAAGGAGAATGCATGGTACCCATAGAATTTCAAAGCGACTCAATTTCAGTGTTAATTCGTCAATGTGAGGGAGCGAGGGATGCAGTATAGAAAGAATAGTGCATCGGAAAAGATAAACTCGACACCCAAAAGAAAATCCTTTCATTTTCATAGAAACGTTACCCGACTGGGAAGGAGAATTCGTGGAACCCATAGTATTTCACAGCGACGCAATTTCTGTCTTAACTCGTCAAAGTGAAGGAGCAAGGCATGCAGTAAAGAAGGAACACTGCATCGGAAAGAGATACTCGCCTCCCAAAAGAAAACATGTCATTTACATAAAAACGTTACTCGATTTAGAAGGAGAAGACATAGAACCCATAGTAATTCATTGCGACGCAATTTCTGTGATAATTCGTCAATGTGAGGGAGCGAGGGATGCGGTAAAGAAGAAATAGTGCATCGGAAAGGAGATAATCGCCTCCCAAAAGAAAATCCTGTCGTTTCCAGTGAAACGTTATTCGATTCAGAAGCAGAAGTCATAGAACCCATACAATTACATAGCGACGCAATTTCTGTGTTAATTTGTCGTTGTGATGGAGCGAGGGATGCAGTAAAGAAGGAATAGTGCATCGGAAAGGAGATACTCGCCTCCCAAAAGAAAATACTGTTGTTTCCATAGATACGATACTCGATTTAGAAGGAGAAGTCATAGAACCCATAGTATTTCATAGCGACGCAATTTCAGTGTTAATTCGTCAAAGTGAGGGAGCGAGGGATGCAGTAAAGAATGAATAGTGCATCAGAAATAGATACTCGCCTCCCAAAAGAAAATCCTTCCGGTTCCATTGAAACGTTACTCGATTTAGAAGGAGATCTCCTAGAACCCATAGTATTTCATAGCGAGTCAATTTCCGTGTTAATTCGTCTACGTCAGGGTGCGTGGGATGCAGTAAAGAAGGAATAGTGCATCGGAAAAGATATAATCGACTCCCAAAAGAAAATCCTTTCATTTCCATAGAAACGTTACTCGACTGGGAAGGAGAAGGCGACGAACGCATTGTATTCCACAGCGACGCAATTTCTGTGTTAATTCGTCAATGTGAGGGAGAGAGGGATGCTGTAAAGAAGGAATAGTGCGTCGGAAAGGAGATACTCGCCTCCCAAAAGAAAATCCAAACGTTTCCATAGAAAGATTACTAGATTTAGAAGGAGAAGTCATAGAGCCCATAGTATTTCATAGCGACGCCATTCCTGTGTTAATTCGTCAATGTGAGGGAGCGAGTAATGCTGTAAAGAAGGAGTAGTGCATCGGATAGGAGATACTCGCCTCCCAAAAGAAAATCCTGTCGTGTCCATAGAAACGTTACTCGATTTAAAAGGAGAAGTCATAGAACACATTGTATTTCATAGTTACGCAATGTCTGTGTTAATTCGTCAAAGTGAGGGAGCGAGGGATGCAGTAAAGAAAGAATAGTCCATCGGAAAGGAGATAAACGCCTCCCAAAAGAAAATCCTGTCGTTTCCATAAAAACGTTAATCGATGTAGTAGGAGAAATCATAGAACCCATAGTACTTCATAGCGACGGAATTTCTGTGTTAATTCGTCAATGTGAGGGAGCGAGGGATGCAGTAAAGAAGGAATAGTGCATCAGAAAAGAGATCCCCGCCTCCCAAAAGAAAATCATGTTGTTTTCATAGAAAATTTACTCGATTTAGAAGGAGAATTCATAGAAACCACAGTATATCGTAGCGCCGCAGTTTCTGTGTTAATTCGTCAATGTGAGGGAGCGAGGGATGCAGTAAAGAAGGAATAGTGAATCAGAAAAGAGATACTCGCCTCCCAAAATAATAACATGTGGTTTCCATAGAAACGGTTCTCGATTCAGAAGGAGATATCGTAGAACCCATAGTATTTCATAGCGACGCAATTTCTGTGTTAATTCGTGAAAGTGAGGGAGCGACGGATGCAGTAAAGAAGGAATATTGCATCGGAATGGAGATACTCGCGTCTCTAAAAAAAATCATGTCGTTTCCAAAGAAACGTTCCTCGATTTAGGAGGAGAAGTCATATTACCCATAGTATTTCATAGCGACGCAATTTCCGTGTTAATTCGTTAAAGTGAGGGTGCGAGGGATGCAGTAAAGAAGGAATAGTGCACCAGAAAAGAGATACTCACCTCCCAAAAAAAATCCTGTCGTTTCCATAGAAACGTTACTCGATTTACAAGGAAATGTCGTAGAACTCATAGTATATCACAGCGACGCAATTTCTGTGTTTATTCGTCAATGTGAGGGAGCTAGGGATGCAGTAAAGAAGGAATAGTGCATCAGAAAAGAGACACTCGACTCCCAAAAGAAAATCCAGTCGTTTCCATAGATACGTTACTCTATTTAGAAGGAGAAGCCATATGACCCATAGTATTTCATAGCGACTCAATTTCAGTGTCGATTCGTCAGTGCGAGGGAGCGGGGGATGCAGTAAAGAAGGAATAGTGAATCGGAAAAGATGTATTCGACTCCCAAAAGAAAATCCTTTGATATCCATAGAAACTTTTCTCGACTGGGAAGGAAAATGCGTGGAACCCATAGTATTTCACAGTGACGCAATTTATGTCTTAATTCGTCAAAGTGAAGGAGCAAGGGAGGCAGAAAAGAAGGAATAGTGCATCGGAAAGGAGATACTCGCCTCCCAAAAGAAAATCCTGTCGTTTCCATAGAACCGTTACTCTATTTAGAAGGAGAAGTCATATAACAAATAGTAATTCATAGCTACGCAATGTCTGTGTTAATTCGTATAAGTGAGGGAGCGAGGGATGCAGTAAAGAAGGAATAGTGCTTCACAAAAGTGATACTTGCCTCCCATAGAAAATCCAGTCGTTGCCATAGGAACGTTACTCGAGTTGGAGGGAGAATGCATGCAACCCACACTATTTCATAGCGACTCAATCTCAGTGTTAATTCGTCAATGTGAGGGAGCGAGGGATGCAGTAAAAAGGGAATAGTGCATCAGAAAAGAGATACTCGCCTCCCAAAAGATAATCCTGTCGTTTCCATAGAAGAGTTACTCGATTTAGAAGGAGAAGTAATAGAACCCATAGTACATCATAGCGCCGCAATTTCTAAGTTAATTCGTCATTGTGAGGGAGCGGCGGATGCAGTAAAGAAGGAGTAGTGCATCAGAAAGGAGATACTCGCCTCCCAAAAGAAAATCCTGTCGTTTCCATAGAAACGTTACCTGATTTTGAAAGAGAAGACATAGAAGCCATAGTATTTCGTAGCTACGCATATTCTGTGCTAATTCGTCAATGTGAGGGAGCGAGGGATGCAGTAAAGAAGGAATAGTGCATCAGAAAGGAGATACTGGCTTCCCAAAAGAAAATCCTGACGTTTCCATAGAAACGTTACTCGATTTAGAAGGAGAAGTCGTAGAACCCATAGTAGTTCATAGCGTCGCAATTTCTGTGTTAATTCGTCAAAGTGTGGGAGCGAAGGAAGCAGTAAAGAAGAAATTGTGCATCGGAAAGGAGATAGTCGTATCCCAAAAAAAAACCAGTCGTTTCCATAGACACTTTACTCGATTTAGAAGGAGATGCCGTGGAACTCGTAGTAATTCATAGCGACGCAATTCTTGTGTTTGTTCGTCGATGTGAGGGAACGAGGGATGGAGTAAGAAGGAATAGTGCATCGGATAGGAGATCCTCGCCTCCCAAAAGTATGTCCTGTCGTTTTCATAGAAACGTTAATCGATTTAGAAGGAGAAGTCATAGAACCCATAGCATTTCATAGCGACTTAATTTTTGTGTTAATTCGTCAAAGTGAGGTAGCGAGGGATGGAGTAAGAAGGAATAGTGCATCGGAAAGGAGATCCTCGCCTCCCAAAAGTATGTCCTGTCGTTTTCATAGAAACGTTACTCGATAAAGAAGGAGAAGTCATAGAACCCATAGTATTTCACAGCTACGCAATTTACGTGTTAATTCGTATAAGTGAGGGAGCGAGGGATGCACTAAAGAAGGAATAGTGCATCAGAAAAGAGGTACTCGCCTCCCAAAAGAAAATCCTGTAGCTTCCTTAGAAACGTTACTCGATTTAGAAGGAGAAGTCATAGAACACATAGTATTTCATAGCGACGCCATTTCAGTGTTAATTCGTCATTGTGAGGAGGCGAGGGATTCAGTAAAGAAGGAATAGTGTATCAGAAAAGAGATACTCGCCTCCCAAAAGAAACTCCTGTCGTTGCCATACAAACGATACTCGATTTAGAAGGCGAAGTCATAGAAACCATAGTATTCCATAGCGTCGCAATGTCTGTGTTAATTCGTCAATGAGAGGGAGCGAGGAATGCAGCAAAGAAGGAACAGCGCATCTGAAAAGAGATACTCGCCACCCAAAAGAAAATCCTGTCGTTGTCATAATTACATTACTCGAGTGGGAGGGAGAATGCATGCAACCCACAGTGTTTCATAGCGACGCAATTTCATTGTTATTTCGACAAAGTGAGGGAGCGAGGGATGCAGTAGAGAAGGAATAGTGCATCGGAAAGGAGATACTCGCCTCTCAAAAGTAAATCCTGTCGTTTCCATAGAAACGTAACTCGATTTCGAAGGAGAAGTCATAGAACCCATAGAATTTCATAGCGAAGCAATTTCTGTGTTAAATTTTCAATGTGAGGTAGCGAGGGATGCAGTAAAGAAGGAATAGAGCATCGGAAAGGAGATACTTGCCTCCCAAAAGAAAATCCTGTCGTATCCATAGAAACGTTACTCGATTTAGAAGGAGAAGTCATAGAACCCATAGTAGTTCATAGCGTCGCAATACCTGTGTTAATTCGTCAAAGTGAGGGAGCGAGGGATACAGTAAAGAAGGAATAGTGCATCGGAAAGGAGATACTCGCCTCCCAAAAGAAAATCCTGTTGTTGCCATAGAAACGATTCTCGAATTAGATGGAGAAGACATAGAACACATAGTATTTCATAGCGACGCAATTTCTGTGTTAATTTGTCAAAGTGAGGAAACGAGAGACGCAGTAAAGAAGGAATAGTCCATCAGAAATGAGATACTCGGCTCCCTAAAGAAAATCCTTTCGTTTCCATAGAAACGTTTTTCGATTTAGAAGGAGAAGTCATTGTACCCATAGTATTTCATAGCGACGCAATTTCAGTGTTAATTCGTCAATGTGAGGGAGTGAGTGATGCAGTAAAGAAGGAATAGTGAATCGGAAAGGAGATACTCGTATCTCACAAGAAAATCCAGTCGTTTGCATAGAACCGAAACTCGATTTAGAACGAGAAGTCATGGAACCCATAGTATTCGATAGCGACGCAATTTCAGTGTAATTTCGACAAAGTGAGGGAGCGAGGGATGCAGTAAAGAAGGAATAGTGCATCGGAAAGTGGATACCTGCCTCCCAAAAGAAAATGCTGTCGTTTCCATACAAACGTTACTCGATTGAGAAGGAGAAGTAATAGACCCCATAGTATTGCATAGCGACGCAATTTCTGTGTTAATTCGTCAATGTGAGGGAGCGAGGGATGCTGTAAAGAAGGAATAGTGCATCGGAAACGAGATACTCGCCTCCGAAAAGAAAATCCTGTCGTTTCCATAGAAACGTTACTCGATTTAGAAAGAGAAGTCGTAGAACCCATAGTAATTCATAGCGAGGCAATTTCTGTGGTAATTCGTCAATGTGAGGGAGCGGGGGATGCTGTAAAGAAGGAATAGTGCATCGAAAAGGAGATACTCGCCTCCCAAGGGATAGTCCTGTCGTTTCCATAGAAACGGAGCTCGATTTAGTAGGAGAAGTCATAGAACCCATAGTATATCATAGCGATTCAATTTCAGTGATAATTCGTCAAAGTGAGGGAGCGAGGGTGCCAGTAAAGAAGGAATAGTACATCGGAAAAGATATACTCGACTCCCAAAAGAAAATCCTTTTATTTCCGTAGAAACGTTATTCGACTGGGAAGGAGAATGCGTGGAACCCATAGTATTCCATAGCGACGCAATTTCTGTGTTAATTCGTCAAACTGAGTAAGCGAGGGATGCAGTAAAGAAGGAATAGTGCATCGGAAACGAGAAACACGTATCCCAAAAGAACATCCTGTCGTTTCCATAGATACGAAACTCGATTTAGGAGGAAGAGTCATGGAACCCATAGTACGTCATAGCGACCCAATTTCAGTGTTAATCCGACACAGTGAGGGAGCGAGGGATGCAGTAAAGAAGGAATAGTGCATCGGGAAGTTGATACTCGCCTCCAAAAGAAAATCCTGTCTTTTCAATAGAAACGTGACTCGATTTAGATGGAGAAGTCATAGAACCCGTAGTATTTCATGGCGACGCAATTTCTGTGTTAATTCGTCAATGTGAGGAAACGAGAGATGCAGTAAAGAAGGAATAGTGCACCGGAAAGGAGATACTCGTATCTCACAAGAAAATCCAGACGTTTCCATAGAACCGAAACTCGATTTAGAAGGAGAAGTCATGGAACCCATAGTATTCGATAGCGACGCAATTTCAGTGTAAAATCGTCAAAGTGAGGGAGCGAGGGACGCAGTAAAGAAGGAATAGTGCATCGGAAAGGGGATACTTGCCTCCCAAAAGAAAATCCTGTCGTTTCCATACAAACGTCACTCGATTTAGAAGGAGAAGTCATAGACCCCATAGTATTGCATAGCGACGTAATTTATGTGTTAATTCGTCAATGTGAGGGAGCGAGGGATGCTGTAAAGAAGGAATAGTGCATCGGAAACGAGATACTCGCCTCCCAAAAGAAAATCCTGTCGTTTCCATAGAAACGTTACTCGATTAAGGAGGCGAAGTCGTAAAACCCATAGTATTTCATGGCGACGCAATTTCTGTGTTAATTCGTCAATGTGAGGGGCAAGGGATGCAGTAAAGAATTAATAGTGCATCGGAAAGGAGATACTCGCCACCCAAAAGAAAAACCTTTCATTTCCTTAGAAACGTTACTCGACTGGGAAGGAGAATGCGTGGAACCCGTAGTATTCCATAGCTACGCAATTTCTGTGTTAATTCATCAAACTGAGTAAGCGAGGGCTGCAGTAAAGAAGGAATAGTGCATCGGAAAGGAGATACTCGCCTCCCGAAAGGAAATCCTGTCGTTTCCATAGAAACGTTACTCGATTTAGAGGGAGAAGTCGTAGAACCCATAGTATCTCATAGCGAAACAACTGCTCTGTTAATTCGCCAATGTGAGGGAGCGAGGGATGCTATAAAGAAGGAATAGTGCATTGTAAAGGAGATACTCGTATCCCAAAAGAAAATCCTGTCGTTATCATAGGAACGTTACTTGATTTAGAAGGAGAAGTCGTAGACCACACAGTATATCATAGCGACGCAATTTCTGTGTTAATTCGTCAATGTGAGGGAGTCAGGGGTGCGGTAAAGAAGGAATAGTGCATCGAAAAGGAGATGCTCGTATCCCAAAAGAAAATCCTGTCGTTTCCATTGAAACGTTACTCGATTTAGAAGGAGAAGTCATAGAACCGATAGTATATCATAGCGACGCAATTAATGTGCTAATTCGTCAATGTGAGGTGCGAGGGATGCAGTGAAGAAGGAATAGTGCACCGGAAAGGAGATACTCACCTCCTAAAAGAAAATCCAGTCGGTTCCACAGAAACGTTACTCGATTTAGAAGGAGAAGTCATAGAACACCTAATATTTCATAGTGACGCAATTCCTGTGTTAATTCGTCAATGTGAGGGAGCGAGGGACGCAGTAAAGAAGGAATACTGCGTCGGAAAGGAGAAACTCGCCTCCCAAAAGAAAATCCTGTCGTTTCTGTGATACTCGATAGAGAAGGAGAAGTTATAGACCCCATAGTAATTCGTAGCGAAGCAATCTCTGTGTTAATTCGTCAATATGAGGGAGCGAGGGATACAGTACAGAAGAAATAGTGCATCGGAAAGGAGATACTCACCTCCTACAGGAAAATCCTGTCTTTTCCAAAGAAACGTTACTCGATTTAAAAGGAGAAGTCATAGAACCCATAGTAATTCATAGCGAAGCAATTCTGTGTTAATTCGCCAGTGTGACGGAGCGAGGGACGCAGTAAAGAACGATTAGTGCATCGGAAAGGAGATACTCGCCTCCCATAAGACAATACTGTCGTTTCTATAGAAACGTTACTCGATTTGGAATGAGAAGACAATGGACCCATAGTATTACATAGCGACGCAATTTCTGTCTTAATTCGTCAGTGTGAGGGAGCGATTGATGCAGCAAAGAAGGAATAGTGCATCGGAAAGGAGATAATCGCCTCTCAAAAGAAAATCCTGTCGTTTCTATGGAACTCGATTTAGAAGGAGAAGTCATAGAACACATAGTATTTCATAGCGACGCAATTTCAGTTAAAATTCGACAAAGTGAGGGAGTGAGGGATGCAGTGAAGTAGGAAAAAAAGCATCGCAAAGGAGATACTCGCCTCCCAAAAGAAAATCCGGTCGTTTCCATAGAAACGTTACTCAATTTAGAAGGAGAAGTTTATAAAACCCATAGTATTTCATAGCGACGTAATTTCTGTGTTAATTCATCAATGTCAGGGAGCTAGGGATGCGTTAAAGAAGGAAGAGTGCATCGGAAACGAGATACTCGCCTCTCAAAAGAAAATCCTGTCGTTTCCATAGAAACGTTACTCGATTTAGAAGGAGAATTCATAGAACACATAGTATTTCATAGCGACGCAATTTCTGTGATAATTCGTCAATGTGAGGGAGCGAGGGATGTAATAAAAAAGGAATTGTGAATCGGAAAGGAGATACTCGCCTCCCAACAGAAAATCCCGTCATTACCATATAAACATTAGTCGATTTAGAAGGAGAAGTCATAGAACCCATAGTATTTCATAGCGACTCAATTTCCGTGTCAAATCGTCAATGAGAGGGAGCGAGGGATGCAGTACAGAATGAATAGTGCATCGGAAAGGAGATACTCGCCTCCTAAAAGAAAATCCTGTAGTTACCATAGAAACGTTACTCGATTTAGAAGGAAATGTCATAGAACCCATAGTATTTCATAGCGACGCAATTTCAGCTTTAATTCGACAAAGTGAGTTAGCGAGGGATGCAGTAAAGAAGGATGAGTGCATCGGAAAGGAGATACTCGCCTCTCAAAAGAAAATCCTGTCGTTTCCATAGAAACGTTTCTTAATTTAGAAGATGAAGTCATAGACCCCATAGAATTTCGTAGCGACGCCACTTCTGTGTTAATTCGTCAAAGTGAGGGAGCGAGGGATGCAATAAAGAAGGACTAGTGCACCGGAAAGGAGATACTCGCCTCTCAAAAGAAAATCCTTTCGTTTCCATAGAAACGTTATTTGGTTTAGAAGCAGAAGTCATAGAACCAATAGTATTTCATGGCGACGTAATTTCTGTGTTAATTCGTCAATGTGAGGGAGCGAGGGATAGAGTAAAGAAGGAATAGTGCTTCGGAAAAAAGATACACGCCTCCGTAAAAGAAAATCCTGTCGTTACCATAAAAACATTAGTCGATTTAGGAGAAGAAGTGATATAAACCATAGTATTTTATAGCGACTCAATTTGAGTGTTAATTCGTCAAAATGAGGGAGCGAGGGATGCAGTAAAGAACGAATAGTGCATCGGAAAGGAGATACCCGCCACTCCAAAGAAAATTCTGTCGTTTCCATTGAAACGTTACTTGATTTAGAAGGAGAAGTCATAGAACCCATAGTATTTCATAGCGAAACAGTTTCTGTGTTACTTCTTCAATGTCAGGGAGCGAGGAATGGAGTAAAGAAGGAAATGGTGCGTCGGAAAGGATATACTCGCCTCTCAAAAGCAAATCCAGTACCCTCCATAGAAACGTTACTCGATTTAGAATGAGAAGTCATAGAACCCACAGTATTTCATAGCGACTAAATTTCCGTGTCAATTCGTCAATGTGAGGGAGCGAGGGATGCTGGAAAGATGGAATAGTGCATCGGAAAAGAGATACTCGCCTCTCAAAAGAAATTCCTGTCGGTTCCATACATACGTTACTTGATTTAGAAGTAGAGGTCATAGAACCCATAGCATTTCATAGCGACTCAATTTCAGTGTTAATTCGTCAATGTGAGGGAGCGAGTGATGCAGAAAAGAAGGAATAGTTCATCGGAAAGGAGATACTCGCCTCCCAAAAGAAAATCCTGTCGTTTCTGTGATACTCGATAGAGAAGGAGAAGTTATAGACCCCATAGTATTTCATAGCGAAGCAATTTCTGTATTAATTCGTCAATATGAGGGAGCGAGGGATGCAGTACAGAAGGAATAGTGCGTCGGAAAGTAGATACTCGCCTCCTAAAGGAAAATCCTGTCGTTTCCATAGAAACGTTACTCGATTTAAAAGGAGAAGTCATAGAACCCATAGTATTTCATAAAAGACGCAATTTCTGTGTTAAATCTTCAATGTGAGGGAGCGAGGGATGCAGTATAGAAGGAATAGTGCACCGGAAAGGAGATACTCACCTCCCAAAAGAAAATCCAGTCGGTTCCATAGAAACGGTACTCGATTTAGAAGGAGAAGTCATAGAACCCCTAGTATATCATAGTGACGCAAATCCTATGTTAATTCGTCAATATGAGGGAGCGAGGGATGCAGTACAGAAGGAATAGTGCATCGGGTAGGAGATACTCGCCTCCTAAAGGAAAATCCTGTTGTCTCCATAGAAACGTTACTCAATTTAATAGGAGAAGTCATAGAACTCATAGTATTTCATAGCGAAGCAGTTCTGTGTTAATTCGCCAATATGACGGAGCGAGGGATGCAGTAACGAACGACTAGTGCATCGGAAAGGAGATACTCGCCTCCCATAAGACAATCCTGTCGTTTCCATAGAAACGTTACTCGATTTGGAATGAGAAGACATAGGACCCATAGTATTACATAGCGACGCAATTTCTGGTACAATTCGTCAATGTGAGGGAGCGAGGGATGCAGTAAAGAAGGAATAGTGCATCGGAAAGGAGATACTCGCCTCTCAAAAGAAAATCCTTTCGGTTCCATAGAAACGTTACTCGATTTAGAAGGTGAAGTCATAGAACCCATACCATTTCATAGCGACGCAATTTCTGTGTTAATTCGTCAATGTGAGGGAGCGAGGGATGCAGTAAAGAAGGAATAGTGCATCGGAAAGGAGATACTCGCCTCGCGAAAGAAAATCCTATCGTTTCCATAGAAACGTAATCCGATTTAGAAGGAGAAATCATAGAATCCTTAGTGTAGTGGGACGAAATTAAGCGTCACCCATCCACCAAAGTCAGCCCAGTTTGCAGGTGACTATAAGTTTAATTTAGTTTAGTTTATGTGTTTTTCTTATTGTTTGTAATAGATGTGAATTGTCTGAAAGTTTGTATTTTTTTATGTGTTTCATGTACGGATGGGCGGCGCAACGAACAGGGACAGTATCTTCGTTGCCGCGACCAGAGAGGAAATTCCTGGCCGCTATACGTCGCGGGTCGACATCCAAGGAGCAACAGAAGATCCTGGAACCGAGTTGTTGCGTCGTGCTTCTAAAAATTAAAAATGAATTTTTATACTCTTTTTGTACAACAATGACGTCACATAGAGCATAATCTTATTGAAAAGTCAGTCACTAACTCTAAACGCTCAAGTTCACATCTGTATGTGTAGGAAGCTAATAAAATAGTGTATGCTATTAAAGTTGAAACACGTGTCTTGAAGATTTATTTATGAAGAATTATGTGAACGGATTAATAATATATTTGACAAGATTAGTGATTCTTACGGCGTTCACCGAAACTTTGAATCTCAAAAGTTTAGTTAATGTGTGATACTGATATCGATTAGATCAAGATAACGTGTGTCAATATAATTTCTGAGGAGAAACAAACGAAATTTAATTCGAAAAAGTTACAAAAACCAATTGGCCCAAGTGATGTAATTCTTTGCATACGACTCAACTGATGTTTTACAGTTTCGTTCAAGAACCACTTTATGACAATATAAAAGGCATATAAATCATTTTTGAAGTGGGTTGTAACTGACGTAGGTGACGAAGTCTGCACATGGTCATACATATATATCAAACGAAAAACTTGCGTCGTTACACTACACCGTGGCGACCTTAGAAACAGGACTATGTGTGCAACTAAGGGACGCAGGTACGAAACAAAACATCAAGAGTCCTTCGGAAGTCAACGCGAGTTTTCGTGGAGCCTTCACCAGCCAGCGGCGACTTCGCGGGTGTGGGCATCTGACGGAGCGCAGCCAAGCAGTACGGTCAAGCAGTTGTTCCACGAGAAGGCGCATCTGTTGGGCAGCAGCTGAACGCTGCAAAACCCGACAACCTTTTTTCTCCCTAAACTAATAGGCCCAGTACGTCAGCTGCGGGGTGTTTCTCCGGCTGGTATTAGAGGTGTTGCTGAGGGCTTCGCCTGTCTACGGCGGTGCCGGGCGTGGTTGCAGCCAGTGACGTTTCCGGTGTTCGACTCAGCGTCCTGCCGGTTGCGGAAGCGGGGTCGCGGCATCTCAGCGGCTGCATCGACGGCTGTTACATCTGCAGCCCATAGCAGCACACTAATCATCGAGAACTACAAATTACAATATTAGTGTCCGGTGAGTTTGTTTCAAGTTGGAAGTGGAGTGTTGTATATAGGGAGTGTGTTTTTATAGGATTGTTGATTACAAGTCTGCGTGTGTAAATAGTTAATTTCTTACAATAATGACGGGAAGTGAAATGTCAGACGAAGAGCAATCTATGTCCGATAGGAGCATGAGATCCCTTTTTAGAGCGATCGCTAAATTAAAACAATCTAACGGGGATTTTCTAGCTGAATTAAAACAGATTCTGCTGCTAGATTGAAAGAGGAACTAAAACAGGAGTTAAAACAGTCTAACGAGGAATCTACTGCTAGACTTAAAGGGGAGCTAACAAAATCTACAGACAGGTTACAGGAATATCTTAATGAAACCAGTCGAGAATTAAGTGATAAAATAGAGTCTTCTAAAGTTGAAATGCAGGAAAAATTAGTAGGACTTAGTAATAAGATTGCTGATAATTGTAAAAGGTTAGAAGAACATATCCAGGAATCGCGCGAAGAAAAAGCTCGCATGCGAAACGATATTACTGACTTAACTGAGAGACTAGATAGTGTCAATATCTTAGTTGTAAATGAAATACAGAAAAATAACGATATGTTACGAGATGAATTTTCTATGCAAACGGAAACTGTTCGTAGAGAATTATTGGAATCTATTAAAGAGGTCTCTACCAAACCTGTAGAGATTTCTTCAATAGATAATGTAGAATTAGAGACATTAACTCATCAAGTAGAAAAGGACCATACCGAAATCGAAAACATGAAATTTTTAATTACTGAAATATGAAGTAACCTTGAGACTGCCAAAGATAATAACATTGACGAAGGTACAGAGCGTTCACTGTGGTGTCACCGCCAGACACCACACTTGCTAGGTGGTAGTTTAAATTGGCCGCGGTCCATGTAGTACATGTCGGACCCGCGTGTCGCCACTGTGATCGCAGACCTAGCGCCACCACCAAGGCAGGTCTCGTGATACGAAAGTGGACTCGACCCCAGTTGTACGAGAACCAAGCTACCGCCCAGTTGTACGCGAACCTAGCTATCGCCCAGTTGTACGAAGCCTTTCTCTCTCATTAGCCAAGAGACATAATAGCCATCAGCTAAGTTAATGGCTACGAACTAGCAAGGAGCCATTTGTATCAGTGCCTATAGCTTACGAGTATTCAAGAGAGATGTATTCCAAGGAATCAATAAAAGTTAAGTAAAAATCATCTACATACTTTTCTTCTTATTCATTCATAAGTTCTCATGTTCCAGACTTCACGCTCGTCTGCTGTATGCCGTGCGTGCACTATCGGCCACAGCGTTAGTTTAGCTTTCATTTTCAGCAATCCACATCACGGTGTCGGTCCAGCTACCGACACTACAATTATTGGCGACGAGGGAAAAGTGAACTTTTTCTGATTGCTTACATTTATTTGTGTCATGGCTTCGCCACATTCTCCAGATGTACTGTCCGAATTTTATCGCTTGCAGAATCAGCAGACGCAGGCGTTGCTGGATGCCCTTGGACAGCTCGTCCAGGGTCAACGTGCGCTGCACACCGATGCGGCCGCAGCCGCTTCACCGCTACCGCAGCCACAACCTGCCGTTGCACCGCCTTTTAGGCACTACGACCCGAACCACGAGACCTGGCAAGAGTGGTCTCGTCAGTTCGCCTTTCACCTTGCTGCCTACAGAATTCAAGGTAATGAGCGGCAGCCGTTTTTGCTTTCTTGTGTCGGTGTGTCCACATACCGTGTGATAGTGAAATTGTTTCCCCGACGAGACGTAGCAACATTGCAAGGACTTACTAGGGACTGTGCCTTTGAATGTGACTGTGGTCTTTCTTATTCAGATACAATGGTACGTGATGCAATTGCACAGAACGTTTCTGATGTTCGCATACGGGAGCAAATTTTGAAACTAGTTAATCCCTCCCTTCAACAAGTGATAGACATATTGGATAGACAAGACACACTTGACTGTGCTTAGGAATCTTTTGAAACTTCGCCAGCTGTGTGTAACATTAACCGGCCCGCCGGGCGCGCTCGCGCAACGCGGCCCGGTCAACTGCCCTCGCGGCCGTCCGCACAGCGACCGCCGCGTGCTAAGCCAGGTGTGCCGCGCCAGCCCACAAATGCGGTGAAATCATGCCCGCGGTGTGCTACTAGACATTCGCGTGAACATTGCCCGTCACGCCAAGCTATTTGCTTTTTCTGCAATAAGAAAGGACATGTTCAAAGTGTTTGCCAGAAAAAGCTCAGATCAGACAATCACAATCATTCCAGGCCCTTTGCTTCGCGCCGGAATCGAACCAAGGACACTCAGGCTCGTGGACCTTCGCCTATGGACATTCATGTCGTTAATTCCGCTTCGTCCAGTGACACTTTCTCTAACAGTGACTGTGATCGTCCCACAAAAACTGTGCGTCGACGTCGCCGGAAATCACGTCAATTAGCCAGTGATTCTGTACCAGTGTCTGTTCCAATTGCACAAAACAGTCGCTCTTGTCGTCAGCAGGACAATAAACTTTTTGTGGACTTAGACTTTGACGGCCAAGTGATACCATTCCAGCTCGATACCGGAGCTGCAGTTTCATTGCTCAATCACGACACATACAAACAACTGGGCGCACCTCCGTTGCGTGCCGCAAATGTTAAGCTAACTACATATTCCGGACAGAAAATTCCTGTGTTAGGACAGTGCAGCCTTCTTGCAACATTCAAGGGACAAACAAAACTTGTGTCATTTTACGTTCTTCGTTCTTCTTCTGCAGTGAACTTATTTGGTCTAGATTTATTTAAGTTGTTTAACATGTCTATTGTAAATCAGGTCCTCTCAGTGAATCAGACTGTGCCTACAGACAGTGTTTCTCGGCTGTGTGACGAATTTGCAGACATTTTTGCACCGGGCTTAGGTTGCGCTAAAAACTATGAAGCACATTTAGAACTGAAGGTAAACGCGCAACCGAAATTTTTCAGGGCGCGCAATGTTCCCCACGCATTGCGTGATGAGGTCGCAAGAACGTTACACGATCTCGAATCACAGGGTGTAATTGAACGTGTGCAAGTTTCTCTCTGGGCCTCACCCTTAGTCATTTTGCCAAAACCTTCCGGAAAATTGAGACTTTGCGTGGACTTCAAGGCCACAGTGAATCCACAGCTAGTGACTGCTACTTTTCCTTTGCCCCGCCCGGAAGATCTTTTTGCTAAACTGTGCCCGGGAAAATATTTTTCAAAGTTGGACCTAGCCGATGCGTACTTGCAAATACCGGTGGACGACGAATCCCAGCGCGTATTGGTGGTTAACACGCATCTTGGATTGTACCGCTTCAAAAGACTGCCATTCGGGTGTGCATCCGCCCCTGCCTTGTTTCAGCAATATTTACAAACTATTTGTGCGTCGGTCCCTACTGCAGCAAACTATCTGGACGATATAGTGATCTCCGGACAGACAGAAGAAGATCATCTTGCGAATTTACGAACATTATTTCAGGTCTTGCGGCAAAATGGTCTTCGCTTGAGGAAGGACAAATGTGTGTTTTTTGCTCGTGACTTACCATACCTGGGACATGTCATTAATGCCCAAGGCATACATCCAAGTCCAGAGCACCTCCGTGCCATACACGATTTGCCTTCCCCTCAAAATCTGAAACAGCTACAGAGTGTGTTGGGTAAAATTAACTATTATCATAAATATGTGCGCAATGCCTCTTCCATTTCAGCTCCGCTTCATCGCTTACGCCGTAAAGGTGTTCCGTTCGTCTGGACGACGGAATGCGAACGCGCCTTTCGCCAGTTGAAATCGGCGTTGCTTTCTAATACTTGCCTTACGCCATTCGATCCCCAGAAACCCCTTTTGTTGATGGTAGATGCATCGGATTTCGGGATCGGTGCTGTGCTTGCGCACAAAGTTGGCTCCCATGATCGCCCTATTGCCTTTGCGTCCCAATTGCTCTCGTCTGCGCAAAGAAATTATTCACAGATAGAGAAAGAAGCTTTGGCTCTCGTGTTTGGTGTTACTAAGTTCCATGATTTCTTGTATGGTCGTCACTTTACCATCATCACAGACCACAAACCTTTGACATCGCTTTTTCATCCGACCAAGCCTGTACCTCCACGTACAGCGCAGAAATTCATTCGCTGGTCTATTTTCCTCTCGCAGTACCGCTACGATATCTTGTATCGGTCCACTGCTAAGCACGGAAACGCCGATGCGTTGTCCCGTTTGCCTGTTGCTGAGGATAAAGCATTCGATTCTTCCGAACTTGCTTGCATGTTCATTGATTCGGAAACCGATGAAGTGGTCGAATCGTTTCCGATTGATTTTCGTCGTGTCGCTACAGCCACAGCTGCTGACCCTGTCCTTGCTACTGTTTTACGTTTTGTTGCTACGCAATGGCCTTTGTCAAAGTCTCGGATCGAGGATCCGTTGGTTCGCCGATTTTTTGCTCACAAGGAGAGACTTTTTGTTCGACGTGGTGTTTTGTTGTTGCGTTCTGATAATGATCAGTCCCGAGTCGTGGTCCCACGTTCGTTACAGTCCTCTGTTTTACGGCTTCTTCACCAAGGACATTGGGGTATAGTGCGAACGAAACAACTTGCTCGTCAGCACTGTACTTGGTTCGGAATCGATGCTGCGATTACGAATATGTGTTCTTCGTGCCCGGCGTGTGCCGAACAACAGTCCGCACCGCCGCGGAAAGTCTTTGCGTGGCCAAACGCCACTTCCCCTTGGCAACGCTTGCACATTGATTTTGCTGGTCCATTCTGGAATGCTCGATGGTTGGTTCTGGTCGACGCCTTCAGTAATTTTCCTTTTGTTGTCCGGATGTCTTCCACGACGTCCTCCGCCACCATCCAAGCGTTGTCTGCTATCTTTTGCATTGAAGGTCTTCCGCAGACTATTGTTTCCGACAATGGCCCACAATTCATGTCCGCAGAATTCCAGTCTTTCTGCCAGGCCAATGGTATTCAACATCTGACATCCGCGCCGTTTTCGCCTCAGTCCAACGGTGCCGCTGAACGATTGGTCCGGACTTTCAAGTCACAGATGTTGAAATTGAAAGAGTCGCATTCTCGGGAGGACGCATTGTTGCTCTTTTTGTCTTCGTATCGCTCTCAGCCCCGAGATGGTCGCTCGCCGGCTGAGTTGCTCCACGGTCGTCCTCATCGCACCTTGATGTCTTTGCTGCATCCGCCGCATCAGGTTCCTGCGCAGCGGCAGACTCCTGCTTTTGCTCCAGGCGACGTTGTATTTTATCGCAACTATCGAGGTTCACGGCGTTGGCTCGCAGGGCGCATTCTTCGCTGCCTCGGCCGCGCGATGTATTTGGTTTTGGGGGCCTCTGGTGAGGTGCGTCGGCATCTCAATCAGCTGCGCCTCTGTCGTCGCTCGGGTTCTGCCGCTCCCCGTCTGCTTTCAGCGACGGTGCCGTCCGGTCAGCGCCCTGGGGACCCATCTACTGGCTCGCCTCATCCCCAGGTGTTACCGACGCTGCCTTCCATTTTGCCCCATGGCGACGCGCCGCCGCCGCCGCAGCAGCAGCAGCAGCAGCAGCCGCCGCCGCCGCCGACCGCATTCGACGCTTCGTTGCAGCCGCCAAACGCCTCCCAGGGTCACGCGCCGCCGATCGCTTCCCGTGACCAGCTGTCCTCCGCCATGGAACTCCCGCCCGCTCCGGACCACATGACGTCATCGTGCGTCGGCTTCCCCGACGCAATGGAGGTCGACACTTCGGCCCCTCATGTTTCTTTACGGGCGCATACACCACATGTTGACGTGCACCCTGGACTAGTTTTGCAGGCGTTTCCTAGCTCCCCTCGGACCGGATGGCCGGGTGCGGGTGGCACAGCCTCGCCTGTTGTTAGGCTCCCCACCTCATCGCATACGTCAACATGTGGTCCTCCCCACGGCGGGCGGAAGCCTTATCTCACGACCGTTCGCCGATTTGCGGGGGAGGAATGTGGTGTCACCGCCAGACACCACACTTGCTAGGTGGTAGTTTAAATCGGCCGCGGTCCATGTAGTACATGTCGGACCCGCGTGTCGCCACTGTGATCGCAGACCTAGCGCCACCACCAAGGCAGGTCTCGTGATACGAAAGTGGACTCGACCCCAGTTGTACGAGAACCAAGCTACCGCCCAGTTGTACGCGAACCTAGCTATCGCCCAGTTGTACGAAGCCTTTCTCTCTCATTAGCCGAGAGACATAATAGCCATCAGCTAAGTTAATGGCTACGAACTAGCAAGGAGCCATTTGTATCAGTGCCTATAGCTTACGAGTATTCAAGAGAGATGTATTCCAAGGAATCAATAAAAGTTAAGTAAAAATCATCTACATACTTTTCTTCTTATTCATTCATAAGTTCTCATGTTCCAGACTTCACGCTCGTCTGCTGTATGCCGTGCGTGCACTATCGGCCACAGCGTTAGTTTAGCTTTCATTTTCAGCAATCCACATCACGGTGTCGGTCCAGCTACCGACACTACATTCACATCGTGAACACAGTGAAGAATCGATATTAGCTAATCGCATATCCAATACAGAAATGCGGATACAGGAAATTACTAAACGGTTATCGGAATTAGATAATAATGAAAACGTTTCAAGTAGCAGAGGTAATAACATAATCAGAGACAACAGTCGCATCGAATTTGCTAGCTCAGACGACAACAATATGAATAAAGCAATCACGGCAAGCCAATCTGATGCAACTCCGTCTCTGAAATCTAAACAAAATCCGACTATTTCTCTCGCAGAATGTATGGATGACATAACGACAAATTCAAATGTAGCAAGTCGATTTCCTGTATTCAAACCAGGAGGCGAACTTCACCCTATAATCTTTATAAAAGCTTTTGAAACATCATTAGCTCCTAAATGGAGTAATGAAAAACGCATTCAATTTGTAATAGGATATTTAGAAGCAGAAGCTGCGGAATGGGCAGTACTGCATAGAACTGAATTTAGGGACTGGGATGATTTTGTTAAGCAGTTTAAACAAAATTATTGGTCAAGAGGAAAACAACAACACTTAACTTTAGAGTTGTTAGACCCTCCTCCATATTCTAAACGGTGGGGAGGTTATAGGAATTATTTTGAATGGCATTTAAACCGTGCTAAATTAATTGAAGAACCAATTATTGAAAGTCATTTAATACGAGTCCTAATTAGTAGGTTACCGTATTATGTAAAGGAAAGAATGGTAATAACTCTAAAGTGCGGAAATTACACAATAAAGATCATGAGATAAATCATCCTCAAGTAATTAATGAAGGTCAAGTGGTAGGTGACGTCATCATAGAAAGTTCGGAAAACTAGTAAAGTTCTTTAGTACGGGTCAACTAAAGGGAACTGTTAGTCAAGATTATACAAGACCCAATTGCAATTTATCATTAAGCTGCCAAAAGGACGGTGACTGGCAACAAGATTTACTTCAGGAAGACAATCAGATAAGGGAGAATATAACTTATAAACCCGTTATTAAAGGTTATATTAAAGATACCGAAGTAAATATTATAATTGATTTGGGTAGCGAAGTAAGTATTTTATCCAAAGAATTATTTCAGCTTAAAAGAAAATATTGGAATTTCCCAACTTTACCTGTAACTGGGGTGAAAATTATAGGAGTTACTGGTAAAAGAAGTCAAAATATTACTGAGGAAGTTTATGTAACTTTTGAAATTGCTAAACAATTAATTGCTCACTCTGTACTCGTCGTAGCCAACTTAAATGTGGCCATAATTTTAGGTATAGATTGGCTGTGTAAATATAAAGCTATATTAGATTTTAAAGACTCTTCCTTAACTATCCATAAGGAGGCATGTGCTTTTAAAGTGAGGTTTTCTAATAATCAAGTACCTGAAAATTGCTACGAATCCTTACAGATTAAGTACGCACCGACCATGAACCTATTAACAGATTTTAGTGATCTTGAGTATGCAGTATACCAATGTCAAGCTAGTAATAGTATCGAAACTGAAGTGAAAAAAAATGTTATTCTACGAATTGTCTATCCGAACAAGAAAAGGAAGAGTTGGAATCTTTGATGTTAGAATTTAGAGCCGTCTTCTCAGATGAACCGGGGAGAATTAAAGATTACGTTTGTAAACTTAACATTAAAGATAAAAAACCATTCTTTAAGAAACCTTATCCTATTCCAGTACAATTCAAATAACCGGCTAGTAGAGAAATAAGTAAGATGCTAGAACAAAACATTATCGAACGATCATGTAGCTCTTTTAACAGTCCGTTGTGGGTAGTTAAGAAAGCCACTGGTGGGGTACGACTAGTTCTGGATGCCCGGGAATTAAATAAAATTATAGATATGGAAAGAGACAGACCTATTCCTATGGAGGACGTACTTCTTAAGATTGCTGGTTCTCGTTATATGAGTACAATGGATCTAACCGCCGGCTACCATCAAGTAACATTACACCCGGATTCACGGCAATATACGGCTTTTCTTTTTGAAGGCAGATCATATCAGTTCCAAGATTTACCTTTTGGACTTAATATATCAGTGTCAACTTTCATTAGGGCATTAGATTCTGCTTTGGGTCAGCAATTGTTACAAAAGATTATTTTATATGTAGATGATATTTTGGTAGCTACTAAAACGTGGGAAGAACACGTAACGATATTACGGGAATTGTTTAACCGTTTAATTGACAGAGGAGTTACTTTAAAATTATATAATCTTACTTCGGAAAGGAGGAAGTGAGATTTTTGGGGCATATAGTGGACAGTAAAGGTATTAGGCCAGACCCAGCACGTATTGAAGCTATTGCTCGATGCCCGAGTCCTATAAATCGGAAACAATTGAAATCATTCTTAGGAATGGTAGGATTTCTGAGAAGATTTCTTCCAGGGCAGGATATTGTTAATCCTAAATTACTAGATTTATTGAAAGAGAAGTCAGTATGGCTCTGGGGACAAGAGGAAGAGGAAGTTTTTAATAAGATAAAAGGAGCGTTAACCGAAGCCAAAATGTTATACCACCCAGATTTCAATCAGGACTTTTGTATGTGTACGGATGCCTCTGATTATGGTGTGTCTTGTGTAATATTCCAAGGTGATCTGACCAATGAAGAGGGATTATATCGGCCTATTGGGTTCGCTAGTCGAACTTTAAATAAACATGAAAGAAATTGTTTTGTATCCGAGAAGGAAGCTCTCGCAGTGGTATGGAGTTTTCAACGATTTAGAGGATTGTTAATGGGAAGAAAAACAATTGTATATACTGATCATCAGGCTTTAATCTTTTTGAACAATTGCCGGTTACTTCACCGTAGGCTATTACGTTGGGTATTATGCTTGCAAGAATTTCAGTACGAAATTAGGTATCTAAAAGGATCTCAGAATGTAGTTTCAGATGCTTTGTCGAGGCTTCCCGTAGGAATGGAGAATATTAATATTGCAGAATAACCAGGAACAAATTACCATGTTTATTTCCTTTTAACTAAGGAGAACGAACGTATGGTTAAACGGATAGTAACTGCTGTTAGATGCAATCAAAGAAATGACGATCAATATAGGGACCTTATACAAAACCTTAATAATGGGGACGAAACAGTTAACACCCGGGGTGTGTGGTTATATTTTAACGACTTGTTGTATTGGAAAGCACAGAGGGAACACCAGAAATGGAAAATCTGAATTCCGAAAACTGTTGTGGACGAGTTAATTACTTATATTCATGAAGGTTACGGGCATTTTGGAATTCTTAAATGTATTAAACATCTAATGAAGTATTATTATTTCAAAAATATGTCCCGTATTGTGAGAAGTATTATTAGGGCTTGTGAAACCTGTCAAAAGGTTAAAGTTAATAACAAATCTAAGCGTTATAAATTATATGCAGTAATTCCTCGAGGTTTGTGGGATCTACTGTCATTAGATTTTTTCGGCCCTCTGCCTCGTAGTTCAGGAGGATTAACTTATGTGTTTGTTGTAATGGAATGTTGGTCCAAACATGTGAAGCTATACACTTTGAAACGAGCGAATACAGCAAGCGTTATACGCTGCCTCACCCGAAATTACTTTCTTAACTGGGGCATTCCTAAACGACTTATGTCTGACAACGGTAGTGCCTTTATTAGTCAAAGATTTCAAGATATGATAAAACAATATGGAATCAAACATATCTTAATTTCGAAATATCACCCTCAAAGTAATTTAGTAGAAAGAGTCATGAAAGAATTAGGACGATTATGTAGAACTTATTGTGCACATAAACATACTCGGTGGGTCAAACTAATGCCTGAATTCGAAAAGATATTAAATGAATTGCCTCACCTAACGACGGGATTATCATCTATAGAAATTTTAGGCAAACGAATTATAGGTTTGCCTTTACTAGCTGCTCTACCTTGGCCACCAGTAAATGAGATCCAACAATGCATTCCAGACGAAAAAGTTTGCGAACAGATTGTAAAAAATGCCGAACGGAGAATTAAAAGTTACAATGAACAGGCTATAGAACCCTCATTTCAGGTAGGAGATCTTGTGTTAGTACGATCTCATCCTAAAAGTTCTAAGATCGGTAAGGAATGTAGAAAATTCTTCTTTATCTTTGAAGGTCCATATGTTGTACATAAGATTGTACATCCCAAAGCAGTACTTCTTATGGAACCTTCATCAGGTGTAATTAAAGGATTATATAGTGTTGATCAAACGAAACCCTTCATTCCTAAATAAGTTAATAATTAGTATATGTTACACACGGAAGAGCGTTCATAGTTTATTCATGTGAAGTTTCTCGTGATAGTTACGTATTATTTTAAAGAATGAAACAGAAAGCTTAAACAAGTGTTCTACAATAATCTACTGGTACTTCAAAAAGAGAAAGATAACCAAAAGGGGGATTTATATGGAAGAAATTTTGCTCTTAGGTCAAAAGGAATTTTGCGTATTTTAAATTTACTCGGATAGTAGGAACCAAAGGGGATGGTTAATAGTTTTAGGGACCATGGGCGTCCAGAGCTATATGGCTCACGAGAACATAGCAGAGTGTCTTTAATAGAGGTTTGTAATAGTGTTAATATAGAACACACCAAACGGGGCTCTCTCGCTTGTTTCTCCTAAATAAATGGCCATTACCCAACAAGGTGTCCGAAGGTAAAGAAAGCCGTGCCGAGATTCTAAAGAAAGTTTTGCTTGATTCCTTCTTGACCTCAGGCATAAATAAGGCATTAGGGAAGAGAATGACGTAAAGTAAATAGTACTATTAGTTATTGTGAGAAACTTATTAGTAATATACATTCTTGGAAAGAATAACTCTAGTAAATAAATGAAACTGAAACTAATCTATCACAATTTGAACACTCTGTCCTAATGTAACAACGTTAAAGAACGTACTAAATTAGTATTTATTAGCAACTATTAAATGAAGAGGAGCAATCTCCCTATATTCGGTTACGAATTACCATAATAGCACAATTAAGAGTAAATGACAAATAGTCACAACAATATCGTATTAAAAGGATTAAATCTATCTAAGAGCAAGGACTCTAGGTTACGTAAAATGTGAGGAAAATGTATTAACAGTTAAATATTGTATATTGAAAAGTTTTATTTTCGGTTAAAACCTGACAAACTGAGCTTATGGGTGGGGTATGTAGTGGGACGAAATTAAGCGTCACCCATCCACCAAAGTCAGCCCAGTTTGCTGGTGACTATAAGTTTAATTTAGTTTTGTTTATGTGTTTTTCTTATTATTTGTAATAGATGTGAATTATCTAAAAGTTTGTATTTTTTTTATGTGTTTCATGTACGGAGAGGACGGCGCAACGAACGGGAACAGTATCTTCGTTGCCGCGACCAGAGAGGAAATTCTTGGCCGCTATACGTCGCGGGTCGACAGCCAAGGAGCAACAGAAGATCCTGGAACCGAGTTGTTGCGTCGTGCTTCTAAAAATTAAAAATGAATTATTATACCCTTTTTGTACAACAATAACGTCACATAGAGCTAAATCTTATTGAAAAGTCAGTCACTAACTCTCAGCGCTCAAGTTCACATCTATATGTGTAGGAAGCTAATAAAATAGTGTATGCTATTAAAGTTGAAACACGTGTCTTGAAGATTTATTTATGAAGAATTATGTGAACGGATTAATAATATATTTGACAAGATTAGTGATTCTTACGGCGTTCACCGAAACTTTGAATCTCAAAAGTTTATCTAATGTGTGATTCTGATATCGATTAGATCAAGATAACGTGTGTCAATATAATTTCTGAGGAGAAACAAACGAAATTTAAATCGAAAAAGTTACAAAAACCAATTGGCCCAAGTGATGTAATTCTTTGCATACGACTCCACTGATGTTTTACAGTTTCGTTCAAGAACCACTCTATGACAATTTAAAAGGCATATAAATCATTTTTGAAGTGGGTTGTAACTGACGTAGGTGACGAAGTCTGCACATGGTCACACATATATATCAATCGAAAAACTTGCGTCGTTACACTACAATAGTATTTCATAGCGACGCAATTTCTGAATTAATTCGTCAGTGTGAGGGAGCGTGGGATGCAGTAAAGAAGGAATAGTGCATCGTAAAGTAGATCTCGCCTCCCAAAAGAAAATCCTGTCGTTTCCATAGAAACGTTACTCGATTTAGAAGGAGAAGTCATAGAACCCATAGTATTTCATAGCGACGTAATTTCTGTGTTAATTGGTCAATCTGAGGGAGCTAGGGATGCATTAAAGAAGGAAGGGTGCATCGGAAAGGAGATACTCGCCTCTCCAAAGAAAATCCTGCCGTTTCCATTGAAACGTTACTTGATTTAGAGGGAGAGGTCATAGAACCCATAGTATTTCACAGCGAAACAGTTTCTGTGTTACTTCGTCAATGTGAAGGAGCGAGGGATGGAGTAAAGATAGAATAGTGCGTCGGAAAAGAGATACTCGCCTCTCAAAAGAAAATCCAGTAGTTTCCATAGAAACGTTACTCGATTTAGAAGGAGAAGTCATAGAACCCATAGTATTTCATAGCGACTAAATTTCCGTGTCAATTCGTCAATGTGGGGGAGCGAGGGATGCAGTAAAGAAGTAATAGTGCATCGGAAAGGAGATACTCGCTCTCAAAAGGAAATCCTGTCGGTTCCATAGAAACGTTACTCGATTTACAGGGAGAAGTCATAGAACCCATACCATATCATAGCGCCGCAATTTCAGTGTCAATTCGTCAATGTGAGATAACGAGGGATGCTGGAAAGAAGGAATAGTGCATCGGAAGGAGATACTCACCTCTCAAAAGAAAATCCTGTCGGTTCCATAGAAACGTTACTCGATTTACAGGGAGAAGTCATAGAACCCATACCATATCATAGCGCCGCAATGTCAGTGTCAATTCGTCAATGTGAGATAACGAGGGATGCTGGAAAGAAGGAATAGTGCATCGGAAGGAGATACTCACCTATCAAAAGAAAATCCTGTCGGTTCCATAGAAACGTAACTTGATGTAGAAGTAGGAGTCATAGAACCCATAGTATTTCATAGCGACTCAATTTCAGTGTTAATTCGTCAATGTGAGGGAGCGAGTTATGCAGAAAAGAAGGAATAGTGCATCGGAAAGGAGATACCCGCCTCCCAAAAGAAAATCCTTTCGTTTCTGTGATTCTCGATTGACAAGGGGAAGTTATAGACCCCATAGTATTTCATAGCAAAAGCAATTTCTGTGTTAATTCATCAATGTGAGGGAGCGAGGGATACAGTAAAAAAGGAATAGAGCATCGGAACGGATATACTCGTATCCCAAAAGAAAATCCTATCGTTTCCATAGAAACGTTACTCGATTTAGAAGGAGAAGTCATAGAACCCATAGCATTTCATAGCGACGCAATTTCTGTGTTATTTTCGTCAATCTGAGGGAGCCAGGGATACAGAAAAGAAGGAATAGTGTATCGGAAAGGAGATACTTGCCTCCCAAAAGAAAATCCTGTCGTTTCCATAGAAACGTTACTCGATTTAGTAGGAGAAGTCATAGAACCCATAGTATTTCATAGCGACGAAATTTCTGTGTTAATTCGTCAATGTGAGGGAGCGAGGGATGCAGTAAAGAAGGAATAGTGCATCGGAAAGGAGATAATCGCCTCCCAAAAGAAAATCCTGCCGTTTCCATAGAAACGTTACTCGATTTAGAATGTGAAATTATAGAACCCATTGTATTTCATAGCGACGCAATTTTTGTGTTATTTCGACAATGTGAGGGATTGAAGGATGCAGTAAAGAAGGAATAGTGCATCGGAAAGGAGATACTCGCCTCCCAAAAGAAAATTCTGTCGTTTCCATTGAAATGTTACTGGATTTAGAAGGAGAAGTCATATAACCCACAGTATTTCATAGCAACGCAATTTCAGTTTTGAATCGACAAAGTGAGGGAGCGAGGGATGCAGTAAAGAAGGAATAGTGCATCGGAAAGGAGATACTCGCCACTCAAAAGAAAATCCTGTCGTTTCCATGGAAACGTTACTCGATTAAGAAGGAGAAGTCATAGAACCCATAGTATTACGCAGCGACGCAATTTTGTGTTAATTCGTCAATGTGAGGGAGAGCGGGATGCAGTAAAGAAAAAATTGTGCATCGCAAAGGAGATACTCGTTTCCCAAATGAAAATCCTGTCGTTTCCCTAGAAACGTTACTCGATTTTGAAGGAGAGGTCATGTAACCCATAGTATTTAATAGCGACGAAATTTCTGTGTTAATTCGTCAATGTGAGGGAGCGAGGGATGCAGTAAAGAAAAAATAGTGCATCGCAAAGGAGATCCTCGTCTCCCAAATGAATATCCTGTCGTTTCCATAGAACCGTTACTCGATTTTGAAAGAGAAGTCATAGAACCCACAGTACTTCATAGCGACGCAAGTTCTGTGTAAATTGATAAATGTGAGGGATGCTGTAAAGAAGGAATAGTGCATCGGAAAGGAGATACTCGTCTCCCAAACGAAAATCCTGTCGTTTCCATAGAAACGTTATTCGATTTAGAAGGAGATGTCATAGAACCCATAGTATTTCATAGCGTGGCAATCTCTGTGTTACTTCGTCAATGTGAGGGAGCTAGGGACGCAGTAGAGTAGGAATAGTGCATCGGAACGGAGATACTCGTATCCCAAAAGAAAGTCCTTTCGATTCCATAAAAACGTTACTCGATTTAGAAGGCGAAGTCACAGAACCCATAGTATTTCATAGCGACGCAATTTCTGTGTTAATTCGTCAATGTGAGGGAGCGAGGGATGCAGTAAAGAAAGAATAGTGCATCGCAAAGGAGATACTCGTATCCCAAAAGAAAATCCTGTCGTTTCCATTGAAACGTTACTCGATTTAGAAGGACAACTCATAAGACCCATAGTATTTCATAGCTACGCAATTTCTGTGTTAATTCGTTAATGTGAGGGAGCGAGGGATGCAGTAAAGATGGAATAGTGCATCGGAAAAGATATACTCGACTCCCAAAACAAAAACCTTTCACTTCCATAGAATCGTTCCTCGATTTGGAAGGAGAAAGCGTGGAACCCGTAGTATTTCATAGCGACTCAATTTCAGTGTTAATTCGACAAGAAGAGGGAGTGAGGGATGCAGTAAAGAAGTAATAGTGCATCGGAAAAGAGATACTCGCCTCCCGAAAGCAAATCCTGTCGTTCATAGAAACGTTATTCGATTTAGAAGGAGAGGTCATAGAACCCATAGTATTTCATTGCGACGAAATTTCTGTGTTAATACGTCAATGTGAGGGAGCGGGGGATGCAATAAAGAAGGAATAGTGCATCGAAAAGCAGATACTCGCCTCCCAAAAGAAAATCCTGTGATTTCCATTGGAACGTTACTCGATTTAGAAGGAGTAGTCATAGAACTCATAGTATTCCATAGCGACGCAATTTCTGTGTTAATTCGTCAATGTGTGGGTGCGAGGGATGCAGTAAAGATGGAATAGTGCATCGGAAAAGATATACTCGACTCCCAAAAGAAAACCGTTTCATTTCCATAGAAACGTTACTCGACTGTTAAAGAGAATGCGTGGAACCCATAGTATTTCACAGCGGCGCAATTTCTGTGTTAAATCGTCATAATTGAGTGAGCGAGGGAAGCAGTAAGGAAGGAATAGTGCTTCAAAAAGGAGATACTGGCCTCCCAAAAGAAAATCCCTTCGATTCCATAGAAACATAACTCGATTTAGAAGGAGAAGTCATAGAAAACACAGTATTTCTTAGCGACACAATTTCAGTGTTAATACGCCAATGTGAAAGAGCGAGGGATATAGCAAAGAAGACATAGTGAATCGGAAAAGATATACTCCACTCCCAAAAGAAAATCCATTCATTTCCATTGAAACGTTACTCGACTGGGAAGGAGAATGCGTGGAACCCATAATATTTCGTAGTGACGCAATTTCTAAGTTAATTCGTCAAAGTGAAGGAGCGAGTGATGCAGTAACGAAGGAATAGTGCATCAGAAAAGAGATTATGGCCTTCCAAAAGAAACTCCTGTCGTTGCAATAGAAACGTTGCTCGATTTAGAAGGAGAAGTCATAGAACCCATAGTATTTCATAGCTACGTAATTTCTGTGTTAATTCGTCAATGTGAGGGAGTGAGGGTTGCAGTAAAGAAGGAATAGTGCATCGAAAAAAAGATACTCGCCTCCCACAAGAAAATCTTGTCGTGTCCATAGAAACGTTACTCGATTTAGAAGGAGAAGTCATAGAAACCATAGTATTACATAGCGTCGCAATTTCTGCTTTAATTCGTCAATGTGAGCGAGCGAGGGGTGCAGTAGAGAAGGAATAGGGCAACTGAAAAAAGATACTAGCCTCCCAAAAGAAAAGAACTGTCGTTTCCATAGAAACGTTTCTCGATTTAGAAGGAGATGTCATAGAACCCATCGTATTTCGTAGCGACGCGATTTCTGTGTTAATTCGTCAGTGTGAGGGGGCTATGGATGCAGGAATAAAGGAATAGTGAATCGGAAAGGAGATACCCGCCTTCCAAAAGAAAATCCTGTCGCTTCCATGGAAACGTTACTCGACTTAGAAGGAGAAGTTGTAGAACACATAGTAATTCACAGCGACGCAATTGCAATGTTAATTCGTCAAGTGTGGGAGCAAGGGTTTCAGTAAAGAAGGAAAAGTGCATATGAATGGTGATACTCGCCTGTCAAAAGAAAATCCTGTCTTATCTATAGAGACGTTACTCGATTTAGTACTGGAAGTCATAGAACCCATAGTATTCCATAGCGACGCCATTTCGAGGTTAATTCGTCAATGTGAGGGAGCGAGGGATGCAGTAAAGAAAGAATAGTGCGTCGAACAAGGAGATACTCGCCTCCCAAAAGAAAATCCTGTCGTTTCCACAGAAACGTCACTCGATTTAGAAGGAGAAGTCATAGAACCCGTAGGATTTCATAGCGACGCAATATCTGTGTTAATTCGTCAAAGTGGGGGAACGAGAAATGCAGTAAAGAAGGAATAGTGCATCAGAAAGGAGATACTCGCCTCCCAAAAGAAAATCTTGTCGTTTCCATAGAAACTTACTCGATTGAGAAGAAGAAGTCATAGAACCCATAGTATTTCATAGCGACTCAATTTCAGTGTTAATTCGTCAAAGTGAGGGAGCGAGGGATGCAGTAGAGAAAGAATAGTGCATCAGAAAAGAAATAATCGCCTCCCAAAAGAAAATCCTGTCGTTGCAATACAAACGTTACTAGATTTAGAAGGATAAGTCATAGAACCCATAGTATTTCATAGAGACACAATTTCTGTGTTAATTCGTCAATGTGAGGGAGCAAGGGATGCAGTGAAGAAGGAATAGTGCACCGGAAAGGAGATACTCGCCTCCCAAAAGAAAATCCAGTCGGTTCCATAGAAACGTTGCTCGATTTAGGAGGAGAAGTCATAGAACCCGTAGTATTTCATAGCGACGCAATTTCTTCGTTAATTCGTCAATGTGAGGGAGCGAGTGATGCAGTAAAGAAGGAATAGTGAATCGGAAAGGAGATACTCGCCAAACAAAAGAAAATCCAGTCATTTCCATAGAAACGTAAATCGATTTAGAAGGGGAAGTCATAGAACCCACAGTATTTCATAGCGACGCAATATCTGTGTTAATTCGTCAAACTGAGGGAGCGAGGGATGCAGTAATGAAGGAATAGTCCATCAGAAAGGAGATACTCGCCTCCCAAAAGAAAATCTTCTCGTTGCCATAGAAACGATACTCGATTTAGACGGAGAAGTGATAGAACCTATAGTATTTCATAGCGACGCAATTTATGTACTAATTCGTCAATGTGAGGTGCGAGGGATGCAGCAAAGAAGGAATAGTGCTTCGGAAAGGAGATAGTCGTATCCCAAACGAAAGTCCTGTCGTTTCAATAGAAACGTAACTCGATTTAGATGGAGAAGTCACAGAACCCATAGAATTTCATGGCGACGCAATTTGTGTGTTAATTCGTCAATGTAAGGGAGCGAGGGATGCGGTAAAGAAGGAATAGTGGATCGGAAACATTATACTCGCCTCCCAAAAAAAAAAATCATGTCGTTTCCATAGAGACGTTACTCGATTTAGAAGGAGAAGTCATAGAACCCATAGTATTTCATAGCGATGCAATGTCTGTGTTAATTCGTCAATGTGAGGGAGCGAGAGATGCAGTAAACAAGAAATAGTGCACCGGAAAGGAGATACTCGTATCTCACAAAAAAATCCAGTCGTTTCCATAGAAGCGAAACTCGATTTAGAACGAGAAGACATGGAACCCATAGTATTCGGTAGCGACGCAATTTTAGTGTAAATTCGACAAAGTGAGGGAGCGAGGGATGCAGTAAAGAAGGAATAGTGCATCGGAATGTGGATACTTGCCTCCCAAAAGAAAATGCTGTCGGTTCCATACAAACGTTACTCGATTTAGAAGGAGATGTCATAGACCCCATAGTATTGCATAGCGACGCAATTTCTGTGTTAATTCGTCAATGTGAGGGAGCGAGGGATGCTGTAAAGAAGGAATAGTGCTCCGGAAAGGAGATACTCGCCTCCCAAAAGAAAATCCTGTGTTTTCCATAGAAGCGTTACTCGATTTAGAAGGGGAAGTCATAGAACCCATAGCATTTCATAGCGATACATTTTCAGTGTGAATTTGTCAGTGTAAGTTACCGAGGGATCCAGGAATGAAGGAATAGTGCATCGGAAAAGATATACTCGACTCCAATAAGAATATCCTTTCATTTACATAGAAACGTTACTCGACTGGGAAGGAGAATGCGTGGAACCCATAGTATTTCGTAGCGACGCAATTTCTGTGTTAATTCGTCAAACTGAGTAAGCGAGGAATGCAGTAAAGAAGGAATAGTGCATCGGAAACGAGAAACACGTATCCCAAAAGGAAATCCTGTCGTTTCCTTAGAAACGTTACTCGATTTAGAAGGAGAAGGCATAGAACACATAATATTTAATAGTGATTCAATTTCAGTGTTAATTTGTCAAAGTTAGGGAGCGAGGGATGCAGTAAAGAAGGAATAGTGCATCGCAAAGGAGATACTCGCCTCCCAAAAGAAAATCCTGTCAATTCCATAGATACGTTACTCGATTTTGAAGGAGAAGACATAGAACCCATAGTATTTCATAACGACGCAATTTCTGTGTTAATTCGTCAATGTGTGAGAGCGAGGGATGGAGTAAAGGAGGAATAGTGCATAGGAAAGGAGATACTCGCCTCCAAAAAGAAAATCCTTTCATTTCCATAGGAACGTTACTCGACTTGGAAGGAGAATGCGTGGAACCCATAGTATTCATTAGCGATGCAACTTTCTGTGTTAATTCATCAATCTGAGTAAGCAAGGGATGCAGTAAATAAGGAATAGTGCTTCGGAAAGGAGATACTCGTACCCCAAAAGGAAATCCTGTCGTTTCCATAGATACGAAACTCGATTTAGGAGGAAGAGTCATGGAACCCATAGTACGTCATAGCGACCCAATTTCAGTGTTAATCCGACACAGTGAGGGAGCGAGGGATGCAGTAAAGAAGGAATAGTGCATCGGGAAGTTGATACTCGCCTCCAAAAGAAAATCCTGTCTTTTCAATAGAAACGTGACTCGATTTAGATGGAGAAGTCATAGAACCCGTAGTATTTCATAGCGACGCAATGTCTGAGTTAATTCGTCAATGTGAGGAAACGAGAGATGCAGTAAAGAAGGAATAGTGCACCGGAAAGGAGATACTCGTATCTCACAAGAAAATCCAGTCGTTTCCATAGAACCGAAACTCGATTTAGAACGAGAAGTCATGGAACCCATAGTATTCGATAGCGACGCAATTTCAGTGTAAAATCGTCAAAGTGAGGGAGCGAGGGACGCAGTAAAGAAGGAATAGTGCATCGGAAAGGGGATACTTGCCTCCCAAAAGAAAATCCTGTCGTTTCCATACAAACGTCACTCGATTTAGAAGGAGAAGTCATAGACCCCATAGTATTTCATAGCGACGTAATTTATGTGTTAATTCGTCAATGTGAGGGAGCGAGGGATGCTGTAAAGAAGGAATAGTGCATCGGAAACGAGATACTCGCCTCCCAAAAGAAAATCCTGTCGTTTCCATAGAAACGTTACTCGATTAAGGAGGCGAAGTCTTAGAACCCATAGTATTTCATGGCGACGCAATTTCTGTGTTAATTCGCCAGTGTGACGGAGCGAGGCACGCAGTAAAGAACGATCAGTGCATCGGAAAGGAGATACTCGCCTCCCATAAGACAATACTGTCGTTTCTATAGAAACGTTACTCGATTTGGAATGAGAAGACAATGGACCCATAGTATTACATAGCGACGCAATTTCTGTCTTAATTCGTCAGTGTGAGGGAGCGATTGATGCAGCAAAGAAGGAATAGTGCATCGGAAAGGAGATAATCGCCTCTCAAAAGAAAATCCTGTCGTTTCCATAGAAACGTGACTCGATTTAGAAGGAGAAGTCATAGAACACATAGTATTTCATAGCGACGCAATTTCAGTTAAAATTCGACAAAGTGAGGGAGTGAGAGATGCAGTAAAGTAGGGAAAAAAGCATCGCAAAGGAGATACTCGCCTCCCAAAAGAAAATCCGGTCGTTTCCATAGATACGTTACTAAATTTAGAAGGAGAAGTCATAAAACACATAGTATTTCATGGCGACGTAATTTCTGTGTTAATTCATCAATGTGAGGGAGCTAGGGATGCATTAAAGAAGGAAGAGTGCATCGGAAACGAGATACTCGCCTCTCAAAAGAAAATCCTGTCGTTTTCATAGAAACGTTACTCGATTTAGAAGGAGAATTCATAGAACACATAGTATTTCATAGCGACGCAATTTCTGTGATAATTCGTCAATGTGAGGGAGCGAGGGATGTATTAAAAAAGGAATTGTGAATCGGAAAGGAGATACTCGCCTCCCAAAAGAAAATCCCGTCGTTACCATATAAACATTAGTCGATTTAGAAGGAGAAGTCATAGAACCCATAGTATTTCATGGCGACTCAATTTCCGTGTCAAATCGTCAATGAGAGGGAGCGAGGGATGCAGTACAGAATGAATAGTGCATCGGAATGGAGATACTCGCCTCCTAAAAGAAAATCCTGTAGTTACCATAGAAACGTTACTCGATTTAGAAGGAAAAGTCATAGAACCCATAGTATTTCATAGCGACGCAATTTCAGCTTTAATTCGACAAAGTGAGTTAGCGAGGGATGCAGTAAAGAGGGAATAGTGCACCGGAAAGGAGATACTCGTCTCTCAAAAGAAAATCCTTACGTTTCCTTAGAAACGTTACTCGATTTAGAAGGAGAAGTTATAGACCCCATAGTATTTCATAGCGAAGCAATTTCTGTGTTAATTCGTCAATATGAGGGAGCGAGGGATGCAGTACAGAAGGAATAGTGCATCGGAAAGTAGATACTCGCCTCCTAAAGGAAAATCCTGTCGTTTCCATAGAAACGTTACTCGATTTAAAAGGAGAAGTCATAGAACCCATAGTATTTCATAAAAGACGCAATTTCTGTGTTAAATTTTCAATGTGAGGGAGCGAGTGATGCAGTATAGAAGGAATAGTGCACCGGAAAGGAGATACTTACCTCCCAAAAGAAAATCCAGTCGGTTCCATAGAAACGGTACTCGATTTAGAAGGAGAAGTCATAGAACCCCTAGTATATCATAGTGACGCAAATCCTGTGTTAATTCGTCAATATGAGGGAGCGAGGGATGCAGTACAGAAGGAATAGTGCATCGGAAAGGAGATACTCGCCTCCTAAAGGAAAATCCTGTTGTCTCCATAGAAACGTTACTCAATTTAATAGGAGAAGTCATAGAACCCATAGTATTTCATAGCGAAGCAATTCTGTGTTAATTCGCCAATATGACGGAGCGAGGGATGCAGTAAAGAACGACTAGTGCATCGGAAAGGAGATACTCGCCTCCCATAAGACAATCCTGTCGTTTCCATAGAAACATTACTCGATTTGGAATGAGAAGACATAGGACCCATAGTATTACATAGCGACGCAATTTCTGGTACAATTCGTCAATGTGAGGGAGCGAGGGATGCAGTAAAGAAGGAATAGTGCATCGGAAAGGAGATACTCGCCTCTCAAAAGAAAATCCTTTCGGTTCCATAGAAACGTTACTCGATTTAGAAGGTGAAGTCATAGAACCCATACCATTTCATATCGACGCAATTTCTGTGTTAATTCGTCAATGTGAGGGAGCGAGGGATGCAGTAAAGAAGGAATAGTGCATCGGAAAGGAGATACTCGCCTCGCGAAAGAAAATCCTATCGTTTCCATAGAAACGTAATCCGATTTAGAAGGAGAAATCATAGAATCCATAGTGTAGTGGGACGAAATTAAGCGTCACCCATCCACCAAAGTCAGCCCAGTTTGCAGGTGACTATAAGTTTAATTTAGTTTAGTTTATGTGTTTTTCTTATTGTTTGTAACAGATGTGAATTGTCTGAAAGTTTGTATTTTTTTATGTGTTTCATGTACGGAGTGGGCGGCGCAACGAACGGGGATACAGTATCTTCGTTGCCGCGACCAGAGAGGAAATTCCTGGCCGCTATACGTCGCGGGTCGACATCCAAGGAGCAACAGAAGATCCTGGATCCGAGTTGTTGCGTCGTGCTTCTAAAAATTAGAAATGAATTTTTATACTCTTTTTGTACAACAATGACGTCACATAGAGCTTAATCTTATTGAAAAGTCAGTCACTAACTCTCAACGGTCAAGTTCACATCTGTATGTGTAGGAAGCTAATAAAATAGTGTATGCTATTAAAGTTGAAACACGTGTCTTGAAGATTTATTTATGAAGAATTATGTGAACGGTTAATAATATATTTGACAAGATTAGTGATTCTTACGGCGTTCACCGAAACTTTGAATCTCAAAAGTTTAGTTAATGTGTGATACTGATATCGATTAGATCAAGATAACGTGTGTCAATATAATTTCTGAGGAGAAACAAACGAAATTTAATTCGAAAAAGTTACAAAAACCAATTGGCCCAAGTGATGTAATTCTTTGCATACGACTCAACTGATGTTTTACAGTTTCGTTCAAGAACCACTTTATGACAATTTAAAAGGCATATAAATCATTTTTGAAGTGGGTTGTAACTGACGTAGGTGACGAAGTCTGCACATGGTCATACATATATATCAAACGAAAAACTTGCGTCGTTACACTACACCGTGGCGACCTTAGAAACAGGACTATGTGTGCAACTAAGGGACGCAGGTACGAAACAAAACATCAAGAGTCCTTCGGAAGTCAACGCGAGTTTTCGTGGAGCCTTCACCAGCCAGCGGCGACTTCGCGGGTGTGGGCATCTGACGGAGCACAGCCAAGCAGTACGGTCAAGCAGTTGTTCCACGAGAAGGCGCATCTGTTGGGCAGCAGCTGAACGCTGCAAAACCCGACAACCTTTTTTCTCCCTAAACTAATAGGCCCAGTACGTCAGCTGCGGGGTGTTTCTCTGGCTGGTATTAGAGGTGTTGCTGAGGGCTTCGCCTGTCTACGGCGGTGCCGGGCGTGGTTGCAGCCAGTGACGTTTCCGGTGTTCGACTCAGCGTCCTGCCGGTTGCGGAAGCGGGGTCGCGGCATCTCAGCGGCTGCATCGACGGCTGTTACATCTGCAGCCCATAGCAGCACACTAATCATCGAGAACTACAAATTACAATATTAGTGTCCGGTGAGTTTGTTTCAAGTTGGAAGTGGAGTGTTGTATATAGGGAGTGTGTTTTTATAGGATTGTTGATTACAAGTCTGCGTGTGTAAATAGTTAATTTCTTACAATAATGTCGGGAAGTGAAATGTCAGACGAAGAGCAATCTATGTCCGATAGGAGCATGAGATCCCTTTTTAGAGCGATCGCTAAATTAAAACAATCTAACGGGGATTTTCTAGCTGAATTAAAACAGATTCTGCTGCTAGATTGAAAGAGGAACTAAAACAGGAGTTAAAACAGTCTAACGAGGAATCTACTGCTAGACTTAAAGGGGAGCTAACAAAATCTACAGACAGGTTACAGGAATATCTTAATGAAACCAGTCGAGAATTAAGTGATAAAATAGAGTCTTCTAAAGTTGAAATGCAGGAAAAATTAGTAGGACTTAGTAATAAGATTGCTGATAATTGTAAAAGGTTAGAAGAACATATCCAGGAATCGCGCGAGGAAAAAGCTCGCATGCGAAACGATATTACTGACTTAACTGAGAGACTAGATAGTGTCAATATCTTAGTTGTAAATGAAATACAGAAAAATAACGATATGTTACGAGATGAATTTTCTATGCAAACGGAAACTGTTCGTAGAGAATTATTGGAATCTATTAAAGAGGTCTCTACCAAACCTGTAGAGATTTCTTCAATAGATAATGTAGAATTAGAGACATTAACTCATCAAGTAGAAAAGGACCATACCGAAATCGAAAACATGAAATTTTTAATTACTGAAATATGAAGTAACCTTGAGACTGCCAAAGATAATAACATTGACGAAGGTACAGAGCGTTCACATCGTGAACACAGTGAAGAATCGATATTAGCTAATCGCGTATCCAATACAGAAATGCGGATACAGGAAATTACTAAACGGTTATCGGAATTAGATAATAATGAAAACGTTTCAAGTAGCAGAGGTAATAACATAATCAGAGACAACAGTCGCATCGAATTTGCTAGCTCGGACGACAACAATATGAATAAAGCAATCACGGCAAGCCAATCTGATGCAACTCCGTCTCTGAAATCTAAACAAAATCCGACTATTTCTCTCGCAGAATGTATGGATGACATAACGACAAATTCAAATGTAGCAAGTCGATTTCCTGTATTCAAACCAGGAGGCGAACTTCACCCTATAATCTTTATAAAAGCTTTTGAAACATCATTAGCTCCTAAATGGAGTAATGAAAAACGCATTCAATTTGTAATAGGATATTTAGAAGCAGAAGCTGCGGAATGGGCAGTACTGCATAGAACTGAATTTAGGGACTGGGATGATTTTGTTAAGCAGTTTAAACAAAATTATTGGTCAAGAGGAAAACAACAACACTTAACTTTAGAGTTGTTAGACCCTCCTCCATATTCTAAACGGTGGGGAGGTTATAGGAATTATTTTGAATGGCATTTAAACCGTGCTAAATTAATTGAAGAACCAATTATTGAAAGTCATTTAATACGAGTCCTAATTAGTAGGTTACCGTATTATGTAAAGGAAAGAATGATAGAAAGAGAATGGTCACAGCCGTGCGAATTGTTAGGATATTTAGAGCAGTTAGATATACTTAATAGAGAAAGGGAAGACGAGAAGTTTAGATTTGGTAGAAATGACAATCCTCGAAATAATAATAATAATTCAGAGCCACGAAAAGCTAATAACAACAATCATAGCCGGTTTTGTTATATAAAGCGTCAATCTAAAGGTAAGGAGAGCCAACAAAATCATGGTAATAACTCTAAAGTGCGGAAATTACACAATAAAGATCATGAGATAAATCATCCTCAAGTAATTAATGAAGGTCAAGTGGTAGGTGACGTCATCATAGAAAGTTCGGAAAACTAGTAAAGTCCTTTAGTACGGGTCAACTAAAGGGAACTGTTAGTCAAGATTATACAAGACCCAATTGCAATTTATCATTAAGCTGCCAAAAGGACGGTGACTGGCAACAAGATTTACTTCAGGAAGACAATCAGATAAGGGATAATATAGCTTATAAACCCGTTATTAAAGGTTATATTAAAGATACCGAAGTAAATATTATAATTGATTTGGGTAGCGAAGTAAGTATTTTATCCAAAGAATTATTTCAGCTTAAAAGAAAATATTGGAATTTCCCAACTTTACCTGTAACTGGGGTGAAAATTATAGGAGTTACTGGTAAAAGAAGTCAAAATATTACTGAGGAAGTTTATGTAACTTTTGAAATTGCTAAACAATTAATTGCTCACTCTGTACTCGTCGTAGCCAACTTAAATGTGGCCATAATTTTAGGTATAGATTGGCTGTGTAAATATAAAGCTATATTAGATTTTAAAGACTCTTCCTTAACTATCCATAAGGAGGCATGTGCTTTTAAAGTGAGGTTTTCTAATAATCAAGTACCTGAAAATTGCTACGAATCCTTACAGATTAAGTACGCACTGACCATGAACCTATTAACAGATTTTAGTGATCTTGAGTATGCAGTATACCAATGTCAAGCTAGTAATAGTATCGAAACTGAAGTGAAAAAAAATGTTATTCTACGAATTGTCTATCCGAACAAGAAAAGGAAGAGTTGGAATCTTTGATGTTAGAATTTAGAGCCGTCTTCTCAGATGAACCGGGGAGAATTAAAGATTACGTTTGTAAACTTAACATTAAAGATAAAAAACCATTCTTTAAGAAACCTTATCCTATTCCAGTACAATTCAAATAACCGGCTAGTAGAGAAATAAGTAAGATACTAGAACAAAACATTATCGAACGATCATGTAGCTCTTTTAACAGTCCGTTGTGGGTAGTTAAGAAAGCCACTGGTGGGGTACGACTAGTTCTGGATGCCCGGGAATTAAATAAAATTATAGATATGGAAAGAGACAGACCTATTCCTATGGAGGACGTACTTCTTAAGATTGCTGGTTCTCGTTATATGAGTACAATGGATCTAACCGCCGGCTACCATCAAGTAACATTACACCCGGATTCACGGCAATATACGGCTTTTCTTTTTGAAGGCAGATCATATCAGTTCCAAGATTTACCTTTTGGACTTAATATATCAGTGTCAACTTTCATTAGGGCATTAGATTCTGCTTTGGGTCAGCAATTGTTACAAAAGATTATTTTATATGTAGATGATATTTTGGTAGCTACTAAAACGTGGGAAGAACACGTAACGATATTACGGGAATTGTTTAACCGTTTAATTGACAGAGGAGTTACTTTAAAATTATCTAAATCTTACTTCGGAAAGGAGGAAGTGAGATTTTTGGGGCATATAGTGGACAGTAAAGGTATTAGGCCAGACCCAGCACGTATTGAAGCTATTGCTCGATGCCCGAGTCCTATAAATCGGAAACAATTGAAATCATTCTTAGGAATGGTAGGATTTCTGAGAAGATTTCTTCCAGGGCAGGATATTGTTAATCCTAAATTACTAGATTTATTGAAAGAGAAGTCAGTATGGCTCTGGGGACAAGAGGAAGAGGAAGTTTTTAATAAGATAAAAGGAGCGTTAACCGAAGCCAAAATGTTATACCACCCAGATTTCAATCAGGACTTTTGTATGTGTACGGATGCCTCTGATTATGGTGTGTCTTGTGTAATATTCCAAGGTGATCTGACCAATGAAGAGGGATTATATCGGCCTATTGGGTTCGCTAGTCGAACTTTAAATAAACATGAAAGAAATTATTTTGTATCCGAGAAGGAAGCTCTCGCAGTGGTATGGAGTTTTCAACGATTTAGAGGATTGTTAATGGGAAGAAAAACAATTGTATATACTGATCATCAGGCTTTAATCTTTTTGAACAATTGCCGGTTACTTCACCGTAGGCTATTACGTTGGGTATTATGCTTGCAAGAATTTCAGTACGAAATTAGGTATATAAAAGGATCTCAGAATGTAGTTTCAGATGCTTTGTCGAGGCTTCCCGTAGGAATGGAGAATATTAATATTGCAGAAGAACCAGGAACAAATTACCATGTTTATTTCCTTTTAACTAAGGAGAACGAAAGTAAGGTTAAACGGATAGTAACTGCTGTTAGATGCAATCAAAGAAATGACGATCAATATAGGGACCTTATACAAAACCTTAATAATGGGGACGAAACAGTTAACACCCGGGGTGTGTGGTTATATTTTAACGACTTGTTGTATTGGAAAGCACAGAGGGAACACCAGAAATGGAAAATCTGAATTCCGAAAACTGTTGTGGACGAGTTAATTACTTATATTCATGAAGGTTACGGGCATTTTGGAATTCTTAAATGTATTAAACATCTAATGAAGTATTATTATTTCAAAAATATGTCCCGTATTGTGAGAAGTATTATTAGGGCTTGTGAAACCTGTCAAAAGGTTAAAGTTAATAACAAATCTAAGCGTTATAAATTATATGCAGTAATTCCTCGAGGTTTGTGGGATCTACTGTCATTAGATTTTTTCGGCCCTCTGCCTCGTAGTTCAGGAGGATTAACTTATGTGTTTGTTGTAATGGAATGTTGGTCCAAACATGTGAAGCTATACACTTTGAAACGAGTGAATACAGCAAGCGTTATACGCTGCCTCACCCGAAATTACTTTCTTAACTGGGGCATTCCTAAACGACTTATGTCTGACAACGGTAGTGCCTTTATTAGTCAAAGATTTCAAGATATGATAAAACAATATGGAATCAAACATATCTTAATTTCGAAATATCACCCTCAAAGTAATTTAGTAGAAAGAGTCATGAAAGAATTAGGACGATTATGTAGAACTTATTGTGCACATAAACATACTCGGTGGGTCAAACTAATGCCTGAATTCGAAAAGATATTAAATGAATTGCCTCACCTAACGACGGGATTATCATCTATAGAAATTTTAGGCAAACGAATTATAGGTTTGCCTTTACTAGCTGCTCTACCTTGGCCACCAGTAAATGAGATCCAACAATGCATTCCAGACGAAAAAGTTTGCGAACAGATTGTAAAAAATGCCGAACGGAGAATTAAAAGTTACAATGAACAGGCTATAGAACCCTCATTTCAGGTAGGAGATCTTGTGTTAGTACGATCTCATCCTAAAAGTTCTAAGATCGGTAAGGAATGTAGAAAATTCTTCTTTATCTTTGAAGGTCCATATGTTGTACATAAGATTGTACATCCCAAAGCAGTACTTCTTATGGAACCTTCATCAGGTGTAATTAAAGGATTATATAGTGTTGATCAAACGAAACCCTTCATTCCTAAATAAGTTAATAATTAGTATATGTTACACACGGAAGAGCGTTCATAGTTTATTCATGTGAAGTTTTTCGTGATAGTTACGTATTATTTTAAAGAATGAAACAGAAAGCTTAAACAAGTGTTCTACAATAATCTACTGGTACTTCAAAAAGAGAAAGATAACCAAAAGGGGGATTTATATGGAAGAAATTTTGCTCTTAGGTCAAAAGGAATTTTGCGTATTTTAAATTTACTCGGATAGTAGGAACCAAAGGGGATGGTTAATAGTTTTAGGGACCATGGGCGTCCAGAGCTATATGGCTCACGAGAACATAGCAGAGTGTCTTTAATAGAGGTTTGTAATAGTGTTAATATAGAACACACCAAACGGGGCTCTCTCGCTTGTTTCTCCTAAATAAATGGCCATTACCCAACAAGGTGTCCGAAGGTAAAGAAAGCCGTGCCGAGATTCTAAAGAAAGTTTTGCTTGATTCCTTCTTGACCTCAGGCATAAATAAGGCATTAGGGAAGAGAATGACGTAAAGTAAATAGTACTATTAGTTATTGTGAGAAACTTATTAGTAATATACATTCTTGGAAAGAATAACTCTAGTAAATAAATGAAACTGAAACTAATCTATCACAATTTGAACACTCTGTCCTAATGTAACAACGTTAAAGAACGTACTAAATTAGTATTTATTAGCAACTATTAAATGAAGAGGAGCAATCTCCCTATATTCGGTTACGAATTACCATAATAGCACAATTAAGAGTAAATGACAAATAGTCACAACAATATCGTATTGAAAGGATTAAATCTATCTAAGAGCAAGGACTCTAGGTTACGTAAAATGTGAGGAAAATGTATTAACAGTTAAATATTGTATATTGAAAAGTTTTATTTTCGGTTAAAACCTGACAAACTGAGCTTATGGGTGGGGTATGTAGTGGGACGAAATTAAGCGTCACACATCCACCAAAGTCAGCCCAGTTTGCTGGTGACTATAAGTTTAATTTAGTTTTGTTTATGTGTTTTTCTTATTATTTGTAATAGATGTGAATTATCTAAAAGATTGTATTTTTTTTATGTGTTTCATGTACGGAGAGGACGGCGCAACGAACGGGGACAGTATCTTCGTTGCCGCGACCAGAGAGGAAATTCTTGGCCGCTATACGTCGCGGGTCGACAGCCAAGGAGCAACAGAAGATCCTGGAACCGAGTTGTTGCGTCGTGCTTCTAAAAATTAGAAATGAATTATTATACCTTTTTTGTACAACAATGACGTCACATAGAGCTAAATCTTATTGAAAAGTCAGTCACTAACTCTCAACGCTCAAGTTCACATCTATATGTGTAGGAAGCTAATAAAATAGTGTATGCTATTAAAGTTGAAACACGTGTCTTGAAGATTTATTTATGAAGAATTATGTGAACGGATTAATAATATATTTGACAAGATTAGTGATTCTTACGGCGTTCACCGAAACTTTGAATCTCAAAAGTTTATTTAATGTGTGATTCTGATATCGATTAGATCAAGATAACGTGTGTCTATATAATTTCTGAGGAGAAACAAACGAAATTTAAATCGAAAAAGTTACAAAAACCAATTGGCCCAAGTGATGTAATTCTTTGCATACGACTCAACTGATGTTTTACAGTTTCGTTCAAGAACCACTCTATGACAATTTAAAAGGCATATAAATCATTTTTGAAGTGGGTTGTAACTGACGTAGGTGACGAAGTCTGCACATGGTCATACATATATATCAAACGAAAAACTTGCGTCGTTACACTACAATAGTATTTCATAGCGACGCAATTTCTGAATTAAATCGTCAGTGTGAGGGAGCGTGGGATGCAGTAAAGAAGGAATAGTGCATCGTAAAGTAGATCTCGCCTCCCAAAAGAAAATCCTGTCGTTTCCATAGAAACGTTACTCGATTTAGAAGGAGAAGTCATAGAACACATAGTATTTCATAGCGACGCAATTTCAGTTTAAATTCGACAAAGTGAGGGAGTGAGGGATGCAGTAAAGTAGGGAAAAATGCATCGCAAAGGAGATACTCGCCTCCCAAAAGAAAATCCGGTCGTTTCCATAGAAGCGTTACTCGATTTAGAAGGAGAGTCATAGAACCCATAGTATTTCATAGCGACGTAATTTTTGTGTTAATTCGTCAATGTGAGGGAGCTAGGGATGCATTAAAGAAGGAAGAGTGGATTGGAAAGGAGATACTCGCCTCTCAAAAGAAAATCTTGTCGTTTCCATAGAAACGTTACACGATTTAGAAGGAAAATTCATAGAACACGTAGTATTTCATAGCGACGCAATTTCTGTGTTAATTCGTCAAAGTGAGGGAGCCAGGGATGCAGTAAAGAAGGAATAGTGCACTAGAAAGGAGATACTCGACTCTCAAAAGAAAATCCTGTCGTTTCCATAGAAACGTTACTCGATTTAGAAGGAGAAGTCATAGAACCAATAGTATTTCATAGCGACGAAATTTCTGTGTTAATTGGTCAATCTGAGGGAGCTAGGGATGCATTAAAGAAGGAAGGGTGCATCGGAAAGGAGATACTCGCCTCTCCAAAGAAAATCCTGCCGTTTCCATTGAAACGTTACTTGATTTAGAGGGAGAGGCCATAGAACCCATAGTATTTCACAGCGAAACAGTTTCTGTGTTACTTCGTCAATGTGAAGGAGCGAGGGATGGAGTAAAGATAGAATAGTGCGTCGGAAAAGAGATACTTGCCTCTCAAAAGAAAATCCAGTAGTTTCCATAAAAACGTTACTCGATTTAGAAGGAGAAGTCATAGAACCCATAGTATTTCATAGCGACTAAATTTCCGTGTCAATTCGTCAATGTGGGGGAGCGAGGGATGCAGTAAAGAAGTAATAGTGCATCGGAAAGGAGATACTCGCTCTCAAAAGGAAAACCTGTCGGTTCCATAGAAACGTTACTCGATTTACAAGGAGAAGTCATAGAACCCATACCATATCATAGCGCCGAAATTTCAGTGTCAATTCGTCAATGTGAGATAACGAGGAATGCTGGAAAGAAGGAATAGTGCATCGGAAGGAGATACTCACCTCTCAAAAGAAAATCCTGTCGGTTCCATAGAAACGTAACTTGATGTAGAAGTAGGAGTCATAGAACCCATAGTATTTCATAGCGACTCAATTTCAGTGTTAATTCGTCAATGTGAGGGAGCGAGTTATGCAGAAAAGAAGGAATAGTGCATCAGAAAGGAGATACCCGCCTCCCAAAAGAAAATCCTTTCGTTTCTGTGATTCTCGATTGAGAAGGGGAAGTTATAGACCCCATAGTATTTCATAGCAATAGCAATTTCTGTGTTAATTCGTCAATGTGAGGGAGCGAGGGATACAGTAAAAAAGGAATAGAGCATCGGAACGGATATACTCGTATCCCAAAAGAAAATCCTATCGTTTCCATAGAAACGTTACTCGATTTAGAAGGAGAAGTCATAGAACCCATAGCATTTCATAGCGACGCAATTTCTGTGTTATTTTCGTCAATCTGAGGGAGCCAGGGATACAGAAAAGAAGGAATGGTGTATCGGAAAGGAGATACTTGCCTCCCAAAAGAAAATCCTGTCGTTTCCATAGAAACGTTACTCGATTTAGTAGGAGAAGTCATAGAACCCATAGTATATCATAGCGAAGAAATTTCTGTGTTAATTCGTCAATGTGAGGGAGCGAGGGATGCAGTAAAGAAGGAATAGTGCATCGGAAAGGAGATAATCGCCTCCCAAAAGAAAATCCTGCCGTTTCCATAGAAACGTTACTCGATTTAGAATGTGAAATTATAGAACCCATTGTATTTCATAGCGACGCAATTTTTGTGTTATTTCGACAATGTGAGGGATTGAAGGATGCAGTAAAGAAGAAATAGTGCATCGGAAAGGAGATACTCGCCTCCCAAAAGAAAATTCTGTCGTTTCCATTGAAACGTTGCTGGATTTAGAAGGAGAAGTCATATAACCCACAGTATTTCATAGCAACGCAATTTCAGTTTTGAATCGACAAAGTGAGGGAGCGAGGGATGCAGTAAAAAAGGAATAGTACATCGGAAAGGAGATACTCGCCTCCCAAAAGAAAGTCCTGACGTTCCCATAGAAACGTTACTCGATTAAAAGGCGAAGTTGTATAACCCATAGTATTTCATAGCGACGCAATTTCAGTTTTAATTCGACAAAGTGAGGGAGAGAGAGATGCAGTAAAGAAGGAATAGTGCATCGGAAAGGAGATACTCGTCTCCCAAACGAAAATCCTGTCGTTTCCATAGAAACGTTATTCGATTTAGAAGGAGATGTCATAGAACCCATAGTATTTCATAACGTGGCAATCTCTGTGTTACTTCGTCAATGTGAGGGAGCTAGGGACGCAGTAGAGTAGGAATAGTGCATCGGAACGGAGATACTCGTATCCCAAAAGAAAGTCCTTTCGATTCCATAGAAACGTTACTCGATTTAGAAGGAGAAGTCATAGAACCCATAGTATTTCATAGCGACGCAATTTCTGTGTTAATTCGTCAATGTGAGGGAGCGATGGATGCAGTAAAGAAAGAATAGTGCATCGCAAAGGAGATACTCGTATCCCAAAAGAAAATCCTGTCGTTTCCATAGAAACGTTACTCGGTTTAGAAGGACAATTCATAGAACCCACAGTATTTCGAAGCGACGCAATTTCTGTGTTAATTCGTCAATGTGAGGGAGCCAGGGATGCAGTAATAAAGGAATAGTGCATCGGAAAGGAAATACACGCCTCACAAGAGAAAATCTTGACGTTTAAATCGAAACGTTACTCCATTTAGAAGTAGAAGTCGTAGAACGAATAGCATTTCATAGCGACGCAATTTGTGTGTTAATTCGTCATGTGTGGGAGAGAGGGATGAAATAAAGTAGGAATAGTGCATCGGAAAGGAGATACTCGCATCTCAAAAGGTAATACTGTCGTTTCCATAGAAATGTTACTCGATTTAGAAGGAGAAGTCATAGAACACAATAGTATTTCATAGCGACACAATTTCTGTGTTAATTCGTCAATAAGAGGGAGCGAGGGATGCAGTAAAGAAGGAATAGTGCACCGGAAAGGAGATACTTGCCTCCCAAAAGAAAATCCAGTCGGTTCCATAGAAACGTTACTCGATTTAGAATGAGAAATCATAGAACCCATAGTATTTCATAGCGTCGCAATTTCAGTTTTAATTCTACCAAGAGGGGGAGCCAGGGATACAGTAAAGAAGGAATAGTGCACCGGAAAGGTGATGCTCGCCTCCCAAAAGACAATCCACTCGGTTCCGTATAAACGTTATTCGATTAAGAAGGAGAAGTCATAGAACCCATAGTATTTCATAGCGATGCAATTCCTGTGTTAGTTCGTCAACGTGAGGGAGCGAGAGATGCAGTAAAGAAGGAATAGTGCATCGGAAAAGAGATACTCGTATCCCAAAAGAAAATCCTGTCGTTTCCATAGAAACGTTACTCGTTTTAGAACGAGAAGTCATAGAACCCATAGTATTTCATAGCGACGCAATTTCTGTGTTAATTCGCCAACGTGAGGGAGCGAGGGATGCAGTAAAGAAGGAATAGTGCATCGGAAAGGAAAAATTCGCCTCCCAAGGAAAATCCCATCGTTTCCATAGAAACGTAACTCGATTTAGAAGGAGAAGTCATAGAACACATACAATTTCATAGCGACGCAATTACTGTGTTAATTCGCCACTGTGAGGGAGCGAAGAATTGCAGATAAGAAGGAACAGTGCATCGGAAAGGTAATACTCGCCTCCCAAAAGAAAATCCGGACTTTTCCTTAGAAACGTTATTCGATTTAGAAGGAGAAATCATATAACCCACTGAATTTCATAGCGACGCAATTTCAGTTATAATTCGACAAAGTGACGGAGCGAGGGATGCAGTAAAGAAGGAATAGTGCTTCGCAAAGGATATACACGCCTCCCAAAAGAAAATCCTGTCGTTTCCATAGAAACGTTACAAGATTTGGAAGGAGAAGTCATAGAACCCATACTATTTCATAGCGACGCAATTTCTGTGATACTTCGTCAATGTGAGGGAGCGAGGGATGGAGTAAAGAAGGAATAGTGCGTCGGAAAGGACATACTCGCCTCTCAAAAGGAAATGCAGTAGTTTCGATAGAAACGTTACGTGATTTAGAAGGAGAAGTCATAAAACTCATAGTATTTCATAACGACGCAATTTCAGTTTTAATTCGTCGAAGTGAGGGAGCAAGGGATGCAGTGAAGAAGGAAAAGTGCATCGGAAAGGAGATACTCGCCTCCCAAAAGAAAATCCTGTCGTTTCATTCGAAACGTTACTCGATGAAGAAGGAGAAGTCATATAACACATAGTATTTCATAGCGACGCACTTTCTGTGTTAATTCGTCAATGTGAGGGAGCTAGGGATGCAGTAAAGAAGGAATAGTGCATCGGAATGGAGATACTCGCCTCCCAAAAGAAAATCCTGTCGTATCCATAGAAACGTTACTCGATTTAGAGGGAGAAGTCATAGAAAATATAGTAATTCATAGCGACGCACTTTCAGTATTAATTCGACCAAGTGAGGGAGCGCGGGATGCAGTAAAGAAGGAATAGTGCATCGCAAAGGAGATACTCGCCTCCCAAAAGAAAATCCTGTCGTTTCCATTGAACGTTACTCGATTTAGAAGGAGAAGTCATAGAACGCATTGTATTTCAGAGCGACGCAATTTCTGTGTCAGTTCGTCAATGTGAGGGAGCGAGAGATGCAGTAAAGAAGGAATAGTGCACAGGAAAGGAAATATTCCCCTCCCAAAAGAAAATCCATTCGGTTCCACAGAAACGTTACTCGATTTAGAAGGAGAAGTCACAGAAACCATAATTTTTCATAGCAACGCAGTAACAGTGTTAATTCGTCAATGTGTGCGAGCGAGGGATGCAGTAAAGAAGGAATATTACATGGCAAAGTAGATACTCGTATCCCAAAGAATATCCTGTCGTTTCCATAGAAACGTTACACGAATTAGAAGGAGAAGTCATAGAACACATAGTATTTAATAGCGACGTAATTTCTGTGTTAATTCGTCAATGTGAGGGAGCGAGGGATGCAGTAAAGGAGGAATAGTGCATCGGAACGGATATACTCGCCTCCCATAAGAAAATCCTGTAGTTTCTACAAGACGCAACTCGATTTAAATGGAGAAGTCATACAACACATAGTATTACATAGCAACGCAATTTCTGTGTAAATTCGTCAATGTGAGGGAGCGAGGGATGCAGTAAAGAAGGAATAGTGCATCGGAAAGGAGATACTTGCTTCCCAAATGAAAATCCTGTAGTTTCCATAGAAACATTACTCGATTTAGAAGGACAAGTCATAGAACCCACAGTATCTCATAGCGAATCAATGTCATTGTCAATTCGTCAATGTGAGGGAGCGAGGGATGCAGTAAAGAAGGAATAGTGCATCGGAATGGAGAGATTCGCCTCCCAAAAGAAAATCCAGTCGTATCCATAGAAACTTGCTCGATTTAGAAGGAGAAGTCATAGAACCCACAATATTTCATAGCGACTCAATTTCAGTGTTATCTCGTCATTGTTAAGGAGCGATGGATGCTGTAAAGAAGGAATAGTGCATCGGAAAGGAGATACTCGTCTCCCAAAAGAAAATCCTGTCGTTTCCATAGAGACGTTACTCGATTTTGAATGAGAATACATAGAAACCATAGTATTTCATAGCGACGCAATTTCTGTGTTAAATCGTCAATGTTAGGGAGCGAGGGATGCAGTAAACAAGGAATAGTGCGTCGCTAAGGAGAAACTCTCCTCCCAAAAGAAAATCCTGTCGTTTGCATAAAATCGTTACTCGATTTAGAAGAAGAAGCCAAAGAACCCATAGTATTCAATAGCGACTCAATTTCTGTGTTAATTCGTCAATGTGAGTGAACGAGGGATGCAGTAAAGAAGGAATAGTGCATTGGAAAAGAGATACTCGCCTCATAAAAGAGAATCCTGTCGTTTCCATAGAAACGTTATTTGATTTAGATGGAGAATTGATAAAACCCACAGTATTTCAAAACGACGCAATTTCAGTTTTAATTCGACAAAGCGAGCGAGCGAGGGATGCGGTAAAGAAGGAATAGTGCAACGCAAAGGAGATACTCGCCTCCCAAAAGAAAATCCTGTCGTTTCCATAGAAACGTGACCCGATCTAGAAGGAGAAGTCATATAACCTACAGTATTTCATTGCGACGCAATTTCAGCTTTAATTCGACAAAGTGAGGGTGCGAGGAATGCAGTAAAGAAGGAATAGTGCATCGCAATAGGAGATACTCTGACCCCAAAAGAAGATCCTGTCGTTTCCATAGAAACTTACTCGATTTAGAAGAAGAAGTCATAGATCCCATAGTATTTCATAGCGACTCAATTTCTGTGATAATTCGTCAATGTGAGGGAGCGAGGGATGCAGTAAAGAAGGAATAGTGCATCGGAAAGGAAATACTCGCCTCCCAAAAGAAAATCCTGTCGTTTCCATAGAAACGTTACTCGTTTTAGAAGGAGTAGTCATAAAACCCACAGTATTTCGTAGTGACGCAATTTGAGTACTAATTCGAACAAGTGTGGGAGCGAGGGAAGCAGTAAAGAAGGAATAGTGCATCGCAAAGGGGATACTCGCCTCCCAAAAGAAGATGCTGTCGTTTCCATAGCAACGTTACTCGATTTAGAAGGAGAAGTCATAGAACCCATAGTATTTAATAGCGACGAAATATCTGAGATAATTCGTCAATGTGAGGGAGCGCGGGATGCAGTAAAGAAGGAATAGTGCATCGCAAAGGAGATACTCGCCTCCCAAAAGAAAATACTGTCGTTTCCATAGAAACGTTACTCGATTTTGAATGAGAATACACAGAACACATAGTAGTTCATAGCGACGCAATTTCTGCGTTAATTCGTAAATGTGAGGGAGCGAGGGATGCAGTAAAGCAGGAATAGTGCATCGCAAAGGAGATACTCGCCCCCCAAAAGAAAATCCTGTCGTTTCCATTGAACGTTACTCGATTTAGAAGGAGAAGTCATAGAACGCATTCTATTTCAGAGCGACGCAATTTCTGTGTCAATTCGTCAATGTGAGGGAGCGAGGGATGCAATAAAGAAGGAATAGTGCATCGGAAAGGAGATACTCGCCTCCCAAAAGAAAATCCCGTCGTTACCATCGAAACGTTACGCGATGTAGAAGGAGAAGTCATATAACACATAGTATTTCATAGCGACGCACTTTCTGTGTTAATTCGTCAACGTGAGGGAGCTAGCGATGCAGTAAAAAAGGAATACTGCATCGGAAAGGAGATACTCGCTCCCAAAAGAAAGTGCTGTCGTTTCAATAGAAACGTCACTCGATTTAGAAGGAGAAGTCATATAACCCACAGTATATCATAGCGACGCTATTTCAGTTTTAATTCGACAAAAGGAATGAGCGAGGGATGCAGTAAAGAAGGAATAGTGCATCGCGAAGGAAATACACGCCTCCCAAAAGAAAATTCGGTCGTTTCCGTAGCAACGTTACTCGATTTAGAAGGAGAAGTCACAGCACCTAAAGTATTCCATAGCGACCCAATTTCTGTTTCAATTCGTCAATGTGAGGGAGCGAGAGATGCAGTAAAGAAGGAATAATGCACAGGAAAGGAGATATTCCCCTCCCAAAAGAAAATCCATTCGGTTCCATAGAAACGTTACTCGATTTAGAAGGAGAAGTCATAGAAACCATAATTTTTCATAGCAACGCAGTATCAGTGTTAATTCGTCAATGTGTGCGAGCGAGGGATGCAGTAAAGAAGGAATATTGCATGGCAAAGTAGATACTCGTATCCCAAAGAATATCCTGTCGTTTCCATAGAAACGTTACACGAATTAGAAGGAGAAGTAATAGAACACATAGTATTTAATAGCGACGCAATTTCTGTGTTAATTCGTCAATGTGAGGGAGCGAGGGATGCAGTAAAGAACGAATAGTGCATCGGATAGGAGATACTCGCCTCCCAAAAGAAAATCCTGTCGTTTCCATAGAGACGTTACTCGATTTTGAATGAGAATACATAGAAACCATAGTATTTCATAGCGACGCAATTTCTGTGTTAATTCGTCAATGTGAGGGAGCCAGGGATGCAGTATAGGAGGAATAGTGCATCGGAAAGGATATTCTTGCCTCTTATAAGAAAATCCTGTCGTTTCTAAAAAACGCAACTCGATTTAAAAGGAGAAGTCATAGAAACCATAGTATTAAATAGCAACGCAATTTATGCGTAAATTCGTCAATGCGAGGGAGCGAAGGATGCTGTAAAGAAGGAATAGTGTATCGGAAGGGAGATACGCGCGTCCCTTAAGAAAATCCTGTCTTTTCCATCGAAACGTTACTCGATATAGAAGGAGAAATCATATAACCCATAGTAATTCATAGCGACGCAACTTCTGAGTTAATTCGTAAATGTGAGGAAGCGAGGGATGCAGTAAGGAAGGAATAGTGCATCGGAAAGGAGATACTCGCCTCCCAAAAGAATATCCTGTCGTTTCCATAGAAACGTTACTCGATTTAGAAGGAGAAGTCATAGAAACCACAGTAGTTCATAGCGACTCAATTTCAGTGTTAATTCGTCAATGTGAGGGAGCGAGGGATGCAGTAAAGAAGGAATAGAGCATCGGAAAGAAATACTCGCCTCCCAAAAGATAATCCTGTCTTTTATATAAAAATGTACTTGATTTAGAATGAGAAGTCATTCAACACACAGTATTTCATAGCGACTCAATTTCAGTGTTAAATCGTCAATGTTATGGAGCGAGGGATGCAGTAAACAAGGAATAGTGCATCGCTAAGGAGATACTCTCCTCCCAAAAGAGAAATCCTGTCGTTTCCATAAAATCGTTACTCCATTTAGAAGAAGAAGCCAAAGAACCCATAGTATTCAATAGCGACTCAATTTCTGTGTTAATTCGTCAATGTGAGTGAACGAGGGATGCAGTAAAGAAGGAATAGTGCATTGGAAAGGAGATACTCGTCTCCCAAAAGAAAATCCTGTCGTTTCCATAGAAACGTGACCCGATCTAGAAGGAGAAGTCATATAACCTACAGTATTTCATTGCGACGCGAATTTCAGTTTTAATTCGACAAAGTGAGGGTGCGAGGAATGCAGTAAAGAAGGAATAGTGCATCGCAAAAGGAGATACTCTGACCCCAAAAGAAGATCCTGTCGTTTCCATAGAAACTTACTCGATTTAGAAGAAGAAGTCATAGATCCCATAGTATTTCATAGCGACTCAATTTCTGTGATAATTCGTCAATGTGAGGGAGCGAGGGATGCAGTAAAGAAGGAATTGTGCATCGGAAACGAAATACTCGCCTCCCAAAAGAAAATCCTGTCGTTTCCATAGAAACATTACTCGATTTAGAAGGAGAAGTCATAAAACCCATAGTATTTCGTAGCGACGCAATTTGAGTACTAATTCGAACAAGTGAGGGAGCGAGGGAAGCAGTAAAGATGGAATAGTGCATCGCAAAGGGGATACTCGCCTACCAAAAGAAGATGCTGTCGTTTCCATAGCAACGTTACTCGATTTAGAAGGAGGAGTCATAGAACCCATGGTATTTAATAGCGACGAAATATCAGAGATAATTCGTCAATGTGAGGGAGCGCGGGATGCGGTAAAGAAGGAATAGTGCATCGCAAAGGAGATACTCGCCTCCCAAATGAAAATCCTGTCGTTTCCATTGAAACGTTACTCGATTTAGAAGGATAAGTCATTGAACACACAGTATTTTATAGCGACTCAATGTCATTGTCAATTCGTCAATGTGAGGGAGCAAGGAATGCAGTAAAGAAGGAATAGTTCATCGGAAAGGAGATACTCGCCTCATAAAAGAGAATCCTTTCGTTTCCATAGAAACGTTATTTGATTTAGATGGAGAATTCATAAAACAAACAGTATTTCAAAACGACGCAATTTCAGTTTTAATTCGACAAAGCGAGTGAGCGAGGGATGCGGTAAAAAAGGAATAGTGCATTGCAAAGGAGATACTCGCCTCCCAAAAGAAAATCCTGTCGTTTCCATAGAAACGTACTCGATTTAGAAGGAGTAGTCATAGAACCCACAGTATTTCATACCGACTCAATTTCAGTGTTAATTCGTCAATGTTAGGGATCGAGGGATGCAGTAAAGCAGGAATAATGCAACGAAAAGGAGGTACCCGCTTCATAAAAGAAAATCCTGTCGTTTCCATGGAAACGTTACTCGATTTTGAAGGCGAAGTCATAAAACCCATAGTATTTCATAACGACGCAATTTCAGTTTTAATTCGTCGAAGTGAGGGAGCAAGGGATGCAGTAAAGAAGGAATAGTGCATCGGAAAGGAGATACTCGCTTTCCAAAAGAAAATCCTCTCGTTTCCATAGAAACGTTGCTCGATGTAGAAGGAGAAGCCATACAACCCACAGTAGTTCATAGCGACACAATTTCAGTGTTAATTTGTCAATGTGATGGAGCGAGGGATGCAGTAAAGAAGGAATAGTGCATCGCAAAGGAGATACTCGCCTCCCAAAAGAAAATCCTGTCGTTTCCATTGAAACGTTACTCGATTTAGAGGGAGAGGTCATAGAACGCATTGTATTTCAGAGCGACGCAATTTCTGTGTCAATTCGTCAATGTGAGGGAGCGAGGGATGCAATAAAGAAGGAATAATGCATCGGAAAGGAGATACTCGCCTCCCAAAAGAAAATCCTGTCGTTTCCATAGAATCGTTACTCGATTTAGAATGGGAAGTCAAAGAAACCATAGTGTTTCATAGCGACGCAATTTTTGTGTTAATTCGTCAAAGTGAGGGAACGAGGGATGCATAAAAGAAGGAATAATGTATCAGATAGGAGGTACTCGCCTCCAACAGAAAATCCTGCGTTTCCATAGAAACGTTACTCGATTTAAATGGAGAAGTCATAGAACCCGTAGTATTCCATAGGACGCAATTCCTGTGTTAATTCGTGAATGTGGGGGAGCGAGGGATGCAGTAAAGAAGGAATAGTGCATCGGAAGGGAGATACTCGCCTCCCCAAAGCAAATCCTGTCGTATCCATAGCATCGTTACTCGTTTTAGATGGAGAAGTCATTGAACCTTAGTATTTCTTAGCGACGCAAATTCTGTGTTAATTCGTCAATGTGAGGGAGCGAGGGATGCAGTAAAGAAGGAATAGTGCACCGGAAAGGAGATACTCGCCTCATAAAAGAAAATCTTGTCGTTTGCATAGAAACGTTACTCGTTTTAGAAGGAGAAGTCATAAAACCTGTAGTATTTCATAGCGACGTAATTTCAGTTTTAATTCGACCGAGTGAGGGAGCGAGGGATGCTGTAAAGATGGAATAGTGCATCGCAAATGAGATACCCGCGTCCCAAAAGAAAATCCTGTCGTTTCCATAACAACGTTAATTGATTTAGAAGGAGAAGCCATAGAACACATAGTATTTCACAGCGATGCAGTTTCTGTGGTAATTCGTCAATGTGAGGGAGCGAGGGATGCAGTAAAGATGAATTAGTGCATCGCAAAGGAGATACTCGCCTCCCAAAAGAAGATGCTGTCGTTTCCATAGCAACGTTACTCGATTTAGAAGGAGAAGTCATAGAACCCATAGTATATAATAGCGACGAAATATCTGGGTTAATTCGTCAATGTGAGGGAGCGCGGGATGCAGTAAAGAAGGAATAGTGCATCGCAAAGGAGATACCCGCCTCCCAAAAGAAAATCCTTTCGTTTCCATTGAAACGTTACTCGATTTAGAAAGAGAAGTCATAGAACGCATAGTATTTCAGAGCGACGCAATTTCTGTGTTAATCCGTCAATGTGAGGAAGCGAGGGATGCACTAAAGAAGGAATAGTGCATCGTAAAGGTGATACTAGCCTCCCAAAACAAAATCCTGTCGTATCCAGAGAAACGTTACTCGATTTAGAAGGAGAAGTAATAGAACGAGTAGTATTTCATAGCGACGCTATTTCTGTGTTAATTCGTGAATGTGAGGGAGCGAGGGATGTAGTAAAGAAAGAATAGTGCATCGCAAAGGAGTTACACTTCTCCCATAAGAAAATCACTTCGTTGCCATTGAAACGTTACTCGATTTAGAAGGAGAAGTCATAGAACGCATAGTATTTCAGAGCGACGCAATTACTGTGTTAATCCGTCAATGTGAGGAAACGAGGGATGCAGAAAAGAAGGAATAGTGTATCGGAAAGGAGGTACTCGCCTACAAATGAAAACCCTGCGTTTCCATACAAACGTTACTCGATTTAGAAGGAGAAGTCATTAAACGCATAGTATTTCATAGCGATGCAATTTCAGTTTTAATTTGACCAAGTGATGGAGCGTGGGATGCAGTAAAGAAGGAATAGTGCATCGCATAGGAGATACTCGCCTCCCAAAAGAAAATCCTGTCGTTGCCATAAAACATTACTCGATTTGGAAGGAGAAGTCATAGAACGCATGGTATTTCTTAGCGGCGAAATTTCTGTGTTAATTCGTCAATGTGAGGGAGCGAGGGATGCAGCAAAGAAGGAATAGTGCATCGGAAAGGAGATACTCACCTCCCAAAAGTAAAAATCCAGTCGTTTGCATAGAAACGTTACTCGACTTAGAAGGAGAAGTCATATAACTCACAGTATTTCATAGCGACGCTATTTCAGTTTTAATTCGACAAAGTGAGGAAGCGAGGGATGCACTAAAGAAGGAATAGTGCATCGTAAAGGTGATACTAGCCTCCCAAAACAAAATCCTGTCGTATGCAGAGAAACGTTACTCGATTTCGAAGGAGAAGTAATAGAACGAGTAGTATTTCATAGCGACGCAATTTCTGTGTTAATTCGTCAATGTGAGGTAGCGAGGGATGCCGTAAAGAAGGAATAGTGCATCGCAAAGGACATACTCACCTCCCAAAAGAAAATCCTGTCGTTTCCATAGAAACGTTACTCGTTTTAGAACGAGAAGTCATAAAGCCCATAGTATCTCATAGCGACGTAATTTCAGTTTTAATTCGACAAAGTGAGGGAGCGAGGAATGCAGTAAAGAAGGAATAGTGCATGGCATAGGAGATACTCGCCTCCCAAAAGAAAATCCTGTCGTTTCCAAAGAAACGTTACTCGATTAAGAAGGGGAATGTCATACAACCCATAGTATTTAATAGTGACGCAATTTAAGGTTTAAGTCGACAAAGTGAGGGAGCGAGGGATGCAGTAAAGAAGGAATAGTGCATCACAAAGGAGATACCCGCTTCCCAAAAGAAAATCCTGTCGTTTCGATAGAAACGTTACTCGATTTAGAAGGAGAAGTCATAGAACCCATAGTATTTCATAGCGACGCAATTTCTGTGTTAATTCGTAAATGTGAGGGAGCGAGGGATGCAGTAATGAAGGAGTAGTGCATCGGAAAGGCGATACTCGCCTCCCAAATAAAATCCGGTCGTTTCCATAGAAACGTCACTCGATTTAGAAGGAGAAGTCATAGAACCCGCCTATTTCATAGCGACGCAATTTCTGTCTTAATACGTCATTGTGCGGGAGCGAGGGATGTAGTAAAGAAAGAATAGTGCATCGGAAAAGTGATACTCGCCTCCCAAAAGCAAATCCTGCCGGTTCCATAGAAACGTTACTCGATTTAGAAGGAGAAGTCATATAACCCATAGTAATTCATACCACCGCAATTTTAGTTTTAATTCGACCAAGGGAGGGAGCGAGGGATGCAGAAAAGAAGGAATACTGCATCGGAAAGGAGATACTCGCCTCTCAAAAGAAAATCCTGTTGTTTCCATAGAAACGTTACTCGATTTAGAAGGAGAAGTCATAGAACCCATAGCATTTCATAATGACGCAATTTCTGTGTTAATTCGTCAATGTGAGGGAGTGAGGGATGCAGTAAAGAAGGAATAGTGAATTGGAAAGGGGATACTAGCCTCCCAAAAGGGAAACCAGTCGTTTCCATAGAAACGCTACTCGATTACGAAGGAGAAGTCATAGAACACATAGTATTTAATAGCGACGGAATTTCAGTTTTAATTCGACAAAGTGAGGGACCTAGGGAAGCAGTAAAGAAGGAATAGTGCACCGTAAAGGATATACTCGCCTTGCAAAAGAAAATACTGTCGTTTGCAGAAGAAAGTTACTCGAATTAGAAGGTGAAGTCATAGAACGAATAGTATTTCATAGCGACGCAATTTCTGTGGTAATTCGTGAATGTGAGGGAACGAGGGATGAAGTTAGGAAGGAATAGCGCATCGGAAAGGAGACACCTGCATCTCAAAAGAAAATTGTGTCGTTCGCATAGAAACGTTACTCGATTTAGAAGGAGAAGTTTTAGAAACCATAGTATTTCATAGCGACGCAATTTCCGTGTTAATTCGTCAATGTGAGGGAGCGAGGGATGCAGTAATAAAGGAATAGTGCATCATAAAGGAAATACTCGCCTCCCAATAGAAAATGCTGTAGTTTCCATAGAAACGTATTCGATTTAGAATGCGAAGTCATAGAACCCATAGTATATCATAGCGACGCAATTCCAGCTTTAATTCGACAAAGTGAGGGAGCGAGGGAAGCAGTAAGGAAGGAATAGTGCATCGTAAAGGATATACTCGCCTCCCAAAGGATAATCCTGTCGTTTCCAGAAAAACGTTACTCGAATTAGAAGGTGCAGTAATAGAACGAATAGTATTTCATTGCGACGCAATTTCTGTGTTAATTCGTCAATGTGACGGAACGAGGGATGAAGTAAATAACGAATAAGGCATCGGAACGGAGATACTCGCATCTGAAAAGAAAATCCTGTCGTTTCCATAGAAACGTTACTCGATTTAGAAAGAGAAATCATAGAACTCATAGTTTTCCATAGCGACGCAATTTTGTGGTAATTCGTCAATGTGAGGGGGCGAGGGATGCAGTATAGAAGGAATAGTGCACCGCAAAGGAGATACTCGCCTCCCAGAAGGAAATCCTGTCGTTTCCATAGAAACGTTACTCGATTTAGAAGGAGAAGTCATAGAAACCATAGTATTTTATAGCGACGCAATTTATGTGTTTATTCGTCAATGTGAGGGAGCGAAGGGTGCAAAAAAGGAGGAATAGAGCATCGGAAAGGAGATACTCGTCTCCCAAAAGAAAATCCTGTCGTTTCTATAGCATCCTTACTCGATTTAGAAGGAGAAGTCATAGAACCGATAGCATTTCATAATGACGCAATTTCTGTGTTAATTCGTCAATGTGAGGGAGCGAGGGATGCAGTAAAGAAGGAATAGTGAATCGGAAAGTAGATACTAGCCTCCCAAAAGAAAAACCAGTCGTTTCCATAGAAACGCTACTCGATTACGAAGGTGAAGTCATAGAACCCATTGTATTTAATAGCGACGGAATTTCAGTTTTAATTCGACAAACTGAGGGACCTAGGGAAGCAGTAAAGAAGGAATAGTGCACCGTAAAGGATATACTCGCCTCCCAAAAGAAAATCCTGTCGTTTCCAGACGAACGTTACTCGAATTAGAAGGTGAAGTCATAGAACGAATAGTATTTCATAGCGACGCAATTTCAGTTTTCATTCGACAAAGTGAGGGAGCGAGGGACGCAGTAAATGAGAATAGTGAATCGTATAAAAGACACTCTCCTCCGAAAGAAAATCCTGTCGTTTCCATAGAAACGTTACTCGATTTAGAAGGAGAAGTCATAGAACCCAAAGTATTTCATAGCGACGCAATTTCTGTGTTAATTCGTCAATACGTGGGAGCGAGAGATGCAGTAAAGAAGGAATAGTGCATCGGAAAGGATATACTAACGTCCTAAAAGAAAATCCTGTCGTTTCCAAAGAAACGTTAGACGATTTAGAAGGCTGAAGCCATAGAACCCGTAGTATTCCATAGCGACGCAATTTCTGTGTTAATTCTTCAATGTGAGGGAGCCAGGTATGCAGTAAAGAAGGAATAGTGCATTGGAAAGGGGATAGTCGGATCCCAAAAGAAAATTCTGACGTCTCCATAGAAACGTTACTCGAGTTGGAAGGAGATGTCATAGAACCCATAGTATTTCAAAGCGACGCAAATTCTGTCTTAATTCGTCAATGTGAAGGAGCGAGGGATGCAGTAAAGAACGAATAATGCATCGGAAAGGAGATGCTCGTATCCCAAAATAAAATCCTGTCGTTTCCACAGAAACGTTACTCGATTTAGAATGAGAAGACATAGAACCCATAGTATTTCATAGCGACGCAATTTCTGTGTTAATTTGTCACTGTGAGCAAGCGAGGCATGCAGTAAAGATGTTATAGTGCATGGGAAAGGAGATACTAGTATCCCAAAAGAAAATTCTGTCGTTTCCATAGAAACGTTACTCGATTTAGAAGGAGAAGTCATAGAACCCATAGTATCTGATAGCGAAGCAATTTGTGAGTTACTTCGTCAATGTGAGGGATCGAGGGATGCAGTAAAGAAGGAATAGCGCATCGGAAAGGAGATACTCGTCTCCCAAAAGAAAATCCTGTCGTTTCCATAGAGACGTTACTCGATTTTGAATGAGAATACATAGAAACCATAGTATTTCATAGCGACGCAATTTCTGTGTTAAATCGTCAATGTTAGGGAGCGAGGGATGCAGTAAACAAGGAATAGTGCGTCGCTAAGGAGAAACTCTCCTCCCAAAAGAAAATCCTGTCGTTTCCAAAGATACGTTACTCGATTAAGAAGGGGATGTCATACAACCCATAGTATTTAATAGTGACGCAATTTAAGTTTTAAGTCGACAAAGTGAGGGAGCGAGGGATGCCGCAAAGAAGGAATAGTGCATCGCAAAGGAGATACCCGCTTCCCAAAAGAAAATCCTGTCGTTTCGATAGAAACGTTACTCGATTTTGGAGGATAAGTCATAGAACCCATAGTATTTCATAGCGACGCAACTTCTGTGTTAATTCGTAAATGTGAGGGAGCGAGGGATGCAGTAAAGAAGGAATAGTGCATCGGAAAGGAGATACTCGCCTCCCAAAAGAAAATCCTGTCGGTTCCATAGAAACGTTTCTCGATTTAGAGGGCGAAATCATAGAACCCACAGTATTTCATAGCGACTCAATTTCAGTGTTAATTTGGCAATGTGAGGGAGCGAGGGATGCAGTAAAGAAGGAGTAGTGCATCGGAAAGGAGATACTCGCCTCCCAAAAGAAAATCCTGTCGTTTCCATAGAAACGTTACAGGATTTAGAAGGAGAAGTCATTGAAGTCACAGAATTTTATAGCGACTCAATTTCAGTGTTAATTCGTCAAAGTGAGGGAGCGAGGGATGCAGTAAAGAAGGAATAGTGCATCGGAAAGGAGATACTCGCCTCCCAAATAAAATCCTGTCGTCTCCATAGAAACGTCACTCGATTTAGAAGGAGAAGTCATAGAACCCGCCTATTTCATAGCGACGCAATTCCTGTGTTAATACGTCATTGTGCGGGAGCGAGGGATGTAGTAAAGAAAGAATAGTGCATCGGAAAAGTGATACTCGCCTCCCAAAAGCAAATCCTGTCGTTTCCATAGAAACGTTACTCGATTTAGAAGGAGAAGTCATAGAACCCATAGTAATTAATACCACCGCAATTTTAGTTTTAATTCGACCAAGTGAGGGAGCGAGGGATGCAGAAAAGAAGGAATACTGCATCGGAAAGGAGATACTCGCCTCTCAAAAGAAAATCCTGTTGTTTCCATAGAAACGTTACTCGATTTAGAAGGAGAAGTCATACAACCCATAGTATTCCATAGCGACGCGATTTCTGTGTTAATTTAACAATGTTAAGGAGTGAGGTATGAAGTAAAGAAGGAATACTGCATCCGAAGGGAGATACTCGCCTCCCAAATGCAAATCCTGTCGCTTCCATTGAAACGTCATTCGATTTAGAAGGAGAAGTCATAGAACCCATAGTATTCCATAGCGACGCGATTTCTGTGTTAATTTAACAATGTTACGGAGTGAGGTATGAAGTAAAGAAGGAATACAGCATCGGAAAGGAGATACTCGCCACCCAAAAGAAAATCCTGCCGTTTCCATAGTAACGTTACTCGATTTAGAAGGAGGTGCCATATAACCCACAGTATATCATAGCGACGCAATTTCAGTTTTAATTCGACAAAGAGAGGGAGCGAGGGATGCAGTAAAGAAAGAATAGTGCATCAGAAAGGAGATACTCGCCTCATAAAAGAAAATCCTGTCGTTTCCGTAGCAACGTTACTCGTTTTAGAAGGAGAAGACATAAAAACCTTAGTATTTCATAGCGACGCAATTTCAGTTTTAATTCGACAAAGTGAGGGGGTGAGGGATGCAGTAAAGTAGGAATAGGGCATCGCAAAGGAGATACTCGGTTCCCAAAAGAAAATCCTGTCGTTTCCATTGAAACGTTACTCGATTTAGAAGGTGAAGTTATAGAACCCATTGTATTTCATAGCTACGTAATTTCTGTGTTAATTCGTCCATGTGAGGGAGGGAGGGATGCTGTAAAGAAGGAATAGTGCATCGCAAAGGAGATACTCGCCTCCCAAAAGAACATCCTGTCGTTTGCATAGAAACGTTACTCGATTTAGAGGGAGAAGTCATAGAACCCTTTGAATTTCATAGAGACGCAATTTCTGTGTTAATTCGTCAATGTGAGGGAGCAAGGGATGCAGTAAAGAAGGAATAGTGCATCGGAAAGGAGATACTCGCCTCCCAAAAGAAAATCCGGTCGTTCCCATAGAAATGTTACTCGATTTAGAAGGATATGTCATAAAACCCATAGGATTTCATAGCGACGCAATTTCAGTTTTAATTCGACAAAGCAAGGGAGCCAGTTATGCAGTAAAGAAGGAATAGTGCATCTCAAAGGAGATACTCGCCTCCCAAAAGAAAATCCTGTCGTTTCCGTAGAATCTATACTCGATATAGAAGTAGAAGTCATAGAAACCATCGTATTTCATAGCGACTCAATTTCAGTGTTAATTCGTCAATGTGAGGGAGCGAGGGATGTAGAAAAGAAGGAATAGTTCATCGGAAAGGAGATGCTCGCCTCTCAAAAGAAAATCCTGACAATTCCATAGAAACGTTACTCGATTAAGAAGGAGAAGTCATAGAACCCATAGTATTTCCTAGCTACGTAATTTCTGTGTTAATTCGTCAATGTGAGGGAGCGAGGGATGCAGTAAAGAAGGAATATTGCATCGGAAAGGAGATACTCGCCTCCCAAAAGAAAATCCGGTCGTTCCAATAGAAATGTTACTCGATTTAGAAGGATATGTCATAAAACCCATAGGATTTCATAGCGACGCAATTTCTGTTTTAATTCGACAACGCGAGGGAGCGAGTTATGCAGTAAAGAAGGAATAGTGCATCTCAAAGAAGATACTCGCCTCCCAAAAGAAAATCCTGTCGTTTCCATTTAAACGTTACTCGATTTAGTAGGGGAACACATAGAATCCATAGCATTTCATAGCGACGCAATTTCTGTGTTAATTCGTCAATGTGAGGAAGCAAGGGATGCAGTAAAGAAGGAATAGTGCATCTTAAAGGAGATACTCGCCTCCCAAAAGAAAATCCTGTCGTTTCCATAGAAACGTTTCTCGATTTAGAGGGCGAAGTCATAGAACCTATTGTATTACATAGTGACGCAATTTCTGTGTTAATTCGTCAATGTGAGGAAGCAAGGGATGCAGTAAAGGAGGAATAGTGCATCGGAAAGGAGATACTAGCCTTCCAAAAGAAAATCCTCTCGTTTCCGTAGAATCTATACTCGATATAGAGGGAGAAGTCATAGAAGCCATCGTATTTCACAGCGACTCAATTTCAGTGTTAATTCGTCAATGTGAGGGAGCGAGGGATGTAGAAAAGAAGGAATAGTTCATCGGAAAGGAGATGCTCGCCTCTCAAAAGAAAATCCTGACAATTCCATAGAAACGTTACTCGATTAAGAAGGAGAAGTCATAGAACCCATAGTATTTCCTAGCTACGCAATTTCTGTGTTAATTCGTCAATGTGAGGGAGCGAGGGATGCAGTAAAGAAGGAATAGTGCATCGGAAAGGAGATACTCGCCTCCCAAAAGAAAATCCTGTCGTTTCCATAGAAACGTTTCTCGATTTAGAGGGCGAAGTAAAGAAGGAATAGTGCATCGGAAAGGAGATACTCGCCTCCCAAAAGAAAATCCGGTCGTTCCCATAAAAATGTTACTCGATTTAGAAGGATATGTCATAAAACCCATAGGATTTCATAGCGACGCAATTTCAGTTTTAATTCGACAAAGCAAGGGAGCGAGTTATGCAGTAAAGAAGGAATAGTGCATCTCAAAGGAGATACTCGCCTCCCAAAAGAAAATCCTGTCGTTTCCATTTAAACGTTACTCGATTTAGTAGGGGAACACATAGAATCCATAGCATTTCATAGCGACGCAATTTCTGTGTTAATTTGTCAATGTGAGGAAGCAAGGGATGCAGTAAAGAAGGAATAGTGCATCGGAAAGGAGATACTCGCCTCCCAAAAGAAAATCCTGTCGTTTCCATAGAAACGTTTCTCGATTTAGAGGGCGAAGTCATAGAACTCATTGTATTACATAGTGACGCAATTTCTGTGTTAATTCGTCAATGTGAGGAAGCAAGGGATGCAGTAAAGGAGGAATAGTGCATCGGAAAGGAGATACTAGCCTTCCAAAAGAAAATCCTGTCGTTTCCATTTAAATGTTACTCGATTTAGTAGGGGAACACATAGAATCCATAGCATTTCATAGCGACGCAATTTCTGTGTTAATTCGTCAGTGTGAGGGAGCGAGGGATGCAAAAAAGAATGAATAGTGCATCGGAAACGTGATACTTGCCTCCTAAAAGAATATCCTGTTGTTTCCATAGAAACGACATTCGATTTAGAAGGAGAAGTCATAGAACCCATAGTATTTCATAGAAACTTATTTTCAGTGTTAATTCGTCAATGTGCGGGAGCGAGGGATGCAGTAAAGAAGGAATAGTGCATCGGAAGGGAGATGCTCGCCTCCCAAAAGCAAATCATGTGGATCCCGTAGAAATGTTACTCGATTTAGAAGGAGAAGTCATATAAACCATAGTATTTCAAAGCGACGCAATTTCAGTTTTAATTCGACCTAGCGAGGGAGCGAGGGATGCAATAAAGAAGGAAAAGCGCATCGCAAAGAAGATACTGTCCTCCCAAAAGTAAATCCTGTCGTTTCTATAGAAACGCTACTCGATTTAGAAGGAGAAGTCATATATCCGACAGTATTTCATAGCGACGCAATTTCAGATTTAATTCGACAATGTGAGGGAGCGAGGGATGCAGTAAAGAAGGAATAGTGCATCGTAAAGGAGATACTCGCCTATCAAAAGAAAATCCTGTCGTTTCCAGAGAAACGTTACTCGAATTAGATGGAGAAGTCATAGAACGAACAGTATATCACAGCGACGCAATTTCTGTGCTAATTCGTCATTGTGAGGGAACGAGGGATGCAGTAATAAAGGAATACTACATCGGAAAGGAGATACTCGCCTCCCAATAGAAAATGCTGTAGTTTCCATAGAAACGTATTCGATTTAGAAGGAGAAGTCATAGAACCCATAGTATTTCATAGCGACGCAATTCCAGGTTTAATTCGACAAAGTGAGGGAGCGAGGGATGAACTAAAGAAGGAATAGAGCATCGCAAAGGAGATACTCGCCTCCCAAAAGGAAAACCTGCCGTTTCCATAGAAACGTTACTCGATTTAGATGGAGAAGTCATAGTATTTCATAGCGACGCAATTTCTGTGTTAATTCGTCAACTTGAGGGAGCGAGGGATGCAAAAAAGAAGGAATAGTGCATCGGAAAGGAGATACTCGTCTCCCAAAAAAAATCCTGTCGTTTCCATAGCATCGTTACTCGATTTAGAAGGAGAAGTCATAGAAACCATAGGATTTCATAATGACGCAATTTCTGTGTTAATTCGTCAATGTGAGGGAGAAGTCATAGAGGGACCGAGGGATGCAGTAAAGGAGGAATAGTGAATTGGAAAGGAGATACTAGCCTCCCAAAAGAATAACCAGTAGTTTCCATAGAAACGCTACTCGATTACGAATGAGAAGTCATAGAACCCATAGTATTTAATAGCGACGGAATTTCAGTTTTAATTCGACAAAGAAAGGGACCTAGGAAAGCAGTAAAGAAGGAATAGTGCACCGTAAAGGATATACTCGCCTCGCAAAAGAAAATGCTGTCGTTTCCAGAAGAACGTTACTCGAATTAGAAGGTGAAGTCATAGAATGAATAGTATTTCATAGCGACGCAATTTCTGTGGTAATTCGTGAATGTGAGGGAACGAGGGATGAAGTTAGGAAGGAATAGCGCATCGGAAAGGAGATACTCGCATCTCAAAAGAAAATCCTGTCGTTTCCATAGAAACGTTACTCGATTTAGAAGGAGAAGTTTTAGAAACCATAGTATTTCATAGCGACGCAATTTCCGTGTTAATTCGTCAATGTGAGGGAGCGATGGATGCAGTAATAAAGGAATAGTGCATCGTAAAGGAGATACTCGCCTCCCAATAGAAAATGCTGTAGTTTCCATAGAAACGTATTCGATTTAGAAGGAGAAGTCATAGAACCCATAGTATATCATAGCGACGGAAAATCTGTCTTAATCCGTCAATGCGAGGGAGTGAGGGATGCAGTAAAGAAGGAATAGTGCATGGGAAAGGAGATACTCGTATCCAAAAGAAAATCCTGTCGTTTCAATTGAAACGTTACTCGATTTAGAAGGAGATGTCATAGAACACAGTGTATTTCATAGCGACGCAATCTCTGTGGTAATTCGTCAATGTGAGGGAGCGAGGGATGCAGTAAAGAAGGAATAGTGCATCGGAAAGTAGATACTCGTATCCCAAAAGAAAATCCTATCGTTTCCATAGAAACGTTACTCGATTTAGAAGGAGAAGTCATGGACCCATAGTATTCCATAGCGACGCAATTTCTGTGTTAATTCGTCAATGTGAGGTAGCCAGGGCTGCAGTAAAGAGGGATTAGTGCATAGGGAAAGTAGATACACGTATCCCAAAATAAAATCCTGCCGTTTCCATAGACACGTTACTCGATTTAGAAGGATAGGTCATAAAACACATATTACTTCATAGCGACGTACTTTCTGTATTAATTCGTCACTGTGAGGAAGCGAGGGATGCAGTAAAGAAGGTATAGTGCATGGGAAAGGAGATACTAGATTCCCAAAATAAAATCCTGTCGTTTCAATTGAAACGTTACTCGATTTAGAAAGTGATGTCATAGAACACAGAGTATTTCATAGCGACGCAATCTCTGTGGTAATTCGTCAATGTGAGGGTGCGAGGGATGCAGTACAGAAGGAATAGTGCATCGGAATGGAGATGGTCGTATCCCAAAAGAAAATCTTGTCGTTACCATAGAAACGTAACTCGTTTGAGAAGGAGAAGTCGTACAACCCATAGCATTTCATATCGACGCAATTTCTGTGTTAATTTGTCAATGTGAAGGAGCGAGGGAAGCAGTAAAGAAGGTATAGGGCATCTTAATGGAGATGTTCGTATCCCAAAAGAAAATCTTGTCGTTACCATAGAAACGTTACTCGATTGAGAAGGAGAAGTCATAGAACCCATAGTATTTCATAGCGACGCAACTTCTGAGTTAATTCGTCAATGTGAGGGGGCGAAGTTTGCAAAAAACAAGGAATTGTGCATCGGAAGGAGATGTATCCCAAAAGAAAATCCTGTCGCTTCCTTAGAAACGTTATTCGATTTAGAAGGGGAAGTCACAGAAACCATAGTATGTCATAGCGACGCAATTTATGTGTTAATTCGTCAATGTGAGGGTGCGAGGGATGCAGTAAAGAAGGAATAGTGGATCGGAAAGGAGATACTCGTTTCCAAAAGAAAATACTGTCGTTTCAATTGAAACGTTACTCGATTTAGAAGGAGATGTCATAGAACACAGAGTATTTCATAGCGACGCAATCTCTGCGGTAATTCGTCAATGTGAGGGTGCGAGGGATGCAGTAAAGAAGGAATAGTGCATCGGAAAGGAGATACTCGTATCCAAAAAGAAAATCCTTTCGTTTCCATAGAAACGTTACTCGAATTAGAAGGGGAAGTCATTGAAACCGATAGCATTTCATAGCGACGAAATTTCTGTGTTAATTCGTCAATGTGAAAGAGCGAGGGATGCAGTAAAGGATGAATAGTGCATCGGAACGGAGATACTCGTATCCCAAAAGAAAATTCTGTCGTTTCCACAGAAACGTTACCCGATTTATAAGGAGAAGACATAGAACCCATAGTATTCCATAGCGACGCAATTTCTGTGTTCATTCGTCAATGTGAAGGAGCGAGGGATGCAGTAAAGGATGAATAGTGCATCGGAAAGGAGATAGTCGTATCCCAAAAGAAAATCATGTCGTTTCCATAGAAACTTTACTCGATTAAGAAGGATAAGTCATAGAACTCATAGTTTTTCATAGCGACGCAATTTCTGTGTTAATTCGTCACTGTGAGGACGCGAGGGATGCAGTAAAGAAGGCATAGTGCATGGGATAGGAGATACTCGGATCCCAAAAAAAAATCCAGTCGTTTCCATAGACACGTTACTCGATTTAGAAGGAGTTGTCATAGAATCCATAGTATTTCATAGCGACGCAATTTCTTTGTTCATTCGTCAATGTGAGGGAGCGAGGGATGCAGTAAAGAAGGAATAATGCATCGGAAAGGAGATATTCGTATCCCAAAATAAAATCCTGTCGTTCCCATAGAAACGTTACTCGATTTAGAATGAGAAGACATAGAACCCATAGTATTTCATAGCGACGCAATTTCTGTGTTAATTCGTCAATGTGAGGGAGCGAGGGATGCAGTAAAGAAGGTATAGTGCATCGGAAAGAAGATACTCGTATCCCAAAAGAAAATCCTGCCGTTTCCATATAAACGTTACTCGATTAAGAAGGAGAAGTCATGGAAAGCATAGAATTTCATAGCGACGCAATTTCTGTGTTTAATCGTTAATGTGAGGGAGCGAGGGATGCACTAAAGAAGGAATAGTGCATCGGAAAGCAGACAGTCGTAACCCGAAAGAAAATCCTGTCGTTTCCATAGAAACGTTACTCGATTTAGAAGGAGAAGTCATAGAACCCATAGTAATCCATAGCGACGCAATTTCTGTGTTAATTCGTCAATGTGAGGGAGCCACTGATGCAGTAAAAAAGGAATAGTGCATAGGGAAAGGAAATAGTCATATCCCAAAGAAAATCCTGTCGTTTCCACAGAAACGTGACTCGATTTAGCAGGAGTTGTCATAGAACCCATGGTATTTCATAGCGACGTAATTTCTGTGTTATATCGTCAATGTGAGTGAGCGAGGGATGCAGTAAAGAGAGATTAGTGCATCAGAAAGGAGATACTCTTATCCCAAAAGAAAATCCTTCCGTTTCCATATAAACGTTACTCGATTAAGAAGTAGAAGTCATAGAACCCATTGTACATCATAGCGACGCAATTTGTGTGTTAATTCGTCAATGTGAGGTTGCGAGGGATGCAGTAAAGAATGAATAGTTCATCGGAAAGGAGATTCTCGTATCCCAAAAGAGAATCCTATCGTTTCCATAGACACGTTACACGATTTAGAATGTGAAGCCATAGAACCCGTAGTATTCCATAGCGACGTAATTTCTGTGTTAATTCGTCAATGTGAGGGAGCCAGGCATGCAGTAAAGAAGGAATAGTGCATGGGAAAGGGGATAGTCGGATCCCAAAAGAAAATTCTGTTGTCTCCATAGAAACGATACTCGAGTTGGAAGGAAATGTCATTGAACCCATAGTATATCATAGCGACGCAAAATCTGTCTTAATTCGTCAATGTGAGGGAGCGAGGAATGCAGTAGAGAAGGAATAGTGCATCGGAAAAGAGATACTTGTATCCCAAAAGAAACTCCTGTCGTTTCCATACAAACGTTACTCGATTTGGAAGGAGAAGTCATAGAACCCATAGTATTCCATAGCGACCCAATATCTACGTTGATTTGGCAATGTGAGGGAGCCAGAAATGAAATAAAGAAGGAATAGCGCATCGGAAAGGAGTTACTCGTATCCAAAAGAAAATCCTGTCGTTTCAATTGAAACGTTACTCGATTTAGAAGGAGAAGTTATAGAACACATAGTATATCATACTGACGCCATTTCAGTGTTAATTCGTCAATGTGAGGAAGCAAGGGATGCTGTAAAGAAGGAATAGTGCATCGGAAAGGAGATACTCGTATCCCAAAAGAAAATCCTGTCGTTTCCATTGAATCGTTACCCAATTTAGAAGGAGAAGTCGCAGAACCCATAATAATCCATAGCGACGCAATTTCTGTGTTAATTCGGTCGTGTGAGGGGGGCGAGGGGTACAGTAAAAAAGAAATAGTACATCGGTAGAGAGATACTCGTCTCCCAAAGGAAAACCCTGTCGTTTTCGTAGAAACGTTACAAGATTTAGAACGAGATGTCATAGAACCCATAGCATTTCATAGCTACCCAATTTCTGTGTTAATTCGTGAATGTGAGGGAGCCAGGGAAGCAGTAAACAGGGAATAGTGCATCGGAAAGGAGATACTCGTATCCCAATGGAAAATACTGTCGT